>NW_006408525.1:22767748-22775090 GCF_000296735.1 Chrysochloris asiatica
CTTGCTGGTATTTAAAATACCAGTGGCATAGCTTCCAGAATCATAGCAACTCACAATCCACCACAGTACGACAAACTGACAGATGAGTGGTCACCAGCAGGGTCATCTAAGGTAGACTGTAGCAATAGTCTCTCACAAAAGCTCAAGATGTCTGTACCACACCACATCAGCCCACAGTCTACCTGTGTTTTCTTCTCTCTCACTACTCAACTGTGTGGATCTCTCTGTTTTTTCTTCTTTCTCACTGCTCAGCTATATGGACCATAAGGGAAACAGGAGTTCAGTTTCCCTTTCCAGTCTCCACTCAGTCCACTTCTCTGTCCTCTCCTCTGATGCTCAGTATTCTAGAGTCACCATCTATATCTCTTTTACTCAGTCTTTCATGTCTTTGTTGCAGAGGGTTGGCTCAGTGTGTCTGTTTACTCTGCCATCTTGTCCCCATTTGAATTTATTTCTTTATGAACAGTTCTAGTTCTATTCAGTTAGTTTAAAGCCATCCTCTGTCAAGAGGACTTTCCACCATTCATCCATCACCTTGTCATACTGTATGGTTTGTGTGTTACTGTGATGCTAGATACTATGCCACCAGTGTTTTTGATACCAGCAGGGTAACCCAAGGTGGACAGCTTCCAGCAAAACGTCCAGACTAAGACAAAGAAGGAGAGGTGGACTACTTCTGAATTGTTAGCCACAGAAACCTTATGAATAGCACAGAACATTATCACACTTAGAGCCAGAAGATGAGCCCCTCAGGTTGGAAGGCATTCAAAATATGACTGAGAAGAGTTGCCTCCTCAAAGTAGAGTTGCCGTTAGTGATGTGGATGGAGTTAAACATTTCGGATCTTCGGTTAAACATATGGCATAATTGAAAATGAGAAGAAACAGCTGCAAACATCCATTAATAATCAGAATGTGAAATGTATGAAGTATGAATCTAGGAAAAGGGAAAACACACTGAGCATTTCTCAAGTTGAAAGAACTAAAAAATTCAAACCTTGGGTTGCAATATTGAAAGATTCTATGGGCAAAATATTAAATGACACTGGAAACATCAAAAGAAGATGGAAGGAATATACAGAGCCACAATGCTAAAAAGAATTGGTCACTGTTTAGCCATTTCAAGAGGTAGCAAATCATCAAGAACTAATGGTACTGAAGGAAGAAGTGCAAGCCACACTGAAGGCATTGGCAAAAAATAAGACCCCAAGAATTGATGGAATACAGATTGAAATATTTCAACAAATTGATGCAGCAATAGAGGCACTCACTTGTCTATGTCAAGAAATTTGGAAGACCTGGCCAACCAATTGGAAGATATCCAGATTTGTGCCCATACCAAAGAAAGAGGATCTAATGGAATATAGAAATCATCAAACATTATCATTAATAACACATGCAAATAAAATTGTGCTGAAGATAATTCAAAACCAATAACAGCAGTACATTGACGGGGAGCTGCAGAAAATTCAGGCTGATTCAGAAGAGGAAATGGAAGGATGGATATCACTGCTGATGTCAGATGGATCTTGGTTGAAAGCAAAGAATACCAGAATGATGTTACTTGTGCTTTATTGATTATACAAAGGCATTCAACTGTGTGGATTATAACAAACTATAGATAATATTGCAAAGAATGGAAATTCCAGAACATTTATGTGCTCATGAGAAACCTGAACATAGACCAAGAGGCAGTCATCAGAACAGTACACAGGGACACTAAACTGTTTAAAATCAGGAGAAGTGTATGCCGTACACCTTTTACCATACTTATTCAATCTGTATGCTAAGCAAATAACCAGAGAAGCTGGATTATGTGAAGAAGAATGTAGCATCAGGATTAGAGGAAGACTCATTAACAACCTGTGATATACGGATAATACAGCCTTGCTTGCTTGCTGAAAGTGAAGAGAACTTGAAATATTTACTGATGAATATCAAAAACTACATCTCAATGTGAATGAAACTAAAATCCTCACAAATAAACCAATAAATAACATCATGATAAATGAAGAAAAGATTGAAATTGTCAGAGACTTCATTTTGCTTGGATTACCAATCAATGCTCATGGAAGTAACAGTCAAGAAATCAAGCAACATATTGCATTAGGCAACTCTGCTGCAAAATACCTCTCTACAGTGCTAAAGAGTGAAGATATCAGTTTGAGGACTAATGTATGCTTGACCTAGCCCATGGTATTTTCAGTTGCACCATATGCATGTGAACGTTGAACAGTAAATAAGGAAGACCGTAGAAGAATCACTGTATGTGGATTATGGTGTTAGAGACGAACTTTGAAAGTACCATGTAATGCCAGAAAAACAAATAAATCTGTGTTGGAAGGAGTTCAGCGAGAATGCTCCTCAGAAGCCAGAATGGCAAGACTTTGTCTCTTGTTCTTTGTACTTGCAGTCAGGAGGGATCATTCCCTGGAGAAGAATACCACGATTGGTAAAGTGGAGAATCAGCTAAAAAGAGGAAGACCCCCAACAAGATGGATTGAAACAGTGACAATGGGCTTAAACATAACAACAATTGTGAGGACAGTGCAGCACTGTGCAGTGTTTCGTTCCGTTGAGCCTAAGAGTGCTATGAGTTGGAACCAACATGATAGCACCTGACAACAACATTCAAGTGGTTTCTATACTTTTGGAAATTTTAGTCCCCAAGTCTGAATCTGATTTTGAATTTTCACTTTTCATGTTTTGATCTAAATTCTTAATATATGAAGCACAATGACAAAAAAAAAAAGTATGAGGATTAAGTGTAAACTCAGATGGATATCAAATGAAACCACGAAACTCAAGGAGTTATCTAAGCCTGTCCCTAAAGACAAATAAGGAAGAGTCATTGAAACTAACTTCATATGTTAGCATTATGCTTAGAGCACTTCTTGCCAGATACCTCAAACTGACTGCCATTTATTGACTTGACCCTGAAAATTGAGGACAAGGGTAAGACTGACACAAAAAAGGTAAGGATCTAAGGGAAAACAACAATAAAGTTATTTAAGAAGGCCACAAAAACCAAATACCAAGGAGAAACAACCACCAAACATGAGAATACTAATCCACCCACTACTCCACAATGGCCTTGTGCCCCTTTGTGCATTTGAGTCAAAATGTGTATTTCTGTGCAAATTTGCATATGCACATACCAGAAATCTGTGAATAAATTGGAATTACAGATGGAATTTGACCATACTCAGCCTTCAATATTATTTCTTCTCCAACCTCATCCATCTAAATTCCAAGTGTTTTACCATGGTCCTTTATAAAGGAGCCTAGAAAAATTCTCCCTGCCTGGAATGTACCCCTGCTAGCTGTAAGTCTTTAAACTAGAGTTGGTTTGATACCTTTTCAAACAGATTTTTTTAAACCTGAATTAAAAGAATGGGGTAGGATAGACAAAGTCTACAACTTAATGGGGGGGGGGGGGAGTTGTACAGAAGGTGTTTTTAAAAAATCATTGATTTTCTTATCAGGTTGATTTAGAAAGAAACCTAGCCAACTGGTTGTAATGAAAGTTAGTGGACACCTGGTTTGTTCTGAAGTGGCTTCAGGTAGTAGTTTGCAGTGGAAACTGTGTGGCCTCCTGTGTTATTAGCCTTGTACTGTGGTATTACCAACTGATTTCTCCAATTCTCTTTTATCAGTGAGCTGGAACGCAGCTGGTTAAATAGGCCGTGACTCACATAAGCTCCTGTGTCTTTTTTATTGACTGCTTTATGGAAATGTATCGCACTCCAAAAGGTCCCCATTGTTGTTGCTGTGCATAGCTAACTGGGGAGTCATGTTTAGCGCTGAGAGATGGAATCCTTCCCTGTCGTTTTTTATTGCAGACTTGGGTATGGGTGGGATACAAGGGCTGAAAGGAATCTAGATGAGGAGAGAGGGATGTCTGAGCCTTTCTTTTATCTCCATCTGCCATGGAAGTTGGGTGGCCATCACTTCTGGGTAACACACTTCTCTGTTGATCTTATCTTTATGGCCCCACATCCTTCAGAAAAGGGAATCTTTTCTTTCTTTGGGCTATTCTGAGAGATTTAGTTAAGTGTAGTGGTAGAGAGAGACTGTGACATTAATGTAATTCTGTTTTGTGCTGATATCATGTGATATAACCTTAAGTTTATCCAAGAGGGCATTTATTCCTAATAAATCTAAATCATTTCTGTTTTTTTCATTATGGTGGTGATATCTTTTTTCAGGAAATGGAGAGAAAGCCTCTTTTTTGTTTTTTGGGTTTTGTTGTTTTGTTTTGTTTTTTTGTATACTTAGATATAAATGCTTTTGACTTAAAATAGCAACTTATACAATAGTTTGTGACTTCCTCCTATTTTTATCATTGTGCAAAGCGTTTACATACTTTCTGTCAGTGGTTAAGTAGCTCTCTGCAGACCTGTTCATTTGCCAGTAGGTGTGGATTCAGGCATGCAGGCTCTTCCGGCTTCATCACCCCCACAATGTGGTTTACGTTGTACATTCTCAGGATCACCAATTTTTGGTCATTAGGACCCTGAGCTGAGACACTGAAAGAAAAGCTAGGTTGATTGTCAGTCACAGTGGCTTCATATCTGGTTGTCTGAATTTACTTGAGGGATCATAGAGACAACAATTCTGTTACTGTACTCATCAAACAGTGACTTACCATAGTAGACAATCAATAGAATAGAGATTGACTTGATTTGAGTTCCTGTTTTTTCTTTAGCCATAAACTACCTATAATTCTTTTTTCCCACTTAAATAAGGGAAACCAGGTAAGGGTTCAGTACACCAGTACAGAGATCCCCCCTAATGAGTAATAAAGCAAAGTGACACATCTTACCAACTCTATACAAAAGCACAGCATTTTAAAAAATCTATTCCTACTTCTATTACTGTACAGAATCCTGATGGTGAATCACCAAGAGATAAAATGTAGCAACTCATTCAGTGCCCAATTTTAGCAAACCAAGTTTGCCTCTTGGGGTAAGAAGGTGATGATGGTGCTGTCCTCAGTCTCCTGGAATTAGTGGCTTGGAGTTCAACATCTCTACTGCTTATATCTTTGTTTTGTTGGTGGTGGCATTCTTAGGTTTCGGTTGGTGGGGAGAAAAAGCCTCATGCTGATAATGTACTGAAAGTAAATGAAATTAAATAAGCGAAGCAGTGCTCATCACTACTTCCTTCCCCCCTGGGTAATTCAATTCAAGCTCTCTCTCTGATGGCAACTCACAGGGGCTGTCTCTGTCACCCCGCTGGGGCCTGGAGTCTTAACATCTAAATAAAAGTTTCACTCAAGCATTTTTTATGCTCCTGCCAGCAGGATCAGTGAGCTGGTGTGGGCACATTAATGTAATATTCATACTCACAGACTCTCCCTGCACACAAGGCAATGTCTTCCCATTTTCATAATTATAGATGTTCCATAAAATGGCATTTAGATTTGCATTAAAAAAGGAGGTTTGAATTCTAATAAAACGTTTAACATGCCTTTTATGATTCAGACTCTAGGCATCTTTAACAAAATACCCTGTCCCTAAGTTTAACAAGACCTTAAACAAAACAAAACAAAATTTTGGGAAACAGGAGCCGGAAACCCCAGGCTTAGAGTATTCTGTTTTCTCTTATCTCCTGTGACTTCCACTTAATTTTTAGGCCTCTAAGAGCAAGTTTTTGACAATGAATACTTCAAAGGGCCTTGTGACCATACGAGGCCCTCACCCCATCTTCCAATGCCTTCAGCAGAATCTGTTCTGATTTTTGTGGAGGATATTTTCAGGGGAATATTAGAATTTTTAGAGAGATGTTAGAAAGGGTGGGAGAAATGAAAGTACCACAGAAAAACTAACTTTCCTTTGCTGCTGTTCATCTCAAGTGTATATACCCTGAGGCCCATCTGGTAGGATTTATGGCAGCCACAGAATTTGCTAACTATAAAACACACAAATGAAAATTTAAACAAGGATGTTGACAAAAAGCACAAGTTGGATAAAGAATTAGGCATATGGACATGCTAAAACATAAGAGAAACCCTTCTGATCTACATTTTTCAAATTAAGTTGGAATAGCTTAGAAGCAAAAGGTAAATTTAGTTGCCTTTCAAGTTGTCTTAATATATTGTTTTATTTCTTTTATTGTGAATTGAGTGAAGGTTTACAGACAAGATCATCAGTTTTACATTCAACACATCATACACTTAGTATCATCTCGATGATTGCAATCCCTTCCCTGCAACAGCATTGCCCCTCTTCCTCCCTGTGGTAACCCATATACAAATATCCTCTTTCAAACTCATGTTTGTGGGATATGTAAATCTATACATCTGACTCGATAGCACTTAACATCAACAACATACCATTCTTCTTCCCATACCCATTCAGCCTGTGTCTCTGTCCTTGTAGCTGTACACTGTTGTTCCAAGATTGTGTATATATCACTCTTTACCTCTATCCCCCATAGCCCCTACATACCTCCCTGTGTCTTGGCCTATCTTCATCATTCTTCTGTCAGCCTCCCTCTTTTTGCATATGGCCCTCCTGAGTTAACATATGTCTCCTCTGAAACCCTTATACAGGGTCACCATGACTCAGAATTGACTCGACTTCACTTAACAACAACAACCCTCTAGCCAATGAATTACTCTCTTCCCTCCCACCCCTGATAACTATCAAAGAATGTTTCTTTTAATATGAAAAACTTTTCTTGAGTTTTTACAATAGTGGTCTCATATAATAGTTACCCTTTTGTGATTGACTTATTTCACTCAGTGTCCTCTAGGTTCAATTGGGTTATGAGGTGTTTCACGCATTCTTCATGATTCTTCAACGTTGAATTGTATTCCATTTTGTGTATGTACCAAAGTTTGTTAATCTACTCTTCCACTGATAGGCATTTAGGCTGCCTCCATCTTTTTGATCTTGTGAATAGTACTATGATGAACATTGGTGTGCATAAATCTACTGAGGTCCTGGCTCTTATTTCTTATAGATATAAACCATGTAAAGAGATTGTTGGGTCATATGATGCTTCTATTTCCAAATTTCTGAGGAAGCGCCACACCATTTTCCACAGTGATTGAACCATTTACAGTCCCACCAGCAATGCAGGAGGGTCCCAGTCTCTCCACACCCTTACCAGCATTTATTGTTTTCTGGGGTTTTTTCACCTTTGCTATTAATGCTGATATGAGATGATATTTCATTGTTTTGATTTGTATCTCTCTAATGGACAAGGAGCTCTGGTAGCGTAGTGGTTATGAATCGGGCTGAGAACTGCAAGGTCAGCAATTCGAAGCCACCAGCTCTTCCGCGGGAGAAAGATGAGGCTTTCCGCTCCCGTAAAGATTTACAGCCTTGGAAACC
>NW_006408525.1:22779650-22780271 GCF_000296735.1 Chrysochloris asiatica
ACCAGAACTAGATGGTGCCCAGCTACCACTACCAACTGCTCTCAAAGGGATCACATCAGAAGGTTATGGATAGAACAGCATAATGTGTGTGGGAAAAAACAGGCTTACTGGTCAGAAAGAGACTAGAGGAACTTGAGACTGTGGTCCTCAACCACCCTTCATTTCAGGTCTGGAAAGGAACACACCCTCTTTCGGCCAAGCAGTAAATAGGCATATAGGGGGAACAACAACACATGTCAGGTATGCTCACTATGAATGATGGAACCATCATTCAAAATCAAAGGGGCAACATGTAACTAAGGCTGTTGAATTTGTATATGTGCTCATAAATATGTTGAGGAATTTCCTTTTAATTCCTACTTTGTTAAGTGTCTTTTTCAGGAATGGATGTTGGGATTTGTCACATGCTTTTTCTACTTCAATCTATATGTTTACGTGGTTCTTTCATTTTATTTTATTTATATTGTGGATTATGTTGATTGTTTTTCTAATATTGAAACATCCTTGCATCCCTGGAATGAATTCCACTTGGTCCCGATATATATTTTTTTAATATTCTGTTGAATTCTATTGGCTAGGATTTTGTTGAAAACTTTTTGCATTTGTGTTCATGAGGGATGT
>NW_006408525.1:22781356-22790941 GCF_000296735.1 Chrysochloris asiatica
AGCGACAGCAGAGATGGAGGCAGAGGTGGGGACATGGAGAGAGGAAGCAGCTGAGGACTCTAGATTCATGGAAAGAGAGAGACTAAGTGCTGGCAACCAGGAGGCAGGCTCACAGAATGTGCCCTTTAGTGGCTTAAATTATTATGTATTCCTGAATGCTTTTGTGTACATCCTCCATCTCTTCCCCCCACCCCCCCCAAAAAAAAAAACAAGAAATGGAAGCAACTACTGTTGAATGATGATGCACGGAGGAGATTGTACAATGAAACGTGAAGCCAATGTTCTCCCATGTAAACTATCACTGAGTTCACTTTTTTTTTTTTAATGTAATCAGGCATTTTCCATCCTTTTCTTCGTTCTGGAATAGCTTGAGTAAAATTAGTGTCAGCTCTTCACTGGATGTTTGGTAGCATTCACCAGTAAAACCCGTCTGGGTCTGGACTTTCTGTTGTTGGGATTTTTTTAAATTACCTGATCAATTTCTTCTTTTGTTACAGGTCTGTTCAAGTTTTCTACTTCATTCTGTATTAGTTTAGGTAGATGGTGTCTTTCTAAAAATGTATCCATTTCTTTTAGAGTTTCAAATTTATTGGAGTACAATTCTTTGTAGTATTCTGTTATTATCTTTTTTATTTCCATTGGTTCTGTTGTGATATCACCCATATCGTTTCTTATGCATGTTATTTACATCTTCTCCTTCTTCTCTTTTGTTAGGTTTGCCAATGATTTGTCAATTTTGATACTTTCAAAGAACCAACTTCTTGCCTTGCTGATTCTTTGTATTGATTTTCTGTTGTCTAATTCATTTATTTCTGCTCTAACCTTTATTATTTCTTTTCTTCTGGTGATTATAGACTTACTTTGCTGGTCTTTTTCTAATTGTTGGCAATGTTGTGTTAATGTGTTGACATTGATTCTTTCTTCTTTTTGGATGTGTGCATTTATTGCTATAAATTACCCACTAAGCACAGTTTTGCTGTGTCCCAAAGGTTTTTGTATGTTGTGTTTTTATTCTCATTTGAATCAAGGATTTTTTTTTTACTTCATATTTTATTTGTTCTATTACTCAGTAGCTTTTCAAAAGGGTGTTATTCAATTTCTATGTATTTAATTTTGTTTCCTTGATTTTCCTAGTGTTGATTTCTAGTTTTATAGCATTATGATCCAAAAAGATGCTTTGTCGTATTTCAATGTTTTTAAATTTATTGAAGCTTGCTTTGTGGCCTAACATATGGTCTATTCTGAAGAATTTTCCTTTTGCACTGGAAAAAATGTGTATTGTACAGTTGTTGGGTTGAATGCTCTGTATAAATCTATTAGATCAAATTGGTAGATTGTGTTTAGTTCTTGTAACTCTGTTGAAT
Organism: Chrysochloris asiatica; assembly: GCF_000296735.1. Classification (NCBI taxonomy): domain Eukaryota; kingdom Metazoa; phylum Chordata; class Mammalia; order Afrosoricida; family Chrysochloridae; genus Chrysochloris; species Chrysochloris asiatica. The sequence goes on from NW_006408525.1 coordinate 22,782,721, forward strand.
TTCTATTTATTTTGTCCTTTATTGGAAATGTTGTATTAAAATCTCCTACTGTTATTGTAGAGTTATCTATTTCTTTCTTCAATTCTATTAGAGTTTGATTTATGTATCTTGAGGCTCTTTCAGTGGGCACATAGATATTTATTATGGTTTTATCTTCTTGTTCAGTTATCATGAGATGATGTCCTTCTTTGTCTCTTATGCTGGTTTTTTACTTAAAGTCTATTTTATCAGAAATTAATATTGCCACTCCTGCTTAATTTTGATTGTCATTAGCTTGATTGTCATTTTTCCATCCTTTGATTTTTAGTCTATTTTTGTCTTTGTGTATGAAGTGAGTCTCTTGTAGACAGCATATTGAAGTATCCTGTTTTCTTGTTAGTTCTGCTACTCTCTGTCTCTTGACTGGTGCGTTTAATCCATTGATGGTTAGTATAATTACCTATAGGTATGAATTGATTGTAATCGTTTTGCTGTGTGTATGTTTTGTGGTATTGCTGTTTTCTTTGTTCCACATATTTTTCTGTGCTGAGTTCATTTTATTTGTGTGTTTTCTTGTCAATTTCTTCACTTCTGTTGTTTTAATATTTACAAAAACTTTGTGGTTTTCCCTTCCTTGATTTGATGTGAAAGTATATTGATTGGCTTTGAGGTTACCCTATAATTTATTAATTTTTTCCTCAATTTAAAACAGTCTGCTTTAGATTGCAATCTACTTGGCTTCCTTGCCATTTGGAATTCTACAACTATACTTTTCCTTCTTTTTGTTTTGTAGTTGTCTTGATTATAAATTGGTATCTCTGATTCTGTTTTCAGTCTTGTAAGTTTGTTTTACTTTGGATACTCCTATATCTGGATTGAATTCGGGGTGTTGTTGTTGTGTGTGTCAATCTCCAGTTGTCGGCTGTTGTTGGTTCTTAGTCCAAAGGATTCCCTTTAGTATTTTTTGTAAAGTTGGTCTGGCTTTTACAAATTCCTTTAATTTCTGTTTATCTGGAAATGTTATAATTTCACCATTGTATTTGAGGAACAGTTTTGCTGGGTGTATGATTCTTGGTTGGCAATTTTTTCCCCAGAGCTTTGTATATGTCACCCATTGCCTTCTTGCTTGCATGGTTTCTACTGAGAAATCAGAGCTTAATCTTACTGATTCTTCTTTGTAGTTAACTATTCATTTTTCCCAAGCTGCTTTCAGAATTCTTTCCTTGTCTTTAATTTTGGAGAGTTTGATTGTGATATATCTTTGTGATTGTCTTTTGGAGTCTATCCTGTTTGGAGTTCATTCAGCTTTTTGAAGGCATCTTCTCATCTTTCATGATGTTAGGGAAATTTTCTTCCAACAGCTCTTCAACTATCTTTTCTGTGCTTTTCTTTGTCTTTTCCTGTTCTGGAATTCCAGTCACCTGAAGTTATTCTACTTCATATTGTCCCACATGAGTCTTACACATTCTTCAGATTTTTTTCATTCTTTTTTTCTGATTGTCTTTCTAGCTTATGAGTATTGAGAGATTTATCTTCAAGCACATTAATTCTGGCTTCCATTTATTCAAATCTACTCCATTGCCCTTTCTATGTATTGTCCATCTGTGAAATCTTAGTATTAATCTTCTGGATTTCTACTTGTAGATTTTGTATTTTCTCCAATCCTTTATCTATTTTGTTTGATTGTTCCTATAGTGCGTTCCTGAATTCTTCCTTGTTTTCCTCTATCTTTCTGTCAATTCTTTGTATATACCTAAATATCATTCTTTTTCAGGCACTTCCAATGCCTTTTTTCCCTCAAAATTGTTTTCTAGCTCTGCCTCTTTGTCACTTGTTTGAGCCACTTTGTCTTGTTTCTTCATGTGAACAGAAATTGTCTGGTGCTTTAGAAACATGGTGATGTTGTTGTGTTTGTATTAAGTTGATGATTGTATGTTGTATTCTTAGGCACTTACCAATTGCCTTCTGGTGGGCATGATCAGGAGATGAGCTTGTGTACCATTCTTTATTTGCTGCTCATACAGTTCAGTTTAGGATAAATTTGACTGATGTTGGTTATTGTTGTTAATCTAGTGTATAGCAGCTGGTATTGGTTCTTGCCCAAAGGGTGGGGTTGTAGAGGGCACAGTTGTGTTGTAGTTGCTGTCTCTTGTTAGGTGAGCCAAGAAGAGAAAACATATGTACGAGAGAGAAGGAAAAGAAATACAAACCAGAAGACAACAGAGAAAAAAGCAGGCAACAGCTAGCAAAAGAATACAAAAACAAAGAGGGCAAGGAAAATAATATAATAAACAGAGAAAAAAAAAAGGAAGAAGGCCCCAAAGACAATTAGGGAGAGGAAGGAGTAAAAGGGAAAGAGACCAGAGAGTAGTACCAAAAGAAAGAGAGAGAAAATTAAATAAAGAGGGATAAAAATATCAATAAGTCAGAAGAAAGAAAGAAGCAACAGCAGTTAAGAAAGAGAAGCAGGAAAAAAAAAAAAAGAATAAAAATGAAAGGGAGAAAAAGCAAGAGAGAGAAAGGTGAGAAAGAAAGAATAAAGAAACAAAAACAAAACCAGGAAAGGTGATAGACCCAGAATGGAGAGAATGTTGGGGTCTCCTACCAGCCACGTACCTCACATCATGGGTGAGTAAGGAATGAGACTGTAACACTCAGCCAGAGATGGAGTTCTTATAGGGCTCGGTGTTGTCTGCTCTGGGCACCCAATCTGGAAATAGTTCGTGCAGACCCCAAAGCAGCTGGGATATCAGGGTATTTGTGTCCCAGAGGGTAAACAAGGGTAAGACAAGAACCAGCTCTGTATGTCGGGAAGAGGCCACACCTGGTTCCAGGTATAGAGTTGATGCTGCTAGCTCCCCACACACTTTGATGCAACTTTGACAGCCCAGAGATCAGGAGATTTGGGCCAACCAAATCTCTAGTCACCAGAGTAATGTAGGGTACACGAAGAAAGGGGGAAAAAATATAGCCCCTTTCTGTCCATGAATAAGTGATATGCCTCTGTGCCACCTACTGCCCCTTGCCTTCAAAGTCATTCATAAAAGTTCAAGATAACCACACCACAACTGGCCTGGCAACCAGCATAGATCAGCAGTTTCTTTTCTGTGTGTTTTTTACTCCCCCACACATCTGTTCAGCTGCTTCTCCTAGTGACTAGGGTCAAATCTACAGACCTGGAGTAGGGCCAATGCAGATAGCTTCCCCCTTGTTTAGTGGGCCTGCGACCATGGCGCTTAACCTGTGCACAGTTCCCACTACTAGAAAAGTGGGAGCTTCTCTGGGGGTGCACATGGGTATGGGCCAGCCTCACTTCTGGTCAACAGGGGAGTGTGGGGAACAAGAAATCAATAGTGCCTTTGTCTCTGAAGTCACTCACAAAAGTTCAAGATGGTTGTGTCTGTCTGGTCACTGGCTCATCTCACAATCTCTCCCTATTTTGCCATGTCTGCTCAGCTCTCTCGCCTAGTAAGCATTCAGTCCACTTCTCTATCCCTTCATCTGAAACTTAAGATTTCCAGGATTATCACTTGCATTTGTTTCATGTAGTTATCCGTATCTTGTTGTAGAGAGTCAGTTCAACCTTTCTGCTTAGTCGCCATCTTGCCTAAAATGTTATTTTTAGACAAACACAGAAAGGCATGTAGAGCACTAAACAACAAGGTGGCAGCTCATAGCAAAAAATTAGTTACTTTAGAATGTGTTCAATGAACAGTTGAATGAAACATTATTTTCACCCCAAATTCACACATTATAGGTAACCTAGGTGACTCATATATGATTATGCCTTCATTTATTTTGGTTTCTCAAATTTTTAAGACAAACCAAAATAAATTGAGTTTGGGCACAAAAAAACAATAAATATTAAGATGCTGTTAGCTGAATCCCTTCACTTTCATAATTAAGAAATGTAGAGTTGGGTTTTTTTGTTCTTGTTACATTTTATTTTTTGAGGAGGAAACTCCTTCTTTGCCTCTGCCCTTCACCCCTCCCTTATGAAAGTGAATATTAAACCCCAATGGAAGCAGATGGATTAGGCTCTTAACTTCTCAATAAATTTGTACCTAATGAGGCTAATTGAAAGCCAAGAATGTTAGTAGCATACAATTAAAGGCCAGTATCAGATCTAGGGGATTCTCTTTGTAAGACTTTGTACTATTCTTTTGCTCTTTCCCACACTTTGGGAAAAAAAAACACCAGGATTTGGCAGTTATTGCCAAGTTCAGCTTTGAGTGAATTTACTTCATTCAAAAAGGTGACTTTCTTTCAGTTTGTTGTGTTTTTTTTAAGTTAGTTTCTGTTCATAACTCCCTCTGAGGTGACTGTGTTTATGGTGAAGCCCATCATTCTTTAACGCTTGTCTGCAATGGTAAAAAGCTCTGTGATTTTTGAGTATCTGATGTGGATTATCCAATTTGGGGTTTATATCCACAGCAAATTCCTAATTCCCTAGAGCCCTTTTCTTGCCAACAGTCCATCTTTAGGCTACCTCCTCACACCACAAATTAATGTGTATAGTTCGATGATTTTAAGCAACTTTAGCATTTGATATAATTATGTTATTGTTGTTAAATGCCATAAAGTAGGTTCCAATTCATAGTGACCCTGTATCAGGTTTCTGAGGCTTTAAATCTTTGTGGGAGCAGAAAGCCTCATCTTTCTTCTACAGAGTAACTGGTGGATTCCAACTACAAACCTTCAAATTAGCAGCCCAATGAGTAACCTACTACATGTAGAAATTGTTTTATGTTGCATTTGAGCAATTACATTTCAACACCCCTGCATTAATATATATTAGCTAAAGTAGATGAAATGGATGAAATTTTTGTCAGATTTCAACAAAGCATTTGCTGTTATTTCTTTTAGGAATGGAAGACATCATAAGAGGAGCTCAAGAACTAGATAACATCATCAAGCAAGGATACTTGGAGAAGAAGAGCAAAGGTACTGATAAGATCCACAGATCTTAGAACATTCCAGAAAGGGAAGAAGCATACGGAGAAAGAAGCTAACACTGGGTGCTTTCTCTGTGCCCTGCAATGTGGTAGGCAGGTGTCAGGCAAAAAAACAAGGAAGAAATTGTGATGTTTGCACATAGAATGGAGAGAAATTGCCCCAAGATCTTTAGCTTGTTAGCTTCATTAGGACAGAGACTGCTCACCACGGTAGCCCCAGTGCCTGACATATGTTGTTGTTACGTGCTATCAAGTCAGTTCCAACTCATAGCAACCAAAAAGTGACTGATGGATTTGAACCACCCACCTTGCCATTAGCAGTCCAGCTTATCCTACAGCACATATTTAATAAATAATTGAATGGATGAATGATGTTACTCTTGTCCCCATCTTTCAATGTATTCCCATAAAGAGTGAAACTTTTCTTTTATTATCATATATGAAGCAACCCCACTTTCGAATTTCAGACAAGCCCAGAGGTGGACCTATGACTCATTTGATCCGCATATGGTACTCCAGGGGCTGGAGTCCCAGATTTGACACTGGCAGGCAAATTGACTTAGAACAAAGAAAACATTTGTCATGATCAAATCCTAGAGCATCACTTTTGTTTGTCAAAAGGCAGTACATTAAGGAGCACAGAGAATTTGAAAAATGCAGGATAAGATTAGAATCTAAAAGATAATCTGCAAGGGCTTCAAAAAATTCATGGAAAAATGGACTTAAAAGATCATGGAATTGTTCCATGAACTTTTTGAAGCCCACTCGTAAAGGAAGCTAGATAGAGAGACAGCTGTGAGGAGGCAGAGTGAGTAATTCTGTTTTAGAAGTTGGACCTTTAACTGAGTTAGCCCTGTAGACTCTGACTCAATATGGGGCAATCTGTGGGAGTGAAAGGGAGGGTTTTACAGTCCATTAACCTAGGAGATAAAACAATAACACACTGGACTGTGTGTTGTTGGATTTTACAGACTCTTCAGTGATTGTAGTTACCTGAATTTATATCCCCAACTGCTGTTCTGTTTAGATCATAGTTTCTTTGGATCAGAGTGGCAGAAGCGATGGTGTGTTGTCAGCAGAGGCCTCTTCTACTACTACGCTAATGAGAAAAGTAAGTATTCTTCATTTGCACAGCAGCATCTCTCTCCTGGATGCAAGCACTTCGTAAATTCTCAAGTACTTAGAGCTCAAGGTAGCAATCCTTAACTAATGCCCAGAAAGGGACATGCTTGGGAAAGAAATAGGAATGGGTAAATATTCCCCATCACCAAAAACTTATCATTAAAAGCTATGATAGTGAGGTCAGCATATTAAAAGGTTATCTTTTAGTATAACTAAAACACAACATTATCAAACTTTTAAGAAAAGAACCTGAAAATTCTTTATACCTATTAATAACAGTTAAAATGTTTGGAAGAATAACTCAGAAAGATTTAAACAGCTTACCATTGGTCCAGAAATAGACCCTTACAGTCCAAATTTTCTAAGACCCTTTCCTTGATGTCACCCTACTGAGTACTAAGAAGCAGTCCAATGGACATCCCTTGTTGTTGTTGTTGTTGTTGTTGTTGTTGTTGTTGTTAAGTGCCATCGAGTCGATGATGACTCATAGAGACCCTGTATGGGATTTCCGAGGAGCAGCTGGTGAATTTGAACCACTGACTTTGCAGTTCAAACCAACCATGCAGTCCAGCGCATTATGCCACAGCACCACACTAGGACTCCATGGACATCCCTAGAGCCATGGAATGTTGAGACCCAAATGGTTGCAGTGCCCAGGAGACACCTTTTAGCCAGTGGCGGCATCAACAAAGTGTTGACTCAGGCCAGAAGCTGCTTCTTAATGAGCTACCACTGACTCAATCAAACACAACCCTCATGAGCTGTCTCTAGAAAACCTCCCATTCATGTTCAACACAGTTGCTTAGGTTGTGAAAATAGATGATATAAGCACAAATTGGAGACAGCTACAAAGAAAAGATTTAAAGCCTCCGAAATCCTATACAGGGTTGCTATGAGTCAGAACTGACTGGACAACTCTTAACTACTACTAACTAACAACTACAAATAAATACAAGTTAGAAATGATCATTGTACATGAATGCAAAGTTTCAAATAGGGGATATCCTTCTGCAGAGTTGGACTGCCCCAAGTCAAAGTAAAGGAGAGCATTTGTTCTTATGTGGCTTACCTTGTTCTCTACCATCTTCATAAAGAGGCCAGTCATCCAAAGTAGACCCTTTTTCTTCTAATTGTTTTCAGTCCCATCTCCCTTCCCCTTTTCCCAAATTTACTCCTCTCCCAATGCTTGGATATTCAAGCTGCTGTTGTTGTTATCGTGTACCGTGGAGTCATTCCAAATCATAGCAACCTTGTATAGGGTTTTCCAGAGCAATTGGTGGGCTTAAACTGCCAGCCTTGTGGTTAGCAGTCCAGTGCTTATTCTACAGCACCACACCAGGGCTCATATTCAGTGTAGGAACATCTTAATCAGATATCTGCCCAGTTGCCTTTGGACTTCCTGTACCTAGGACACAAAGGCAGAAGAAAGAACTGTAGCTTTGCTCAGTGACCTGGAATCCTTAAGATTGCCCTCCAGCTTTGTGACAGTTGTGTCACCCTACCTTGCTGCCTACAACAGGTGTTGGTTTTCATCAAGGCACACCATCTTAGAGTCCTCAGAGAACTTCCCACCTGGGGTCAAGGGAGAATCCCTACTTGGAAATGAGAGAAGCACAGTTTAAAAACTGAGTAACAAGTCTATCGTGTCCTTCCAACCCCTAGCTGACTCTCAAATCCTGCAGCCACGATTTCACTCTGAATTCTAGGCATATAAACCTGATTGGTTTTTTGTTTTTAATCTTTAAACTAATATAACATTTGTGTCATTGTAAAAATGTTCATCATTTCCCTTGCATTTCAATAAGTGGTTGGCATATTTGGATATAAAACCAGGTATTAAGTCTGTTCATTCAGAATCCTCTTACTCACGGTGAGAGAGAGTAAGAGCGAGAGACTTGGAGACTTTTATTGACCATTTTGCCGTCAGGGTGAAATAAAATCTGGTGACCAAAGAAACAACAAAACACTTTAGTGGCTAGTTAGAACAAGGAGAGATACTTTAACAAAAAAGATTCTGGTGTCAAAAAGCACTGTTGCATGGCTCCCTTCTTGCCAGTTATTTCTTATTGTGCCCAGGACGTTTTCTTACTAGGTATTGAACGTTCGTGTATTTCTTTTAGTTCAACCAGGTAAAGACACAGCCTTTTTCTTTATCTTTTTTTTTA
>NW_006408525.1:22791246-22798825 GCF_000296735.1 Chrysochloris asiatica
TTTAGGATGGCAGCAGAGAATTCTCTCCTGCCTTCACTTTGAGTCTTTTTTTCTTTTTTTTTTAATCTCCTTTCTGATCATCTAATGATACGCCGTAGCACTCCATTATTTCACAATTTGACCTCTTGAAAGAAAGAAAAAAAATTTTTTTTCAATTGTTTCATTCATTTTTAGTTAAAAACCCATGTAACTGGCAGATGAAGAGGGAAGTAGGTTAGCCTAATTGCCACCATAAGATGTGGGGAACTGGGGAACTTTTAGTGCCCCCCCATCCCCATACTGCTGTCCCTCCCCTCAATAGGGAGCTATGCTGGTCCTAATAATAATGCTTCAGCTCTGTATTAGCCTTCCAGAGCCTCAGTTATAGCCACACTCTCCGGGCTGTAATAATTCCTTCTTTCTGTTATTATAGATCTCTTAACATTCTAGTAAATTCTCTGTCTCGGTTGCACTCTTTTGGCACAATAACCTTTCACGTTGTATTTCTCTAGCTTGGCAGTGATCTCTGCATTGCTGTCTCAATAGCCTCTTCTTAAGCTTCCCTAATAACCTTTCCTTGACTATTGTGGATCCTCAGGGATGTAACAGCTGTTTCTGTGCTTTTATTTTACATACCAAAGAAGATGCCTTCCCTTGGCAGTTGCATCTCTCTAGGGATACAGGGAGCTTTCTTATCTTGCAGGCAAGCAGCCCAAAGGGACCTTTCTCATTAAGGGCTACAGTGTACGGATGGCCCCCCATCTGCGAAGAGATTCCAAGAAAGAATCCTGCTTTGAACTGACCTCACAGGATAGGCGCAGCTATGAGGTAGGATGAACTGAAGCCATGGTGGTCCTTATTAGTGCTGCATGTGAGCCGTGGTGTTATGCTGAGCTCCATCCTTTCTTAGTGTCCTCCTCATTTCTTACCAATGAAGACCCTCTTGTTTGACATGTCTTCACCTTTACTATCACATGCCTTCTGCTCCTCTCTGTTGCCACTCTCATTCTGGATACTAGCTTTGCTTGGCTTCTATCTCCTCCTCCCTACCCTTCTCAGTCTCACCCCGTAGGTGAGATTCTTGTCCCCGGTACCGCACACAATTCCTTATTCAGCATCTCTAATTTCATGACTTTAATTCCCATTCTCTACTTTTCACTTGATTTTCACTTCCTTCCATGAAATCTAGAAAAAGAAAATTCTTAACTATAGAGTACAAAATAATTAATTTTCCCATATTCATCTTGTTACCCAAAAATAACCTTCCTGTATCTGTTTATGTGTAGATGCATTGCATATCTCTGGAAGGATTTCTAAGACATTGATGACAATGGTTACTAATAGTAACAGTGGTAACTGAGGGACTAGAGGGAGGGGAAAGAAGGAGAAAGACTTATTCAGCATTATACAGTTTGAATGTTTACCTCATACATTTATTACCTATTTTTAAATTAATTAAAAGGATAGTAATTATAGTGACTTTCTTTTCTTTTACGTATGTACAAAGGGGCTTCATAAAGTTCATGGAAAAATGGAATTAAGAGATAATGGAATTTTTAAACAAACTTTTTGAAGCCCTCCTATATATGTATGCTTGTATAGTCTTTATTGTTGGTAATTTTTATCTTATTACGATTTTGTGAAGTCAGTTTAGAAAATATTTAGCTAACTATGAACACCACACTAAGAATAATTCATATTAATTACCCACGTAACCCTTATGACTCCAAACTCTTCTTAACATTCATCCTTTCATGTTTTCATAGTATTTTAACCCTTATTTTGATAAGAATAACATAGGTCTTCATTAAGCAATTTCAAAAATTTTTAAACTTTTCTAGAGTTGTTATGTATGTGGATGTATGTAAGCTAGATGTTTGCATAGGGCATGTTAAGTTATTTTTGTTATTAAATTCTCACAGTATTTCGTCCAAATAAAAGTTTATGTGACAAGTCTAAACTAAATTTCCTAGAATTTTTTATAGAAATGCATTTTTTAAATTAAAAATGACAGTGTATAGTATTGATAAGTATTTAGCAGGAAGCTGTTTCTATACAACATCTATCTTTATTTTACCCTGGTGAACAGCTGATAAAAAATGTTTTTTAATAACTGTTTCAAGTTGATTCTTTTAAAATAAAGGTTGATGCTTGAAAAGCCTGTTTTGTGAATCAAAATGTAGAGTTTGTTTACTTCTTATTTTCTTTGGCCCATTGAATCCAAATCATTCCCATGGTCTGTAGATTCTTCCCCTGTAAAATCCTTTGGATCTTTCTCTTCTTATTTATTCCCACAGCCATCACAATAGTTAAGTCCCTATCACTTCACCCAGAGGACTAGTTAAACAGGCTGCTAGTCAATCTTCTATCTCCAGTTTCTTCCTGTTCCAATCTCCTCAACCTATGATGTTGAAACAATCCCCAACTCCTTTGAGGAGAATTTACAGTGGTTTCCTATTGCCTACATTTTAATTCTGAACTCTTAGTACTCTGTACCTTTCTTTCAACTCTTCTCTGACCCTTAACTCTCCAGCTTCATCTGTTATTATTCTGTAGCCAAGCAGACTTCCTACCTTCCCCAGACATTTTTTCATTCCTATTTCCTCCCACATGATGCTCCCGACCTGAAATGTCCAACTCCGTGCACCAGTCAGCCACTTGTTCTTTTCAAATCTAACCAAAACAGTATTACTTCAACTTCCCTGACCTGATCTAGGCAACAGTAAGTTCCCTGTTTCCTCCCAACACCCAATGGTTATCAAATGCACCTGCTTCATAGTATTCCCATTTCATGTACATTCCTTATCTTCATAACTGATGCATTATTGTTTGAATTCAAGAACTCTGATTTGGTTTTATTTTTACTATTGTCTCTTTAAACCTTTCTCAATTAAATGCTTGATGAGTGAATAGATGATCAACTGAATAAATGCACATAGACATGAATGTCTAGACATAATATAACTCAAATGGGTGTGCAACATTGCTGAAGGGGAAAAAAATCACTTTCAAGAGAGTTGTTTGGTCTTTCTAAATAATAACTTTCTAAATATTAAGTAGGCAGAGAACGCTGAACTTTAAATTTGATCCTGAAACTCAACTCACATCTTCTTACTCATACTTCCCTATCAAGATTCATGGAAATTTTTGTAAAGATAATAAACTAATGTACTAATTTTTCTCTAGTTTACAGCTTCTAATCCAGCTGAAGCCAGAGATTGGGTAGATCAAATAAGTTTCTTGCTAAAGGGTAAGTGTTATTATTAAAAGAATAGTTCTTAAATGGATATATAGTTGAAGTCATATTGCATAAATGTAATTTACATATTTCTCCCTTCCTACTTCTGTATCTCCCATATTATAGCATTGAATAGCATCATGTATGAATCAGAAGGTAAAGAAATTACCACCCTGCAGATGACATCTGATACCATTCTAGCTCATCCACCTACTTACAAGAAAGACTGTAATATTTGTAATCACTAGGGAATTATGAACACCAGCTTAGCCTGTCTCAGTGTTCCCTATCCCCTTATATTGTGGAAAGAAAAATTCATGATTTCCTACAGTGTGGCTCTGTAGGACCAACAAACCACAAGGTCGGCAGTTCAAACCCACCATCTGCTCCTCAGGAACCCTATATAGGGTCGCCATGAGTTGGAACCAACTCAAGGCACTTAACAACAACAATTGTACTTTAGGCCCAAAATCATCTTGTTTTAGAGGAAGGTATGGAAAAATATAAACTAATTTTGGTGGCCTTCAAGGACATTGCATATTAAAAGCAAATTGCTATTTCCCAACCCATAAGAAAATGCTCCTTACTTTGAGGTGGGAAGAGTCCGGCCCAGCAGTCAAATGACTGCTCTTAAGAGTACCCTCTGCTGGTCAGTCTGCAAGCACAACAGTGACAGTGACCAAAGAAGCATTGTCTGGGAGTGGCCTGGCAGGAAGAAGTAGCCAATCTTGAGTCTGTCACTCATATGCCATTGTGGCAGAACCCTGCCTCCTAAGACCTAGAGAGAAGGTTTCATCCTAAAAACACCAAGTCTCTTCATCTCAGTTTTCTATTTTGCTAAAAGATTTTATCGTAGATAAAAAGAAGGAAGCACCAGAGCTTTAATTACAAGAATTGCCTATTTTACTCAGTTATGTTTTTGCTACCGCAAAAACAAACTATTGCATCTACCAAGAGCATCACGTATAATGGACTGGAACTAGGCAAACATGAACATTGATGGCAAGACTACAGGGTACACTCTCATCTAGGTGCCTTGGATTTATGCGTGTAATATACCCCTAAGTGTGCAAACCTCAATAAAACTCAAAGCAGCTTTATTGAGCTGTACCCTGTGGTACTTTCAGAATCCCACATTGAAGAAATTATTCATTCCATTTTATTTTTAAACAAAAAATAATAATAACATATGGTTTAGGCCACAAATGTATCTTTGATCCTTTCCTCATATGCAATGGCACCAAAATGCAGATGAAAATTTTTGCAGAATCTTTATTAAAAGCCTAATCAAGCCAAACAATTTTATTGTCGTTTGAAATGAGTGTTGGATGTCTCTCCATCCTTTCCTTCCCCAGAGTCCTCTGACTGCATTCGCCCATCCTGCAGAGGCTCCTCAGCAGAGTTTCAGAGAGCACTCTGTACTGCACGGCAGAGAACGAACCTTCCCAGTTCCCCATTAAAATAAAAAACCAATCTCCCTCCCTTTCCTGGTGCTCCTCAGTGCTGTAATGGCTCAACAGCCTCTGTGCAGTGACCCACTTTAAGGTCAGCCAGACTATATAGTTGCAAAAGGACACTGTAACTACCTCACTCGGTCATTCGATTTGTTCTATTTTTCCATACCCCACTTTCATTTCCTCTTCCACTTTTGTCCATTTTTCTCTTTACGAACAAACTTGTACGAAACTCTAAAGTGAGATCACTGAGGAGATGGGCTACTGGCAGCTCAGACACCCTTCCAAAGTCCCCATGCTCCCACACCTCTGCGCCCTGGAGAACAGCAAACCATCACTCACTCTTGAAGTTTTCTACTTGACGAACAGTGCATGGCACGTTGGCATTTCCTTTACTGGCTTCTTTTCTCCCCTTCACCTCTCATTCTCATTCACACACCCATACTTTTCAGGGCTGCTTCATCCTGATCAAGTTTTATTGCAAGAAAGGATTTATGTTGATGGTCTAAGCCTGACACAGTGCTAGTCTGGCCTTTTCTGTAGATTTCCTGCCACCAAGCCCTGCATTCAAAATAATAGCACTTAACCTAGTGTTTCTGTTTCTTTGGACATATTTTGTTCTCATCCCTCCTCCCCCTTTTCCCTCTTCCCTTCCCTGCCTTATTCTTTTCTCTCTCTCTATTTTGATTCATTCTCGTCTTTGCCCTGGCAGATCTGAGCTCCCTAACCATTCCATATGAAGATGAGGAGGAGGAGCAGGAGGAAGAAGAGACATATGATGATATTGATGGGTTTGATGCCTCAAGTCCTGGTTCCCAATGCAGACCCATTATCTTATCTGGGAGTATGGGGACTAAAGAGTCTGTAGAGGAGAAATTGGAAGAAGATATTTATGAAGTCTTACCAGGTGAGAAACTTCATCTTCTAATTGTCTTCTGCTAATTTCAGAAACTCTTGACCTGTAGAAGAATATACCTTTGAAAACTGCATAGGAAGCCAAATCTAACCCTCACCTTCTGAAGGAGAGAATGAATGTAGAAAAGCTTTAGAGGAACCTTCATGATTCCCAGCACAGCAGCTCTCCCTTAATCAGTGGATGTCTTTCATCTGTACCATGTAGAGTAACATGTAGACAGGGTTAAAGAGTCATGTTGGTTTTCATGGGTTTACTGTGAATTTGGGATGAGTCATCCAAACTCTCTAGTTTCAACTTTTTGTCTGTGTCATCATAAGAATAATGGAAAGTTGCCTCAAAATTATGAAGGATATCAAAAGTCTGTAGGAATATACATAAAATGCTGACATAGTTCAATAAAACCCCGGACCAAGCACAACTTATTATTACCTTGCTCAGATACACACGAACCAAATCATACCTCCTAAAAAGGAGCCTAATATGTTCTCTCTGTCCACCACAACAGCAAGTCTTTAGAATATATATTTTTGTTTTTTTTCTAGAGGAATAACTGGTATCTTAAAAATGTACAGTCATCATTGCTTCCACAAGGCCACTCTTTGTGGGGATCACAGCAGCTGGTGAACAGTGCAAAAGCACAGTGGGGGTCAGACTGTGAAAATCCAAAGCCTGAGCCTTTTAATTGTGAGGTAGTTAGACCACAGGAACGCTGAATCTTCAAGTCCATTCAGAAAGATCGTTCCTGTGGAAATTTGCCAGGAGTTCAGTGCTCTGCTGAGAAATTCAAGTTAAGCCTAAATTTATAGCAATTTAAGCCTCAATCCCAGGTGAACTTAGGAACTAAGGTGAATCCAACATTCAAGTCTCTGAAGACAGGGCTGGTTGCTAAAAAGCATTGTCAGGAAGCAACTGCCATTTCAAGACCTCCTAAGGAGAGGATCTAGCCCTCTCAGAGGTGCACTTAAGCCTCTTCCCTGAGGGAGAAGCCACATCACTGCTTCCTGAGTTGAGGAGCAGGGCTCCTTCCGGTGTCCACACATCTCCTCCCTGGGGCCTCCAGCCACCACTCACCCAACAACCTAGGATAGCCTTCTTCTCCTAGCACTTCCCAGCATCTGCCAGTCCTGACTTCCCCAGCCTTTTTGTTGTGTTTTATTATGCAAATTATATCTTGGTTGAGGTCGAGCCATTTCTTGTGTCTGAAGTTAAAAAAAAAAAAAATGATAATTTCCTCAGCAAGTCATCGTCGTTAATGAAGTTTTACAAAAACAGATACAACCAAAGGAAAATAAAATTTCACAGGTGATAAATTTTTCCAATTTCCCTGGCAGAATTCGATAGGATTGTTAAATTAAGAGTGAAGGTGTCTGTTAGAAAGCAACGAGCAGTGATGGGTAATTTTATAGAGTGGAAAATTGAATCAAATTGCTACATTAAAACACAGCTCCTCTGAGAATCTTCCCTTTCACAGTCTGCTCCATTGCAACAGCAGGGTGCAGAAATGGATCTAATTCACAACACTCTCTAAAAGGAGATGCACTCCCCAACTTGGCCAGAATCTTCCTAGCAAGCTCTCATCCACTCCCTCCTGCCCAGGCTCAGGGAAGCATTTGGGTGACAATCCACTTTGGGTTACAGCTGTGGAAGAATGCTCTGGGGAAACCTCACTGAACGTGTTTATCTTACACCACCACACCAGGTCTCCAGAAAACAGAAAAGTTTGGAACTCAATTAGTCATTTAGACCTGGTGTGACACTGGGGGTTAATGAGCTGGACTGCAAAGCTCACCAGCCACTCCTCAGAAACCCTATACAGGGTCGCAATGGGTCAGAACCGACTCGATGACATTTAATAACAATAATAATAAAATAACAGAAATAGCACAAGTGGTGGTGGTGATCATGTGCCGTGGAGTCGGTTCCGACTCATAGCGACCCTGTACAGGGTTTCCGAGGCTGTAAATCTTTATGGGAGCAGAAAGCCTCATCTTT
>NW_006408525.1:22804115-22810330 GCF_000296735.1 Chrysochloris asiatica
GAGTCCCGCTGTTTTAGCTTCCTGAGCCAGGTTTTCAGGAGGACTGGAAAAGGGATTAGGGAAGATGGGTTCTTTGTCTATAGAACAAAGAACTGTGAAGTAACTAAGATATTTTTAGTTAATCCTTTGGAGGAATGCTTGACCTTGCAACCTTTACAGTCTTCAGCTTTAGGAAAATATCACATTTATCTGTGGATTATCAAGGGCTCCATGTATTAAATTAATAAATATAATTGAACACTAAGATGAAAAACAATTTGCTATTGACTGCCAGTGGCCTCATTTGTTCCTCAGAGCCTGCGGCCTGCATAGTCTACACACGGTCTGCAACAAACTCTCAGGGAAGCCGCAGCCAAAAAATCAAACGATATATTGCGTTAGGCAAATCTGCTGCACAAGACCTTTTTAAAGTGTTGAAGAGCAAAGATGTCAGCTTGAAGACTAAGGAGCACCTGACCCAAGCCATGGTATTTTCATTAACTTCATATGCATGCGAGAGCTGGACAGTGAATAAGGAAGATTGTAGAAGAATTGAAACATTTGAGTTATGGTGTTGGAGGAGAATATTGAAAGTATGATGAGCTGCCAAAAGAACCAACAGATCTGTGTTGGAAGAAGTGCAGTCAGAGTGCTCCTCGGAGGCCAGGATGGCCAAACTTTGGCTTTACACTTCGGACATATTGTCAGGAGGGACCAGTCACTGGAGAAGGATATCATGCTTGGTAAGGTGGAGGTTCAGAGAAAAAGAGGAAGACCCCCCAGCAAGATGGATTGGCAAAGTGGCAGCATCAATGGGCTCAAGCGTAGCAACAATTGTGAGGTTAGCCCAGGACCAGGCAGTGTTTCGTTCTGTTGTATGTAGGGTCGCTATGAGTTCCTACCTACTCTATGGCACCTAACAACAACAATAACAATGTAGCTATTCTTAGAGGGATGCTGTAAGAAGTCTAGAACTGATACATGATAAACACTTAGAATAATGCTCTTCTGGTATACCATGAGCCGGAACATGGTGGTGGCTCTATACAATAAGTACTGGACTGTGAACCACAAAGTCTGCTGTTCGAACCTGCCAGCCTCCACAGGAGAAAGATAAGGCTTTCTGCTCCCACGAAAATGTAAAGCCTCAGAAACCCTGTACATTTCAATAATAAACAGTATTTATTGAGTGTTCATTGTATTATTGTTATGTGCTGTCAAGTTAGTTCCAACTTATAGCAAACCCTGTACAGGGTCTGAGGAGCAGTTGGTGAGTTTGAACCACTGACCTTGCAGTTCAAGTGACCTTGCAGCCCAATGTTTATCCTACAGTGCTACACTAGAACTTCAGTTATTATTAATTTGGTGGTGGTTAAATAGGAAGAGTTATCTTCCTGAAATGTTGGACGATGGCTAGAACACCTGAGTTGAACATTTTCAACTACATGTATGAAGATAATGAAATTGAAAACCTAGAACCTTCTGCTCAAGTCCAGTTTTTGCTATGAGGCCAGGTGCTGGGTGGAGGGACAACTGACAATAACGCCGAATTGTGCTAACTTTGCAGACCCATCAATAGTCAAATGACTTGGGCCACTATCATTTGTTTCATTATAACAGGTAAATGTGTTTTGTGGAGACTGTTTAGCATTGATGGTTCTGCTAACCCTCCCTCTTTGCGATGGGCCTACACAAGCCCTCATTGTCTCTGTGAGGATGGCCATGTAAGTGCTCTCTATTAAAGATTATAATTTAGATAAGCTTCCTTATTGTTGTTGTTATGTGTCATCCAGTTGGTTCCGAGTCATAGCAACACTGTATAGAGTTTCCGAGGCTGTACATCTTTGCTAGAGCAGAAAGCCTCATCTTTCTCACGTGTAGTGGCTAGTGAGCTCGAAGCGGAAAAGTGCCTGTAGCACATAGCAAGTCAATAAAAAAATGTTTTCCTAAATCAAGATAATGTATGGCTCATCAAATGAAACATGCTACATCACATTAGTCATGGGGTAATCTAGCATGTGCTACGTGGCTAGTACACTCCTTTCCATGAAGGGAAACCAGAGTACTTGAGGCTTACAGCAAGACCACAAAAATGTTAGTCCTAGACAAAATGGTTTCTAGGTTGGCATCTGCGGGATATCTGAACATCCATGTTAAGCATGTAGGGACCCTTGATTTTTAAGCTCTTGTTTGCAGTAGATAAAACTTCAGAGAACTACCACAAAGAAATGCTAAAACAATGTAGAGAAAATTGGAGGCCTTTCTGAACCCTTCCTCATCCCCCAGAAGTTATTTTACAGGCCAGCATAGGCCCAGTTCCATGATCCAAGATTCCACAAAAGGGCAACTTTTATCAGGTTTTTCTTTGTGTGGGACCTTGAGATTGGAATCCAGCAAGGCTTCTGACACCAGTGAAAAGTTACAAGCAGCTGCAATGGCAACAGAATCCGCCTGTGTTCTCTAGAGATTCCAGGAAAGCAAAAGGAAAAAGAGATGAAGGCCCCTCCCTAGGAATCTCTGTGTACATTCCAGTGCTACCCATATGCCCAGGGGTGTGATTATAGACCCCCAAACCAGACTGCTTTATAATAAAGCAAATAACTGTGGTTTGGTTTAGTTGGGTTTTTAATTTGAGTCGAATGGAAATAAACATTCTATGGTGTTTCTTTTTCCCCCTGTACAGCTATCCAGACCCACAAGTGACCTAAGGGGGGAGGGGGCGGGGAAGTAGTAGACACCAAAAATACAAAGCTTATAAAGAAAGCAATTTCTAACTTTATAGAAAAGCTATTCTCCTTGGAAGGAACATTATCAGATCTCTTCTGAGCTTCCTGGCCTGTTCTCCCTCTCCCTTCCATGCATGCTGGACCCCAGCCACTTAGTACGGCCACTTGGCCGACCTCTAAAGTGGATTCATGCAGTGTTTTCTACTAAACTAGCCATATAGCACATGCTAGTTACCCCATGATCAATGTGATGTAGTATGTTTAATTGAATGACCAATACATTATCTTGATTTAGTTCTGGTGTGGCACTATAGGATAAGCACTGGACTGCTAACCTCAAGATTGGTGGTTCAAACCCACCAGCCACTCCATGGAAACCCTATGCAAGATCACTATGAGTTGGAAACAACTCAACAGCACTTAACAACAGAAACAACATTTTTTCCCCATGTTGTCTGAAGAGGTGAGATTTAACCAGCTGTGCCACGCCATGGAGTGGTTTCCATTTCTATTTTCTGCACGCTCCCTTTACAGAAACGTCTGTCTTTCTGTATTTCTGCTGCATCTGTCACCAGAGCACCTTGACATCTGGTTGCACTTTCATACATTTGGCATTTTGTGAGCTTTTGTCCCTTTGTTGTTTTGGAGAATGATTTCACCCTCTTTGCAGTCTAATCCTCCTTGGAATCCAAGTCTCTGCATTGGTTCAGTCAGTGTCAGAGCCGCGCTTCAGAAAGGAGCCAGGTGTCATAGGAAGCTGGCTCCATTCTGTCCCTCTGAGGTGGATTCAATGTCCTCTTCCTCTCAGCCTCTCATTAGTGTCCCTGACATTGTGCCAAGAGTGTTGATTGAAATCGACTCTCCGGATACTGATGCTCATTTGTGACGCCCCATGATTCTCTTACGTGTTCGCACAGTTAACAGAATCTTTCTCAACTGTTTTCCCAATTGAGATGAGATATTTGGGAATCAAGTAGAGCATTTAATGTAATAAGTGGACAGTAATCTTTAGAGGTTAATTTGTTTAAAACCTATGTAAGGTTGGGGTCCCATATGCCCTATTAGGAGCAAGGACCATTATAATCTATTACTGTTTAAAGTTGAGCTAGCACATAAATTTTAATTCTCTCTTAAATGAAGATGTATTTTAGTAGATGTAATGCTAAAAATGCCTAATAATGTTCTTATAAAGAAGTTCAGGAAACTCTTTAGCCTTAAATAAATATTTTTCAAAATACTGTATTTAAAATTTAAATTTTCACAGGTTAAGAAAAATGGGGATTTCATTGTTCAGCCTCCCCCCCCCCTTTGTTAACAAAAATATTTGTTCTGTCACCATATAATCAGTTGTCCAGTCTTTGGAATTTGAAAGCTACCAGCTTGGTTTTATTGAAGGGTCCAAGGTAGATTGTATGCCTCTCTATTTGTATTATGCCCCCTGAAGCTTAGAAGATACTGGATGGGGGCTTTTGTCGCCCACTGTGCAACCAGCTTGTGGGCCCTTCTCTGTGTGATGGTGTCTCCTGCTCAGTCTAAGGCCTTAGAGGCACAGCATGCCTTGTACCCACTTCCATCCACCAGGGAAGGATAATTTTAGGTGTGGGGGGCTGAAGCTTTCCAGTCTACTCCATCACCACAGAGCTCAGTAATGTGGCCAATGATATATAGGATGTATAGCTAGTGTTCTGCTTTCTTTCTAAGTGACTCCAAAGGCACAACAGAAATCAGAGTATCTGGTCTGGAATTGAACTGCTACATAAAAAAGATTTTTTTTTTTTTCCGTTTTTGTATCATGACTAGATTAAGTGCTGTTGCCTGTAAGGATAAAGGGATCAAGTTTTGGTTTTCTTTTTTATCATTGCAAATACATTTCCATTCTCCTATTTTACAAATGCAAAGAGCAGGCAAGCCACTTTCAATAATTTATTTTAAAATCAATGCTAATGAGGTTATGCCTTGTCAGTGGCCGAGTTTTACAATAAAGTCTGATTTATTTAGAAAAGATCTTTGGTGTAGCTTCCCATCTAATGGTGGTGGGAAGGAGGTGGGGTAGCAGGCACAGTGACCCTCCAACTTCGGATCCAATTTGTAATTCACAGCGGAGATCTGACCCAATTTACATTGATTAGAATTGGGAGGAAGAGACAGCTGCGCACAGACAGCAGAGGTAGAATAAACTCTGCAAAAGTGCCTAAGCACAGCAAATTACTGCTCCTTGTGATTGAACTCTTTGATATCAGCAAAAGAGCTGCTCTCTGCCCAAATTATTGGGTATCGCTAAAACTGAGGACATACCAACTCTGGTTTTAGTGTTTCCAATCCTGTGAGATTAGTCCCACAGCAAAAAGCTAACGCATCGTATCGTATCAGAGGAAGGAGGAAAGGGGACAGATAATGAGAAGTTTAACGTGATTTATTCGGGTGTGATGTGTTCCCTCTCTCTGACTTCACTCCTTCATTATCTCACAACTTTATTCTTGGAGGGCAGGGGGAGCCCTCCAAATGTTAAGTAGGAAGTTGCTAGGCCATCCATGGAGATAAGAGTTGATTCAAAGTGCTCCATTTCCCACAGCATCTTAGAGAGCAAGTAAATTTTCTTCTATCTTGTTAACAAGTGACTTATTTCCCCAGAGTATCAATCCCTTAATTTTTATTTTTGCAGTGAATGACATAATTTTTTAAAAGTGAAACCACTCACTTCTTTAATGTTCTAACATGTTTTGATATTGGTCTTCTTACCTATGAGCTTGGTGCTTACTTGCCCCAGTCTGACACACCAGACCTCATATTGCTCTATTAAACTAAGATTAAAGAAAGAACAAAAGAAATGAGCCTGAGCCATCTCCTTAAAAGTTCAGTCTGGTGACGTAACTTTTGGGGAACAGTACAGGTAAGTACCCTAAGACCCAGAAAGATAAAAAAAGAAGTGGGGGTAGAAGAAATTGAGTATTCAGCCCTCAAGATGTGCTTACTATGCCCTAACTATTTTGTGTCAGGAGTCCTGGTATGGCACTGTAGGATAAACACTGGACTGCAAAGTTGGTTTGAACCATGAGGTCAGCGGTTCAAACTTACCAGCCGCTCCTCAGAAACCCTATACAGGTTCGCTATGAGTTGAAACCAACTCAACAGCACTTAAAAACGTCATCATTTTGTGTCTGTCTGTTGAAAGAATGATGGTAGTAAAATAGAGACTAGTGATTTAAAAAAAAATTGTGCTCATTTTTTTTCCATGTATAAAATAGATATGATTTGGTATTGAAGCGTTCTTTGTTGTTGTTAGGTACCATTGAGCCTGTTTTGACTCACAGCAACAGGAACAACTGAAAGAAACACTCCCCAGTCCTGTGCCATCTTCACAGTGTTAGGTTTGAGCCCATCGTTACCACTGTGGGAATCCATTTGGTTGAGAGGTTTCCTCTTTTTCCTGAGCCTCCACTTTCTCTAAGGAGCTCTGGTAGTGTAGTGGTTACGAATCGGGCTGCGAACCTTAAGGTCAGCGGTTCGAAA
>NW_006408525.1:22810430-22812222 GCF_000296735.1 Chrysochloris asiatica
TTGCGGTTCGCAGCCCGATTCGTAACCACTACGCTACCAGAGGGCTTTAACAAAACAGAAATTTATTCTTTCACAGTTTAGGAAGCTAGAAGTCCAAATTCAGAGTACCAGCTCTAGGGGAAGGCCTTCTCTCTGTGTCAGCTATGGGAAAGGTCCTTCTGTCCTTTCAGCTTCTGTTGGCCCAGAATTCTGTGAAGACCTCTGGGTATCTTGGTCTCAATCCTGCCTGGATCTAAGAGCTTCACAGTGCAGAGGCCCCGGGTGCAAAGGATGCCCTCCAGTCCTAGCTCTTCTTTCTTGGTGCTAATAAGTCCCCTTTCTCTGCTCACTTCTCTCTCCTTGTATCTCTGTAAGATGAAAGATGTTGCAGACCACACCCCTGGGAAACTCTCTTATATTGGACCAAGGTTGTGATGGAATTAAGGGTATTGCAGCCCACCCTTAATCCTCTTTTTGGTTTATGACATCAGATCTCATTGTGGGGAATCATCACAGAACTGCCACCTAACCACTGAGAATCATGGCCCAGCCAAGTTGAAACACATTTTGGGAGGACACAATTTAATCTATGAGAGGGACCACCACTTTACCCCTAGCGGGAGCACTGTGTGTATGATTGACTGAACAGCAATCTTCCTCCTGCCTCCTAAATACTCACAGCCCCTGCAGCCCTGGAGGAGCGTATCAGAGAAATCCTCTAAAATTCACACCAAAGGCATGCAGACTGGTCTACTTCCCTAAGGAAAACCACTCACCCTGTGCCCACAACAACTATCCATTGGAAGTGAAGAAGATCACAAAATAGAAAAGTTTGGGCCTCTTTCTGCAAGTTAACAAAATGGTGACAATCTGGCCTGAGTTTCCAAAGGACAGTGCTATACCCAGACCACAGGTTCTTCCCTAAAAACCTCTATCCATCACAGCTTTCAGAGAGTGCGTTGTTGGCGTTGGGGAGATACAGGCATTTAATGAATATTTCAGTCACAAGCCTTTATCAGCCATCTCCTCATCCACACTGCTCAGCTTGTTATTTCTGAAATTGCTTTTAGAGTTTTGCATGTGCCATAACCACAAGTCTTAAAAGAATTAACAGAAAATGTAAGGGGACTTAGCACTTACATTTTCTGTTAGCAGGTGAAAGAACACATGGTAGAAGTGCTGACTCAAAGTCAGTGAATCTGTTCTGCAGAGCTTGAGCTAGGGACTTGCCCTCTCTTTGAGTGACTTTGCCACTTGTAAAATTGAGACAATAATGTAGCTATCCCACTGTCTGTCAGTTTGTCATTTTGTGGTGGCTTCTGGAAGCTATGTCAGCAGTATTTTAAATACCAGCAGGGTCACCCATGGTGGACAGGTTTCAGATGAACTTCCAGACAAAGACAGACTAGGAAGAAGGATTGACGAACTACTTCCGAATATTTAGTCACTGAAAACCTTATGAATAGCAGAGAAACACTGTCAGATACAGTGCCGGAAAATGAGGGCCTCAGGTTGAAAGCACTCAAAATGCGACTGGGGAAGAGCTGCCTCCTCAAAGTAGAGTTGACCGTGATGACGTGAATGGAGTAAAGCCCATGGAAGTAAAGCCCTCGGGATCGTCATTTGCTGATGCGGCACAACTAAAAATGAAGAGAAACAGCTGTAAACATCCATTAATAATCGGAACATAGAATGTACAAAGTATGAATCTAAGAAAATTGGAAATTGTCAAAAATGAATGGAACACATAAACATCAATATCCTAGGCATTAGTGAGCTGAAATGGACTGGTATTGGCCATTTTGAATCTGAC
>NW_006408525.1:22820667-22851600 GCF_000296735.1 Chrysochloris asiatica
TTTCTACTCCCGTAAGGATTTACACCCTCGGAAACCCTGTACAGGGTCGCTATGGGTCGGAACCGACTCGAAGGCACTTAACAACAACAACCACTTTCTCTACAAACGTCCAGTTTCCACTGTATTGGGTAACATGAAGTCTGAGATAAAACAGGTTAGCGAAGGTAAGAAATTTAGGCCAATCATAATATGACTTTTACCAAATAGCCCTTAGACTGGAGTTAGACAATAACATTGACTCTGAATCCATAGTGTACCTATAGCAATTAATTAAAACCCCATTCCAACTACCCTCAGGAGCTTGCACTCTAATGAACAAGGCAGGCTGAATAACAACTGTAAAAAGATAACTACAAGCCCCAAGTCCTAGGAACATAAAATGATGTACATGACTAGCCTCAGCTACAGCTGAACAAAGATTGATAGATTAAGGGCTAATTAATCACAGAGGTTTAAATATATGCACTTCCCATAAAGCATACACACACACCCTAGCCCTGGAATGCCTGAAACCAGAAAGGATGCTTTCGTGAAGATCATTAATTTTGAAGAGAATCCACATGGGTAGGAGAAAGAGGGTTTGAGAAAAAGGACTGGAGAGCTTTCCAGTGTTGGTGTTGTTAAATGCCATCAAGTCGATTCTGACTCAGAGTGGCCCTGTGTAGGGTTTCCAGAAAGCAGTTGGTGGGTTTGAACTGCTGACCCTGTGATTTGCAGTCCAGAGCTGATGCTACCGCGCCACACCAGGAGCCTAGTGATAGATTCCTAAATAATCCAATCATTTCAAAACTCTCTGCATCCCCAATTCCTGGTGCTGTTAGTGCTTTGCATGTCATGTTGCTGTTGTTAAGTGCCATTGAGTCAGTTCTGACTCAGAGCAACCTGTATAGGGTTTCTGAGGAGCAGCTGGTGAGTTTGAACCACCTACCTTGAGGTTCAAACAGACCTTGTGCTCTAGTGCTTATCCTGTGGCACCACACCAAGACATAAGCATTTAAAAATCTTTGTGAATGAATGAATGGGAACAGAAGTCAAGGAAGAGGGCAAATTTGAAGGTGAGAGATGATTTGTGTGTGTGTTTTTTTAAGTACATGGTAAAGACCCTTTCCTTGAAGAAGAGCTGTGATGAGCTCTGTTAAGAAAGGAGCTCCACATATGCATAAGAACACCCACACTTGCAGATAATACCCACTTATCCTGGCTTCAGTGACTGGATGATCAGAGCTCAACCAGAAGTAAAAAGAAGAGGGGGAAAAAAAAAAGCATTCTCATACAATTTGATGAACTTGACCTACACCTATGGAAGCTGTAGCTCAAAAGAGGGAACAAGTCCTTACAGCAAGAATCATTCCCACCCCCTCCATACACAGAGTAGACAGGGATGGGCAACTTGGACATTGGCTACCCAAAATGGGGGGCGGGGGGCTACAAAGGCAAGAAGTGACTGGCTTACAAGCTTTCAAGAGGGAACCTAGATCCAGAGGGCCGGGAGGAAGGTAGAATCTCCAGTGAGTAGTATTCAATCTGACTAGGCGGGGCTGATGCAATGAAACACAGTCGGGTCTCTTGTGATACAATAGTGAATAATTGTTATCAGGACTGATTGTGAGGGCCGGAAATGTAAAGGTAGACGTTTTCTAGCAAGGAGGGGAGTGATTAACTTTTCAGTCTAGGAGCAGAGGTCCCTAGGACCATCAAGGGAGAAGAGCAGAGAGCGGGACCCTACCCAGAGAAGCAGTGATGCCTGAAATGGAGGCAGATATGATGACGTGGAGCAATGGAACAGCTGGAGACTTTAGATCCAGAGAGGGAGAGTGACTGTGTGCTGAAGACCTGGGGGGAAACAGGGAAGGATTGCATGGAGGGGATTGTAACCATGGCAATGAGATGGTATACAATAGAATGAATGTAAAACTAATGTTCTCCCATGTATACTATCACATAATTCACAATAAATCATTTAAGAAAAAAAAAAAAGAAAGAAAGAAAGGAGCCCAACAGTACACGGGACATGAATGTCAACAACTAACCGCTAATAATGCTGATCATGTTTATCCTTTAAGATGAAGAGCACGTTCTGGATGAGGAGGAGAATGGCACTCCACAACCAGGAGGTAGGAAAACTCTATAAATGCACAGGCAATGGGTAAGATACTTGGGCTTCCAAGTGGAGAAAGCCTGAATGCTCCAAGTCTGAAGCAGCATCAGACTCACTGGGTAAGAGAGTACTGCTGTGTCCATCCCAAATGTCCATGTGCATTGACTGGACAGGGAAAGAACTTAACTTTCTAGGAGCAGCCACCCATTCACTTTAATTAATGTTCCCAGAACAGCTAAGATTTATTCCAGAGAAGGAGAAGCAAAACCAGATATTTATTTTTTCCTATCAGTATTTCTTAAATCAGTACAGGGAAAATAGAATTGCCTCATCTCTAAGAGATCAGAGGATT
This sequence comes from Chrysochloris asiatica, assembly GCF_000296735.1. Taxonomy (NCBI): domain Eukaryota; kingdom Metazoa; phylum Chordata; class Mammalia; order Afrosoricida; family Chrysochloridae; genus Chrysochloris; species Chrysochloris asiatica. The sequence goes on from NW_006408525.1 coordinate 22,823,118, forward strand.
GAGAATGGAAAGAATGGAAATGTCTCCTCTCTGAGAGGACCGGAGATTACAAGTTCAGAGGGGAATGGAAATGTGTCAGATCTGAAAAGTGAACCTGGGGTGAAGAATAGAATGACTTGGTGAGGCTGACTTCTGATGGCCTGGTTTGATTCCAGGCACATTTGGAAATGAATATGTAACAGGTTTATTGAATACAAAATTACATTTTATTCATCCCAGACTGTTAACTATGCTGCAGGCTGTTAGTGAGCCCATCATTTCTAAGGTCAGATACCCTCCTAAAGCCTCTAAGTAGGACGAGACCCCACCAAGGACCTATTCCTCCGCTGTCAGTGAAGGAATGCTGTGCCTTGCAGGGGCCACCTCAAGGACATTCATTTCATCAGCAGGGACCAAATCATGGCTGATTTAGATCCTAGCTGATTGTTTTTTTCCTAAAGATTCTGTAAAATCTTAAGCCTAGGAGTTCTTTTCCTCTTTCTCTCCCCATTCCCTCTCCTCTCTCTGGCCCTGTCTTTGCCCATTCTCCTCTCTCCTTATTATCTCCTTTTATTCTCTTCCTTATTCATTCAGTAAAGCCCCCCTTCCTTTGGTTGTTCTCTATAGAAAGGACTACTTAAAAGTTTTAGTTAATGAAGAAGAGTCCAACTTTTCCCATAGGAGACAAAAGACAATAGAGAGACAGCATCAGAAATCTGTGTCAAAGTTAGAGGAACAGAAAGCAAGCAAGGTGAGTATGATACAGAAATGGTAGGGTAGCTTCTAGTGCCTCATCGTAGTTAACACATACAATTAAGTCCATTTTGAAACCTATCCAGTGGGTCCAGAAACCTGTTTTCTACTCATCGTATAAAATCCCAGTACAAAGGCTGTTTCCTGACCAACCTTTTCCCACTTACATCTTTTCTCAACCAATTTCCGTCACTGGCACAGAAATGAAACACTTTATATGGACAGCTTGGGTAGAATAACCATAAGACTCCTACAGCTAGTCTTATATAAACTCCATTCCGGAAGCAGTAGACTTCTGGCACAAGTCTACAGTTCAGTTCAGGCTCCTCCCTCATCTCATTTCCTCCTTCCGCCTCTCTCTCTAAGGTTCTGTCTGGGTGGGGGAGCCAGGGGAGAGTATTTATTTCTGAACTGTTTCAACAGCTATAATTCAAGTAGGTGTTTTTTTTCAAAAAAAAAAAAAAAACCTTTTGTTCCTCATGCTTCCTGCCTCCAAAATAGGTGTTGTTAAGTGTAGCACACTCTAAATATGATTCTATGGTTTATACCTCCCACCAGTTATAATGATTGGTGACTTAGTGATTAAAAAACAGAGGAGGGTTTTTCGCTCTCTCTGCAGAATCTGAGGCAGGAATTTTTATTATTTGTGTTTACTTATTTATTTATTGAATTTATATAGTGCCTTTTCTCCAAAGGAGCTATAGGAACAATCACAAATATGTAACATCCAAATGTCTTCACTTAGCTTTATAACAGTAAAATATAGAGGTCCGGGAGAAGGGCAGACAGCCCCATGAAGGCATATAAAAGGCAAGGCTCTAAGACCATGGTGAATTCTTATAGAACAAGCAATTTTGCTTCACTACATGTTTTCCCAGATATTACATGCTTTCGGGGGAGGGATTTTTTGTAAGCAAGTTGTCCTTTTCCCTCTTTGCTCCTACAGTGTACTGTGTGGTTAGCTATTCCATACACCTCCACCATTCCATGGAACCTATTCCCTGAATTCTGTGCTTTTCCCTAGTGGAGTTGTTAACATTTTAAGGTCCACCTAGATCTTATCAGAACGGGAGGGGGAGAAATTCAGTTTATCCTTACTGGGTGTTAATGACCCTGTAAAATGCAATTCCTTTTATTTTATTCTGTTACCTAGAAAATCTATCACAGCCTTGTAGTATTGATTGTTCAATCTATAAAGAGCTCAGTTTACAGCATGACTGTTAGTAACAGGGTTATTTTAATGAGTGACTCTTCAACACCTCAGATTTTCACTAAATTCCAACCCGTTCGTTTAGCACGCTAACACTACTACTGAGGGTCTTCAGGAATGAGAGCATCCCTTCCTTCCTTATCATGAAAAATTAGCGCCAGGTAACCCAGAGTAAAACTCACTCTGTGCTGTTAACATTAAAATTTGCCATTTGCCTTGGATGTGTCATGTTGAATAAAAAGCAGTCTGGAGGCATCCTTAGATAGATCAAATCCCTGACCAAGAAAGATCTTGAAGTGGGTTAGTTTTGCCTGAAATTGTCAGCATACTCAGCCAAAGAGGAGCCCAAGTTTTTGTGGTGGGCAGAAAAGTGCTTGCATATAAGCATTACATCTCTGAGGCACTCACCACTTTGAACCAAGTGTCATTAAGTCAATTCCAACTATGCTGTGGGATAATGCACTGAACTGCAAGATCAACGGTTCAAATTCACCAGCCGCTCCTCGGAAGACCTGTACAGGGTTGCTATGAGTCATAACACACTCGAAGGCACATTACAACAAGATGCAACAAAATTCCTGGTTGTTGCAAACAGATAATATACTCTGCTGCTAATGAAAAGGATGGAGGTTTGAGTCCACCTAGATACACCTTGCGGCACTGTGGGCTAATGCGTCAGACTGCAAAGTCGTTTGAACTGCAAGGTTGGTGGTTCAAGCTCACCAGCTGCTCCTTGGAAACCCTATACAAGGTCGCTATGGGTCGGAATCAACTCAACGGCACTTAACAACAACAACAGATACACCTTGGGAGAAAGGGCTGGCAGCTTACTTCCAAAAGAACATCAATAGAAAGTCTTATGGAGCAGCTGTACTCTAATACACATAGAGTTACCGTGAGTTGGAATTAACTTGACAACAATTGGTTTAAAGTTGGAGAGTGCCTCAGAGCTGTAATACTTAGGCTGTTGATGTTATGTGCTGTTGGGTCAGCTCTGACTCATAGTGACCCTGTACAGGGTTTCTGAAGAGCAACTGGTGGGGTTGAACCGCATTCTGGTTCATAGTCTATTGCTGATCCTGCACCTTAGTGTCCATCAGTGCATTGAATTATTACACTAAAGAGGCAGAAGGAAACCACGGAAGGCATTTTTAGCTTTTGCCTTTTGAAACATTTCCAAAGACCAAACTTGGGTTGATCATCCACGCACTAAAATTTTGGAGTAATTGAAATGAAAATCAGGATCTGTGCGTGTTCCTCACTTCAAAATCAAATTGTAACATTAAAGACCATAGTAATTTCAAAATACAAGATTCAGGACCATGAAAATCAGCAGACAGCATTGCTCAGGTACCCTTCCTGCTCTGGTATCCGTAGTAAATGGACGTTGGTGATTTTTTTTCATACCTTTCCTGAAAGATTCTATGTGATTTCAGATAGTCTGCTTTAGTGAACTGAACATTCAAGTCCTTTCCAATGGGCGCACTGTTTTGGGCTCCTTTGTCCAAGTCTCGCAGTGCCATGCTCTGGCAGGACTAACGTTATCCATTTTCTCATGCTGTCTCTGAAGTGATTGTACCCAGTGCCAGGCCTTGTTGGCACAGTCCTTTTCCTCATCAAGAAAATGTAAACAACCTGCTGGCCTGCCTTCAGTCTCCTTTCTCTGGTCACAGCTGGAATTCTGGAGCTACTCAACCTCCCCCAAACAAAAGCCCAAGGTGACATATGACCATTGAAAGGAACACAGTCAGGTTCTATTGTCCCTAAGCAGAGGAGAGACTGAAAGGTCTCCTAGCCTTTTACTTTAGAACTCTCCACATGATAGAGGCTGGTTTTCAAATATTGACTCTGTCGGCAGTAGCACCAACTTGGCCTCAGTTACCGAAGACATGACTGTCACTGGTTATAAAGAAGTTGGCATGAAATGACAAAAGCTTTACAACAAATACCTAGAAAAATAGAGACAGCAATACTATTGTTTAACTAGGTCTGTTGCTTTTCTTCCTAGGACATTTTGTTTGCTTAGAGCTTAGCTTCTCCTACATGGGATAACGCAACAGTAAGATGCTGCCCCTTTTTTTCTCCTCTAGAAAAAGTCCTTCTCAGCTCCACTAGCAATTTAAATGCAGTGATCATACCCATTAGCTTCTCTATCATTGTAATTGTTGTTAATTGTTATAACTGTTTTAGTTATTAGTGGTGTCGTGATTGCTCTAGGTCCTCTGTCTGTTTTATGCTGAATATATTAGTACTTTGCTTTTGAATTACCAGGCTTTATTTAGTGCAGAGTTACGTTTTTTGGAGAGACATTGAGAAATGCTGGCATTAAGCTTTATTCTTTTGTTTTTCATTCCAAATGGACAGACTGGAAAAAAAAATAATTAGATAGAATAATGTCCTCAAAATGAGAATGAGGATGTTTTTGAGTTAATTAAATGGTCAGAATGCTGCACCATTTCTGATCTCAGACTGCTGCCAGAGAAGTGTAAACCCACAGAATCTCAACCCAGCCCTCAGATGCAAGCCTCTCTCAATTCCTCTTACTGCTCTGAGGAAATCAAGAGTCTCCTCATGTGGTAGGGTATTTATAGGATGAGCCAGGGACCTTTAGGAAGTAGTTGGACCAGCCCTGCAGACTTCTGAGCCTTTAAGCATCCTCTGGAGCCAAGCTTCAGGAAGAAGCCCCCCTCAGTCTTACCGTATCCCCTCTTCCAGGCCTTTTAATAATACCCACTGAGCCAGTTTTGTGATACAGCTAAAATTTCAGGGACGCCTCCCTGGTGCCTCAGACTAGGTTTTGTTGTTGTTAAGTGTCATCAAGTCAGTTCCAACTCATAGTGACCTTATATAGGGTTTCCAAGGAGAAACTGGTAAATTGGAACCTCTGACCTTGCGGTTCAAACTGATCTTGAAATCCAGTACAGTATCCCACAGCGCCACACCAGGACTCCTCGGTTAGACTCCATATGATACACAGCATCCTCAACTGCTTTGCAGGCATCTGACAATCATAAACAAATAAATGTTTGTGTTGCTATCTGCTTCACGACTGTCACCCTCCTACACCACCACCACTCGAAGGTAGCCCCTGAGTGCAGGGACCTTGTGTGGCCCACGGTGTCATTCCCAGTGCCTAGCACATTCCCTGATACTTCGTAAGTGCTCTGTACACATTTGTTGAGTGCTGAGGAAGGTGTGTGATGAAGATGTATGTATACCTACATATAAATGCAAATCACACAAATATTAGACGGGGGTCTGCAAAACCAAGTCTTACCCAGCTAAGGGATTAATCCCTGAATTCCTAAATGCCAGAATAGTTCCATCTAGATAGCCACGTCTAGCCTTTTCTCAGTGTCTAGTCCTCATTCTGCTTATTTTTAGAGCTGTCTTGTTATCATTCTATTTCTAACTACCCCACCTCCTGGATCCCTGAGCTTTGGGGCTATGGCATCTAAAGAACTGCAGGCCTTAGGTGTCCTTATTTTCTCCAGGAAGGCTTCTAGTTTCTTCCTACTTTCTTGCCTTCTCCTGTGATCTTTTGTGGTTTTGCAAGAAGCTGTTTTCCAGCTGCTCCTCCAGTTCCCTTATCCACCCAATATGAAATCACTTTCTACATGTACACTAGAGGGTCTCCATGACTGCAGGAGCTGCCCATATCCAGGTGCTTTATGGGAAGCAGTAGCCCACAGTGACCTTCTGCTAGCCCAGATGACTTTGTCAGTCTTCTTATCCTTCAGAAATAACAAGTTATACTTTAAAAATCTATTTTTATAAAATGATTTTCTATGCCATAGAAATCCATGAAGAAACCATAAATCCATGAATACTGGTGTCCATATTTTTTATTCCTTAATTTAGTCAAAATCTTAAGAGAATAAATCAATTCCATTATAACTGAAAATTTCTTAATAAATCCTCTGTGAAAACTATTTTCACTTTTCAGAGGCTGATATTTTTCTATTATTTCATATATGATATTCAAAAAAATTTATACTCTTGTCTTTTCTATAGTTAACATTTTTCTCACAATGTATTTTTCTTCCGAACATATTTGTACTCTGGCAGATTGTTTTCACTGTGGTTTCTTATTTGCTGCCCTCTGTTGTCTACTGTGTATACCAACAATTTTCTGTGTAAAGAAAGCATGTCCAAGTTTCTATGTGGTTGACATTTTTACTTCTGTTTGCAGTATCCAAGTCTTAACTAAATAACTCTGTCTCTCCTCTGTTTTTATGCACGGTAAGATTCCCTACTGAAGGTCTTACAGTTTCCAGATACACATAAGGATTGTGTTCCCCTGTATTGTTTGAATTGCTTATAAGTTAGGAATAGAAAACAGGAAGAAAAGAAAAAAAAAAAGTAACTATAGAACTATAGCTAGGGCCTCTGTTCCCTCTTGCCACCCATCTATTCCCATTCTCAGCATCCAGTTCCGTCACCGCTCATGAAAGGATCAAGACAATGAAGGAAAAAAGGTTGTTGTTGTTGTTGTTAAGTGCTGCCAAGTTGGTTCCGACTCATAGTGACCCTAAAAAGGGTTCCTGAGGCATGGCTGGTGGGTCCTACAGCACCACACCAGGACTCCAAGGGAAAGGTGGAAACTCATAAAATAGAGTTCCCCCAAATCTTTTAATTTTTCGTTAGAATGCAGGACTCCTGATCGCCATCAATAGGAGTTTTATGTTTGGTGAGGTTTTTGTTTACAGCTCTCCTACGTAGTATCCAGAGGCACTGGGAGCACTGCCATATTATCAGTGGTCTGTGGGCCTTAGCTCTCCTGCCATTCAAATCCCCAGACCCTCTCCTACTTTGTACTCTAGTGTTTAACCTTTCCGGGTAGAAGATCAATACAGATTCTTCATTGTTAAGAATCGATGGCTGTCCTGTGGCATCATTGCCATCTAGTCTTGCTGAGAAGCCCAGTAAATCTCTCCAGCTGCTTCGAAAGCTTGGTTTGTCGTCTTCAGTTGCTTTCATTTTTAATGCAGATCACTTTGGTTTCTGTCCCCCTGGGGGTTTGCAGATAAATCTTGCCAGACATGTTCAGGGTCTACAAATGAGATGCTGGAAAAGGGCCAGCCCACCCAGAATTTCGTTGTAATGGATGAGACACCCCCTTGGTTCCACTTAAAGACTGGGTCATTCGTTTCAGCATTTATTAGTGACTAGATCATATAGTACCTGGGTGGGAAGTACGCAGGAGGAATTTCCTATGTAACAGGAGGCCAAAATGCGAGACTATGGTGCAGGAACATGCTGGCTGACTCAACCTCTTTTGTAAATAGGCAGAAGTCTGAGACTTAATCCTGTTCCCTACTCCTTCAACTGCGGAATGAAGAGAAGTACTGAGTAATTTAGATGCCCTGGACCAACAAAGTCTGGCAGAAACTCTTTGAGCTGTTTATTTACAAACCAAATGAAAAACTCCCTAATTTTTTTTAGTAACAAATAAATGTATTTCTCATACATATTATTGAATAGCATCCTACTAGGAGTGATCTGTAAATATTTAATGTTAGTTAATGATCTTTTCCCACAGTCCTTTGCTCAAGCTGAATGTGACTGTATCTCATCCCAACCCCCTGACTCTCAGGTTTCCTAGGAACAATACCAGACCCCTGGTTTCCATTTGCAGTCAACATGTGGGTTCCCTAGGAAAGACAGTCCTTTTCATTTTTATGTTTCCTCTCTTTCATCAGTGGACTATGCCAGTTATTATCAGGGCCTCTGGGATTGTCATGGTGACCAGCCAGATGAACTGTCCTTCCAACGGGGTGACCTCATCCGAATTCTGAGCAAGGTAAGAACATAGAGTTTGGGGTCTGCATCGAAAGTCGTGTTTTTCACTCTCCATGATTTATTCACCATAATCAGACTTATTCCAATGCATACATTTCTCTTGTGCATATTACATGGCTTCCTCAAACATAAATACCATTTACTTATGATTGTTAGTGGAAAATTGGATTGAAAATTCAGATTCAGGAGCCAGTTTTCAAATTTTAAAATGTAATAGACATAATACTAAACGAAAAGCACTCAAATGCACTGCCAAGGAATCAAGTCCAACTCATAGTGACCCCACGGAACAGAGTAGGACTGCTGAACCTCTATGGAGACCTGGTATGGCACTAAAGGATAACCACGGACTGCTATCCACAAGGTTGGCAGTTCAAACCCACCAGCCATTCCTTGGAAACTCTATACAGGGTTGCAATGAGTTGGAACCAACTCAACATCACTTAGCAACAACAATCTTTACAGAGGAGTCCTGGTATGACACTATAGGATAAGCACTGGACTGCTAACCACAAGGTTGGTGGTTCAAACCCACCAATCGCTCCTTGGAAATCCTATACAAGTTCACTATAAGTTGGAACCCACTCAGTAGCACTTAACAACAACAACAACAACAGTCTTTACAGAAGCAAACTGACATATCTTTCTACCAAATCTACTGGTAGATTTGAACTGCCAACCTGTTGGTTACTAGCCAAGTGCTTAACCACTCCACCACCAGGACTCCTTAGACATAATACTGTTGTTGTTGTTGTTAAGTGCCCTCAAGTTGGTTCTGACTCATAGCGACCCTGAATAGGATTCCCCGAGAGCAGCTGGTTGATTTGAACCACTGACCTTTTGAGAGTAGTCCAGTGCCTATCCTACAGTGCAACACCAAGACTTCAGATAAAATACTAAAGCTTTGCAAATCAAAAATTTGGTCTTTTTCAGTCTTTTGATGCTTGAAGGTTATCACTTCTGTTCATGATTGATAACCATGTTATACTATTGAAAAATTTCAGGTTAGGTGAGCCACCTACTTATTTCATTTATAGATAAACTAGCCTATAATATGTGTTGAGGAAGGGATCAGAGCTAGTTATGTCACTGGGTTTGAGCAACTGCTGATAAGGCCAGTTTATTGTATCCAGTCCCACATGGACAAGCTAACTTGATTCTTTTCTCAGAGTTAACCCGTAACCCCAGCGAGTCATCTCAGAAGTAGTATTGTTGATCATAAAGAATTGGGTTAATAACAAAAAATCATGAGTGTATCATTGCACATCTGTCATTGATGTGAAGAAGATTCAGAAATCATGGACTACTATTCAGAAATCAGTAGCATCCATTTTGTAAAGAAACAGAGACCACATAAGTGAGCTAAGGTAATACATTCTGTCCCTGAAAGAAGTTATTAAAAAGTTCTCTCTTTATGTGGTCAATCAATACCTACAAACACATTTTTGGACTAGGCCCACTTTGCTCTTTAATTGCTGAGTATGTGGAATGGTAGAAAAGAGTTCTATAAAGAGCAAAACTGAAAACCCACTATTAATCCATCACTTACTGTTCATCATTATTCTGTGAATGTTAGTGCCTTAACCAGCTGTTTATGTTGATTTGAGCTTTAAGCTCTTTAGGGAAATGGGTCAGGTTTAAAGGAGACCCCCTTTAAACAAGGTCTGAATTCAGACTGACCCTTAGAAAGTAACTAGGAGACCTGCAGGCCCTGCTGAATGAAATCACAACCTTCTAGTGATTTCTTCCAGATTTCTAACTCAATACCACCCTAGTGCCATTTCAGAGCAGTTCCAATACACCAAAAATAAATTGGAAGCAAAGAAGGGAGTGGACATTGGCCTGATTGGTATTTCAAATGCCCGAAAGCAAGGTTTGCCGTGTAATAGAATTTGTGTACATTACCACGCTGGCATTACAGGGGTAATCGAGTTATCCACTCAGGTGTGACCAGGCCTCTGTTTGCCCAGAGCCTGCAGGTGAACAAATTAACTGTTTACATTGTCTGGAGGTGCCTGCAGCAGAGGGGAGGGGGGAAGACTGCAGAACAGAGCCAGACTGTCTGCTGGCCTTCTCTCTCTGTCATGATTATTTTGTTTGTTTTGTATGTCTTTTGCCTTTGTTAATGGCTTCTCACTGGGGTTCCCTCTTCTCTAGCTAGCAGGGGCTATGCTGTGACCTGCCCTACAGTGCCGAGCTGTCTTGAGTTACTATAGCCGCCATTGTATTGTTAAGAGAGCCCAAGGAACTTGGGGAGCCTTTCTCATCTTGTTTTGTGTTGTTGTTTTTTAAACCAACCCTTCTTCTATTACTAAAAGCTAATGATTCAGAGTTCATTCAGTGAGAATGCCCTGCTGTCCTGGTTCCACTGGCTTCTTTCTCCATTCTTCTGAAAGGTTGCAAGTCCATTTTCACTCCTGTGTCTTAGCACATTGCTTTTCCCAAAAATTATGCCTGATGCCTCCCTTATCCAGACTGCTAATTCCTGCAGATCAACGGAAATTTCCCTCAGAAAGCTTCATTCCCGTTAATGCTGATTGGGGGATCATTTGAGATTGCGTTTACCTTTGGTATATTACCTAACTCAGTAAGAGTTCTTGGACAGGAAGGAACCTTAAAAGGCCACCCAAGCCATTTCCTTGCCTCTAAAAGGCACAGCTGAACCAATTCAGACAGATGGTAAAGGAGATTCCTAATCTCTGTCTATTCAGACCAGCCACTCCTATTCTCTGGAATGTTTCCTCACAGAGATCCTAAATTCTTTCCACTAAAAGGCCTTTCTTTCTTGGAGTCAGTTACACACAGCCTCTGCACCCTGCCACTCACACCCAGAACAACAGAGCGTAGTTGAGTTTAGTTCTAGAAAGCTCCATTTTGCTTTTCTCTCTGTCCAGTAAAACCTTGGTCAGGCGAGAAAGATCTGCTGTGTAGCAACCTGGGGGAGTCCATTTTCCTGAGAAACAGAAGAGAAAATCAAACTATGTGCAGATCTGGTAGCATAGTGGTTACGAATCAGGCTGCAAACCACAAGGTCAGCAGTTCGAAACTACCAGCTGTTCTGCGGGAGAAGGATGAAGCTGTCTGCTCCCGTAAAGATTTACAGCCTCGGAAACCTCGTACAGGGTCGCTATGGGTCGGAACCGACTCCACGGCACCTAACCAACCATGTGCAGATCAGCTTACCTGGACCTGTTGCCTCACCTCAAAAATGAGGTGGTATTAGATGGCTACTAAGTTTCCTGGTGTGGCGCTGTGGGTTAATGCACCAGACTGCAAAGTCGATTGAACCACAAGGTTGGCGTTTCAAACTCAACAGCCGCTCCTCAGAAACCCTATACGGGTCATTATGGGTCAGAGCCAAGTTGACAACACTTACAACAACAACAACAACAAAGTTCCTTCTACTTCAGATATTCCAGTTCTAACCGTGGTGAACTTGATCCTGCAACACTGCCAAAGAAATTACACACACACACACACACACAACTGTATTTTAACTTAATTACTCATTCTGATTTAAAAAAAACAAAAACAACTACCAGCTCTTCCTGGTTTTTGGCCTTCATACATGCATCTGTTTTCCCCTTCTGTCTAACAATAGAAACATTCTGAAGCTGGAGGATTGGAGGAAAGGAAGCAGCCCATGGATGGGGAAGTAGAGGAGGGAAAAGGGTGACAGCTTTATTCTTGGACTCCCGCCGCACCCTGCTGTTTCTTAATAGTCGCCCAAGTCTAACTCAAGATTGAATCCTAGGGCCAAACTCAGGAGAGGCTTTATTCTCCAAAGTGACTGGCTGGACAGCAAAGATTCACCCATAGATAAGAAAATGCCCATCACCTGCTCTTGGGAAAACAAATAAGTACCAATAATAGGCGGTTATTGATGTGATCCTGAGTAAACTACTTAATCTTGCTAATCCTCAATTTCCTCACATGTGAAAATTGCAATAGTTTGTATTCATAGTGTTGCTGTGATGCTTACATTAGAGAATTTGTGTAAAGTGCTTGGCATCTAGTAAAGGATTATTGTTGTTGTGATGTGCCGTGGAGTCAGTTCCGACTCATAGCGACCCTACACAGGGTTTCCGAGGCTGTAATTCTTTACAGAAGCAGACCGCCTCATCTTTCTCCCGCGGAACCGCTGGTAGTTTTGAACTGCTGACCTTGCGGCTCGCAGCCCGATTCGTAACCACTACGCTACCAGAGCTCCTTATAGCTACTGTATTTTTTCACTTGCAATGCCACCACATAAATACCATGCACATGCATATAAAACTCATAGAGCTCATATAAATTAATGTGCCAGGGGGTTGCACAGCTTGCAAAAAGCATAAATGTGCATGCTATCTGTGTAAAAATACATACATTAGTATTACATTTCTTTCCCTTCCACTAACAATAAACCTTTGGGGTCAGTGTTGTCACATAGTAGGAGTTTACTAAGTAATTGGTGACTTGTAAAGGGAACAAAGGCGGCCTGTAGGATAAGCACTGGATCACAAGGTTGGTTTGAACTGCATGGTCGGCAGTTCAAACTCAGCAGTCACTCCTCAGAAACCCTATGTATCAGAACCTAGCAAAAACAACATATTGCCAAGGACTCTTCATGGAGTTGCATGAAGTACAAAAGGTTTCCACTTGGCTATAGAAAACCGCCCAGTAAAGAGGCCTACCCAAAATCCACCATGCCTGAGGGTTGCATCACTGATATTCCAGACTGTTCAAACTTCTTATACAGAGAGAGACCAAAGCCATGTATGTGAGCTCTGAAACCGTAGCCAGAGGTACAGACAGCAGGTCCCAATGACCTCCCCCAACACATGCCTACATCCTAGGTCTCATGCAGCTTCATGCCCACTAAATTCACTGAGTTCCAGTTTGGGTCTTAGAATATATTACAGGGAGGCTTTAATAAGGAAGCAGATCTGGGCATCCAGAGGATATTCCTGCATTCCTTTTGGGCCCAAATATTTGTGAACAGCTTTATGTGGTGCAGGGACGAAGCTTGCCTTCCTCCCTTGTGCATGGACGCAGCTCAGGCCACAGCAGGGTATTTAGCGCTCTTCAGTGGCTCCAGATTGTGGTGCTTGTGCAGGTCTCCTCATACGTAACCAATGGCTCCTGAGAGCCTGCCGCTCATAAATTACTTCACACGATGCCTGCAACCACTGCGGAATGCAAGTTTGAATAGAGCAAGAAAAAGGTGTTTGAAAGGCCTGTTCACTCAGCTGCATTTTAATTTCCTTTTCAATCTTGTCCCAATTAATTTCACAGAATTAATCTCACAGAAGCAAACTCGGCAGCATTGAGGCTATGGTTTTAGTGTGGTGGTCGCTCTGCCTGAACATGAAATAGGAGCTAATATAAAAATCCATCTGCTGTGTTTGAAATACACGCCGGCTGCTGCTCAGTCCTGTCTGACATTCCAAATATCAACAGCGAGGGAAAGTGATTTGGGGGTTAGTGGCCATCAGTACTTGGCAGGGGTTCAACAACAGGTGTATTCCAAAATGCCATTCCGCTGGCCACCAGGCATGACGGGACAGGTGCTGAATCACCGTCCGTGTGATAGCGCCCTGGCCTGGCTCAGTTTCTCTTACCTGAGGTCCTCAAAGCACCTCTTTGGGCATTTGTTGTAGTGGGAGAAAAGGAGATGAGGAGCCTCTATTTGGGTAATACAAGCCTCTAAGTCCCAGCTTTCAGAAACATGACCCTATCTCCCTGGTTCCAAGGTCTCTCACTAGGGAACATTGCCTACATTCTTCTTTCTAAATAATAAAAGTGCTTTTTCTACTATGCAAGATAACGCCTAAATAGATGCCGATTTAAAAATAAAACAAAACCCTTAGTTCCAGAAGTAATTTCTGGTGGTAACATGAGCTGCCCAGCAACTAAGGGTAAATGAAGGAGAAAGGAAAGAGAAACTCTTTCCATCTCAGTGGACTAGAATGGAGAAGAGATCCCTGACTAAGATCTTTCTTTCACTTAAAGTAAACTGAGGCAGTAGGCTGTATCTCTTGGGCTTGGGTTACATGTCTCATGAATTGCCCTTTAGGCACCTTGAAGGCCACATCCATCTACTTTGTTGTTGTTGTTGTTGTTATTAAGTACTGTGGAGTTGGGTCCGACTCATAGCGACCCTGCACAGGGTTTCTGAGGCAGTAAATCTTTACGGGAGCAGAAAGCCTCATCTTTCTCCCATGGAACTACTGGTAGTTTCGAACTGCTGACCTCGAGGTTAGCAGCCCGACTCATAACCACTACGCAGTCTTGGAGCAACAAGTTGGGCAGCCCCAGTTTCCAGATTGAGTGCCCCCTAAGATGAAGTCTTAGCTGGAATGGGATGGCCCAAATATACCCCTCTTTGGGCTGTCTTCTCTGTGGGTGCACTAACTATGTAAAACAGGGAGCTTTACAGTCAAGGTCAAGTTTAACATTCCAACATATGATGCTCTCAAATGGCAGTGGCTTACATGGACAAGGATGGACCAGCTTTGTCAGCCAGAGTGACCTTTAGCTTCTAGCACTGGTGAGAACTGCTGAAACCCAGACTGGATCCTGGCTCCAAACCCAACTTCTGGTTATCTGAATGCAGCAGGCCTGTTCCCCACACACCTGGACTTTGTTAACATAACATACTGACTGTTATCATGGGATTTTTTTTAAACCCAGTAATTTCCACCTACTCCCTCGAAGGTCTACTTAAAGAATGTAGACCTTTCCCCTCTCTTGACCCCAGCCTTTCCAAAAGAGATTTGTTTGCTATAAAAATTATCTGAATGCAGCAATACTTCCTCTTTTAAAAGTGTGCTTAGTTGTATGTGACAACAACCCTCATAAAATCCGATAAGTTAATTCCTTCAGTTGCTTTAAATGAAGGATTTTTTTTTTTTTTTTAATTTCAGGGCTCTGAGGGAAAGGAGGTATTTGGTGACATCTAGTGTCCATTTAGGACTTCCTCAGGCACCACTAGTCCCTCTGCTTGGCTGAAGGGGGTGTATTAGAGGTAATTTGGGGGTAGTAGGTGGGGAGAATATAGGCCTGGGGCACAGTCTGCCCAAACGGTGCAATGAAACTGATCAATGCCTGTCAAAGAGCTATTACTCACCTCTGACCTAACCAAGGGGGGCTGGTGACGGGGATACCATCCAAAAATATCTCTCCTTATTTATGATGGTATGAGAGAGAAGCCTAAGTTGTCCCCACCACCCCATTTCATGTTAACAAGCAGGTCAGCACTGTACTGTGGTGACGAAGATGATGATGATGATGGTGTTTTCTCTCATTAATAACCCCTATGGGAGACTATAGAGTTAGGAGGATGAGAATGGGATTTGGGGTCAGCTGGAAGGCAACGGTCATATACCGGTCAAATTCAGTAGAGGCCATTCCTTTCCCCCAGACAGGAACCAATCGTCTAGAACAAACCCTGGCAGCCTCATTCCTTCCAGGTAATTTTTATAAATGAGGGGACACCCATTCCAAGAGAGGACAAAAGAGAGAAGGTGTGTGTATATGTGTGTGCAAATGCATGCATGTAAACCTGTTAATGGGAGGCCCAATTATATATCAACCGTATCCACCAAACCTTAGTCATTGATTATAAAACCCATTTTTAAAAAGAACACAAAACTGACATTTTCCTCTTCAGTCTGCTAAACTCTTGTTCTGGACAGGACCTCCGGCTCTGCACATACACATACCGTTCAGTCAGGTGGAAAGTCCCAAACCAGAGCATTAACTCCGAGCCCCAGACAGAAGTGCTTACCTAGAACCACATAAGCAATGGTAGAGTTAGGTTAATGCTCAGAATCACCCAATGCTTTATAAACTCCAGTGTAAAAAAATTCCAGTCATTTATTTTGTAGTGAATTTATAACAAATGCTGTTAAAGGCTCCGTCTTTTGACAGAGGTAATAATAAATTCACTGTTAAAGACGGTAGTTTAATTCCTTATACCTCCAATACTGCACAGAATAAACCATATTCATCACTGAGTAATTTTTTACCACATAAATCTTTAAAACTAACTGGTGAAGGCTGTTGAGACGGAAATATTGTGAATTTATTAGATATGCCCATGTAGTATTGGATTCAGAGGTTTCCATTCGAATATATTATGGGGAAAATTTGTGTCTTTAACTGTGACATTCCCTCCATTTCCCACCGCCAGGATCCTAATAAGCAGCTCCTCCAGCGTCAACTGCACGTTTATTAGACAGAGATTTAGTAATAACTCCTCACTAACCTGCCAAAGAGGCTGTATGGCATTTTAGTGAGGTGCCCTATTTAAAAGGAGTCACAAAAGCTTTGTTTCTGTGTAATTATTTTCTCAAAAGGAATTCAGCCTTCCCTAACCTGTCTGCTTGTGTTTCTTGGGAGTGTTTGGATTCAGCTCTACAACCAAACTAACAAAATATTGAAGCAAATTATCACCTTATTGCAAACATACAAGGTAGTAACTCCTATGCAGCCTATAGGACAAGTTATATGGGATATTTGAGGTAATTGGTTAAAACACAGGAAAGCTGGGGTTAGCAGGCATTGCCAGATGTATGGTAATTAAGATTAATATAAGGATTATATTGACTCTCAAACTAGAAATAATAGACAATGGGTTGAGAAAACTTGCTATTTAAAAACTTTTATTTTTACATATGACACATTGAAAATACAATTAAATTCTCAGGTTTGAACAAAAATCCTTCGACTCGACCATAGAAATTTTAAGTGTAAATCTGTCCTGGTAGATGAAAATGTTTTGAATCTTTCACATGATTTGCTAGTAAAGTAATATTTAAACTAACCAATTGGTTATATCTAATTGTAATGCTCTTTCCAGTTCCATTAAATATTGCTGGAATTAAAAGGTTTTTTTTTTCTTTTAAATGCAGAAATGCACGTCGTCTTTTTTGCCAAGAGACTCGGCAGTTTCTGTGTTCCAAATAATATTCTGTATTTGAAAAGACTTGCAAATGTTTAAAACTTCCAGTGAGCATCATGAACTTTAAGTTTTTGTTTTTGTTTAATAGAATTAAATGAAATAGGTTTCTAACTGTTAAACAAAGGAGGAAAATCTCCTGGCAGTGCTAGACTGCCGCCCATGCCCATCAGGATCATTGTGAAAAGACAGAACCCCGGCTAGAAAGATAAGCATAATGCCAGCAATTAATATTCAGCATTTCACATTATAGTCAAGAGGGTGTGTTTTTCTTTGTGATGTGGCTCATAAGCTAAGAGTGTTGGGAGCCAGATTCTAAGCTCTGTCTTCGTTTTGTGCATGAGGATTAAGGAGAAAAAACCAGCAGCAAACACCCTGCTCCATCTGTAAATGAACAAACATCTTGATTTTATAGCTATTTGCTTTGTAAAACTGAGGAATGAGACAAAAATTACTGGATGCCTAAGTAACACTTTAATTCCAAATTCATTTACGCTGTAGCTATGTAGTTGTCACAAACCATAATGCAGTATTTAATTAAAATAACAGAAGTGCATCTAGATATGTCCTGGGGTAGCTATCACCAAATTATAGTCTGTGGCATCCGTATTTTATTTATGAAATGACAGGTTCTAAGGTGCAACTAAACTGATACAAAAACATAGGCACTTTAAACCTGCGTTTTTATAAACGCTGTTTTTCTTTTTTTTTTTTTTCCAGCCTGCCTTTAATTTTTTTTCTCTTTCTATAGGAGGGTTTTATCATGGGCTTGTTTTGATGTTGATAAAGACCTCTCTTTTCTAACACTTACTTTTCAACTATTGACCTCCTAAGTCTCCTGGCTGTGAAATCCCCCTCCTGGTGTCATGGAAAGACTTGCCCGGTTTCACATGATCGCCAGCAAGCATGGGACATCTTAGGTGAAACTTGGACGTGGCTTCTAGGAGGGTAGCAAAAGAAGCAAACCTTTTCATGTTTTGTACCTGTTCTCACACGGTCTTCCTCACACCCTTTCCCCCACCTATAAACACTCCTTCTAGTTTACACGCTTGCTGGCTGTACTCTACGGGTGTTCAAATGCAGACCTACCGCTCTTTTTCATAAACGCATAGCATCTATCTTACACGCACCCACCATCTATCTCCTCATTCACATTGGCTGTCCCATCCACCTCCTTGTCTGCAGAATGATGTTCCGCAAGGTCCCGATTTATAGGAAATAAATAATGAAAATGGAACGACTAGGAAAGATAATCGAAACATTCAAATTGTTATTTTTCACTCCACTTTCCACAAACAGAACATCTGTAAACACCTAGAAAAGGTGTTGGCTGATCCCTAAAATGCAATGCTTCATAGACCACTCCTGCTACTGAGACTCTCGATTGCATCTTCCCTGGTCTGTGTCTCTTGCTTTCTGAGACTCCAGCATCTCACCATTTGTAAGTGACTCATGATGTGGTATTATTTTCATTCTTTCTGCTTCTTGCCTATCCTGTCTATAATTACAAATGGTTGTCATCACTTACTTTGTATAAAATAATCCTGAGAATTATAAAACAAACAATAACTGCAATCACCTTCTTAAAGGAACTAGCCCCTGTAGTTACTGTATCAAGATATCCTGATAGTGGTAATCATCTCCGAACACAGCCCAACCCAGCAGCAAAGGGTCTTTTGGAGAAAGGGTTTTTATACAACTTGTAATTATTTTAGCCCCTTTCACAGGTCACATAGAAAGTTAATTTCAATCGCTGCTAATTTCCGTCCAACAAGAGTGCAGTACTTTAAACCACCCAAAATAATTGGATTCAAAACAAATTTAGGAAATTGAGTGTGTTAGAAAGCAAATAAAAATATCCTTTTGGTAAGGAAGAGAGGGAGAAAGTAGTAAAAATGGCCTTTTTTTTTTCCCTCTCTTCTTTCCCCTTCACAACTTTGCCATTAAAGTTGCACCTACAGCTAGAAGTTTGTCCGTGAAAAATGGTCATTTTGTTTCTCTGCTCAAAGAATGTTATTAAAATGCTAATTTAAAAGAAAAAGGAGTTAAATATCTAGCGATGGTGCATTCTAATTGCAACCATAATGAGCTCTCTAAATGTGCGTGCCCCTGACACACACAGAGCATAAACAGCAGTAAACAGATCATTAGTACCCACGTTCATTTATTCTGGCGACCTTACCATGACCCCACCGAGGGTAGGGTGAAAAGCAGGTGGATCTGGCTGTGACACCCCCTAGAGGGATCCAGGAAATGAAGCTATAAGCGGTTGTCATGGAAACGCCTATGTGTGCAGATGATGTAACACACACCGACAGGCTGTAGGGCTCCGCAACTGGGACGTTGCCTTTCCCTCGTTGGAACAATCTTGAGCATTAAATTATTCATTTCTTTAATTCACAAAGCAAAAGGAATCCTAATTTTCTTGGTGATGTGTAACTCTCTTCCATTTATTTAGGATTTGGAATATGGTGACTTGTCATTCCCTCTTTCTCCAAAACCTACCCTAGCTTCCTACATTCCTGTCCCAAATCACTGAATCTAGCAAAACCAAGTGGGGAAAAGCCATGGAAATCTGACACCCAACATTTTACTTAAAAAGAAGAAGATAAGGTTCTAACTTAAAATTAATATAGACAGCGTCATGTAGATTTTGCATCTAGGCAGGGCATGTAGACCATGCACTAAATGTATGCCTGTCCTGAGTTTAGATGGCTTTGTTTAGAGCAGGACAGGATCCGGGCTCACCCTGGGAACTACCAACCCTACACTGGATGCAGAAAGCACGAAGCAGACAGGCACCGGCCCCAAATGAACACATTACCCCAGCAAGGTGCAAGAAAAAAGAGATAAGAGAAAATGAGCATCTGCTCACCCCCTCCCATGTCCAATTGAGAGAATCGAGATTAATAAAAATAATTCTTTGGAGAATGATTCCACTCTATTCTACCCTATTTTGCACCAAACAACCTCAATAACCTTACGGCAACAGTAAAATAACTTTTCTTCTTTTTTTAAAGGAAGCAGAAAAGACAATCTCTGGAAATTATTTTAAAATAAAAAATATCTGGGCCTGTGCCTCCCCTTCCCCCCTCCCCATTGCACTTTAGATGAACCTGTGATATTGTAGCAATGGCCCTTGAAGTGCAGTGGGGAGGTGATTTAGGAGAATATTAAAGGCAATGTGGAGATTCAAGGCGCCTCTCTCAGGGAGATCTGGAGAAATACGCAGCACAGATGGGCCGAGCAGATTAAACATTTCCGTCACATTGTTTCCAAATTGTGTTGTGGTGCCTGAGGCTGGTACTGCGGTCAGAGCAAAACAGAGCAGTGCAGAGCTTGGAGCTGCGCAGTTTATGGAATACATATTAATACGCCGGTCTCACATGGTATCACAATTCTATCAGCTCCAAAATGGTGCTGTCTCCATTGTTCCTGCATTCTGTATTTGGCACCTTGTTTTCTCCCATCTGGGAAGCGTTTACCTTCCCTTTTGTCCTTTTCTCTCCTCTGTAGATAAAAGTACAACTTGTGTGTTTCTTTGTATTTTTCTTTCACTTACAGCCCTGTTTCACCTTCCCTTTTACTTTCACACCTTATGGTTTTTCTGTTTTTTATGTACACATCCCCTTGTTTTGCGTTCACTTCAGTCATTCTGTGCATGCTTCCCTGGCCTTGACTTGATCATCCATGCACACCTGCTCAGGAAGTGAGCTTCAGAGTAAGGCTGAATATTTGAAGCCCTGGCACTCAAGGGCTCTCAGATCCTCATATCCTAATAAGAACTCTCAGCACTTAGTTGGGTGTGGTTTGTAAAGCTGTCACTAGACACCCCCAGCTGCATTCACTGACCACCCCAGCCTTTCCCTGCCCCCTTTCTTATACTCACTCACATCCTTCCCCAACTTAGCAAGTTCCCTGAAATATAGCAATAAGTAAGAATGGCTCAACTAGGGCAAAATTTATAGTTAATTTTTATAATGATTTCTAGAGTCCTGGTGTGGTGTTGTAGGATCAACACTGGACTTTGAACCATAAGATTGGCAGTTCAAACCCACCAGCTGCTCCTCAGAAACCCTATACAGGGTCATTAAGAGTCAGACTTGACTCGACAGCACTTAACAACAACGACATAGATCAAAACCCTAAATTTATGGGAAAAGAGAAAATGATTGCCAAGAACTTGGGCTTAGGTGCAAAACAACCTGGATAAGCTACCAAGCTACCCAAGGTTTTAGCCAAGCATGAGCTCTGATCCTTCCTGGGGTTCTGATAATAATCCACCATCACCTAACTGACGACCATTTCCTCTTTCCCTCTGGAGGGCCTGTGCTTGCAATCATTGTGTAAAACCACTGACACCTGTTTGTCTTTGAGGCCCAATCCCTGCTCCCAGTCTCATTTTCTCAGCAGTTTTGGAGGGATGCTGAGTTGGCGCTCTCGATTTATTTAATAACTTACGATAGCCTAAGAAAGCATTACATTTTCAAAACTGGATTTTAGGGGTAGAGAATTTGTGGGCCAATCCATAGTGAAAAAAAAAAAAATATATATATATATATATATATATTTCTACTCTGCTAAAGAATTCAGCCTCCCTTACTTATAATAATAATGTCTGATGCACAATCACTAATAAGAGAAATAAGCAATCATAGACCAATAATTCTGTGATTGATTGCCCTTTCTCAAGCATATATCAAATAGTTATTGATCTTTTGTTTTAGAGGTTGATTGATTATTCTCTTGAAGAGGAATTTTCTTGTTTATGGATGTAGCGAACTTTGATGGTTAAAAGAACCAAAGTCTGAGATGTTTTCTGGGTTCCATAGAGGCTTATCAGAGCCCAATTCAATGTAAAAAGAGAATGTCTCTATTAGGAACATTCTCAGGGGGAACCAACAGTCTCAAGCAGCGTGTTCTGAGAGCCATCATGTGGATTTGAACCGAAATTATGAGAGAACGTCACAACTTCTCAGGTACCGTTAAAAAGATGGTGCCTTAGAAGAGATAAGCAAGCTCCGTCAGCCTGTGAAGGACAGCTGGACAGTTGGCCAATGGAATGCAGCATGGAAGGAACGAGGATTCTTCATTTGCTCTCACGATATTTACAGAGAAGAATGGGACACAGACACAGGGCCAAAGTGCAGATCCAGGTGGAAAAGACCGCT
Organism: Chrysochloris asiatica; assembly: GCF_000296735.1. Lineage (NCBI taxonomy): Eukaryota > Metazoa > Chordata > Mammalia > Afrosoricida > Chrysochloridae > Chrysochloris > Chrysochloris asiatica. The sequence continues at coordinate 22,844,974 of NW_006408525.1, forward strand.
GCATTTTTACTGTAGAGCACTGGTTCATAAACTGTGGGGAGTCATAGAACACTTCAAGAATCTGATGAACAAGCTGAACCTCAACCCAGGGACAGACAAATGTACATAGGAATACAAGCCTTATGCAAAGTCCAGGGAATTCATGTGCATGCAAAAGCTGGACAGTGAATAAGGAAGACTATGGAAGAATGGATGCATTTGAGTTATGGTGCTGGAGGAGAATATTGAAAGTGCCACGGGCTGCCTAAAGAACAAACAGATCTGTGTTGGAAGAAGTGCAGCCAGAGTGTTCCTTGGATGCCAGGATGGCCAGACTTTGTCTCTCTTACTTCAGACATATTGTCAGGAGGGACCAGTCCCTGGAGAAGAATATCATGCTTGGTAAAGTGGAGGATTGGAGAAAAAGAAGACCCCCAATGAGTTGGATTGGCACAGTGGCAGCATCAAGGGACTCAAATGCAGCAATGATTGTGAGATTGGCGCAAGACTGGCTAGTGTTTCGTTCTGTTTTGCATAGGGTTGCTATGAGTTGGTACTGACCTGATGGCACCTAACAACAACAACAACAAGGAATTCAAAGATCCAACAAAGTCCATCCAGACACAGGCCAGGTTCACAGACTCCAGTTTAAGAATCTGTGCCCTAGAATGGCAAAAGATTGGTGAGTTCCTTTTGTTGGAACAGCCTAGGATTCACTGAGCCTAGAAATTGAATTCTCATCCCAAGACAGGATGGTCATTGCAGGTCATGTCTGTGCTACTCCAGGGGAGCCATGGAAGCGCTTAGACAAATAGGAACCAGCAGGGAAGAGAGAAATTAAAATGGAGCAATCATGGAATAGGGGTATTTAATCTCTTTTAAGGCTTATGATGGGAGCCTGCTGGTTGCCCCCTCCCCCGATATCCCCTGACACCTACTGACAGGGTAGTTTTGCAGGGCCCTGTGACAGGAGGAGCACTGAGGAGACCCATGATCGTCTTGAAAGCATGAACAGCAATAGGGAAACCACTTGAGGCAGAGTCAAGCTGTGCAACATGCCTGTGGTTGGTGGTCATACAGCTTTTCGTTTATAGACTTTTGCTGTTCTTTTTATGGCAGGTTTGGTAGGGTTTGTTGGGGTTTTTGTTGGGTTGGGTTTTCCTTGTTGATGGAGTTTAGCAGCATAAATCCTTTTATGGCAGTGTGCAGTCCCCCATAAACACTTGATTGTTGCTGGTGGTGAGAGCTGCATCTATTTCCTGTTCACTGGAGGCTCCATTTCTCCAGACCAGTTGCTTCTCAAACCAGATAATGGAGCCCAAATAACCAGTCTTCGCTTTAAAACTTCCTCATATTGGGGTTTCAAGGAGGTAGGCAAGGTTGGTGTTGAGAGAAACAGATGTTTAATCAAGCCTGGAAAGATCTATGATGAGAACAACCACATGTTGTACTAGTGACAAGCTTCTAAAAAGATTTTGTGGCAAGAAGTAAGCACTGATGTGAAAGGATTCCGTTTGTTGCGGCTGTTTTCTAACAGATTTTTATTTTCTTACGCAGAGCATGTTTAATCAGCAATTTGGTATCACTAGCATCTTAGCTTTACCTATCCATACACAGTGTAGAGAAAGTCACCGAGTGGAGCACAGATGTGTCAAACCCTAACATTGTCACTTGTCAGTGTGGACACCAACCTTGATGGTAGACCCACTTCTGCTTTGAGGACTTCAAGTCTCCTGGGAACCTCTCAGCGTTTTTTGCAGTCTATCCAAACATCTGGGCATAAAAGAAGCCAGTCTTTATTGAAAACATTGATCCCAGGAATTCGGTTCTGTTTGCCACCCTACAAGTAAAATCCAAGAATCAGCAACTTAATGAAAAGGCTGTAAATTAGCACCTCTAGACACGAGCAGAGTTCATTCAGAGCTGGGGTCTGCCTGGCTGAGCCAGTACTCTCTCCATTTTAATAGTTTAATAAAAATTAGCATAATTAACGAACATCTGTATGATCCAGAGTGGTGTAATTTGGCACTTGGAAACGAGGGCTTAAACATGATTGCTGTGAGTTTAATGTTGTTTTAATTCTTTTTGGCACTGTGCAGTGAAATAAACGTTTGGTGGTGATAGTTCTCGGCCGGATCTCATTTGCATTTTTCTCCCTTTGATTATGAGCAATTGTGGACTCCCCAGCAATTCATCAAAGTAGAAATTATTTTAAAATACCTCGTGGTGTTCAGACGGACTGGAGCAATGCATGGGGGGTGGTAGTAGGAGAGAAGGCTAGAAATTTCCCATTCATGCTTTAAACAGCTCAGCCCTGCAGCCCTTTCGGGTATCCAGCCAAGGGAAGAAATCTGGAAACGACAGTCAGATCCTAGGACCTGTAGGTGCTTTGATTAAGCTCCCAGGCTCCCATAGCAGGAGACATTCAGCTTATGATACTGCTGTCCTCTGCACACACGTCTGCCTGCTCTTTTGTTTTGAAGGGCAGAAAGTTGATATCACTAACATCCGTTCTCACCACTGTGGTGAGACTACTCCATCTACAATCGGCAGGGTCAGTGCTCCACTCTAGCAACAGGGAGCACACTGGGAGGCCAGCCTTTGCAGGTGTCCTGCTGAGCTTCATCTGCTTCCTGTTTGCACTCTCTCCAGGCTTTGTCCCTACTCTTAGCATTAAGGCTCAAGGGGACTGCTGCAAAGTGTGAGTCAGAGACAGGCCCTTAAACAAGCACCAGGGAGAGAATGCCCGACCTAGGGCCCTGCAGGTGATGGCAGCATCTGGCAGGTAGAAGCCCACCTTCACTCAGGGTTAAGCAAGTCGACTGAACCAAGACAGTCAGAGAACATTGTCCCTGTGCTCTGGTGTGAGATCACAGAAAAGCTGAAGTCAGATTTGTATAAGTCACAGAGAAAGAAGACAGCAGAATGCGCACCCCTCACAGCGAGGCCCTGTGTACAGAAGGAACCCTGGTACCTCTGTGGATTGGGCACTGGGACCCTCCACAGAGTCCCTGTGAGTCCGAATTGATTCAGTGGCAGTGGATTTGGGGGCGTTTTTTGGTTGTTAAGCACAAGGCAACGCTGTAAGAAAGCTTTAAACAGAAATCACCTTAACACATTAACTTTGGTGTTGGAAGACAAACATTAACATAACTTGTACCAAGGAGACCTTAAAGCCTTCCTGATAAACTTAGGCTGAGGGATTCTGAGTAACTTCCATAAGGTGCAGGCTGGGGCTGGGCTTGAGGTCTAGAAAGCTGGTCTGAAAATGTGGATGTGAGACAGAGAAGGGAAAAGTGGTGGACACGTTTATTTAAGATTGTGTTTTAAAAGACAGTTCTCAGGCCCTTTAAGGATCAATTCGATAGTCTCATTGTTTGTGGCATTTGAGACTCACTTCATGATATCGAGGGAGTCATTTGGGAAGGCTGTCTCCAAAGGCAGTTGCTCTCTTCCTGCCGCAACCAATTCAGTCACCAAGGGAATATCTTGTTGTAACTAAATCTGCTCATCTAAGAGTACTAATCCCCACTGCTCCCTTCATTTCATGTTTATTTGGTCCCACTCTGTGCAGTACTGAGAACACAACAGCCAACAACCCAGCAAGGTCTCATCCCTCACAGGGCTTTGCATCTAGTGATTGAGATGCAGCAGACAGGTACAAGGTAGCCGGATGGCCTGGTTTCCAGGAAGCACAGGGCACTGTGGACCACACAGCCTGCTCCTACTCAGGCAGAAAGCATGACGGGGAAACTTCCAGAGAGTAAGTGACTCAGGAATTGAGATCTGAAGGCTGCTTGAAGCAAGCCCCACAATGGAGAGGAGAGAAGGTTCCCTTTTGAGAGAGCAGCTAAGAGAAGTTCTGTTTTACTGGACTTAGAGGGTGTGAGTGGCAGCGCTTCGCTGTGAGTACTGAGGCCAGGTCTCACACAGCTGTGCAGACCTTGTTAAAAAGGTTACAGTGAGCAATGGGAGTTTCAAGCAGAGCAGCACTATCCTCAGTGTGCGTTTTAGGAAGATTCTGACTGCAGATATGAGAATAGATTGGAGAGCAGCCAAAACAGAGATAACAAGACCAATTTGGAATTTGTTTCTGTAGTCCTCAAGGATATGAGGTGTTAGCAGTAGGAATGGTGAATGGTTCCAGTAATATTTGGGGAGATGGTGAGTAAACCAGAGGCACAAAAGATCACTCAAAGAAAAGTACGTCATGCCAGGAGAGAAGAGGGTCAGGGCAGACCCTAGTAAACAATCACCTTGGAAGGAGAACTAGCAAAAGATGAGCCTGCAAAAAAGAATGAGGAGGTAGGAGGGGGATCAGAGTATAATTATCATAGAAACTAAGTGAAGAAAATATCTTAGGAACAGCCATGATGCCTGGATTGCCCAGAGAGCAAGTATGTTCATAGAGACTGAGAAGTTGAATCTGATGATAAGGAAGTGATAGGAAACCATGGAAACAGAAGTCCCACTAGATTGGCCAGAAGAATGAATGGAGAGAAAGCCATTGGGGCTACACGGTAGTAATTAGAAATGCATAGACCAGCAGAAATGGGAAGTAGACATGAAATTACTTTTTTTTTTTTATTAAAAATAATGTTTTATTGTGTTCTCAGTGAAGGTTTATATAGCAGTGTAGGCTCCCTTTCAACAATTTCTGCACAAATTGCTAAGTGACGTGGGTTACGTTCTTTACACTGCGTGAGCATTCTCAGGATTTCCATTCTGGCGGTTCCATTTTGAAGTGGGGATTATGTAACTGCTGTTTTCAAGGGAGAAAGAAACTTGAACACATTTCAGTACTAATGGAAGGAGCATTTACACTGGAGGCAAAGGGCAGACTGCCCAGAACTTCGTAAGAAAGTTCATGTTGTGAGGGGCCGTCTTAAACCACGCTTTAAACCCCATGTTACTAGAAAAGAAGTATGGGAGTCAGTAGTGTACCTGCTTCGGCGACTGGACACATCCCATGGCTTCTCTTTTCTCTTTGAAGTTAGAGAATGGGTCACTTGCTGAGAGGACAGAGGCAGCATTGGAGGAGGGGCGATAATGATATAGAAAGACACACAGATCTCCAGTTAATGCTAGAGTCTCAGAATTTTACGTGTCTCCGTTTTATGTCCTGTCTAACTCAGCAACCAGGTGGGCAGAAAGCACAAAGAGGGTCGGCTCCAGGGTGTCCCAAATCCAGTGGAACCAGGATAGGTGATATTTTCCATCCTTAAAGTTTCACCCTAAACTTTACTCCTTCAAAAGAAAGAAAACATTTTCTGGAGAGTTCAGGAATAGCACTGTAATACTCAGCAACTGTTCTACTTTTTTTTCAATTAATTATTTTTTTTTAATAAATGTTTTATTGTGAATTGTGTGATAGTTTACTTGGGAGAACATTAGTTTTACATTCAATCTATCATCTATCGTTTCATTGGCATAGTTACCATCCCGTCCATGCATGGTGTGGCTGGGGATTTGGGATCCGGAGAGGGAAAGGGGCTGAGGACTGGGGTGGGGGTGGGGGGTGCAGGCTTAGAGGGAACTATTCTACTTTTGAGAAGCTCTCCCGTATCCACGGGTCCCTGTAGGATCACTCCTTCTTTCAAACCCTCTCAGTCCCTTTCTTGTTTGCTCCTGCCTTGTATCATTTACGTCTTGCCTGTTATTACCATTATTGATGTACCTCTCAACCGCCCATCCTTTTCAAGGGAGGAATCTAATGTGTAGAGCACCTACTGTGTATCAGGTGCTCTACATTGGTTCTACGTCTATGGTGTCATTTATTTCCCCACAGCATTTGAGGGAAAGAATGATATTATCCCTGCTCTTACAGATGAGGAAGTTAAAGCTAGGAGAATTTAAGGTCACACAGCTACTAAATGACCGAACAGGGATTAGATCCCAGTCTGTCTGACTCCAAAGCCCATTACTCTATGCTGTAAGGTTCCAGGGAGCAAGCATTGTTCTGATTCATCATTACATCTCTCCTGGGAACTCAAACAGCACTTTGCACAAAGAAGATGCTTGGTAAATATTATTGATTTGAACTATGACCTGGCCACCCCTCTCCCCCAGTTGTCTTTAGTATTCAGGCACATTAGGGGGTACCCAACTTTCTCTGAAGAGGCCATGCCACTCAGCTTGATAAAAAAAAAAAATGCTCTTTCGGTTCAGCAATGGCATCTAACGTTTACGCTGTGTGTGCTAAGTTGACGGTATCGACAGGAAGATGGCAAAATGAAGGCAGAGTTTACTTTCCTCCTCTAGTTGATTTTTTAATTTAATAATCACATCAGGGGTGTTGGGTGTTAACAATTCAGACCCATACTGCCAACACAGAAACCACACGACACTGTCTCCCAGGTGATCACTATAAAAGATGAAGAGATGCATGACCAAATTCCAACTGAACCAATCTTCTTTTCCTTTTTCAGGAATATACTATGTATGGCTGGTGGGTAGGAGAACTGAACAGCATTGTTGGGATTGTTCCAAAGGAGTACCTCACCACTGCCTTTGAACTGGAAGAAAGATGAAGCCCAGGTATCAGGACCATTGTCAGTGAACTGCCGTTAGTTGAGTGACATTTGTGAGACATGCCTTTGTTTCTTGTGAAAGATGGGACCTACGAGTGAAGTAGCTTTTCTTCACTTC
>NW_006408525.1:22851700-22874465 GCF_000296735.1 Chrysochloris asiatica
TATATATTCTGGAGCTATTTTGCCTAAATTTGGACACTCTTAGGATTAGGTTCAACTATAAGTGACAGGAGACTCAAAATAGCAATGAATAAATTAACAGAAGTTTCTTTTTCTCTTCTGTAAAAATCTGGAAGTGAGTGGTCCAAGATATCCAAGTACTTTCTCTTTTGTTGATCTAATATGTGTGCCCAGCATTCACCACATGGCCCAAAATAAGTGCTTCGGCTCCAACTATCATGTCTGTATTCTACCCAACAGGAAAAATAAAATGAAAGGAGACGGGCATACTTTCCCCCTTCTGTTAAGGACTCTTTATATATGCACACGACACTTTCATTGATATCCCACGGGTCAGAACTTAGATACACAGACACACCAAGTTGCAAATAAATCTTGATTCTAGGTAGCCATGTCAGGGGGGTAGAGGGTGATGGTCATTATTATATAAAAAGGAGAAAATGGATATTGGCAGAGAACTAGAAAACTTTGTCAGAGGGTGACTCTGAATTTACCCCAGTTCTCAAACCTAAGGCTCCATTTCCCCATGTGTGCATTCTGACTGGCCAACATGAGCCCATGGAACATACCAAATTAACTTTTAAGCAAAAAATGAATATGACTCAAGTTTTATGTGCAAGCACCATGCTGTGATTTAAAACAGTGTGGAAATGACCCCTTGGTTTGGATGAGGTTGCAGTGGGGGTCACTTTGGTGCAGGGTTGGTTTTGTTTAGGATTCAGATGATAATGAAGGATTCCATGGGTAGCATGATGCTGGCCTGAGATGGGAGCAGTCTTTATTGCTGGGGGTGAAGGATGACATCCGTGTGACAATGATACAGACTGTCCTTGGAATCGTCCACACCAGGACCCACTGTCGTGTGCAGCAGCAGCTGAGTGAATTCATTTAGGAAAAGATATAAGGATAGATCTTACTCTCCAATGCCCTTGTCCATCCAGAAAGCCCCAACTCAAACCTGTCGCTCAATATTTGACTTTATTGCCTTTTCTCAATGAGGACTATTTCCTCATCAAAAATACAGAAGGGATGAAATTTTTCTGTCAATCTAAACAAATCCAATCCATGTCACTGTGGTGTTTATTGAAAGTTGTTTATATCCTCATTCTCTTTGACCTACCAACTCCATGTCCTATAGCTAGCCTTGCACACATAAAGTTACTCATTTGTAATAGCAAGTGATTGGGAATGACCTAAGTACTCAGTGGAGAGCTTGTCGGATACCTATAGTGCATTCTCAGAACTGAGTGCTGTGTGCAGTCAAAGGAGACAGCACGTCTACACTGGATGATTGAGAGGGACCATATCCTGAGAGATGCCAGAAAGTTTCAAAAATGCTAATTTGCTCCATTTGTGTAAAAATAGGTGGATAAGACATATGCATATTTTATATTATATGTATGAAATGTCTCTGGAAGGAGAGATCAGACAATGTTAGCACCCAGTTGCCTCCAGAGACAGAAATTCTGCATGACAATGAGACAGGGTAGAAGGGAGATTCTCGGCTCTGCCATTGTATACCTTCTAGATCTTGAACATAAAAGCAAATATATTTATTTTTCTCCTTTAGGAACATATTCTTTTCTCGATTCTGCCTTTATGAAGAAGCTGATCTTCAAAACGTCCTATGCCCCACCCTTGCTGCCCTACTAATGCTATGGACCTTTCTGTCAAGAAAGTATCTGACACTTGCAGTGATTGTAAACCATCAATAAGACAAGTGGGAACAGACCATCCATCAAACCTGCTCCTCATCAGCTGTGTCCTAGCAAACCCTCATCTGAGCATACCCACACATCCGCTTTTGCTTATCCACTGGGTTGTCACAGAGAAAGTGTGTGTGTGTGAGAGAGAGAGATAAAGCTTTGGAGAAGGAAGTTGCTGGTTATTGTAACTGGTTTGAAAAGCAGAAATAAACTTCAGATTTGGTCCATTGCCACGTCTGATGGTGTTGCATTTCTTTTTGTAATAATATCAAAATGCCAGCTGTGGCATTCTTCCCACTTCCAAAGTGGGAAAGAATGGTCAGAGAGAGAAATAAAACCCCAGAAGAGAAGAGGATTTGTGATTGTCTTTCAGGGGCAGAATCATCTGTGGAGTTCAATCCTGTCTAGTTTCTGGTCAGCCTCTCAGGCTACCTTTGGTTGACTGATTTACTTGCTTAATTTTTCATATGCTCTGACTCATTCTGAAACAATACAGGACCAAAAGCAAGTCCTTGGGGTCAGCACATTGGAGAGTTCCCTTTCGTGCCTCTGAGTCCTAGTGATCTGTTCCAGTAAAGATTACATCCTAGAAAACCCTGTGGGACGGCCATACTGTGTCAGATAGGGTCGCTGTGAGTCGGAACCAACACTACAGCGTCTAACAAGTCCGATGCCACTGCTTCATCCCAGGAGGAGTCTGAGGAAGTGCTCAAACAGGGCTCCTATCTACGGAGCCCCTGTTTCTCTCCCATTGCCGTACCTAACACTTGGGTCACCTGCGCCTTGAAGAGACAGCATCATATAGGAGTTAAGAACATAAACCATGGGGTCAGACAGCCTAAGAATAAATCCTAGTTCTCTGTTTACTTGCTATGTTCCCTAGAGCAAGTTACTTGACCTTTTATGCTTCCATTTCCTTCCTGTAGAAGGGTATACTCTGACTGGGTCTTTCTGAAGATTAAAAGTTACCTGATCAATAAAGGTTAGATTGCCAATCATTACTACCTGACTCCCTACACAGATGGTTTAAAAGAAGGGTAACTGAGTAGCTCTAGAAATGTTCTCTCTGAAACTGTCTCTTCGGAGTAGCCCTGGATTATGAAAACCTCTCTCACCTGTCTAATGCCCATAGTGTGACCCTGGAGTGGCACAGCCTCCCCACATCACTCTAAGAGAGGGGCGGCCAGTACACAGGGGTCCTGTCAGTAGATGCCAAGTTTCTCAAAAGCCAGCCATTCGTTTCCAGACTTTCCGCCTGAGGAGTGAAAACATAAAAAAAGTCTTTTTTGTGTACATGGTGAGAAAAAGGGTTAGAAAAAGGGGCAGGGGACATAAGACAAAAAGCTTACGTCTAGGAGAAAAAAAAGAGATACAAGGCACTACAGAGCTGTCCAAAGGAACTCTGTGGCGTAGTGGTTATGAATCAGACTGCTAACCTTAAGGTCGGCAGTTCGAAACTACCAGCTGTTCCGCGGGAGAAAGATGAGGTTTTCTGCTCCCGTAAAGGTTTACAGCCTCGGAACCTGTACAGGGTCGCTATGAGTCGGAACCGACTCTATGGTACTTAACAACAACAGAGCTGTCCATAGTGTTCGCTCCACTTTACACAGGCTGCTAAAGGAAACGGAACCACTAGGTGGCAGCATATGAGCAGATGAACCAAAGAGAACCAATTGCCTCCAGTTTAGGAACCTTTGCACCAATCCCAATCTACAGAGAAGGAAAATGGGCGTTGTTCTGAAGTGTTTAACACTGTAGGCAGAAGCCCTTCCATTCCTCCAGAGGAATCCGCAAGGCCTCACGTCTGGAAGGCCCGGTGGCTAGAGACAGAATCCTATTGTGCCACTGCTCTGTGCCTGAGAAACCACCCAGGAGAGTAAGAGCCGAACTACCTTCACTCCCTACATTGCTCAACACTCTATTAGCATGGCCATTGCCTTCTACATTCAAAACAAAAATCCTTTTAGTGCAATTGGTATGTGCTGTTGAGTCACCTCCGACTCACGGTGACGCTCTTGAGTGCAATGGACACTTCTTTACCTATGTTGTTGTTGTTAAGTACAGTCGAGTCGGCTCTGACTCATAGTGACCCTGAATAGGGTTTCCAAGGAGCAGCTGGTGGGCTTTAACTGTAGACCTGTGGTTGGCAGTCCAGTGCTGATCCTACAGCAGCACACCAGGACTCCTCTTTACCTACGTAGTTGGTGCTTAGTCCCATGGAGTTGGTTTCGACTTATAGTAACCCTGTGTAGGGTTTCCAAGAAGCGGCTGGTAGGTTCTAACTGCCAGCATTGTGGTTAGCAGGCGAGTGCTTCTTATCCTATAGCATCAGATCAGGACTCCTCTTTACATATAGACCAATGAAAACAACCATTTACCAAGCTGCGAAAATCTTTCAGCATGTATGTCCACCTCAGGGCAGGTTGTTGTTGTTAGGTGCCATCGAGTCGGTACTGACTCATAGCGACCCTATTCAAGGCAGGTACCACACTGTAAAAAATATAACATAAAAAATAGAATTGGCCCTAAAAAATAAAAGCAAATACACTGACTGGAAATGTGGCCTGCAACTGTTGTCGCCATCTTGGACACCGTTACATGCAGACAAAGTTGGCAAGGTTGATGTGCTGATGGGATGCAACAGGCAGAAGGGCCTTCACAATTAGAGAAAATGAAGATGTTCGGAAGCAACAGATTCCTTCAGTCTGTCCAAAGAGAAACCTCACCCAGCAAAACTGCCTTCTACTCAATGTCACAGCCACCATTTGCCAAGAGCCCCAGACAGCAACTGCTACTCAGATTATTACTCCTCTGCCTGACTCCGCTAACCAAATCCCCACCTCACTCCTGTGACTAACTGAATAGCTGTAGCGTTAGACCACTTGACTAACTACATTATATATGGGTGGCTTTTCATTAATTGCTCTGGTATATGAAATAGGAAGGGTTAGGGTAGCAGTCGTTTTTTACTTTCATGATTTTATGTGAAAGAAGAAAACAAAGATTCTAAATTTACTAAGAAAATGTACATCTAACTTTTACATGGTAATTTACACACACTGGGTAATCTCACCGGGAGCTGGTACAGTTTGGTCTGCATTGTCTAAGATCTGATATCTGAGAACACTAAATGCTCAGAAAGGCATCTTCCAGTTACATCTTATTTTTTTAAAAAAACAACTGTTTTAGTTTGCTCTTTTCCCCTCTTTTATCCAGGAAGCAAACTAACATAGACATTTAACAATTACCTCAATATTAAATTTCCCCAAACCATGGCCAGTTTTACCTCTTAGAAATCTGTATTTAATTCAACCCCAACTACATCTTTCCCTCTGGTAGATCAAAATTGAAGGAGAATTCTATTAAGTTCGTTCCCTAATTCACAACAATCCTATTCCGTTTTAAATGAGGACAGTGGCAAAGAGTAGGGCTGACTAGATCCCTCCCTCCTGTTTATATGGCAGGTACTTTGATACAAAAGGAATTGCCTGAATTTTGCATTCCTTCTGTTTTTAGCACATTAGCTTGCGTATTTGCAACATCATGTTTAGAACCAGTCAGTCTTCGAAAGATGACACAACTCATAATGAAAGACTTGGCCAAAGTCTGCCATGGGAGGGTCCATGAACTGAAAGACCTTTGTGATTTTCAGTTCGCTGTTTTGCTTATTGAATCACTCGTGTTCTGTGCAGTCAGACACCTCCAGTGAGACATTTTCAAAATCCAGATTTCCTGCCAGTCTCTGGCACCACAATAAAGCTGTGGTGGCAACACCAGCAGCAAGATCCCTGCATGTGCAGGGGGAGGGCTCCTGTCTTGAAACACCAGTCTAAAAAAGATGGAGCTGAAGAGAAGCAAAGGCAAAAGGAAACAAAATGATGAGTTGTTTTGCATCTTAAAAACAAAACTCTCAGACGCCAGGGATTAAAAAAACAAAACAAAACACAATCTCCATTTTGACTCATAGCCACCCAATAGGACAGAGTATAACTGCCTGAGAGTTTCCAAAGTTGTAGATCTTTACAGGAGCACGCTGCCACATCTCTCCTGCAGAGCAGCTGATGAATTCGAACCTGTCAAGCTTCACGTTGGCAGCTGAGCTCTTTAACCACTATTCTGTCAATTTTCCTATGCCAGATTTGTTGCTGTTATTTGCCGTTAAGCCTGTTCCTACTCATAAAGACCCTATGGAGGATTTCCTAGGCTGTCAATCTTTATGTGAGCAGAAAGCCTCATCTTTAACCTTCAGAGCAGCTGGTGGATTTGAACTGCTGACATTGCAGCTAGCATCCCAACGCATAACAGAATTTTCATCCTTGGCCAAAAAGCAGCCCTCCAAGACCACCTCCCACTGGAGCAGCTCTGGAAGGTCAAATGCTTAGCGGCTCTGATCACAGTGCCACCCGCCCCCGAGAACCTCCTCCCATACCAGACCACAGAGTCCTCAGTAGTGGTCATTCCCAATTTCAGTCATAGAAGGATGTGTGGTAAATACACTTGTAAAATGCTGAAGTGTAATAGTTCATAGATTATACAAATACTAACAATACTGTTTTGTAAATCTTTCTCCATTTGATTACATTACTAGTTACAAATTATTAATAATTAACCCGATCTCGTCAGATCTCAGAAGCTAAGCAGGGTCAGGTCTGGGTAATACTCTGATGGGAGACTGCCTGGGAATACCGGGTGCAGTAGACTTCAAATGGAGTCCTAGTGTGGCGCTGTAGGATAAGCACTGGACTGCAAGGTTGGCGGTTCAAACCCACAAGCTACTCCTTGGAAACCCTATATAGCATCGCTGTAAGTCAGAATTGACTCAATTGCACTTAATAAGAAGCAACAAGCAGACCGTTTTTTTCTATTTTCTACTTTCCCTTTAATTCCTGCTTCGTTCTCAAAAAGTTCACAAGTACTAATTACAATATCAAAGTACCAGAAAATTTGATAAAACCAGCAACTGTAAAAGCCCTGGGCGGCAACGAAAACAACAGAGTGTGTTTGTGAGCATGTGCAGATGAAACCACGTGTTTCAGTCACTCCAGTGGAGCAATAATGACAGCTCTGACCAGAGCTCATTGTTGTTGTTGTTGTTGTTGTTGTTGTGATGTGCCGTGGAGTCGGTTCCGACCCATAGCGACCCTGTACAGGGTTTCCGAGGGTGTAAATCTTTATGGGAGCAGAAAGCTTCATCTTTCTCCCGCGGAACAGCTGGTAGTTTTGAACTGCTGACCTTGCGGTTCGCAGCCCGATTCGTAACCACTACACTACCAGAGCTCCTTAGAGCTCATTAGAAGGTTCCAAAAGTAAATTAAGAATGTTTAGCCTTGTAGGTATATTGAAACATGTAAACTAGGCTTATGAAGTCATTTTTGTTGTTATAATTACAGGGATATTTTTACAAAAAGTAATAAATTTCTGTTGAAACTTCACAAAAATCTTGAGTCATTTGACAGTGTTACCAAGTGCTGTCCGAACTCCCTACTGATGGATGCCCTGGGCTCTGGTTTGCTCATTCTCAGCACACTAGTGAAATTTGTGGTGTTGGCTTTAGAAAAAGCCGCCCTCTATAGAGGACGGGACTCCTGGGGTGGTGCTGTAGGATAAGCACTGGATTGGGAACCACAAGTTCACTATGAATTGGCACCAACTCGACGGCATTGAGCAACAGCATACAGAGGACTATCCCTATTACATAGCCCAGGGAGTCAAACTAATTTTCTAGTTTGTGGATTATCACAGTGCCTTACTCCTCATCCTTCCCTTCTGCTGAGCGATTTCATTTCCCATTAGAATTTACAGAGATTGAGTAGGGAGCTTGAAATTTACAACTAAAAGGAGATTTTTTTCTTTTTCAAGAGACTTTGTTTGATTATTCTTCCCATTTCCCTATCAAAAATGAACTGTTCAGAAAACATGCTGGGGAGTTTTTGTTTTTTCCTTTGAATGAATTCATGATCCTTCTCTGGCAACTTTTTGGGACTCAATTAATGAAACATTTTAAGATGTAGCTCATCTTGTGAAATACTACCTTTTATAAATGCAATGACCCCCCCCCCAAAAAAAAAGCCACAACTATTATAAGAAACTGAAGCACAAATTAATTTATTTTCCAAATGGAGGTACTTTCTAGAGTAGAAGGGAGAACTATTAATAATGCCAGACCACAGGTATAAACCTGGATGTTGTTGCTGTAAAAATAAGGTAAAAATAAAGTTGCCCGGGGCCCGGTGAGAGAGAGGGTACCTGGCTATCCAGGTGGGAGGTTTGGCACACCACTTTAATGAAGTCCTCTCCTCACAGGCCTGGCTTCTGGGCTTTCTTCTCCTCAGATACCCAAGCCATTCTGAGAGGCCTGTTGTCTCTGGCATGAAGCCACTCCTGGGGCTGGCCTGCTGTCAGCAGCTGTGTGTGTTCAGTTCCCTCATGGGGCCCCATCACAGCCGGCCATCTCTCCACCTGGCAGAGTGCCACTGAAGGAAGCATTTTTGTGACACTGGGTGAGAATATGCCACTTCCTTGCCTCCTGTGATGGGAGTGAGTTCCAAGAGGTTTCTAGTGTTGGTCCTCAAAGAGGACATCTGGTTCCACTGCAGACACTTTCAACCTAATGAAGAGCAGCTGGCCACCTTTTCTCCCCCTTACATCTGATCGTGGAACAGAAAGCAGGCTGTGAACATTTCCCTTCCACCCACACTCATTGCTTTGCCTTCAATCACCAAGATGGCACTTACACTTTTGGAGGCCTCCAAAGGGAAGGGCCCTAGGCCAGGCCTTTCGCTAACAGATCCCACCTCAGAAAAAGCACCTGACTTCTAAAGATTTTATATAATTTCTTATCTTCAAGGATGTTTAGAGGGCAAAACTCTGAACTTATCATTTCCATGTTAGTGCAAGACTTTCCACCCTCCTCTTCACCGACATTGTGGACCAGGTAGTTCTTTATTGTTGAGGACATGGTAGGATGTTCAGCAGATCCATTGGCCTCTACTCACCAGATGCCAGTAGCAACTCCTCTTCCAGTTGTGACAACTATAAACATCTCCACACAGTGCCAAATGTGCTCTGGGGTGCAAAATTGCCCCAGGTTGAGAACCACTGTTTTAGGGCATCTGGGGTATGCTTAGCATGTGCCTAAGTCACAGGATTACAGTGGGAGGGGAAGCAAAAGGCCGGGCCAGGTAGAGTATGAATGCCACGACTTCCTCAGCGTTAAGAGTCAGCAAGTCAGCCTGTGGCCCACCAACGTCTCTGAGACTTGCTCACCCACGCTGCTGCAGATTTTAGTCATGGCCTATGAAAATGGTGCATTTGCGTATGTAAAACCATACTTGCTACTTTAGAGCAAGGCTCTGGAGTCCAGACAGTGTGTAATTACTCTCCCGCTGTTCCTCTCCTATGGCAGAAGCCTACATGGGGAGCACTAAAGTTCTCAATCAGGACCCCTGCTTCAAGAGCAAGAAACACAGGGTCACAAAAACAGAGCAGCCAGAGATGGCTGCAGCGGGGACAGGCTGCTCCTCTTCCCTTGACTTCGCACTGGTGGGGCTGGCGAGCCTGCTGTATGTTGGGGTGTTGCCGGCAATCCCCAGGCAGGAGTGGGAGATTCAGGACAGACTTGCCATCTCACTGCTGGTCCTTCATGTGAGCATCAGGAGACATTTTCTCATTCCAAAGAACTCCCAGGAGCTCTGCTGAGAACCAAAACAAAAACCCACTGCCTTCTCAGGAAGTCAAGAGAGGATGTGGGTCCTGTGCCTTTGTTGTCCTTCCCTGACAGGCCAGACAGGAAGGCCATCGTCATGGTCTTGGTGCCAACCAGAGCCCTGCCGATGCTGCCTCCCGTGGGCCCCAAGTCTGAGGCACCTGGAAGGGTTATTAGCAGGATTGGAACTCATCCCTCTGCTGGGACTAGATCATAATTACAGTAATTTTCTAACAGAGCTCTGCAGTAGGACTGTTTAATCAGCATCTGACTCCCCTGTGCCCCCAGCCCTCATCACTCAAGGAGAGGAGTGGGAGGCTCTTAAAGAGACAGTGCCCGCCTTTCAGCAGTGTGAACAGATGTGCCCTAATTGGTAGAATATATCTAAGTCTCGTAGCTTATAGCAGGCAGGTTGTATTGCCTCCAACAATTGTACTGGGCTCTCACCATTCTGGGCCTGTTTCCCAGGAGGATTTGGGTGAGGCTGCCAAGGTAAGGGGCACACACCGGGCTCGAACTCTTACTGGAGGATCTACACAGACTGGGCCCTTGGAAACCAATAGTATGAGCAATCGCTGGGGATGGGAAGGGCCTGACAGCCATGCAGAAAAAATGTTGACTGGTGGCTTCCCACAGTCCTGATTCCAGAAGCATCTCTGTTCCTCCCCCTCTGAGGGAAAATAAACATCTCCCGCTGTAGTGTTACTCCCTCTCGTGCCAGGCCTTTTCTCCATATGCCCATTTCTTCCTTGTTTTTCTCCTTCACTGGTAGAAGTCGACCAGATCTCCTCTGAACAAAAGACCATACAACTACTCACTCTCTGCTCGGAGTCAGGAGTACTCATCTCTGGTCTCCTTGTGAACATGAATTTTTCATGTTCATTATAATCTTGAGATTTGAGGCCTCCAACTCCAAAACCAGCCATAGCGAACATGGAACTGTCTTGTCCTTCCAAATAATTTCTCTATAATACTATGTCAGTTACTAGGACGGGCTCTTACTGTCTTGTTGGTAAGCCAAATGCACACTTGGTTTCAGGATCAGTTCTCCAGACAGTCTGAGAGAAGAGACAGGACAAGAAGTTAAATGAGAGATAGGAGGTGGACGAGGGGTTTCCAAGATGAATTGAGGGCACTGTTAGGAAGGAGTCTTGTGGGAAGAGTAGGAAGGGAGCCACTCATCCATGGTCTAAAGAAAGGTTACCTTGAAGCAGGCCGGTCGGTGCCTTCTACAGCAGTGACCCCCCTCAGGGGGGGAGCAGCTTAGGATCAGTGCCCAGTGCTTGACTGAGGAGCAGTTATCTCGAGCTGCGGTGCTTATCTGCTTGACTTTCGCTGCGTCTCAGCTGGCTGCTCACACATAAATCTGCAGATGCCACTCCAGCCCGACAGAATGCTCCTACAGCTCTGTGAGGCAGGCAGGTGAGGAGCTGCTCCATTCCCATGTCTACCATCAACCCCACCTTGCATCTTCTGGGCCCATTGGCCTTCCCACCCGTAGGATGTTAAAAACACTCAGCAGGAGTTTAAGCATATAAACAAGTTCACTTTCAAACATGGACCTACCTTAATGCCCCAAAGGTCACCATCACACCAAAGCAAAGCTACCAGGGAGGGTGGGGGTGCCAGGGATTTAAAGATCAAAGTCCTTAACAGTAGAAAACTGGAGAACAAATCTAAAATACTGCAGGGAATTATTTCCTTGAGTCACGGTGAGCTTCACATTTTTTATATATAGAAAAAAACCCTGTTTTTCAGAGTTTGAAACTCTCTCACCTGAATATACTCTATAGCCTTTAAAAACATACTTGGAGAAAACCAAACTCCATTTCCTCAGATAGAAAATCAGCATAATTCCTGCTGTGCCTTCCTCACTGGGGGCTGTGAAGAGCACATCAAAGGACTCATATGAAAGGGATTATATTAAACTCAACCCCCTGCCACATCCTTCCTCTCACTGAACCAAACGCATTGACCATAGGTGACCAGGCTTGGCTGTCAGAAGAAAGGCAATTACATCTGGCACAGAACTTGTCTGAAACAATATCCGCTAAGAAACCCCTCAGCTCTCCATCTTCCATATGCAGGTCATCAGCCCTGGAGTCTGGCCCAAGTGCACAGGGACAGAGCGGGCCATGAGAGGACTAACGTGGGGATTCTCGCCTGGCAACCCCCAAGCCTGCATTAGAAATACTCTTGCCCTTCTCAGGACATCCCCTCCAATGGCCAACACACAACTCTGCCCAGACTGCAAGGGGATGGCGCCTGGCCTTAGACTGAGGTGCTGTTGTAGGCACTGCTGCTAATGGATCATTAAAAAAGCCGAGAGTCAGAAAAATTGCGTTCATGTCTTTGAATGGCTCCTGCTGTCCCAGCATCCTACGCTGTTGGCTGAATAAGCTGCTGAGCACCAACTCCAGCAAGAAACGGTGAGAACAGAAGAAGGCTAGCCCAGCTTGCTGTTTTTTGGCTGAGTAGGGAATTGACACAGACCACCTCCGGCTCCTGTCTGGAAGTTTCGAGATCAGAGAGCTTCAGGCACAGCTGGGTTCACAGCTGCACCATTTGGAGCATTGGACTCATTAATATTCATGAACCATCCCCACCAATCGGCAGAGCGGATGCCATTAGCTTAGCATCTGTCGAGTTTTTTGTGAGGGTTGCGTATGGAGTTTTTTCCCCTTTTAAATGAACTTCTTCTGACATTTTGGATTTGCCTCTGTAGGTTTGCGAGCGTCGCCTTGCTCTGCTGCATCACAGAAAGCAGAGGCACAGGGGAGGCGGGCAGGGATGAGGGATGAGCACCAGCCAGGGCTTTGCATCTGCCTGTTGACAAACTTTCTTTTCTTTCAGCACCTGGCACCTCAGACAGGCTGTGAGGATGGAAGCAGCGTTAGGTAAATTATACCTAACAAGGTTCATGCCCAAAACTGTGAGAAGAGTTGGAGCCTGGCTCTTCGGAAGGCGAGCCTTCCTGGTGGCGAACTTGAGCTACACACACACACAACACAGGAGAGCTGCAGTGCGCGGCTCTGGACCATTATTTCCACGCTGATAAATTCATGATTTATGAAAGTAACGACGGCCAGCCCTCACTCCCTCCTTCTCTGCTACAGCTTGTTAGACACAAATTGCAACAACAGTCTTAAATACTTGAATTTTATTTCAGGCCAAAACCCCTCAACTCTGAAGTAAATGCCATGAGAGCCCCACAGCCTAGGCTGGGAGTAAAAGGGCCCCTGGACCAGACTGGGTGGGCTGGCCAGAGGAGGGAGGAGCGGCTGGGGAAACATCCGTGCGGAACTGCAGAATGCTGGTGGTGGTCGGCAGCACTCCCAGCAGCTCCGGCTCTCAGTGGAGAGGAGTGAAGGCAGCAGGAGAGCAGGTTGCCTCACTGTCCGGAGGAAGGCATGCTGCTCCTCACCTCCGTCCCCAGAGCCCACTTACAGAGGCAAAAACAAAGCTCACGTGCCCCACTGGACTGAACATACGGCCTCCCTGCAACATGGCAGAGGGGCACTATGGTGGCTGAAACCCCAGGGGCAGAGAGCTGTTACTAAGGGAGAAGAAAGCCTTCCCACAAAAAGGAGCCAGCTCCAACCCTGCAGAAGAGACAGCCACAGCCACAGCGACAGTCCTTTCCCCACTGCCTGGGACTGACCACTTCTCTTTCATGATGGCTGTGAGATGTTAAGTGGATGGATCCAGGCCCAAGCCGGGCTGCAGACAGCTCCTGCCTGGTCCCCTTCAGTGGGGTGAGTCGGGGAGGCCACGCAGAGGGAAGAGTTAACTACGCACCATCCTCCCTGAGCAAGGAGGTAGGCAAGAGGTCAGCCTCAGGGAACAAAGTGCTTTAGGAGCTGCAGCCAGAACAGAACCCAGCAAAGAGGGGAATACAACTACATACACATTCCTATTGGAACGATACTCTAGGTGACAGCTTAGTGTCTGCCACTTCCAGGTCCCCAAAACCAGTCACCTGAGGCAGTGCTCCTGAAGAACAAACATGTATCTGAAGAAACTCAGTTCCCAGGAGAGTAAATACAGGGTTCTGTTTAAAGCCAACAGCCCCGAGGCCTTATGCTTAACCTACAAACAGCTGTGCAGCATTTCTTTCTATGGCGGCAACACAGAGTTGTCAGGACAGACTGTGTGCAACCAAGCTGAGGACAGAGAACATAAGGGGCAAAGCAGCCCAACCTGTCCCGCCCAGCCCCGGCCCAGTACCAGGCATGAGCCACTCCCTGCCTGCGTCTCCTCCAGCCTCCTTGGAACTGAACCCAGAGCTCAAAACAGAGCTCACTTTTCCCAGGCTGTTTCTAACTGACCAGGGTCCAAAGGCACAATGTGAGACAAGGGGGCTGACTGGTCCCCTCCCACGACCCTCCTCATAGGCTGAGTAGCAGAGTCTTCCTCATCAGGTCTTGCAAAATCACAGTGTGCCAGTGAGGAGGGCGCTGGGGGAGTGAGACTCTCTAAGGAAGGGGCCTCAGAGTCAACAACAGGAGCCCACACTTCTAAACAGTCCTTCTCTTCGCTGGGTGGTGGTGATGGCGAGTTCCTCCTACCAGCTCTGGGAAGAAAGCAGCAACTGGGAAAGCAAGAGGGAGGGCATGAATGGACAAGCAAAACTGGCTATCCCTATGGTGGTTAGCCACACAATAGAATGGGCTATTATCCAGCCATAAAAAGGAGTGAGGGGAAGATGCATGCTACAATGTGGAGGAACCCTGGAAACATGCAGAGTGAAAGAAACCAGTCACAAGAGACCACATAGTGCATGATTTCATTTCTCTGAAATGTCCAGCACAGTCGAATCCTGAGACGGAAAGCAGACTAGTGGTTTCCAGGGGCCAGGGCGAGGAGGGTGGGGAGTCACTGCTAATGGGTAAGGGTGAGGACAACATGCTCAAGTGGAATGTCCTGAGTGATGGCTGTGTAACTTGGGGAATGTACTAGGACTGACCCCATATAGGATCGCTATGAAACAGAACTGGCCGTGGGGGGTTTGATTGTTTACAGGTATTACACTTTATAAAGGTGAATTTTTACAGTGGTGGTTATGTGCCATAGACTTGGTTCCAACTCATAGCGACCCTGAAGTGTTTCAGAAGCTATCTTTACGGGGGAGTCCTGGTGTGGTGCTGTGGATTAAAGCAACAGACTGCAAAGCCGTTTGAACTGCAAGGTCGGTGGTTCAAGCTCACCAGCTGCTCCTCAGAAACCCTATACAGGGTTGCTATGGGTTGGAATCAACTCGACAGCACTTAACAACAACAACACTTAACAACAATCTTTACAGGAGCCAAAAGTCTCATCTTTGTCCCCCAAAGTGATTGCTAGTTGCGAACTGCAGACCTTTTGGTTAGGAGACCAACTTGTAACCCACCATGCTACCAGAGCTGAATTTTATGGCATGGGAGTTATAGCTTAATACAACTCTTATTTATTTTTTTATACTTTAAAAGAGGAGGTGGTGTGGGGAAGGAATAAAGAAAGCCTTCGTCTTTCTTCCCCCAGGGTTTAGCAGGAATCCCGGCTACAGTGCAGGGTCAGTACAGACCCACTCAGGATGAAGAACCATGCGCACAGTGAATGAGGTCTCTTTTGAAGATCATCAACTCTGGTACATCCCTTTCCCATCAAATGGCTGCCTCTGTGGCCCAGGTTACCATAATCCTAGCCCCTAGTGTGTCAAAAAGCAAGCTACAGTTACCTCTTGGGCTGGTCTCCTTTCGCCAGGGGAGAAGAGCCCTGCCTCTCTTCCTGGGCCCAGCCACAGTTAGACATAGCGTAGTGAAGAATGGCATCAGAAACAGTCAGGGGGCTCCGGCCCTGCACACAGGCTTCTATCTCAGGCACTGAGAGCTGGCTTTGCAGAAAGAGGTGCAACTGGCTGTCTGACAGGAGGACCACACTCTGCAAGACCCTGGGACAAACACACATGGTACAAGACAGAGAATCCCCCTGACGAGCTGCTTTCCAGCCCCGTCCTCTGAGGGGCTTCTAGTCTGAGTGAGTGCTGGAGGTGTGAGAATGCCAGAAAGGTGTCCCCCACAAGCACACCTCCCTACGTGAAGGGGTCCGGGGCCCAGTGCTGGCCCATCACACACACTCACTTTTCAAGGAAGAGCTGCAGACCTTGTCGTCGCTTCTCAATGAACTCATCGGAGCTACCAAAGAAGGGTGACTTCCCAGGAAGTTCAGGGACAGGCCTGGGGGTCACATCAAGATAAGTATACAGTCATTCCAGTCCCTGATCACGGAAATCCCCTGAAGAGAGACTCAGATCCATACGCTCAGTTTTTTAGATACACTCTGCCATGAGTTAGGCCGTGTGTTAAATGTTCTATAAACATTATTTCCATTATTTCATTTAAGCCTCCTGTAATAAAGATGTTGTTGTCATTGTTAAGCGCCCTCAAGGTGGTTGCAGCACTGTATAAGGTTTCTGAGAAGCAGCTGGTGGGTTTGAACCATCAACCCTGGGTTAGCAGTCCAGTACTTCTCCTAGAAAGACATTAATAACGAGTGCCCTGAAGAGGGAGTCTGGGCTGGCACTGCAGGATAAGCAATCGACCTTAAGGTTGATTTGAACTGCAGTTCAAACTCACCAGCCGCTCCTCAGAAACTCTATACAGGATTGCTATGAGTTGGAACTTAATAACAACAGCTCTGAAGAGAGGCATTTTTCCATTCAGACTTCCAGAAAGACATTACAATTAAGGAAATAAGATAAGAGAGGTTAAGAAAATCCCCAGTGTCACACAGTAAGTAGTGGGGCTGATATTTGAACTGAGTCCGTAATTATAAAGCCCGTGATGGGAAAGGGACACTACATTGTTCACAAACCCCACTCTCATCATCAATTTTTATATTAAAAAGAAACCTGTACAGGGGCCGAGGAGAATGCTTTGTAAACACTACAATACTACTTGACTTACTCCAGTGCCACATGCTTGGAATTTTCTGAAAATTGTTAAGTTGCAGCAAATCATCCACAAACTCTTTAACCTCCCAGCACAATTGTTGACAGAACAGCAGGCTAGGCTAGAGGGTACGGGATCTCCTGAGAAACTGGGGGAGCCCTAACTGGCTGAGGGCAGCGGCCTCGTCAGCCCCACACATGACTGGCAAGGTCACTCAGCAGGCCATCCTGAGGCCGAGTCACTGTTGTAACTCTCTCCACCTATAGGGCCTCTCTGAAGGGTGTGGGTGAGGAGCAATACGGCCTTCCTGACGTTCTCAGTCTGGTATGTACCTAGAGAGGCGCTCTATACCAAATTAAAGAAAGAAAAGAAAAAGCGTACTTTTTTATATTTCAAATAGACAGGAACCTTACCTGTCAAATGAAGTCCACGTGCTTAAACGTTTCCGATAGCCAGTAATAAGCACATTAAAAATATCAGCGTACATTTGTTTAAGCCTAGACTAGCATGCAGATGAAATCCTAGTATGGTGCTGTAGGATAAACACTGGGCTGCTAACCACAGGTGAGCAGTTCAAACCATCAGCAGCTCCTCGGAAACCCTATCAGGGTCACTATGAGTAGGAAGCAACTTGATGACACCTAACAACAACAACAACATGCATATAAAAAGGAAAAAACTTGCTGCTCCTTCTATGACTTTATTAGGTCAAATACTAGAAAAGAGAACGCCATCATCTTTGCGTCTTCCACTGACTTGGAGGCATAGCTTTTAAGAGCACATTTTCCAATTTCCTTAGTGCCTGATAAATCTTCATTGGAAACCGTGCTTTCTAAGCAAGTGAAAGGCAGCCTCAGATCTAAGAAGGAAGAAGAGGCACACT
Source organism: Chrysochloris asiatica (assembly GCF_000296735.1). Classification (NCBI taxonomy): domain Eukaryota; kingdom Metazoa; phylum Chordata; class Mammalia; order Afrosoricida; family Chrysochloridae; genus Chrysochloris; species Chrysochloris asiatica. Next base: position 22,868,942 of record NW_006408525.1, read on the forward strand.
CACACTAAACCCGCGTTCCTCTGTAGCTGTTTTCTCAACCACACAAACTCTCGGTAGCGGCGCCGCACACAGGACGTCTTAGCAGTAAAGGCCTTGCTGTTGGTCTTTAGGAGGAGTACAAGAAAAGGGGTCCGTGAGAAAGTGCCAAGTTTATGTGAATTCCCCATCACCGCGCACTCTGAGCACCAGAGCCTGCACCTCCCTGGTCAGAGGCTCAGAGGAGAGCTGGTGCTACCAGGCAGCCCCAAAAGCAACTCTCTGGCTTACCCCAAGCTCTCGCGCCTCTCTTCCCTCCTTTTAAGTCGTCTATCTCTAGCCCAGCAGACACACCCACAAACACTATTCTGCCTTGGCACTCAGTCCTGAAGTGGGCTGACTCCAATGCAGAAGCTTGATGTACTTACATGGAGAAATATCTTATAATCCACATAAGAATTCCACGAGCCCTCATTTTGCATGCGGGGGTCCTGAACACGCACAGTGATCACCTCCTATAGTTAAAAAATGTTCCTTCAGCTTCGGCTCAGTCTCACAGTAAGGTAACAAAGGTGACCGACCAGATTCTTCCACTCAGATAGCACCAATTTACTTTGAGTCATTCGATTCAACAGGTATTTATGAAGCACCTACTATGTGTTAGGTACTATTTTAGGCACAAAGCATGAACATGAGACAAAAATCTGTCCCTTAATGAGGCTACATTCTAGAACATTCTACCCAATTGAAAAGTTAGTAAAAGTGGAACTTCATTTCCCAGCAATGTTTGTGCTAATGATTTCCTTCTCCCAGTTCACTGGAACCACCAAAGTATTATGTGGGCAGAGAACTATGGAACAATGACTTCTAATTATCTGTGCCCTCCCTTTCCCCAAATCTCCTAACTTTTACCCACCTGTTCCCTGGAGACAACACTCTTACCTCCTGCTCTTGGTTCTCCAACATCCTACACCAAAAGCCCATTGGAAGAAAACATATCTGGTGAGGAAAGGACACAGAGAACACTCACAGTTAGTATGCCTCTATTTATCCTTCACCAGGGCAAAACCCTAGACAGTTTTTAGAAGACCCCCCTGGGGAAACCCAGGCCACTTTTTTTGTTGTTATTCTGTGTCAAACTTAAGAGGAAGCAAAAGAAAATAACCATTCCCACATTAGTTCAGTGCTAAATTAAAAAGCCTTGAGGATTTACCTCCTTTCTCAGGACTCTCCACTAGGCCACCTCTGCCCAAAGCACATTGGGGTTTGCAGACTGTTTGTCCCCGGCAGCCAGAACAAGCAGGTAAGTTCACCTGTAAAGGCTTTCTGCTGTGTGGTCTGCAGACACAGCCAAGCCTGGTGTGCACATAAAGCACACCTTTGAAATTTCACCTAACATCGCCCCCTCCCGGCTGTTGCAAAACAGCAAGCCCCCACAAACACCACACCACAGTGCTGAGTCTCTCTTTGTCTTGCTAACCACAGTCACGTCTGTCCCCACGTGTGAATCACAGTGCTGGGCACTCCCAGGAGAGCACCTGAATAGGTTGCCAAGTTTCGACCTTCCCACTCTCTGCAACCTGAGCCAATTGTCCTCGTCATTTCTTCTCTCACCATGCCATCCAGTTTGTACCTCTGTTCAAGTGCCCCACAGCTGCGCAGGTCGCCTCAGGACGCTTCCCGCTCCTTTGTAAAGATTCATTAAAGCCTAAGCCTCTGATTTCCCCCAATGTGGCCATTTCCATGTGCAGTGACATCGCCCACTCCAACAAGGGGACCATGAAGGCTGTAGCACAGGGTTACTCAAGTCCATGGGGGCCCATGATGTCACCTTCTGTTAAAATACAGCACTAATCTTGTTACTCCTAGAACTACTCCAACAGCATTCACCAGGCTGCTGCCTCCACCCCCTTCTCCTCTCTTAAGAGCGGAACAATAAGGTTTAATTTCCCTTTCCAATTTACCTTGAAATGAAAACTGACTTCAGCCAATAATGTACTGCCAACAAATGATCCAGGCTAGCTCCTGGGGAAACAAGACTATCTCTACGCTCTCCCTCGCCCCTCCCCTCCCCACCCCCCATTCGCACACCCACTCATTTTTACAGTCACACAATTAATTTCAAACACATTCTCTTATTAGTTCTGCCTTACCATTAAAAGAGTGTATAATGAGTTTCCCTCTATTTTATGTTTTGCTAACACAAGGCTAACATTTCACAAGAAGGGGAACTCATTTACACCACAAAATTAGCAGAGCAAACAGCTTTTCCAATTCTTTCCAATAAACCAGAAGGTCTCTCCACAGATAGACACTGCACACGGAGACATGGCGGCATGGCATATAACAACATTGGACTGTGCAAACCCAAGGGTTTATGAGTTCGCTACCACCTCAAACAACATTCTTGTTGACAATCTGATTTTTGTCTGATGCAGCCACCAACTCAAAGGGATACAAACTAAAAGGTAGGAAATCCTAATTCCATAACAACTGATGTTTACTATCCCAGATGGCTGTGAATGAAAACAGCAGACAAACTTGCTGTGAACAATTAACCTCTTCAGTTTGGGAGTTTGCTTTTTCACTTCTCTTTCCAGGTATTTGGCAAATTGCCAGCTTGGGACCGGCGAGTCCAATATTCTAAAAAGTCTGTTCTTTGTTGTTGTTATTATGTGCCATCGAGTCGGTTCCGACCCATAGCGACCCTGTATAGGGTTTCCGAGGGTGTAAATCTTTACAGGAGTAGAAAGCCTCATCTTTCTCCCATGGAGCAGCTGGTAGTTTCGAACCGCTGACCTTAAGGTTCACAGCCCGATTCGTAACCACTACGCTACCAGAGCTCTGTTCTTAGAAGTAACCAATAAAATGTTGTTATGTGTCGTTGAGTCGGTTCTGACTCATAGCAGCCTTGTATAGCGTTTCCAAGGAGCAGCCGGTGGGTTTGGACTGCTGACCCTATGGTTCGCAGTTCAGTGCTGATCCTACAGTGCCACACCAGAAATCCAGTAAGATGACGACCGGCAAATCATAGTAACCTACACACTCAGATGAACTCAACTCATACCCTGTGCATTGAAAGAGCCACCAAATTCAAGACCATAATTTAGAAACTACATAGTCATCGTCATCTCACTCTCTTGGGCTCAAAGAAGAGTTTGTCCAGGGCCCTGCACCAAAGGCACCTCTGTGCTAAAGTTCCTGTTTTCTGTGGGGATTATTTTACCATTTAGAAACAAATAGCTATCAATTGGCTTCAAACTATCCTAGGGTCCCTTCTGTAGCTAAATACAGTGGCTCTGTTGGATAAGCACTGAACTGTGAACCAAAAGGTTGGCGGTTCGAAACTATCAACTACTCCATGGGAGAAAGATGAGGCTTTCTGCCCCTGCAAAAATGTACAGCCTTGGAAACCCTGTACAGGGTAGCTCTGAGTCGGAACCGACGAGACAGCACTTAAAAACAAACAAAGGCCCGCAAGATGTTATATAGTTAATCCTAGGTTTTGAAGGCAATAAGAACATTTCTATTGTAACTTTCCTTTAAAACACTAAAACAAAAACCTAGTCAAATAATTTCTTATAATCTAATAATTTCCAGCAACTACTCTTTTCCATCAGTTTCCTCCCCATAGGTATCACTTCTCAGGAGAAAACGAAGCTCAGCTCAGCCCTTAGAGGGGGATACAGAAGTTCTTAATTTTGCCTTATGATCTGGGGGATGGATCTGTGTGTCACCCACATAAGGACAGGGTCAGTGGCCACCATACTCAGTGGTAACTACATTTCCTGGGCCCTTTCAATCAACCTGAAGTTTCCTGTACTCTCTCTGCCTATAACCAGCATCATTAGCTCCAGATGGGGAGAACCAGTTGTTCGCTGTTAGATTCGCTGTAAAACCTTCCAATGCCATAACAATCCAAAGGAGCAATTCAAGACTTTGTTAAAAACAAACCAAGTGGTTGAAGTAGACTGAGCCCCCAAGCCTCCCATCCCTTCTTACTCATTCTTGAGCCCTTAATGCCAGACAGCAAATGCCAACTCAAAATGCTCCCCTTCCTAAATATCCCCAGGTCATAGAGGAAGCTCCCTTGCCCGACCAAGTTCGGTAAACTCAACCAAGCAAATCCCTTTGACCATCTGCAAACTAGGATAGAACAGCAAGCCTCATCTTTCACCCGTGGAGCGACTGGTGGGTTCGAAACTCGGACCTTGTGGTTCACAGTGCTCATCGAGCCACCGAGCTCCCAGTTATTTGGGTAAACGTCCCAAACCCTTTACTCAGACTACTAACTCTCCATTCTTAACTAACCTGGAGCAAAAAGGCCACACCTCCCTTCCTCTTCTTCTCCTATTAAGGTTGGAGAGAGGGAAGGAAAGAGACGTAACACTTTAGAACTCGGACCCTCTTCATCTCAAAGTGAAAACAGCCCCTTCCCCAGGATGTCAGGTCAGGCGCTCACCCTGACGTACAAGCCCGCGCCCCCTCACCTGAAAGCAATTCCCACTTCCCACAGCAACACGGCCAGCACCTTATCATATAGCCAGGATAGTGGCTTCTCCTTCCGGGTGAGTCGCCGGTGCCCCGGTGCACGACGGGAGACAGCTCCTGACGCACCTATCCAGGACGCCCGAGACGCCCCGCCCCTGCAGACCCGGGCTCCCAGCCGCGACTCGGGCTCTCTGAACAGCGCGGCTCCGCCTCGCCGGTCTTTAGACCGGAGTGGGGATCCCCAATGTCTCACTCTCCGTGGTGGAGGGTGGACGCGGTACCCAGCATACAGTGCCTCATCCCGCCCATCTTTATCAGGTCCAGCCAATCAGCGACCCGGCCTGAAAGCGGGTCCTGGGAGGAGAGAGGTGCGAGGAGATTGTGATTGTGATTTCCATTCTGCTAAAGGCAATTTCCTGCTGTGACGCTGTAGGATCAGCACTGGACTGCGAACTACATGGTCGGCAGTTCAAACCCACCAGCTGCTCTTCTGAAACTCTATACAGGGTCACTATGAAGAGAGAGACTATTTGAACACCCTTAATTGCAAGGGAACTGCAACTCAGATTCATAAGAACCACAGATTGTCAGAGCGAAAACAGGATTTGAGAGGGCACAGCAGTTCAAACCCCAAGGAAGGATCATGCAACTAATTAAAAAGAAAGAAAAATCGGTTGAATATGATGACTTCTTGTTATTAAAAAGCCGTTTTAACAACCTACTGGGCCACACAGCAGTGTAATTAATACTAGGTATTGTACCGAGGAAGTCTAACTCCAGGGCTTGTATTTATGGCCATGACTTTTCCCTGGATATTTTCTTTGCTAAAATTATGTTGAACTCGATTGTTGAAAGGCATTTTCTATTTCCTCATCATTTTAACAAAGAAAGCGCTTGAGTTAGACTACCTGTTGGATACAGTACCAAGCAATACACTGGTATTGTATTGCTATACAATACAATACTGTATCCAAACAGAGAACAAGGCCTAAATCTTGGTACTGTATCCAAACAGAGAACAAGGCCTAAATCTTGGTACTGTATCCAAACAGAGAAC
>NW_006408525.1:22874565-22884487 GCF_000296735.1 Chrysochloris asiatica
GAACAAGGCCTAAATCTTGGTACTGTATCCAAACAGAGAACAAGGCCTAAATCTTGGTACTGTATCCAAACAGAGAACAAGGCCTAAATCTTGGTCTCTGTTTCCTCAAAGTAGGATTTCTCAGTTTCTGGTCAGAGGATCTCTTTACATCCCTAAGAATTATTAAAGACACCTAAGAGTTTTTGTCTCTGTGGGATGTAACTTGTGGTGGCGGTGGTGGTTAAGTACCTTCCAGTCTGTTCTGACTCTTAGAGTCCATGTACAGGGTTTCTGAGGAACAGCTGGTGGTGGGTTTGAAAGGCCCACCTTGCGTTAGCAGTCCAGTCCTTATCCTACAGCACCACATCAGGACTCCGGTAACTTAACTGGAAAAAGAAATTTTTAAAAGTTAAGAAACCAAAGAACCCTTAGTAATTTATTTAAAACAATAATAAATAAATAAGAAAGCATTGTTGTTGTTAAGTGCTGTGGAGTCGGTTCTGATTCGTAGAGATCCTGTATAGGTTTTCCAAGGAGCAGCTGGTGGGTTTGAACCACCAACTTCGTGGTTCAAACAGACCTTTCGATCCAAGTGCATATTCTGCAGCTCCGCATCAGAACTCCTATAATAAAGCATTACTTGTTAGCATATTTTATAAAATATAACTCACTGCCATTGAGTCAATTCTGACTCAAACCCTATATGAGGTTTCTGAGTCTGTAAATCTTTACCGAAACAGCCAGCCTCATCTTTCTCCTGCATAGCGGCTGGTGAAGTTAGTGGCCTAATGCTTACCCCATACTGCTACCAAGCTCCTTATAACTATAACTATACTTAGTTCCCTCCCTACCAAAAAAAAAGTCAGTAGATTGGCATTGTATTACAATTTTCAAATCTATTTAATGTCTGGTTTAATAGAAAACAGCTGGATTCTCATGTTTTGCTTTCTCATTTATTGTGTTGTGCTATGTTATTTTGAAATACATGAAAAAAATTGGGCATTATACAAATATGGAAATGGAAAAGGGAGGAGAATTTTTAGCCTTCTCAGATAATTGTGGTTCAAACTGACGTTGTGTTCCAGTGCTTATCCTACAGCATCACACCAGGACTCCTTTTTTTTTTTTTTTTTAACTTATTATGAATTGAGTGAAGGTTTACAGTGCAGATCATCAGTTTTCACATTTAGCAAATCATATACTTTGCTTCATTACAATGATTGCATTCGCCTCTGTGTACCATCATCAGTTAACAGTATTTACCTCTATTCACTAGTTAACTATTGTATTCTTTCCTGCATCTCCTGCTACCATCATTGTCCTCTACTAATCTCCCTCTTGTTGTATATTGCCTGCCTTGTCAACCATGTTAACATGTGTCTACCCTCTAGCCTGTGAATACTTTTTCCCTCTAGCCAACCCCCTGTAACCATCACAGATTGTTTCTTTTATTAAGAAAATCTTTTCTTAACGTTTTACAACATTGTTCTCAACAATATTTGTCCTTTTGTGATTAATTTCATTCAGCGTAATGTCCTCCAGGTTCATCCATGTTGTGAGGTGTTTTGCAGATTCATTGTTATTCTTCCACATTGTGTAGTATTCAGGTGTGTATGTGTACTAAAGTTTGACCATTCTTCTGTTGATGGGCATTTAGGCTGTGCCCATCTTTTTGATGTGTCTCTTGTAGACAGCATATTGGAAGGATCCTGTTTTCTTATCCATTCTGCTCTCTCTTTCTTGATTGGTGTATTTAATCCCTTTATATTCAGTGTAATTATCCATAGGTATCAGTTGATTGCTGTCATATTGCTGTGTGTGTGGTGTTTCTGGTTTCTTTGTTCCCCATCATTTTCTGTGCCAAATTCATTTTGTTTGTGGGTTTTCTTTTCATTTTAATTTGTTGTGTTAATGTTTGCTAAATATGTCTGATTTTCCTGTTGTTAATTTTTAAAATTTTGATGGGCAAGTATATTAATTATCAGGTAAATTACATATTACCCTGTAATTAACTAAATTTTTGCCTATTTAAAACTGTTTTATCTTGAAATCTACTTGATTTCTTTCTTTGATACTACACCAGAACTCAACAAATGGTAGTTTGTTAAGGATTGGTTGCCGTGGGGAATCTGTAACCATTTGGAAAATACTGGTGCACTGAATTGTGCAGAACTTCTGAAAATTACTGCAGTTCATTATACTTTTCATAATCACATTTTTATAAACCATCATTCATCTCATCAGGAACATCGTGGAAAGCTCTCAAGCTCATTGTTATGGATACTTGTTGTTGTTGTGTGCCAGAGTCGGTTCCGACTCATAGCGACCCTGTACAGGGTTTCCAAGGCTGTAAATCTTTACGGAAGCAGAAAGCCTCGTTTCCCAAATTTATCATCATTGTCTAACACAGTTCAGATTTTGTCATTGGCAATATATACAGTCATTTTCTTGACTTCCAGTCATTTCAAGTTCATTTTGTTCAAATACACAATCTGAATAGCTTGAGTTTGTCTGTCTTTCTTTCAAGTAAAACCTGGATTCTATGAAATAAGTAGCTAGTTTAGGTCACACATTTCAGTCCTATCACCACCCTTCTTTGCATAAAGCAGAAGTGCTTTATGCATACTTCCATTTCATCATACAGAATATTAAAAAGACTCCAGGGTAGAGATGTAAACAAATGAATAATTCCTACTGCTTCATCAAAAGCATTCTTAAGTGAAGGTGGCTTTTTAATGATTTTTTTGCATGTGTGTGGCAACAAAGAGTATAATGATTCTAGTATGGCTTGGTGCTTTTGTCCTGATTCATCCTAAGCTGCGAGCACTTTCACTCACTCTTGATTTTGCACCATCACTAAAAATGCCAACATAGTGAAAAAGACAGATCATGCGTTCATAGCGTTATGAAATGGTTTTGATCTGACAGACCCTTAAAATTGTCTTAGCAAAGCCTGTGTTTGGAAACCACCTCAGAAGAATGTACCTGCAAAATGTGTCTGTTTATATGTAAGTATTTATTCAACAAATTTTTATTGAACTCTTCCTGTGGGCTAGGCACTGTTTGCGGCACTAATAAGAAAGCAGTACATCAGACAGGAAAATACTATGACCTTCTAAAGCTGATACTCCTTTTTTCTTAACTTTTGTTGTGAATTGAGTGAAGGTTTACAGAGCAGATCATTAGTTTTACATTCAACAAATCATATACTTCCTTTCATTGCAATGATTGTAATCCCCTCCATGTACCATCAGTTCACAGTACTTAGCTCCATTCATTTAAACTCTGGCATTCCTCAGTGTCTTCTGCTACCTTCAACTTTTCTCTGCCAATGTAGTACTTCTTGTTTATTGTCTTCCCTGTGATCCAAGTTAAGAGCTTATCTTCTTAAGAACAAGACAGTTTAGCACCATCCACCTGCACATCACGCAACAAATGGTTTTAAATAAACTCATTAAATAATTTGCAAATGTAGGTTTTGCAAAGAGGGTGGTGCCTTATCTCTAGATTATTTTCACAACAGTGATTGCTAACACTTAATGATAATTACCTCGCCTGGTGTGGTACTGTGGGTTAATGCCTTAGACTGCAAAGTCGGTTTGAACCACAAGAGCGGCGGTTCAAACTCACCAGCTGTTCCTTGGAACCCCTATACAGGTTCGCTGTGAGTCAGAACCTAATCCACTCAACAGCAACAATACCTCTCTAGTAATGATCCCTTCACAGGACAAAATCAGTATCTGGGGATGAGTTGTAAAGTAAGGAGCCCTGGTGGGTTAAGTATTGGGCTGCTAACCAGAAGGCTGGTGATTCAAAGCCATCAGCTACTCCTCAGGAAAAAGATCTACAGCCTCAGAAATCCTACGACAGAACATTTCTATTCTGTCCTGTAGAGTCGCTGTGAGTCAGAATCGACTTAACAGCAGTGGGTTTGGAGGATATATGATTTGGGAAATGTTCATTTTAATTCTTTCTTTCCAGTTGCTGTCCAGCTAATTCCTACTCATGGTCACCCTATGTCTGTAGATTACAACTATACTCTTTTGGGTTTTCAAGAGTGTGACCTTATGGAAACAGACCCCTAGGCATTTCTTCCAACGCATCTCTGAATGGCTTGGAACCACCAACCTTCTGTACTTAGATGAACACTTAAACCCAGACTCTAGTCAATTTTAGAGTCCAGTAAAGATCACAGCCTTGGAAACACTATGGGGGCAGTTCTACTATGTTCTCATAAGGTTCCCTGAATTAAAATCAACTGCACAGTAATGGACTTGGTATGGGCTTATACTTCCTCCACCCTTTAAACCACACTTCACAAGCTGCTAGCTACTTAGAATGAATGCTGGTTATAGGAAGTAAGTCAAAAAGACTAACTACTCCGAGAGTTCCAATTTATACATGCATGAGTTTATTCCAAACAAAACATGTTGAAATATGTCTCTGTAATCAGTAGATGGCTGCAGACAAGTTTTCTCAGTAGTACACTTATCTTCATCTCGTTGTTGTTGTTAAGTGTTGTTGAGTCGATTCTGACTCATAACAACCCTATGTAGGGAGCAGCTGGTGGGTTTGGACCACCAACCTTGTGGTTAGAAATCCAGTGTTTATTCTACAGTGCCACACCAGGACTCCTTAGTCTTGATTGTTGTTGTTAAGTGCTATCAAGTTGGTTCCAACTCATAAAGACCCTCTGTAAGGTTCCCAAGGAGCTGGTGGGTTTGAACCACCGACCTTGTAGTTAGCAGTGCAGTGCTTATCCTACAGAGTCACACATTGTAAGGGTGCTTTTAAAAATAGGTAACTATGGACCAAGGAGTTCTGGTAGCGTAGTGGTTACGAATCGGGCTGCAGGCCGCAAGGTCAGCAGTTAGAAACTATCAGCTGTTCCGTGGGAGAAAGATGAGGCTTTCTGCTCCCGTAAAGATTTACAGCCTCGGAAACCCTGTACAGGGTCTCTATGAGACGGAACCAACTCCAAGGCACATAACAACAACAACTTACTATGGACCAGGGGGAAAATGATTCTGAGGTCAGGGCTAATATCAAATTTTTAACAAAACGCAAGTGAATAGAATAGTTTTCCTAACTAATTGAAGCTTTGCAACAAGTTTATGGAAATGCTGCCCCACATAAAACATATTTTTAGATGGAGCAAGTGTTTAAGGAAGGTCATGAAGACCTCAAAGTTGAGCCAAGAGAGGGGAACATGTCAACCTTGATGAATGAAGAAACTGTGGGCGAATTCCAGAAACTGGTGGAAGAAGACTGTAGAATTATCATTGATACCATAGTTTCTGAAGCTGGGAATCTCATGGGGTTCAGCATTTTCAATTTGAAGTGAATAGCTTGACCTCAGCAAGCTTTCAGCTCAATAGGTGCCAAAAGTGTTTCTCAAAGATCTGCTAGCTCAAAGAGCTGATCTTTCTTTTCCATCAGTCTTTTAAGCAACATGGAAGATAATGAAGATGATTTTGTGGAATGAATCATAACATGGAAAAAGTCTTGGATTTACCAATAAATACGACCCAGAGAGCAAGGTCCAATCAAAACAGTGGCTTCCAAGGGGATCTGCTTGGTCCGTTAAATTCAAGGATCAGACGGTTTTGGCAACTGGTTTTGAGGATTCCCAAGAGGATAATCTTGATAGATTTCCTTAAAGGACATAGGACAACCACAGGTGTCTTATTATAAAAAGATTTTAAGGAAACTGAAAACTGCATTGATGAGAAAAAGACCAAGAAAGTTATAACAAGGAATTTTTTTCCATCACAACAACGCACCTGCTTATTCTTTGAGCGTAGCAAGGGCTGCCCTATAAGAATTTCATTGGGACACCTTACTTCCTTCACCCTACAGTCTTTATCTTACCCCTCCAAGGCTTCTTTGTGTTCCCCAAACTTAAAAAACATTGACAAGGAATGCAATTTGAGTGTTTGGAGGACGCCAAAACTGGTTTTTTGACTTGGTATAAATTGAGCACAGAATATTTCAGGGAAGGGTTAGAAAGAGGAAACACCACCTTTAGAACGGTATAGCCCTAGATGGAGGGTTTGTTGAGAAAAAATAGCTTCACATTTTGATATTTTTGTTTAAATAAAAGTGTCTATGATTTGGTAGCAGTCTTTTTTTAGTTACTCACATATGTCATTCCTGTTTCACAACATTGCTATTAATCCGACAGCAATGGTGTGAGGCAGCTTTTAGAGAATATTTTCTTGTTATAGACTTTCAGAGAGGCTGAGACTCTGAGAAGTAATGCAGTTTGCCCAAGGTTACACAGCACACAAATGGTAGAGACAGAATCAATTCCAGTTTGACCTGCTTCCCAAGTCCTTGTTCTTTGTAGACTATCACACTTCTTCCCTTTGTCACATTCACTATGATTTTAGAGACTTGAAGTGACAAAGAAGCACTTCGGTGGCTATGAACAATGCTACTTCAAATGTTGTCTTGACTAATATCATTCATTCTGATTGAGTTATCATTCCTCTTAGAACTAGAAGCAACTCAGAGGGTATGAATCATTTAAAATGACACCATTCTTATGGCACGAGAAAATAATTAAATCAACAGGGAGCCCTGGAGGTACAGTGGGTTCAGTTCAAATCCACCACCTGCCCTCGGGGGAGAGATGAGGCTTTCTACTCCCGTAAAGATTTACAGCCTCAGAAACTCTATACAGGCTCACTATGAGTTGGAATCGACTTGATGGCACTTAACAATACCAACAGACTTTTCAAAATGGGTATTTTTAATGCAGAAACTTTAGGTTTCTGAGTATGATATCCACCCCTGGCAGAATTCCAGAACAGATTAAGGAGCGCTTTTAATTAATTACAGATTAGCATAAACCAGTTATACCTGGCCACTAAGAAAGAGAAGGTAATATTTATTTGGTGGCCTTAATTCAAGAATGACATGGAGCAGTTATGGCTCTATTTAGACACACGCGCCTTAGAGCCAGAATTTTCTAACAAACCAGATGTGCTAGATTTGAAAAAGTTGTCCTATTATAGGTATACTGTTTAAAAAAATTATTACATTTAGCTTAGAAAAATAAGACCTTAGAGAATATGAAGACAGACTTTCGATACATACAAGAAGGACCATAGAAAAGAGGCATTAAGTTTACTGTTGGATTGCTACAAAAGCCAGAATTAGGGAGAAGTTACATGGGAAACAGAATTCAGCTCAATATGAAATTAGGGGTGACTGCATTGTATGCCGGCCTAAATATAGTTTAGGAGTTAGATGAAAATACGATCAAATCTTGATTTTTGTTGAATGCTGTTGCTGCAGGTCATATAATCTCTCTGAGCCTTATCTGCAAAATAGGAATGGTAATTTCCACTTGCCAAGGTTATTGTGAGAATGAACAGCTCAAGGAGTCCTGGTATGGAGACCTTAGGATAAGCACTAGACTGCTAACCACAGAGTCTGCAGTTCAAACCCACAAGCTGCTCCTCAGAAACCATATACAGGGTCTCTATGAGTCAAATGACTGGATGGCATTTAACAACAACAGCAACAAATACTTGTTGTTGTTGTTATGTGCCGTGAAGTCGGTTCCAACTCATAGTGACCCTGTACAGGGTTTCCAAGGCTGTAAATCTTTACAGGAGCAGAAAGCCTCATCTTTCTCCTGCAGAACAGCTGGTACTTTCGAACTGCTGACCTTGTGGTTCGCAGCCCAATTCATAACCACTGCACTACCAGAGCTCCTTAAGTACTTAATAATAGTAGCTAATACCATTACAACTGCTTTCCTCATCATCACTGTTGTTAGGCGCCCTTCAGTCAGCTCTGACTCATAGTGACCCTATGCACAATAGAATGAAAAGCTCCCCGGTCCTATACCATTCTCACAATTGTTGTTACACTTGAGCCCATTGCTGCTGTCACTGCCAATCCATCTTGTTGAGGGCCTTCCTCTTTATCGCCAACACTCCATCCACTTTATCAATAATGATGTGCTTCTCCAGGGACTGGAAACCAAGCCTTACCCTCCTCATTCTTACCACCATTCTCAAACAGGTGGACTCTTCAGGAGGGAGGGAATTCTCTGTTACTGGAGACCTAACCCAAATGTCTCAGGAGGTTGTGTCAATAAAGTTTAGCAAAACTTTATTGTAATATTTCTGTGCTGTGTATCTTACATGGCAACTCTTACGTGGCAACTCTCCAGAGACCTGCATATTCCCAGCTCTGCATAACTGTTCTATAAACGCTAGATTGCTGAGTGCAAAGTCAATAGTTCAAACCTGTTCCTCTTCCCGTACAGATTTACAGCCTCAGAACCCCTATTCAGAGTCACTATGCCTCAGTAATGACTCAGTAACAGTAGGCTGGCCATTCTAGACTTTCAGTTCACTTCCCCCTCTCCCCTTGCTTGTTATTGTGAAGTGCTGTCTAGTGGGTTCCGACTCATAGCAATCCTATATAGGATTTCCAAGGAGCAGCTGGCAGGTTTGAACTATTGACGTTGTGATTAGTAGTCCAGTGCTTATTTTACAGAGCTACACCAGAACTCTTCCCCCTGCTTGTGGGGCTTTATTATTTTATTTTGTTTTTCGTTTTCTCCCTTATTCCGTCAGTAACTACATAGACAGAACTTACCCTCCCCTTTCTCCACACCTCCCCCTATGTCCGGGTGTGGCACTGTAGGATAAACACTGGACTACTAACTGCATAGTGGTTATGACTCGGGCTGCTCACCTCAAGGTCAGCAGTTCGAAACTACCAGCCGTTTCACAGGAGAAAGATGAGGCTTTCTGCTCCCATAAAGATTTACAGCCTCGGAAACCCTGTGCAAGGTCACTATGAGTCAGAACCGACTCCACCGGGTACTTAACACCAACAACAACTAACTGCAAGGTTGGAGGTTCAAACATATCAGTCACTCCTTGGAAACTCTATACAGGGTCACTATGAGTCAGAACCTACTCAACTTTAAATATTAAACTATTCTCCTTAGCATGGGTCTTTAAAGTAAAGGAGGGAAATGTCACCTTTAGAAGTTCTTGTCTGGGCATAGTTCCCGATTGGGTAGGAGAATAAGGGAGAAAATTAAAACCAAAACAATAAAACCTCAAAGTCTGGAGTGAAGATGAAGGAAAGCTTGATCACTTCTGTTTTCTGTCAGGTAGGAGATAGCATTCATTCGTTTAATCATTTACCCAACAAATAGTGACGATGCTAGGGACTATATTGGGCACTTGGGAGTCCTGGTGTGGCGCAGCACGATAATGCACTGGATCCCATGGTCGGTTTGAACCAAAAGGTTGGTGGCTCAAATTCACCAGCCACTCCTCAGAAACCCTTTACAGGTCACTACAGATCGGAACCAACTGACAGCACCTAACAACAACATATCCCTTATTGTTGTTAAGTGCTGTCGAGTCAGTTTCGACCCATAGCGACCCTGTATACGGTTTCCGAGGAGCTATTGGTGAGCTTAAACTGCCACCCTTCAAGTCCAAACTGACCATGGGGTCCAGTGCATTAACCTGTTGCGCCACACCAGGACTCAACTAAGGGCTATCATGGTGAACAAACAAAGGCAGGTTTCGGTGCTCACTGGAAATCGGAATCCAGAAGGGAAGGTTCGTTTTTGTTGTTAAGGGAAGGTAGATATTAACTAATGACATAAAGTGAACGTTGTGATGGGAAATAGAATTTCTATTTGAATGCCTTTGGGGACAGCACTCTAGTTGAAATAAAAAAATAGAAGGCAGCTCAAAAAAGAAAATGACTTGCTTAATTCTGCTTCTTTGGGGTGGCTGTGTGTGGGTTGCTCGTTGGCAAAGCCAATTGTTGTTGTTGTTGTTGTTGTTAAGTGCCATTGAGTCGGGTCCGACCCATAGCGACCCTGTACAGGGTTTCCAAGGGTGTAAATCTTTACGGGAGTAGAAAGCCTCATCTTTCTCCCACGGAGCAGCTG
>NW_006408525.1:22885118-22889303 GCF_000296735.1 Chrysochloris asiatica
GAGACCGGAGCCCTCCGGTTGGCGCTGAGGGTCGAGAGCCCGCTAGAGGCGGGGAACTATCGTGGGGGGGGAAGAGAAGGGGGGAGGGTGAAGAGCGCGCGGTGGCGGCGGGAGATCTGGGAGAGGGGCTGCGCGCTAGAGGCGGCAGTTGGGGGCGGGGAGACCGGAGCCCTCCGGTTGGCGCTGAGGGTCGGGCGCCCGCCGCGGGAAGGATGAGAGCGAGAGGGCGGGGCAGCGAATCCTCAAGAAGAGATTGAAAGCGATTCGGGGTGGGCCGAGCACTTGGGGCGGGGGGTCTCACTTCGAGGGCTGGGTAGACGAGACAATGCTGGGTGGGTGGGCGGCTGTGGAATTGGTGTGGGGAGGAAGGGGACAGCTTGGCTACCTTTGCTGCTTGGGTATTCAGGGTGGAGCCTGGGAGGGCGAGACCCTAGATTTAGAGGAAAGAGGCCCCGGCACATTTCGCTCGCAGACTGGGGAGCAGTCACTTTGAGAACATTGGAAGGGGCGCTGCTGGGGGGAGAGAGATCGAGCCTCCTGCGGTAGGTGTACGGCGCGGTGGGAAGTAACGGTGGACGAAAGCATCGAGGGGGAATAGGAGTAGCTTTGCCTGTCCTGGCTCGAGAAGGGAAGGAACTGTTTGGATCAGTGGAGCGCAGGCTGGAGGGGTGGAAGCACCCATCAGAAGGCAGACTGTGAGACTAATGTGTGAAGAATGGGTGGAACCCGCTTACATCACTTTCTCAGTTTTCTACTGTTTTCGCTCCGTGTTTCATTGAGGAAATTCCAAACAAAGCCCCCTAAGTGCAGGTCTTAGTTTGATTCAGTTAGTGCCTTACCTTTTGATCTTGGATCTTTGCTGGGCTCACAGAGAGGGTGGTGGTGGTGAAATTGTACAAATACGAGGGTGGGGGCGTCCATAAGGTCGTGGAAAAAGAGAATTCCGTTTTTTCACGACCTTTTGGGAGGCTCCCCGGCCAACCCTGAGTAACTGAGTTAATAGAGATTGGGAGATGATGTGGGAAATAGGAAGACAAGGAAAAAAAGTTTGTGAGGTGTACTGTTTATCCTCCCTGGGGGCTCCACTGGTTTTTTTTCTACCAGCCTTGTTAGAACAAAATGCGAATACAAAGTGGCCACTACTTTGCGTAGAGCTGAGAAGAAAGCGAAGTATTAAGCTTTTAGGGAGGGTTTCTCGTGGATTGTATTGTATTCAGTTATGTATTGGTTTTTAATGTAATTGAGGTGGAGTTTACCTCCCCCCCCCAAAAAAAAAAACCAATTTGTTCTGGAACTGCCATCTAGGGGTAAGATAGTTTTTCTTAATTGTGTTAAAACCAAGCAAAGCAAACCTTGTCAGCAGTTTGGGATTGTTCTCAAAGGTCCAAGGTGTTGGAATAAATACTTGAATACAATCGGGAAATTGGTGCCTGTGTGCCTCCTGTGTAGACATTTCTAAGGGAAGTGGTTTGAAGGGCACCTGTGTTGCTACTTGGTCACATCTTAATGAAGCTTCAGGTCAGTGGAGGGTCTTAAGTCAGTTCCTTCCATGTTTCCCTGTAGTGACATTTTTCTTCATTGGTTGCTGTAGCCTAAATTGTTTTCATTAAAAATGTTAAATAGTGTGTAGCTTGGTGCTTCTAACTTCTTGATTAAAGAACAAGTAAGGGTACTTTTGCTTCTCCTGGTGTGGCCCTGTAGAATAAGAACTGAATTGCTAACCAAAAAGGTTGGTGGTTCAAACCCACCCGACACACCTTGGAAACCCTATAAAGGGTCATTAGGCTCAGAACTGACTCAGTGGCACTTAACAAATAGCAGCCTTCTACAGATTTTTTTTTTTTTTTATTTTTTTTAATACTAGATACCTACAGTTTTCTAATCTGACACTAAAAGGAAGCAATCTCATTTTAGGGACTGGGAAGGTGTTTTTGAAACATACATTTTTGTCATTTTGCAGTCATTATCCAGCAAAATTTCCCTTTTTCATATATTACCTGCAGTAGTATAGGAAATTTGACATTACATTCAATATATTTTCACTTTATAGATTATCTCTGAAGAGTTTTGGAGTAAAATACTAATAGCTAGTTCATGGGTTCCCATTATACGGAGCTGTGGGTGTCTTGTTCATCCAGTGTCTGGTTCATAGGCCATTCAGATTGTTGATGAATAGATAGGGATTGAAAGCCTGGCAGAGAGTTCTAGGTGTTAATCAATAGAATTAGGTGTTAATCAATAGAACTGATGTCCATTTATGTAGTCCTTTTGCCTCTCAGTATGAGTCTAATTGACTTGAAGGAATTGTGTTTGGTATTTTTGCCTCTTTTAGATTATGACTTTTGGCAGAGTAAAACTTTCTATTGGCATGCTTGTGTTAGTCTCGTTTTCTGTTTTGTTTTTTTAAATGTACATGCCCTGGTATTAAAAACAGAAAAGCGTGCAGACTGTGGAGTCCTGGTGTGGTGCTGTAGGATCAGCAGTGAACTGTGAAACATAAGGTTGGCAGTTCAAACCCACTAGCTGCTCCCTGGAAATCCTATAGAAACTCACTATGAGTCCGAACAGACTGGACTGCACTTAATAACAACAACAGGCTGGCTACAAGGTTGGTGGTTCAAATCCATCAGCTGCACCTTGGAACCCCCCCCCCCCACACACACACACACAGGATCCCTATGAGTCGGAACCAACATGACTGCACTTAACAGCAACAACTGGGAACTACTAAAAGTCTGTAGGTGGTTCAACTGCTACCTGAAAGGTTAGCTGTTTGAAACTCCCCCCCCACCCCCACCCCCAAGCAAGTCAGAAAGGTGCTTTGGAAAAGTCTCAGCCTTGAAAACTTTTTGAACACAGATCTACTCAACCCAAAGGTAGACTGACTCCGTGGCCACTAACAACAGGAAAACTATGGAAGACTCCCCAAGTTCTGGGTTTCAGCAGTAGGCTGGATAGCTTGAATATTTTCTGTTTTAAAAGCTTCTGGAAAAATCTGTGGTGCCCTTTGAATGGTGGTGGTGGTTATGTGCTGTGGAGTCAGAACCCACTCATAGCGATCCTGTATAGGGTTTCCGAGGCTGTATATCTTTACAGGAGCAGAACGCCTCATCTTTCTCCCGCGGAGCAGATGGTAGTTTCCAACTGCTGACCTTGTGCTTAGCAGCCCGATTCGTAAGCACTAGGCTACCAGAGCTCCGGCCCTCTGAATAGAGTTAAATAATACTAAGAATGTCCCAATAGTGATGTTTATAGAAAACTAGCCTAGCTTTTCCAGAGTTAAGGTGGAAAATGTATTCACATATAGGTACAATTCAGGTTTTGTCAGTTTTTTAACCAATTAATTTGTGTTATGTCTTTTGCATATTTTAGCTTTTATGATTTTCTGACCAGTACCAGGCAACTTAATTTGCCTGTGAAATTGTGCCTTTTCCCTTAATAATAGCTAACACATTGAAGGCCTAACAAGAATGATGGTATTTAGGAGGCTGGTGTTTCAGTGTTCTGCTTTTGTTTTGTTTCTGTGAATCCTTTGGTCTCTGTCTTAAATCCCAATTTAGTCATAATTCTAGTCTGGCTTTCTAGTTATTTTCATTTTATCCTAAGCAAAACTCATGAAAGCTGTGCTTCAGGCGTCACTGTGCCCTAATGTTTGCCAGATTCCTGTGGCCTCTTAACTCAGCAATAACCATAGTTTCATCCATTTAGGCAAACTCAGAGCAGGGTTGGGGGGTTAGCAAGGTTTCTTAACACATCTTAGAAGTTTCATTCACACATCTCTGAAATTCAAGGGCAGGGGTGCCTTTAAGAATGGAACTCCTCTCTGTCTATGTGGCACAAGTTCTTGTTTTCTGCCCAAGTTTTCCATCTGGAAAGCATTTGCTTCACAAACAGTCACAGAACTAAAGGCAACAAACAGACTAAAGGCAGCTTAGATACATGAGTCCGGGGGAAGACTCCAAACTGAGGATATTATTACACATGCCTTCATTTGTCTTTTCAGAAAGGCCTTTCATCCTTCCTTTCTGTTTAGAGCATATGGATCAGATTCATCTTGTTGATTAGTCCCCCAAAAGCTGACAGTTTTAGACTTGTTATATGCCGTGGAGTCGCTTCCAACTCATAGTGACCCTGTACAGGGTTTCCGAGGCTGTAAATCTTTACAGGAGCAGAAAGCCTCATCTT
>NW_006408525.1:22891683-22981202 GCF_000296735.1 Chrysochloris asiatica
AGAAAGCCTCATCTTTCTCCCGCGGAGCAGCTGGTAGTTTCGAACTGCTGACCTTGCGGTTCACAGCCCAAGTCGTAACCACTACGCTACCAGAGTTTTGGTAGTCACTGTGTTTTCAGTGCCTTCCAACCTAAGGCGCTCATTTTTCAGTGCTGTATTGGACAGTATTCTGTTTTGATCCCTATGGCTTTCATTGCCTAGTTTTTAGAAGTAGCTCACCAGAACTTTCATTCTAGTCTGTCTTAGTTAGGGTGCTCTGCTAAAACCTAGCTACCCCTGGTGACCTTGCTATACCAGTGGCATAGCTTCCAGCATAGCAACATGCTAGCCACTAAACTGTGACAAACTGATTAGTGGTGAGGTTTTTAAGTAGAGTATTAAAAGCTGGTAAGTCAATGCTATCCCCTCTGTACACAGGGTAGATAGGGATGGGCAACTTAGACATTGGCTACCTAAAATGAGGGAGCGATAAAGGCACAAAGTGACTGGCTTACAAGGTTTCAAGAGGGAGTTTAGTTTAAGAGTATGTAAAAGAAGATAGAGTCCCCACTGAATAGTTTTCATCTTGTCTAGATGGGTCTGGTGAAAAGAGATGGGGGTAAGATTCTTATGATTCACAAGTGAGTAATTGTTGTCATGACTAATTGCGACTGTCACAATTGTAAAGGTAGAAGTTTTGTAACAAAAACAGGGGAGAAGTTAATCTTACAGTCCAGAAACAGAGGACCCTAGGACCATCAAGGGAGAGCACAAGCGAAATGCAGTATCTTATCCAGAGAAGCAGCAGCACCAGAGATGGGGACATGGAGAGAGGGAACAGCTGAGGACTCCAGACTCATGGGAAGAGAGGGACTGAGAGCTGGTGGGCCAGGAGGCAGGCTTGCAGAATAAAAAGCTAAAGTGAATAGAAAGGGGATTATAATCATTAATGAAACAAGTTTTATTTTGTTGAATGTATGATCTGTTGAATGTAAAACTGATAATCTGCCCTGTAAACTTTCACTCAATTCACAATAAAAACAAAACAAAAAAAGCTAGTAGGACTGTGGTTGCAATCTTTTATAGGTGTCTTAGCTGTATAAACTACTATATCAGAATTACCACAAGTGGGTGACTTTAGCAAACAAATTTATTTTCTCACTGTTTAGGAGGCTAGAAGTCTCAATTTAGGGTTCCAACTCAAGGGGAAGGTCCTTATCTTCTTCTGACATATGTGGGTTTAGTGTATCCTGGGGATGTCTATGGGTCTTGGCATCAGTCTTTTCCTGTGTTTATGAGGTTCTCAGTACAGGGACCCTGGATGTTCTCTGCTTTCTTGGGGTAGTAGTCTCATTTTTGTTGGCTTCTCTTTATGTCTTATAAGATAAATGGTGGGTTCCTGGTGTATCAGTGTTGGATAAGCCCTGGACATTGGGGGTCTTCCTCTTTTTCTCTGACCCTCTACTTCACCAAACATGATAATGTGTCCAAAGTATGAGAGATGAAATTTGGCCATCCTGGCTTCCAGGGAGCACTCTGCTGTACTTCTAACAAAGATCTGTTTGTTCTTTGGCAGTCCACGGTACTCTTTCAATATTTTCCTCCAACACCGTAACTCAAATGCATCAGTTCTACAGTCTTCCTTATTCACTGTCCAACTTTCAAATGCACATGAGGTTACTGAAAATACCATGACTTGGATCAGTGGCACCTATGTCCTCAAACTGACATCTTTGCTCTTCAGCATTTTCAAGAGGTCTTATGCAGCAGATTTGCATAATGCAAATATTGTTTGATTTCTTGACTGCTACTTCTTTGAGTGTTGATGGTTAATTCAAGCAAAATGGTTAAGTCAATCTTTTCTCCATTTATATGGATGTTTATTGGTCCAGTGGTGAGGATTTTTGTTTTCTTTACATTGAGTTGCAATCCATACCAAAGGCTGTGACCTTTGATCTACATCAGTAAGTATTTTAAGTCCTCTTCACTTTCAGCAAGCAAGGTTGTATCATCTGCATATCGCAGCAGATTGCTAATGAGTCTTCCTCCAATTCTGATGGTATGTTTTTACTCATATAATCCAGTTTCTTGGATTGTTTGCTCAGCATACAGGTTGAATAAGTATGGTGAAAGGATACAACCCTGGTGCACACCTTTCCTACTTTTAAGCTATTCACTGTTCCCTTGTTCTATTCGGATAACTGTCTATGTACAGGTTCCTCATGAGTACAATGAAGTATTCCTGAATACTCAGCCTCTGCAGTGTTGTAGTGAGCCACACAATTGAAAGTCTTTGTGTAGTCACTAAAGCACAGGTAAACATCTTTCTGGTTTTATCTACTGTTAGTCAAGATCCCTCTGACATCAGCAGTGATATTCCTTATTCCGTGTCCTCTTCTTGAATCTGGCTTGAACATCTGGAAATTCTCTGTCAATGTATAGTTGCAGCCGTTTTTGTATTTAGTGAAACTTTACTTGCATGAGATATCAGTGATATTGTCTGATGATTTCTGCATTCTGTTGGGTCACTTCTTTTTGGAATGGGCATAAATATGGATCTCTTCCAGTCAGTTGACAAGGTAGTTGTCTTCCAAATTTCTTGGCACAGATGTGTGATTGCTTCCAGTGCTGCATCATTTTGTTGAAAGATTTCAATTTGTATTCCATTAATTTTCCAGTGCATTCTTCTTTGCCAATACTTTCAATCCTATACATGTTGGGCTTCTTCCTTGTGTTTTGATGCTTTCTGTGTCTTTCAATATTTTGTGTTTCAATATTCTGTGTCTTTCATCTTTTGATGCTTTCTGTGTCTTTCAATATTTTGCCCATTGTTGTTAAGTGCCATCAAGTCGATTCCAACCCGTAGCGGCCCTGTATAGGGTTTCCAAAGAGCAGCTGGTGAGCTTGAGCCACTGACCTTGCAGTTCATAGGACTTTGCAGTCTGATGCATTAGCCCACAGCGTCACAGCAGGACTCCATTTTGCCCATAGAACCCTTCAATATGGCAAGTTGAGGCTTGAATTTTTTTCTTCAGTTCCCTCAGCTTGAGAAATGCTGAACAACATGTATTCATTCCCTTTTGATTTTCTAACTCCAGATCTTTGCACATTTTGTAATTTGGCTTTTGATTTCTTGAGCTGCCCTTTGAAATTTTCTCTTCAACTCTTTTACCTCTTCATTTCTCCAGTTGCTTTAGCATCACTACACTGGAGAGCAAGTTTCAGAGTCTCTTCTGATATCCATTTTGAGTTTTTCCTTCTTTCTTGTCATCTTAATGACCTTTTAATTTCTTTCTGTATGATGACCTCGATGTCATCCCACAACTTTTCTGGTCTTCAACCTTTAGTATTTAATGCATCAAATGTGTTCTTCAGTTGATCTCTAAATTCAGGTGGGGTATGTCAAGGTTTTATTTTGGCTCTCATGGACTTGTTTGAATTTTCTTAAGCTTCAACCTGAACTTGGATATGAGCAATTGTTCCACAGTCTCCTGGGCCTTGTTTTGGCTGATGATACGGAGCTTTCCCACCATCTCTTTCCGTAGATGTAGTCAATTTGGTTTCTGTGTATCCTGTTAGGTGAGGTCCATGTGTATAGTTGTCTTTTATGTTATTTTAAAAAGATATTTGCAATGAAGAAATCATTGATCTGCCAAAATTCTATCATGTGATCTCCAACATCATTTCTATCACCAAGGCCATATTCTCCAACACTGATCCTTCCTCTTTGTTTCCAACCTTCCAGTCACCAGTAATTATCAATACATCTTTATTACATGTTTGATCCATTTCAGACTGAAGAAGTTGGTAGAGCTCTTCAGTATTATCATCACTGGCTTTAGTGGTTGGTGCATAAATTTGAATAATAGTGTTATTAAGTAGTCTTTTCTGTAGGTACATGGCTGTTATCCTCTCACAGAAAGCGTTGGACTTCAAGACAGATTTTGATATGTTCTTTTTGATGATGAATGTGCTGCCATTCCTCTTCAATTTGTCATACCCGGCATAGTAAACCATGTGATTGTCGGATTCAAAATGGCCAATACCAGCCCATTTCATCTCACTAATGCCTAGGATATCAATGTTGATGCATTCCATTTCATTTTTTACAATTTCCAATTTTCCTAGATTCGTATTCCATACAGTCCATGTTCTGATTATTAATGGATATTTATATCTGTTTCTCTTCATTTTGAGTTGATGATGGTATATAGTAGGGTACATCACCATTCAAAAGAAGGTGGTGGTGTAGAATAGGGTAGTAGCAGTGGGGCTAGGGAAAAAGCATGGAAGGTGCTTGAGAAAATAAGATTTAGTGAGAGACTGGATATGGAGAGGGAGGAATGAAGGAAGGTTCCTGTATTGTTTTACTTAGTAAAAGGATTACGTGTTTTTAGAAAGATCATTGTTTATTTAAATGAACGAATGACTCATTTAAAAAAGCATACAAGTATACATACATCACTTAATGTCCATGATACGTTTTTTGAAATACGACGTTATGTGATTTGGATGTTGTGCAAACGCTATATTAAACTTTATGGGATAAGATACAATTATTGGTGTTTCCCCGTCTGGAGGAAATAAGAGTGAAGAAAACCAAAGACTGGAAGGAACAATTACTCCGAAAGCCTAATGGACCATGGGAACCACAGGCTGTGCTATCCTGAGACCAGGCCAGAAGAACTGGATGGTGCCTGGCTACCACTCTGATCAGAACACAATGGATTCTATTACTGGTCTAATAGAGACTGATGGAACCCCCAGGAGGACATGGAAAGAGTGCTGTTTCATTAAGGGAATTCCAACAAATTTTAGGAAACAAAATGTATAAATGGAAAACTAATTTGCTTTGTAAGCTTTCACCCAAACCACAATTTTTAAAAAAGCACCTTAGGAAAGACTGCTTCCTGTAGCATTCACCACCACTGCTGCTACTGTTGGAGGTGTTGGCAAAGACCAGTGGAGCAGACAGTGACTGAGAGGGAGGACCCAAGCAAGGAGGAAATAGAGCATGCCTAGCCCCTCACCTGCCTGTATCCCTACCATGGTCCAATGCTGCAAGAACTTGGCTTGGATGTAACCAAAGGAGGGGAAGTAACCAAAGGAGAACTGCTTTCCCTTTTAAAGACAAAACAAAACAACCTTGTGGGGTAACAGATGTAGATGTGGGGGACATTGCCTAAACAGATGCTAAATGATACGTATTTGTATATGTAAGGAGGCTCCAAAATGTTCCTGGAAAAAATGAAATTAAAAGATAAGGAGTTCTTCCATGAACTTTTGAAAGTCTCCTTGTATAGATCTATGCCTGTAGTCACAGTCTCTAAAGTTTGTTATAAAATTTTACTATGAAATCAATTCCAACTCATGGCAATCCCATATGTTACAGGGTAGAACTGCTTCGCAAGGGATTTTGGCTGTAATCTCTCTTTTTAATAACAACAAAACTTTATTGTGATTTTGGTGAAAATTTACAGAGTAAGTTCTGTTTCCATTTAGCAGTTCATTTTTGTGATACTGATTGTAATCCCTACAATGTAACCCCACTGTCTCACTTCCTCCCTGTGTTAACTGTTCTATCTTACCTTCTGATCCTTTATCCCTAGGGAACTACTCTCCTTTTGATCTCCTGTGGTTGATTGTTCTGAAGAGTGCATACCTCTCTGGTGTTTTGTTCCACTTTATATGCCTGTCTGTAGTTTGGCTGAAAATTGAGCCATGGTGGTGAGTCCAGTTCCAGACCTGAAGAGTGTCGAAGAGCCATAGTCTCTGGGGTTCCACCAGCTTCATTAGACCAGGAAGCCTGGTCTTTTTATCATTTTGTGTTTTGTTTCACATTTTTTTCTCACTCTTTCCAGAACCTTACAATGATGATCCCTTTCAGAGCTGTTGGTAATGGTCAACAGAAACCATTGTAGTTCTGGTCTCAGGATCATGGAGGCTGGGGTTCATATGGTCATTGGTCCCGTGGACTAATGGTTTCTTTGCATCTCTAATTTTCTTTCATCTTCTGTGCTCTGAAAGGAGAAAGGCCAATATTTGTACCTTAGACAACCACTCACAAGCTTTTAAGACCCCATCACCAAAGTAGGATGTAGAGCATCAGCTTGGTGGATTGTGTTATGTGGTTGACTTTGGCATGAACCGTTCCCCCCACCCACCCACCCACCCAAGAATATGGTTCTATACCCCTTGGCTATAATCTTAACTGACTAAAAGCTCTAGACTGTTCTTCTATGGTAGTTCTGGGTTGGTTCAAATCACCATCCCTGAAGTTGGCAGTCAAGCACAAACTGTTTGTACCACATATGTTATTAAGTGTCATTGAGTCGGTTCTGACTCAATAGCTAGTGGGTTTGAATTGCTGACCTTGCAGTTCAAACCAACCTTGCTTTGCAGTGCTTATCCTACAGCATCACCTATGTTGTTGTGAAATGCCATCGAGTCAATTCTGACCCATAGCGACCCTGTGTAGGGTTTCCGAGGAGCCTATGGTGAGTTTGAACCGCTGACCTTGCAGTTTAAACTGCTTTGTAGTGTGGTGCATTAACCCACAGCGCCACACCAGGACTCCTATAGGGATCGTCAAAAAGGACTTTTTGATACTTAAACAGATCTTCGGAGTCCTGGTGTGACGCTTTAGGTTAATGAGCTGGATTACAAAGTTGGTTTGAACCGCAAGATTGGTAGTTCAAGCTTACCAGCCATACTCCTTGGAACTTGCCCCCGCACTTAACAACAACATACAGATCTTCAGAAATCTTAAAATTCTTTTCACAGGTAATTTTTTCATTTTTGAAACTTTCCACTGTTTATATCCAGAATTTAACTTCCTTTTTCTCACTGCAAGATAAATCACTTTTGTAATTGTTTTTCCATCTGGGTCAGATAAAAGGAAGAGAAGGGAAAGATAACCTATCTGTGCACTAGGGTTTAAAATCATGGTGGGGGTTGTTGGGCGTGGGTAGCCTACAACAAGGAAACATTATCTTTCTTCCAGTGCCCATACTAGCATTCTTCTGATGAAAAGAAAGGCTAAACGTGTTCTTACAGAAGGTCTAGATTAGACTGATGATGGAGAATGTGATGCAGACTTTTTGTTTGTCTGCACATCACCTGTGACTTTGCTTTATTGCACCAGCTTTCTAAATTTTGTTGTTTTTAAAAATTCTGATAAAATTTGATTTCAGAAAAGGATCGTGAACCACAAGCAGTCTGAGTAAGCCATGCTCTGTCTGATAGAGAAAACAGAGTTTTTTAATAAAAGTTAAAAGGCAGAAAGATTAAAAAAAAAAAACCCACAACTTTAATATACTCGTATTTTGACGTACCAGTAAGTCATACTAAGAGCAGGAAGTATAGAACACCCCAAAATTTATACTTTTAAAGGGCTTGTTTAATGTTTGAACGACAATTGAGCAAACAGGCAAAATAAGAAATGTACAGCAGCAAAAAGTTTGTGCTTACCAGTGACGTCAAGGAGAGAGATTTAAAGGGGCGGAAGGGCCCAGGTGGAATTGTCCAAGCTTCTTTAACTCTTCTAAAGAGCTTCTTAACTTTCTAAAGTCTGAAGAATAAAATACAAATTCAGCAATTCATAAAGAAAAGAAAATGTTTAACTGCCTTTTAGCTGTGATTTATATCTCCAGTAACATGTTCAGTTTCACCTGAGGAAAGAAAGTAATTTCTGCCAATCTGCCTTCTGTAGCAGTGGTTTTTACTCAAGGATGTGCATCAGAATTGCCTGTGGGGCTTTTCAAGACACAGGTGCCATGGTCAAAGTGGCATTATTACGATAGTAAAAAATGAGAAGCCACCCAGTTTTTCATCAATAGGGAAAAGATTAAGTAAAGTTTGGCATGTTTGTACAAAACTATAAGGCTATAAAAATATAAAGGAACTTCAAAAAGTCCATGAGGAAATAGTTTTAAGAGATAATGGAGCTTTCCACCAACTTTCTGAAGCCCCTGTATACTATGAACTTGATGGAACAATGTGAAAGATAACACTGCATTGTATAAAGCAGCAAAATACAGAACTGTGATACCCATCTTAACATATGTGTATATGTTAGTTTATGTGTGTTGTTAGGTGGCATAAAATTGATTTCAACTCATAGTGACCCCATGTGGTGGAGTGAAGCTGCCCCATAAAGTTTCCTAGGATGTAAAAAATCGCCAGGTCTCTTCTTCCACAGAGTGGCTGGTGTGTTTGAACCACAGACCTTTCACGTGGCAGCTGAGTACTTAATTATTGTGTCTCCCCTGGCTCCTTAGTTTATGTATAGAACAAAAGCATGCTTTGACAGGGGTTTTAGGCTAAGGGGCTTTGATTTTTCCTACATTATGTATTTTTGTAATTGAGTATGAAAATATGTGTTACGGTGTAATGGTGTGACGGTGTAGTGGTGTGATGCTGTAGCTTAAGCATTCAACTACAAGGTTGGTTTGAATTGCAAGGTTGGTAGTTCAAACTCACCAGCCACTCCTCAGCAACCCTACACAGGGTCGCTATGGACTGGAACTGACTCAACAGTACGTAACAACAACAATAGCATACATTATATTAAAGTTAGAAAGCAAGGAAAATAAAGCACTTACCCCTCACTGGGGACTTCTAATGTGACACTATAGGATCAGAACTGGACTGTGAACCACTAGGTCAGCAGTTTGAACCCACCAGCTGCTCCTCAGAAACCCTATACAGGTCACTATGAGTTAGAACCAATTTGACAGCACTTAACAACAGTCCCTCACTGGTGTGGCATTGTAAGATAAGCACTGGGCTGCTAACAAAAAGCTAGGTGATTCAAACCCAGCAGCCGCTCCTTAGAAACCCTGTACAGAGTAGGGTTGCTCTGAGTCCAACTCCATGGCACTTAACAACAATATCAATTCCTCACTTATGGACTATCTCAGTTCACATTTACAATAGTGAAAAAGCACTATGCAACTATTTTTTGCATTAGCGACGTCTATGTAATGAACAACAAAGTGAGAAGCAAGAGTAACACTGCTGTGATAGTTAAAAACAACTGCCTGGGCCTTGATTCTCAGTGCTTTGGCAGTTGTGTAATGATGTAGTCACCCTCCATTTTCACATAATGACCTCGGTCTTTGGAATTTAACCATGCTGATAGGTGAAGAAGTATCTTTTAAACACATTTATACCATTTTCTGGAATCCTGGTGTAGATAAGCACTGGACCACAAGGTCGATTTGAACTGCAAGGTCAGTGCTTCAAACTCACCAGTCACTCCCTGGAAACCCCTATACAGGGTCACTATGAATCGTAACTGACTCCACGGCGCTTAACACCAGCATACCACTTTGATTCTTTAGATCTGGGGTGGGTCTGGCATCTGTATTATAAATCCCATGGGTGAGTCTAATCCTCAAATCAAGGTCTACTTTCCTGTAAATTCTTTTTTTCAGTAAAGGCAAACATCTCACCAAACCAACATTCTAAATGCTTCACTTTAGTATTTAGCTAAAAGCCCCTCTGGTTTGGCTTCAGAGGTCTATAGATACAGCCTTAGGCTCACATGGAATTTGATACTTCAAGCTGGCAAGAGATGAGTATCATGGGATTCACAAGGAGGTGATATCCCCTGGGAGCTATGCCCACACTGGCATCCCAGGTCCTCAAGCCTTCCACAATACAACTATTCAAAGCAAAGCACCTAATATTTTACTGTCTTCCACCCTCATCTTCCACTCCTCAGTGCAGGAGAGGAGGGTGGGTGAGAAGAATTGCAGTAGTGTTTTTTTTTCTCCTCTCTTAGAGCTATGGACTCCTGGTATGGTGCTATAGGATAAGTCTTGCCATCATTTTATTGTTTTAATTTTGAACTGAGCCATAGTTTACGTGGGAGAACATGGGCTTTACACCATCGTTTCATTGCAATGATTGCAATCTCCTCGCATCATCATTCAACAATTTGTTTTTCTTTTTTGGGGGGTGGGGTAGGGTGAGGAGATGTACACAAAACATTCAGAACTGTATAATAATTTAAAGAACCAAAGGGCACATTCTGCAAGCTTGCCTCCTGGCCGCCAGCACTCAGTCCCCTCGCTTTCCATGAGTCTTGAGTCCTCAGCTGCTCCCTCTCTCCATGTCCTCATCTCTGCCTCCATCTCTGGTATCTCAGCTATTTTGGATATGGTCCTCTGTTTCTGGACTGTAAGATTAAATACTCCCCTGTTTTGTTACAAAACTTCTACCTTTACAGTTGTGGCAGTTGCAATTAGTCATGATAACAATTACTCACTATTGAATCATAAGAATTTTATCCCCATCCCTTTTCACCAGACCCATCTAGACAAGATGAGAACTATTCAGTGGGGACTCTTTTCTTCCCCACACACACTCCTAGACTAAACTCCCTGTTGAAAACTTGTAAGCCAGTCACTTCATGCTTTTATCGCCCCCTCATTTTAGGTAGCCATCCTCACTTTTAACTGGCATGCTGGTCATGCTTCTTCCAAGACAGATTTATTTGTTCTGGTAGTCTATGGTACTCTGAGTATTCTTCACCAACACCGTAATTCAAATGCATCACTTCTCATCCAGTTTTCCGTATTCTTTAACAACTTTCAGTATTTTCCTAGGCATCTTCAAGTGTAGAAAACTCAGTAAATATTTAGTTTAAAAGCATAGTAACTTAATTAACCCTAGTTTGTTTTTTTTTGTCTGCAACATTGTGATAATAAGCTAGAAGACTTGACCAAGCCAGACGTTGGAGAATCCCATGGTGGTTAAGAGTGTATACTACAGTAGTTAATCTTACAGTCCAGAAACAGAGGACCCTAGCATCATCAAGGGAGGAGAGCACAAGTGGAATGCGGGACCCTATCCAGAGATGAGGACATGGAGAGACAGAGCAGCTGAGGGCTCTAGATTCATGGGAAGAGAGGGACTAAGAAATGGCAGCCAGGAGGCAGACTTGCAGAATGTGCCCTTTGGTGGTGTAAATTATTATATATGCCAGAGTGTTTAAAAAAAAAAAAAAGCTGAAATGAAAAGAGACACTGTTAACTGTCAGTACATGGAGGGGATTATAATCATTGTAATGAAACAAGGTGTATGATTTGTTGAATGATGATCTGACCTGTAAACTTTCACTCAATTCACAATAAAAACTTAAAACAAAACTGTATACTGGACAACCACACTCCTAGGTGTATAATCGGCCTCCTCACTTACTCACCCTGAAGAGTAGCTCTTGGGTTAGTGTAGATAATAAGTAAAATGCTTGTATCCCGGAGGGCATCACAAAGGTTAAGTGCTTGGCTGCTAACTGAAAGGTCTGCTCACTGTTTGCTACTAGTGGGTTTTCTAGGAGAAAAGCTTTGGCAGTCGGCTCCTGGAGAGATTTCCGCCCAGGAAACCCAATGGCGTAATGCTAGTGCTCTTCAGAGTTGCTCTGAGTTGGAATTGACTCGATGGTACACACCAGCAAAATGCTTGAAGTAGTTCGTTCTAGCACATAGTAAGTACTCACATGAGACTATTATTAGTTATGTGAACATGCCTGGTTAAACATACAGGTTTCATTCCCTTCCAGAAGTCCACAAAATGATATATATATACATTTTTTTTTTTTTAATTAAATGTTTTTATTTTGGATTGAGTGAAAGTTTACAGGGCACATCATCAGCTTCACATTCAACCATTCATATAGCTTGTTTCATTACATTGATTATTATCCCCTCCATACATCATCAGTTAACAGTGTTTCTCTCTATCCTCTTTAGCTTTTTTTTGAATGCGGGGGGACTTGCCTTTTTGGAATTTACAGTCTCGGCTTTTAGGGAAGGTTTTTACATTTGTCTGTGGATATCCAGGGCTCATGTATGAGATTACTAACAAGCATTACTGAATAATCAGATGAGGGACAGTTTGCTATGTCTACTAGGTAGCTAAAGTCTGATCCTCAGAGCCTATGGTTTGGACGGTCAACAACGCTTGGGCCCACAGGGTCTTGACCTCCTGACCGGGTCTGCACGGTCTGCATCATATTCCTCCTTATTTATTGTTTGTTTAAGGGACCCTGCCTGTCTTAGGCGGTCAGTGCGAATTCCTCAGTCTTACCAGTCATTGAAACTCATTGCAGCATGGCAATGGCTCTGTCTTAAGTTGCTGAGGTTCCACGTGATCCTTACCCGTCTCTGGCCACATGTCCAGCATAAACAGCTGCCATCCGAGGAAGGCAAGGAGGGAGGAGATCGGCTGGGGACCCCATACGCAAGACGTTGCCAGCCCACCACCTGCTCTAAGGTGACCAAGCAGGATCACTATGCTGAGGTTCAATCAAGTTCTTAGGGGATCTTACTCTCTAGCAGGGGTAGCAAATTAGTAGCCACTCAGTGCTCACTTTGAGAATTACTTATATCATAAATTTGAGCATGTAGCTGATGAATATCCACAGACAAGTGTATATTGTTCCACAACCTCCTAAAATGCTGTTGGATTAAGTTCCAATCAAGTTCTGGATTACTGAAAGATAACACAGATCTACTTATACCATGAATAACCTTAGCTGGGAGTGTAATCTGGATATATTGGGTCTTACTTCCCTTAAGCGATCTTCCTTTCTCTAAAACATTTAGTCTGTTTTGTGAACCTTTGTCTATTTACTCTTGGATCATAAGAGCGAGACTAATATCCCTAGACAGCTGATTTACATGGTGTGGGCAGGGCAAAAAAAGGTAACAATTCCTATTTGCGCAGTGATTCTTGACCTGAGAGCAAAGGCACATGGCACGTTTAAGGGCCAGGCACCGCAATGATTTGCCTAGCTTCTGAAATCTTTTAACAGGGAATAAAACCTACGATGGTTGATGGACGATTGCAAAATCAGTAACATCTATTAACTCCCCATTCCCCACGCCTGACAAGCAAAGCAGCAGAATGTCTCTGGGGTTTAACCAGTTCCCTAAGGGTTAAAATGATATTTTTTTAAAGGACAAGAAAAATAGAGGAGACAAGCAGGGGAGAGATGTTGGGGGAACAGATGGAGAAGTAAGCAGTAACTGACCAGAAAATCTGAAAACTAAGCAAAGTTGGGATTAGGAGAAACCACAAAGTTGCAGGGCATTTTGATCCACAGAATTTCAGAAAGACTCAGGAATTAGTCACACTTACAAAGCAGTTTGAACTGCAAGGTCGGTGGTTCAAGCTCACCAGCTGCTCCTTGATGGCACTTAAGGACAACAGCACGTACCTCTACGGGGTGCAGGTGGCACATAAAAAGTGAGAATTGATTGAACATCTAGGAGAAAGAGTGAACCCACACATCACTTTGTGTACCTCACAGTAGACTCCCCCTTTCCTTCTGTAGTAGACTAACGGGTTGAATAAGGACTTGACTTGGGAACATTACACAGAGCTAAGGGCTAGGGTCATACTAATAACAGGAGTTTATGTACTGAACAGTGAAAACACCCCCACACACCACCACCTCCCTAGCTTGCCACTTGAACTTGACTCCAACCACGGGCAGGAAATCGGTGGATTTCTCTCTAGAGAATTTGCCCTAAGAGAAGGGAGCTCCTAACAACATTGCAAAGATACTTAATGGATAAATCATTTGCAGAAAGGGAAAACATCTAG
Organism: Chrysochloris asiatica; assembly: GCF_000296735.1. Lineage (NCBI taxonomy): Eukaryota > Metazoa > Chordata > Mammalia > Afrosoricida > Chrysochloridae > Chrysochloris > Chrysochloris asiatica. The sequence goes on from NW_006408525.1 coordinate 22,905,280, forward strand.
AAAAAAGGATTGTACCAAAGATGTACAAAAAATAGTCAAAACTATACCTTGGAATAGTTTGTCAAAATTAAGGATCATCAAGGATTAAGATTTTATAATGTTCTAGTATACATTTTGACACTTTTTTCAACTATTATGGAACTTTTGATGCCAGGGTGCTAAGAAACAGTGATGGCTATAGACATTATTCCCATCAGGCACTAACTACAATGACGTGAGTTACTTTTCAGTTCCACTGCCTAGCAGCGCCAGCAGAGTGTCCTCCCTCCATATGTCTTTACTGGTGTTTGGAGACTACATATTTAGAGCTAAGGCATTTCTCTTAAAACAGTCCAGTTAACGTGGACCTTTGGAGTGTTTAACGTGGCTAGATTCTTTAGGAAGAGTGAGTTGTGTATGTAATCATGTTTGCTCCTGATGTGGGTTGCATATGTAATTGATTCTCCACTTACTTTGACTTGCAGCCTACTTGGGACCCTAGAGTATCAACTGAAAACATGAAAGAGCTCACTTTGGGAGATCTGGCTGAGATTCTCAAGTGTAAATCTACTCTAGGCTGATAAATGGGGTGAATCAATTAAGAAAGCTCATAGAGAGGCAGACATCTGTTTTCTACATTCTTTGCCTCTTAAATTTGAGTTATTCACAACAAAATATGTGAGTAAGGATGAAATTTAAGAGAAGGCCTTACGTGAGATTTCCCCCTTTATTTACATAAGGATTATATCTTAATCCTAGTCTGACTCTTCCTCCTTGGGCCTATGTTAATGGTAAAGGGAGGGGGAGGAGGACTGAAATAGTTTAGAGAAGCCAGAAGCTTCCCTGACCCTTCTGGTTTATAGTAGCAGGATTATATGGGCAGTATTCAGTGCTATTTTTGTGAATAAGGCAAATTTTAGTGTAGATAACGCAGACCCTTAAGTGGCTCTGAGTTCTCAAGCTATAGTCATAGATTGCCTTTTCTTTATTTCCTTAACTTTAATTACTTAGAAGGTTTATTGTAGTTCAGTTACTGTTTTCTAGATGGTGCGTAACCCAGTGTTTTTCATCCATCTATTGAGAAAGAAAGTATCTTCCAATTTTCAAGTTCAAATTAATTTGGGAATTGTAACCAAAAGATGATTGTTGATTTAATTAATTTTTTTCTCTGCAAAGACAACAGTGAATCTTGCTGCCTCTTAAGCTGACAGAGAAAACAAGAAGTAGAACTTGGTTTTTTGCAAGTAACATTACTTCATTTATTCAAAGGGACAATTGGATTTTTCTTACCTCATAAAATAACACTAGTCATATGGCTATCAGAAGTCTTGAACATCTAAAGATATGTCCCGCCAGGAAGAAGTTAAGTGCTGTCTAGTTGGTTTCAACTCATAGTGATGCCCTGTGTGGGGTTTCCAAGGAGCAGCTGGTAAGTTTGAACAACTGAACTTGTGGTTCAAACCAACCTTGTGCTCCAGTGCCTATCCCACAGCGCCACACCAGGACTCCACCAGGAAGAAGTACAGACACAATGAACTTAGCCAAAGATTGCTTTAACTCAACACTGATGAGTCTGTGCAGTAACAGAAGGAAAAGCCCAGTCATTGGACACTGGCAGAGGACAAGAGGAGGGAAGGAGAGCAGAGTTTAGTATGTGAGTAAAGTGGAAGAGTGTTGCAGACACTGCAGCCCTGTGTTCAGCCAGGTAGTTCACGCAGGGTACTGCAATGCTGCAATGTTGCCTTGGGCCACATTAAAAGCACCTCAGGAAACATCCTTTTGTGTCATTCTGCAAGAGCTCAGAATAGCTTTAGTGGAAGAGGTGTCTGAATTTGTACCTAGGAGATATTAAGCTTCAGGTAAACAGGAACTATTTCTTACTCTTGAATCTCCAGTTTATAGCACAGTACCTAGAACTTTCTAGTAGCCAAACAGCTGTTTCAGTGAAGTCAGCTTTGTTCATATATGCAGACATGGGAATAATTTGAGAGTTTTAAATTCAAGTATATAGATAACTGATTATCCTGATATTTTTGAAAGATGCACATTGATTATCATATAGTCTATAAATAAACTTTCTGAAAGGTAATCTAATTGTTACATTTGAGCCCATTGCTACTGCCACTCTTGTCAGTTCATCTCATTGGAGGTCTTACTCTTATCACTGATCCTCCGTTTACAAAGCATGGTGTCCTTACTCAGGGACTGTTCTCTCCTGATAACATGTCCAAAATTTAAGAGTCGAAGTCTTGCCATCTTGGCTTCTAAGGAACATTCTGGCTGCACTCCTGAGCCAGATTTATTTGTTCTTCTGGCAGCCCATGGTACTTTTAATACTCTGCTCTAACACCTTAATTCAAAGGCATCAATTCTTTTAAGGTCCTCTTATTCATTGTCCAACTTTCACATGCAAATGAGACCATTGAAAATACTTTGACTTGGGTCATGCACACCTTTGCCCTCATACTAACATCTTTGCTCTTTAACACTTTAAAGAGGTCTTGTGCAGCATATGTGCTTAATGCAATATGTTGTTTGGTTTCTTGATGAACTGAATGATTGTTGGGTCCACTTCTTAAAAAATAAAACTGCATCCTCAAGATGTTGCTATTAGCTCTACATAAAGGTGACGTCACTTTCTTCAACAAACTGTTTGATGAGGACATTAGATGTTGCTGGTTCCTGTTAACTGTTCAGTGCAAACTCGGGTTCCTCAAAACAAAGTTCAATTCATCAAAACAATCAATAATAAAAAGGATACTACCAGGCTAGCATCTGCTAGGCCAATCCTTTTGATAGAAGTTGAGCAAAGCTCCTCTCTTTCAGTTGGTTAAATTTCTCTTACATTGAGATAGAAAACATGTAAATTTCTGCTGCTGCATATTGCCCTCTGCCCAATCTAACCTTGCTTTTCTCATCATAGTTTTCCAAACTCCAGCAACTCCCTGTAGCACCAGTGTCTCTGGCTGCTCACCAGTTTTGACATCCACATCAAATAAATGTTCCAGCAGTTCTCCATCTTCTTGAGTAATTCCATGACGGAAACCTTCATGGTTTTTGTCCTTCATGATACAGAAGTCTTCCGTTATTTGAATACTGTATTCTGTCCCAACACCCACCGCTGCTTCCTGATGTCTCTGGGCCTCTTTGGCTTTGTCCTCTGGCCCCCAGTTTGGGCTGCTGAGCTGATCTCTGCTTTTAATTTCTCGCGCAGACCCTCAGGTTCATCTTGCCAAATATTTTGAGAGTGACGCTCCAGTATCATCTTGCTCTCCTGGATAATACTTATCATTACCCAGATCCTCCCTCTGGGCTTTCTTCACTTCAGTCCAGGAATCTGGCAGTGCCAGCTTTTTTAAGAGTAACTTAAATATTTGACTGTTCTTTGTCCAATTCATCCAAATACAACAACCCAAAATCAGAAAAGAAAGATGATGAAGCTGCCATCTTGTCCCAAGGATAATCATGAGAACTTCCTTGGGGGAAAACAAGAAAAAAAAAAAAAAAGAACATGAAATAAATGGGACCTTCCATGAGCATCTTGGTGGATCACAGTGGGCATCAATGGCAAAGGCTAAATCCCAGAGCTAGAAAGTCAAGAGTCAGAGGAACCGGAAATGTGAAAGGAAAGGCTGAAGTAGTACTTGCCGATAAATGAGAAAGAAAGAACTCATACTTTGGCTTTCAACCCCTAACTCCCCAAATGTCGCGAGGCCTGCGTTCATCTGATTTCTTGACTACTGTTTCATGAATGCTGGTTGTGAATCCGAGCAAAATGAAGTCTTTGACAATTTCTTTTTTTTTTTTCCCAAAGCCTGAATAGGCATTGTATTTAACAGGGTGGTGGCACAGTGGGTTAATATGCCGGACTGCAGAGTTGTTTTTAACCTCAAGGTCGGCGCTTCAGACTCACCTCGGAAGCCCTATACAGGGTTGCTATGGGTCGACAGCACTTAACAGAAACAACTTTTGTCAGTTTGAACCACAAGGTCAGTGGTTCTAAACCATCTACTCAGAAACCTTATACGGGGTTGCTTCGAGTCGGAACCAACTGGACAACACAATGACGACAACAACTCTTATCTTGGATCATCTGTCATACTCTCAAGTCTTCTATTTCTGTCTGGGTAACTGCTAGCTATCAATTTGTAGATGTCAGTTTTACTGTACAATTTTATTTGTATGGCGCCATCTACTGACACAAGTAGGTAATAAAAGTTGGAGGGGGAAGAAAAAAAATTACAGGCATACCTCAGCTATACTGTGGGTTCTTTCTCAGCCCAAAGTTGTAAAGTTAATATCACAATAAATAGACTCACAATTTTTTTTGTTTCCCATGCATATAAAAGTTATGTTTATGCACTATCCTGTAGGCTCTTAAATATGCATTAACATTTTGAAAAGGTTTGATATGTAAGAATTACCAAAATGTGACACAGAGACATAAAGTGAGCATATGCTATTGATAAAATGGCAACCAATAGACTTCCTTGACGAAAGGTTGCCTTAAGGCTTCAGCTTGTGAAAAGCCCAGTATCTGAAGTGCAGTAAAGTGACGTATAAGAAATTGAGGGATGCCTGTGTCTATACAGAGGACTGGAATTTTTGCACTTGAAAAATTTAGAGGTCGTCCCATCCAGCGATACATTTTACAAATGAATAAACTTAAGTTCTATTTTCTGTGATTATTACCATCTTTTCCCCACTAGTTTTCCAAATTGCTGCAGTGTTCCAGTTTATCATGGTCATTCTGGCATTTTTATAAATCTAAAAAATAAATTATGAAGTAATATAAAATAGGAAGTTACCAAGAAACTTGTGAATTGTAAACATATTTGTTGTTAAGTGCTGTTGAGTCAGTTTTGACTCATAGCAACCCTGTCTATGGTTTCTGAGAAACAACTGGTGGATTTAAACCACCAACCTTTTGGTTAGCAGTCCAGGGCTTATGCTACATTACCAGGACTCCATAAAAGGACTCAAAAAGAGGATGCTTGAGTCGTGCAAAAGAATGGATTATATTGTACATGTATGTACAGAAAGGAAAACTAAATGTTTAATAAATAGGATAAACTTTTCCCAATGTAAAAATCAAGTTTGATATTGTAATAAAATGGAAAACATGCTTCATAAGAAAATAAGGGTCCAAAGATTGTAAGTTTAATGTGTGTACTTTATAATAAAGGTGATTGCTTTCCTTTCCATTTAATTAATGTAACATTAATTAATTTAAAAATTAATGTAGCATTTTAATTACCATGCTTTATGATGACAGGTAGATTGGGAGATTGCTTTAATTAGAAGGAAGAAACATGAGACTTTTAAATGGATATGCAATAGTAAAGTTTTGGTGTGAGATTAGGTAGGATTGTTTTTGTTCTGTTTTTTAAAAACTAGCTGAGTGTATCAGACAGCTTTATTGGTTGTAAATGGCACTCATTTACCATCAGAGTGTAGTATTGAAGTTATCAATGACATATCTGGTTTTCTCACCAGCTGCTCTGCAGAAACCCTATGCAGGGTTGATATGAGTCAGAACTGACTTGACGGCACTAAACAGCAACATACCAACACGAGTATTTACCTAGTCAGAGAAAGAGTGCCCTGATACCCTTCTTCTTTCCTGTATTGTTTTAGCAACGCCACCCTTTATACCAGAAAGCTGGCGGGTACTATGGGGAAAAAACAAAACAAGAAGAAAGTGGAAGAGGTGCTAGAAGAGGAGGAAGAGGAATATGTGGTGGAAAAGGTTCTCGACCGCCGAGTGGTAAAGGGCAAAGTGGAGAACCTTCTAAAGTGGAAGGGTTTCTCAGAGTAAGTGTCGTTACAATGGGAGGTCATCACTGAGTTGCCAAATATTTGTCAGCAAAGCCTAGGATGCTAAGTGGAAGTAGTGTGATTCAGTTCTGCTCTTCATGTTGTTGTCAGGTCGGTTCCAACTCACAGTGACCCTGGGTTTCCGAGGCTGTAAATCTTTACAGGAGCAGAAAGCCTCATCTTTTTCCCGCGGAACAGCTGGTAGTTTCAAACTGCTGACTTTGCAGTTTGCCGCCCGATTTGTAACCACTACGCTACCAGAGCTCCTTGATGTAGAGTCTGTTAAGAAATGGCCTACATGAGCAAACTAATGCAAGCCCTGATACGATTTCTGAAGAACATTTTTGTTCTTCAGAATCATGTCTGATTTTAGACATGTCCAGGTTTGCCAAGAGAGTAATTTTCCTTTGAGGGAGGCAGGTGTTGGGTTTTTTTCTTTCAATTTTTTCCATTTGTGCTAAAAAAAACATCCCAGAAGTTTCAGTTTCCCCAAATTTTTGGTCTCGGATAAAATCTAGCTGTTCGTTATCATTCATTCCTCTCTTCCAAGGAGATAGCTCTTGTCTTGTCCTCCTTCCTAGTATAAATATACAAACTCTGAGTAGGGTACGTGACTTCCTGTGCCCTCTGGTTTCAGTGAAGACAACACGTGGGAGCCGGAAGAGAACCTGGACTGTCCTGACCTCATTGCTGAGTTTCTACAGTCACAGAAAACAGCTCATGAGACAGAGAAATCAGAGGGAGGCAAGCGCAAAGCTGACTCTGATTCTGAAGATAAGGGAGAGGAAAGTAAACCAAAGAAGAAGAAAGAAGAGGTAAGACTAGAAGTAGGAATTTTCACTAGCCCAGAATTCTCATAGCTGTCTAAGAACTTGAAGGCCATACATGCAGCCATCTCCTCTCAGTCCTTCCGAAATGTTAGATAGGCTCATGCTTATAAAATGTTTAGGGGCTTAGTCTAGAGAAAGCGCAGAACCTGCTTTTTTGTCCTTGGCACAGAAACCACATATACAACTGACTGGGGACAGACAAGCTCAAATAACTGTATTCCTTACAATGTTTTAATCTTTAAGGTAGATGTTTTGACTTACTCAACGTCTTGAGTAAGTTGTGTTTTGAGGGTAAAGGAACAGTTGAGAACATTTTATTTTGTTTGAAAAGTATGTCCCTTTTTAACACATGGGAAAGTCTGTAACACTTCAGATCTTGATAGAATAATCGCTCAAAAGAACCTAAAAGCCTATTGCTTGGAGACAAGGTATTGATAAAACATTGGCAAGATTTTATGATTCCACTAACCAGTAAAACAAGAGTAATTCTAGGCTGGACAAGACACCCATATAGATACAATTGTTCTATCCATCTGGTTTTTGCAGTCAGAAAAGCCACGAGGCTTTGCCCGGGGTTTGGAGCCGGAGCGGATTATTGGAGCTACAGACTCCAGTGGAGAGCTGATGTTCCTGATGAAATGGTGAGTCTGCCAGTGGCTCTGTGTAGTTGTTTTTTTTCTTCTCCCCATCTGTTCCATGCCAGAGGAAAGGAGCTGGACCTTGGAAATTCCAGTCGCCCAGGTGTGAAATCTTTAAGATGACATAGTTCTTCGATAGTGACCCTCAGCCTGACCGCCAGCTTGGACTCATGAGTTACAGGTAGGGGCCCTTAGGACTCTCAGATCTTTGCCCGTTTTTTTTTTAGGAGGTGGGAGAAAATCTAGATTGGAGAGGGTATGGGGAGGAGTTACATTTCATTTCTGTAAATGAAAGATGAAATGTGATTGGACCACCCTCCCCTTCTGCCACCTCCTTAATAAAGATCGGGCTGGCCCCAGGAGACTGTTAATTTCTCAGGATTAGAAACCAATTTCAGTAGCTCTTCTTTGTTCTTGATTACATATCCGTTCCAGTTTTTGCAGATTCTATTCCAGAATCAAGTCAGCAGGAGTCAGAGGGCCTCCATACTGTTATGAGTACATTGTTGTTGTTAAGTGCCATGGAGTTGATCCCGACTCATAGCGACCTGTGTATAGGGTTTCCAAGGAGTGACTGGTGAGTTTGAACTGCTGACCTTGCTGTTCAGACTGACTTTGCGGTCCTATGTGTATCCTCAGCGCCACCCCAGAACTGTTAGGAGTACAGAGCTAGCCTTGTCCATTGCACCTACTCCTCATTTATTGACTGTCTTGTTACATGACATTTCCCATTTATTACAAGTTTGAGAAAATTCTCAGGCAGCAGTTCCAATAGGTAGGGACACACCCTGACCTGGGTATCCTCCATGGATCAACCTCAAAATATACTGGAGGCACTGGCAACAACTGGACATGCAAGGGACAGCGGCCAGTTGGCTGCAGGAAACCTCCCACTGGTCCATGGTGTTTCAGTACAGCTACTGAGGGCACAAGGTGATGTCAGGGCTCCACAGGGTCATGAGCAGGCAGGAGGCAGTTGAATAAGGGCCCGGTGGTACCTTGGAGGTCGGTGGGGGGAGGAGAATGCTGTTGAGGCAGATGGAGAATGAGTAGGATCCCCGACCAGAGCAACATCCGACCCACCCCCAGCCCCTGAAGGCTTCACAGTGGTGAAAGGGGGGCTCTGTGACACCAGTGGAGGGATACCAGCCTTGACAATAGGGCACAGCCCCCAACTCTGACATAACAACAGTTTAGTATAATGACCTTGTATCTGGACCCTAACCATGTCGGTAAGTGAGGAGTGGGTGTATAAGTATAAACACCAACGATAGTAACACCCATGAGATAGCTTAATGAGGCAGTTACCTTGAGAACTGTAATTACCCAAAATTTCCTGTTATTTCCTTCTGTTCAAAAAGAAGCTTTTCTTGCCTTTCTCTTGCTAGTTAGGAGATGCTTGTCCCCTCCCCCACCTATTTTTTTCAAAGTGTATCTCAATCATTACAATATAAATTTAAGATTAAATAATTCTAAACCTTTGCCAATGAAGGCTGCATTCTATTTGCCTTTTGTGAATCTAGAACCTTCTGTGAAACTTGAATCTGTATTAATCTCTCTCCTTTAGTAAAGGACCTCAGAAGCCTAACTTTAGCACCTCTGGAAGCTTATATCACAACTGGCCAGCCCTCTGTTTTCTTCCTATGAATTTCTTAGGTGTTTACTGAATATGACCCGCTTAGCTGATTGATTGCTCACCTGTAGGAGAAAAGTGCATTTTCAGAGAGTCATGTATGGGGAGAACTCTATATCAGGAATTACTCAGCCTGGCTGAAGCCTGCTTTCTCTATGGGAGTGTGACCAGTCTGAGTTATAGTCACAGCCTTGTGTTGCTTAAGAACTTACTCTTCTGATGACTCACTACCGTGTGCAAAGATTACAGCTGAATATAACTCTAGAATTTAAAATTTAGACATTGATTACAAAATTAAGCTCATTATGAAAAAGTGATTTTCCTGGAGAGTGGAAATATTTGTCCATTTCCAAATATAGTAAATATTTCTATGTAGTGAAATGACTGGACTTTTTTCAGAGGGTGCTGTTGTCCACAAAGAACAGTCTGCTTTAGGTTCCTCATAGTGTTCCATCCTTTACTTTACCATTCTTTGGGTCTTTGCTCAAAAATATACCAATATAGGCCTACTCTTTTCTAGTTTAGCGGGGCTGTGTGGCTTTGGCTTATGTATTGTTGGGGGTTTACCTGTTGCTGAAGGTTTTGGATCGTATGTACCTGCTCCCTGTCCTATGCTGCTGCTCCATCTAGGGTGCTGTATATGTGTGTGATTTTCAAATTTTGAGAACCTTTTAAAATTCAGGAAAAAGGTAGGAAATGAGGAGTAACAAACTCCTCATTTCGTACCTTCCAGTATTGAAATACCCAGGCAGAACACCTGGGGGTTACATCATGCATGTGTGAACATGGCATTCGATGGTATTCCATAGTATAATGTGAAATAGGTAGATGTCCACCTGCAATGGCTTTGGTTGTATACATTATGGAATTAAATCCTGTTACAAAGTCAAGATCTTGCTATGAGCTTTTGTCACTGGGATATAGTATTTGAATGGTTTGGCAGTCTCTCCTCTTCCCTCAGAATCTAGAAATTCATGCTTGTGGCATTGGGGAGCCTTCTAGAGGTTCAGTCAGATGTCATAGGCTAAGCCAGGTGACCCAACTTTTGGCAAAGATCCCAAAGGGAATTCAAGAGCAGATACTTGAAATGTCACTTGACTAAAAGTTGCCGGTAAATGCTACATGAGCCATGATATCACTCCTCTCTAGTCGTAGTCTGTCTCTTCTGAAGATAGTGGTTTAAAGGCCTCTCCCTTGGGAGATCCAAGTTATCAGTCTGCCAGCACTTGGTTTCAGAAATCTCTCTCTGCTTTGTTCTGCAGGAAAAACTCTGATGAGGCTGACCTGGTCCCCGCCAAGGAAGCCAACGTCAAGTGCCCACAGGTTGTCATATCCTTCTATGAGGAAAGGCTGACGTGGCATTCCTACCCCTCGGAGGATGATGACAAAAAAGATGACAAGAATTAACTCTATTGAGTACCAGCCCCTGTCACATGACTGTGGGTTTAAAGTGGGGAGGGAAGGAGTTCTACTTGTCTTGACACTATAGAAGTGGCTTGAGAAGATGTCCTTTGAAGAGCCGGTATAGTTTCTGTGCCCTACAGCAGCCTAACTGCTTTAAAGCCGTCTCATGCTGTAGAGATTGCACACCCATCCCAGTGGAAAGGAAGCGAATAAGTGTTTCAAGACAACACATTCTGCACTTTGCTGAGAAATGCAAAAGGCCTTCTATGAAGGACAAAACTTGCAGCATGAGTGTGTGGGAGAACAAAGAGACACTGTACATCTTCAAAGAGCATCTCCACAACCCACAGCCTTCTTCCCAATAGTGTTAACTCTACATTTTTACAACGTAGCATGTGTGTAGTTTTTGGCTATTACTGGTGTATATTTGGGATGGGAGGGGTGGGTGGGGAAAAGGGAGATGGATAGGATCATTTTTGTTAAAATTTGGGACCTGATTGGGAAAATGATGAAACAATACAAAGAACCAACAACTGTTGATTTGATTCTATGTCCAAAATATTTTACCTTTTTTTAAAAAAAAGTCATTGGCAGCAGAAATGAGGAGAGTGAGAGACTACTTAAAAGCTCTGAATGCCTGGAACTTAAGCCAAGGTGTTCCCTGCCTGAGCTTAATGCTGTCCCTACAAAGGACTAAGCCAGTAAGTTACCAAAGCCTCCATTTTGGAATGGAAACTGACTGAGGAGGGAATGTTTTTTATTGGAAAGTACACATAAACAGATTATTCTGTTTCAGAGGTGCTAATTCTTGAAATTAACAAAAAGACCCTTTCTTTGCCAGTAAGTCAGAAATAACAGCGTGTCCATCCAAGCCTCTGGGTGAGCTATTTGGGGGAGGCAAAGGAGAGGACTGGAGATGAGAAAGTGGGAAAGATAAGAGCCCATGCTCTTGGGGTGGAAATCTCTTGGAGTCTCTCTATGATATGAACTTTGAACTCTTAAGCCATTAGTGGCAGGGTTCAATCACTAATAGCACAAGTTTCATTGAACTAATAATTCGAAGGTTGAAAGATTTTTAAAGCCCTAGTCTCAGGAGAAAAGTAAACTTTCACACTGGGGCAGTGGTATGCTTAGAAAAACAAAACAACCATTTTTTTTAATCCTAAGAATGAACTGATACCCAAAATGCTTTGTCTTGAATCATGAGATCCATCAGTTCTTGACATCATCTGAACTACATCTAGAGCTGCATTGTCAAATCTTTTTAGGCATGTGTTAGGTTTCTGTGAAAACATTGTTTAAATGTAAACTTCATACTACCCTGTCAGTTTTGTCTTAATAAAACTATAGATTTATAATCCCTGATTTCTGTCTTGATTAAGTCTTGGTAGAAGTTCTCCTTCCCTGCCTTTCATTCAGCCTGTATTGGAAATGGTTTTCATTGTTATTTCTTAGACACTTGCTGTAAGGTGCCATCCAGTCAGTTCCAACTCAGAGCGACCCTGTATCGGGTTTCTGAGGCTGTCAATTTTTACAGAAGCAGAAAGCCTCATCTTTCTCCTGCAGAGTAGCTGGTGGGCTCAAATCGCTGACCTTGTGGTCTACAGTCCAGTGCTTATCCTAGACACATAGGTTTAAAAATCTGGTTGCTGGTGATACTGTTACATTAGTTTTAGTAAATATTTATTAAGCATTTGTAACTGCTTGAGAGGTTGTAAAGAACATTCTGCCTTTGTTTTGTTCAGCGTGTATTTATTGATAGTCTGAACTCCTTTTGACCTGATAGCACTCCAGACTTACATCATGCCTAGGACATGAATTTTTTAGTTGCATTTAGGTCGTAGTTCTGGTATTCATAGATTTGACCTTGGCTAAAATCTTCTGAGCTATGTTTGCCATATCTAAGAATATTAGAGCTGAGAACTACATGAGACAAATATGTGAGTGTCTGATGTAAGTCTAGCCTGTGGATAAATGCCATTGAATCAGTTCCGACTCCTAGCAGCCCTGTATGGAGTTTCCAAGGAGTGGATGGTGGGTTTCAACTGCCACCCTTTGCTGTTCGCAGTCCTGTGCTTATCCTACAGCATCACACAAGGCTGTTATTAAGAATATTCTAGTCTATGGAAATTCAAAATGAAATGACCTATCTTTGGAAGGGATTCAGGGAATATAATAATTGGCCCTTGTGGAAATTTCAGGAATTGGCCCTATGTTTGAGCACTGAATTAAAATGTCCTGTTTTCTTTATATCATCGTCTGCCTATTCTAGAACTAAGTGGAATTAGAATTCTGTCATTAATAAAAAAGGGAAAATGGTATTTCCACTGAGATCAAATCAATATAATAATTGAACTCTACTCCTGGCGTGGCGCTGTGGGCTAATGCACTGGACTGCAAGGTCTGCTTGAACCACAAGGTTGGTGGTTCAAGCTCACCAACCACTCCTCGGAAACCCTATACAGGTCGCTATGAGTCGGAACTGATTGGATGGCACGTAACAACAACACTCACAGATACAGGAGTGCTAGTGTGGGATCAGCATTGGACTGGTAAGCAAGGTCCATGGTTCAAACCCACCAGCTGCTCCTCGGAAACCTTATATAGGGTGACTGTGAGTCCGAACTGACAGCACTTCACAATAGCAAGCACAACTCACAAATACAAAGCATTTGTTTCAAATAAACTGATGTACAAATAGTTTCCAAGGAGAAGTGCTAGGGAGGGTAAAGTGGAGATGGGGAGATGATTGAAGGCTGAAGTCAGGAAGAGATCATTTTGTGAAGAGATCCCAGTGTGTTATTAGCCAGCAGCACAGCAGTTGGTAGAGATGTAAGGGTTGGGTGAGGTGGGTCTAACTGGAAATAGGCATCAGGCCATAGTGGACTGCTGGTTGGCATTAGCCTTGACCTTTGGAATCTACTTTTTGTTTAAGGCATTCCTGCCCTGTCTTAGAAACCATATAAATCTTCCCCAGGAAAGATGCTGAAATTGATAATGCACACCTGAAAGTTGAGGAGAAGGTAGACAGTCAAGAGACAATTTTGTTATCTTTAAAAATCAAATTACCACAGTTCTAGATCCAGGGGTTGGAGTCCTGGTGTGGCGCTGTGGGTTAATGCGCCAGACTGCAAAGCCGTTTGAACTGCAGAGCTGGTCAAAAAGTGCTGCTACAAAGCCATAAAAATCTTTATTAAACAAAAATATCAAAAATGGAAACTCATGTTTCTCAACATAAACTCCATCTAGGTCTATAAACTTTTTTTTAAACAAAAGCATAGAAAACTTCATTGTACAAAATATCCTCCATTTAGATCTATACTTGTTTTTTTTAACTTTATTGTTTACATTCAACAAATCTTGTATTTCTTTTTAGAAGTCTACACTCTGAAGGCTGTATTTCCATCTCTAACCCTTCCCCAAGAATTCTGTGTTCTTCAATTTACGTATCAAAACAGCATCCTAGAGGGGGACTCAACTAATGTCCCTTTTAAATGTTGTGTTTTGTAAACAAAAGTCTCAAGTGCAAGATCAAGGTTGTAGGGTGAATGGGGTATGGTTTCCCAGTGAAATCTTAGGACAGCCTTTTGTTGTTGTTAAGTTCTGACCCATAGCGACCCTGTAATAGGGTTTCCAAGGAATGCCTGGTGAACTTGAACCACCGAACTGACTTTGCAGTCCAGCGCATTAACCCACAACGTCATACCGGGACTCCAGGACAGTCCGTGCTACCCACAAAGATGAGCAAGTGCATTGTCGTGATAGAAAACTTTCTTGGCAGTTTTCAATTTTCCTAAAACTTCAAATAGACACCCTATCAAAATTATGGACTCCCAAAAAACGGATGACTTCTGAGCTGACCTCTCTATCTTGAATTTAATTGACCCTACAGATCCCCTTGAAGGCCAGTTTTGACTGGACCTTGCTTTCTGAATTGTATTGATAAATCTGACTCATCCTCTGCTACGAGTTATTACATAAAATCATCTTTATATAGCTTCAATTTTTCTTAAAAGACTGATGGAAAGATCACCCATCAAGATGAAAGATTGCTGAGGTCAGGATATTTACTTAAAATTGAAAATACTGCACCATGTGAGATCCCAACTTCAGAAGCTATCACATTACAGTCTTCCACCAGTTTCTGGAATCCAGTCAAGTTTCTTCATTCATCAAGGTTGACAGTTTTTCCTCTCTTGAATCATCTTGTCTGCAGCCATCTACTGGTCACAAACATATTTAAACATGTTTTGTATGAAATCAACCTGTACAATGTATGAACTGGAACCTTAGTAGCAATGCTTTTTGACTTAGCTTCAGCTCCAGATCCTGAACTATGGAGCTTAGTTCTGTTTGAAATCAAATTGATCTGATCAAGTTATCTGATGTGTGCAAGTTAACCTTATAAAGATGTTCTCATTTACAACTTAGAGCTAAGAGGTGTGAACCAAGTCCAGACTTGGTGGTATTCTCCCCTCTAGAGTTCAATGGAAATAAAGTAGCACAACCGGCCAGTCTTCAGTAAGTCTTTGCTTCCCCTTGCCTTGTAGATGGAGGAGGCAATTATCAGCAAGAGGTCTCCTGTTGTCTTGGTATGTGCTTAATGGAGTTTGATAGGAACTGAAGAACTCGAGGCAACTTTTATCAGTCTCTGGATCTGCACCTTACTTTGATTTGACTATGTCCAGCATTAAGGTTTTCTTCAAAGGTTACTGCTTTCCTAGCAATGTGCTAAATTTAATGTTACTCAACTTTCTTATATGAGTAACTTTCCATCTTTGTTGACCTTGTGAGCTTCCCCTGAATAGATGGTAGATGTGTTGAAAACTAGTGAAGTCTGAAATACACTGTTGTGCTGGGATGAAAAGCTTAGAGGATTGGGGCACCATGGGGGGTGAGGGGGAGACATGACCAGAGTGTGGTCCGTTTCTAAGGGGTTTTTTTGCTTAGGCTAGTGAGGTGGAAGGTGGAAATGAGGCAGGGCAGAAACACAGTAGTGTGCTGAGAATCAGTTTTTTATCATTTTTGTTATGAAGCTTGTGTTAAAATATTCAGCAGCAGAATTGAGCCTGCATTACAGTTTGGTTGGGTGGTTTGTATGGTGGTTTGTGATGATAGTAGCAAGGCACTGTTTGTCAAAAATTTTACTTGTGATATTAAAGTCAACTAGCATTTCAAAATCCATTTTTGGATTTTGAAATGCTAGTTGACTTTAATATCACAAGTAAAATTTTGCTAAAGATAATTTAAAAATTGTTGCAGCAGTACATCAATAGGGAACTGCCAGAAATTCAAGCTGGATTCAGAAGAGGACTGGAAGCAGGGGATATGATTGCTGATATCAGATGGATCTTAGCTGAAAGAGAATGCCAGAAAGATGGTTACCTGTGTTTAATTGACTTAGGCAAATGCATTTGACTGTGTGAATCATAAAAAACTATGGATAACATTGAGAAGAATGAGAATTCCATTAACACTTAGTTTTAATCATGCGGAACTTGTACATAGACCAAGAACAGTGGTTTCGACAGAACAAGGGGAAACTGAGGTTTTAAATCAAAGCTGAGTGTGAGTGTTGTATTCTTTCACCCATCTGTATGCTGAGCAAATATTCGTAGAAGCTAGAGTGTATGAGGAACACAGCATCGGGATTGGAGTAAGACTTTAACCTGCAATATGCAATGACACACCTTTGCTTGCTAAAAGCAACAAGATTTGAAGCAATTACTGATAAAGATCAAAGACTATAAAGTGTTCAGTATGGATTACATTTAACATAAAACAAAAATCCTTACAACTGAACCAATAAGCAGTATCATGATAAATGGAAAAAATAAAGTTATCAAGGATTTCATTTTACTTGGCTCCATAATCAACACCCACAGAAACAGCAGTCAAGTCAAATTATGTATTGTCATTGCATTGGGCAAACCTGCTGCAAAAGAACTGTATAAAGATAATCACTTTAAGAACTAAGGTGTGCTTGACCTAAGCCATGATAACTGCCACATCTTTCTCCCACAGAGAAGCTAGTGGGTTTGAACCACCAGCTTTTCAGTTAGCAGCAAGTACTACAACCACTGTTACTACCAGGGTTCCTTTAATCACCTCATATGCTCATAAGTGAATAAGAAAGACTGAAAATTGATGCATTTGCATTATGGTGTTGGCGAAGAATGTTGACTATACCATGGACTGCCAGAGGAACAGCCAGAAGTATAGCCAGAATGCTCCTTAAAAGCCAGGATGGCAAGACTTCATCTTAAGTACTTTGGGCATGTATTAGGCGGGACTAATCCCTGGAGAAAGACATCATACTTAATAAAGTAGAAGGTCAGTGAAAAAGTGGAAGACCCTCTACAAGTTGAATTGACAGTGGCTGCAATAATGGGCTCAGACAGCAACAATTGTGAGAGTGGTGTGGTTGTGTGCTGTGGAGTTGGTTCCAACTCATAGTGAGCCTATATTGGGTTTCCAAGGCTGTAAATCTTTATAGGAAGGAGAAAGCCTCATCTTTATCCCATGGAGTGGCTGCTCATTTTGAACTGCTGACCTTGAGCTTAGCAGCCTGCCTCTGTGCTACCAGAGGAGTCAGTTATGTTTCGTTCTGTTGTGCACAGGGCCGCTGTACGTCTGAACCAATTTGACAGCACCTAACAAAACAGTTGGGAGTCCTGGTGTGGCACTGTGGGTTAATGCACTGGGCTGCAAAGTTGTTTGAAATGCAACACTGGTGGTTCAAGCTCACCAGCTGCTCCTTGGAAACCCTATTCAGGGCCACGACTTGACGGCACGACACTAACAACAACAGCAACTAAACAGTTGGCTTTGACTAAGTGTTCCATGTTTGACTTTGCATAGAGATCATGCTGGGCAACTTTGGGGACTGGCTTCGGGACCCTAGGCTGTTGTTTCAATTGCTGCTTCAGCCTTTAGCCAAAGAGTTGGTTTCGATCATAGCGACCCTACATAGGATTTCCAAGGAGCAGCTGGTGAACATGCGCCACTGACTTTGCGGTTCAAATCGACTTTGCAGTCCAGTACGTTAACTCAGCACCACAAATGATGAATTAGCCTGGTCTAACTCATTGGTCTTTTCTATCCCTGCCAAGTAAACTAGATTTTTTTCCCTTCATTGATACAGCATCAGAATCAAGTTGAAATTTTACGGTACAGCTTATCTCTATTCTCCAGGTGAAATTAGGTTGAAAAGAAATTAGCTTTAAGAACTTCTTTGGTGTTTTTGTGTACCTACACAGTGCATCTAAGTTACGGTGTTAGAGGAAAATATTAAAACTACCATGGATGCTCTCTGAAAGCCAGGGTGGCCTAACTTCGTCTCGCATACTTTGGATATATTGTCAGGAAGGACCAATCCCTGGAGAAGGATATTATGCTTGGTAAAATGGAGGATTGGAGGAGAAGAGGAAGACCCCCAATGAGATAGATTAGCACAGTGGCAGCAGCAATGGGCATAAATGTAGCAATGATTGTGAGGTTGGTGCAGGACCGGGCAGTTTCATTCTGTTGTGCATAGGGTCACTATGAGTGGCACCAACTCGATGGCACCTAAAAACAACTCAAAAATGAAAGGAGCCCTGGTAGCATAGTGGGTTATGAGTTGGGCTGCTAACTTGAAAGGTCAGCAGCTCAAAACCGACAGCCACTCTGCAGGAAATAAATGAGGCTTTTTGCTCCCATAAAGATTGATAGCTTCAGAAACCCTGTATGGAGTCCTTGAGTCAGAACTGACTCCATAGCACTCAACCACCATCACTACTCAAAAAGAGAACGCGGGCTTCTATCTAGCTGGTTATGAAAACGTCTTTAGCAAGGTTCCATGCTCTCACTATTCCAGGAACACATATGCACTAGATTCTGTTTCTCATCTAATCCAGGCAGACATGAACTTTCATAGTCCTGGAGAGAGAGAGGACGAACTGAAACCTGGTGTTGCAGCTGTACCTCTCTGGCCCTGTGAGTTCATTCTCTACTAGAATGAACTAGAGGCAGGGACACTGACCTGTGTGAGAAGAAAGTAAGGTAGTGTCTTTGGTACAATGATAAGTGAACGGTTTATGATAGGAAAACAAGACTCATGATAATAAAACATGGATTCTGCTAGAGAATGTCTTGGCTGGGGAGATTCAGCTATCAGTTTAGTTAGTACCTGCGTCTGTATCACTATGGAAACAGATGTCCTGCTGCCCACCTGTCCACCAAGTAGTGCCCTAAAACTACATGTTTACTCTGAGGTGCTATAGTTAGTTATTGCTTTTGGTTACTGCCTTCTGGTGGAGGTAAGATACTTGAGGTGGTTGGGATGTTTTCTCTGCAGCAAGATCTGGTTGGGGTAGGGGTTGTGAAAGCAGAGTCTGAGTAAAGTGGGCTCTATGGAAAGAACCCCGTTCACCTGGAGGTCTTTGCACTGTTTGATTGGTTACTGCTTAGCTTCTCTAAGAGGCAGAAAGTCAGTCAGTCATGAAGGCCAGGTGGTAGAGAGTGAAGCCCATTTCTGAATCACTAGACCGTTCTGTTTTCATGATAGCCCCAGCTTCATGCTGAGACCCTTCGCAGAACTGATGAGGCTCAAACAATGGGGCTAGTTCCATCTCCTTATAGGAGTCAAATGTGTAAAATCAGTTTGAATGAAGCTTAACCAAACTTACTACCCTGGAGGCAATTCTGAAAACTGCCTGGTAGGGTTTCCGTAATCTTTATAGAAGCAGACTGCCACAACTTCCTCCTTCAGAGTGGCTAGTGGGGTTCAAATGGCCAAACTTGTTTGCAGCCAAGCACTTAAGCCACAGTGCCACCAGGTACAGCTCTTTTAATAAGTCTAAAAAACCCATTGCCAATCGAGTTGATTCAGACTCATACTGCCCTACAGAACTGAGTATAACTGCTCCTTTTGATTTCTGAGGCTGTAAATCTTTATGGAGGCTAGGATTGCTAAAGTCAAGGCAAAGTCCCACCCACACAGCTCACCCTGAAGCGAGTGGTCCTTAGTTAAGTCTAAGCCTCTTCAGTGCCCTGCCTCACCCCAGTGAACTAATTTTGTTTCCTTGTCTTAGGTGGGTAAGTTAGTGGTAGCTTTTCACAGGCTTCAAGTTCTTATTTCTTCCTGCCAGAAAGTGCTTGGAGGTTGGAACACCCAACTCCACCTGCCAGCAACAAAAAGAGGTCAGCCCCACACAGTGCTGACCAACTTGGCCCAGAGCCCCCGCTAATTAGCATGATCCTAGATGCAACTGTCCATCTCTGCAAGGCAACAAAACACTTCCTAAGAGCAGAGGGAACACTACAAGTAAAGAGGTTTTCTCATGAAAAGTCATTACAAGTAGAACCTAATTTTGAAATAAAAGCCTTGGTATGGTGCTATAGGATAAACACTGGACTGCTAAATGAAAGGTCAGCTGTTCAACCCATCAGCCACTTTCAGAAACCCTACTGGGTTATTCTGGGTCAGAACCAACTCAAAAGAACAAAATTATATATTAAAATGTATCCACACATTTTTGGGATACAAACATTAAGTAACTGAGTTTTTCCTGTCAACCTTCTGTATACATTTGTTCACAATTTTTTAGGAAATTAGCATGGGCTCAAGATTTTGTTTTTATGTGGGCTTGGTTTTTGCTTTTAAGAATTTGTGTCATCTGGCATAAAGGCATACTGATGTCAATTCCTAATTAGGAAAAGAATTCTTGTCTGACACGACTAACCATTCCCAACTAGAGACAGCGGGTGGGATGGGGTTGGGAACTTATAAATTCAAACAAATAGAAATGTTATTCTTAGAATTTTATTCCATCCCATAGGACAATTCTAGTAGCATTAAGGGACTGGGCTGAGCCAGGTTACACAGTGGTGCTCTGGAGTTCAAGATCACAAGTTCCACTACAGGGACCAAAACTCCTTCTCACAGAGGACTGCCTGCTGATGAAGGATCCCCAGACACTGGTGTCTACCTTCAAGTAGGTACATAGCAGTCCCAGCAGCCACCCAGAGGTACCTTAAAGCATCCCAATTCTCACAGGCTTGCTGTCAAGAGCAGTTTTCATTATCCCCATTGGCTGTAACTACACTCTAACCGTCTGTACACATTTAGCTGGTGGGACCACCCGAGAAGTAACAGCCCGGTTAGGTTTATCAACAGTTTGTAGCAGGTGGACAGGTAAGGAGCTGGGCCAGGTGATGGAGCACCGCACTTAGCTCTGGAGGGAGGTGGAAGAATTCTGAGCCCTTCCTGAGACAGTACCAGCTGGCATACCCTGTAAAGAGGTACAAAACACCTGCATGGAAGAGTCAATACAATATGGAAAACTTTGGTCTTTTTTTTTTTTAAGAGGCCCTATTATCAACTTCCCTGCTCTCTACCCATCTTCCCAGGTGAGCTCTGCCTTTGCCACACAATGGGGCCTGTTTCCTTACCATCCATTTAAACTCAAAAGCAGGGAAAAATTGCACTTGAGAATGAATCATCTGTTTTTATTTTGTCATGTGCTCACAGCATCTCCTCTCCTCTCCCTGGAAGGTCACAGAGATAAATTAAAAATAAAATCTACAAGGAAAATAATTTATAAAAGCACTTTCCAGGCTCCGGCCTTCTATCCCCACTGATCAGTTAGACACCCTGAGCTGAGGAGAGGTGTCTCAGGGCTCCCCTCAAAAACTTGCTCCAGCTAGAGTCTGGGGCAGAGTATTCCAGAGCTGGGCAGGGACGGCAGCAGTGGCAATAGGTAAGACACAGGTCCTGGACCCGCTTCTCTGCCCCCAGGGGTCTCCAGGAGCCCTGGTGGTGAGAGGTGGGGCTGGGAAGAGCCTGGGGAAAAGTTGCTCTCAGCCCCCATGTCATGCACCTTCTCATTCTCCTAGAAAGAAACCCAAAAAAGAAAGCAGACAGAGACCTCAGGACAGAGGAGAAAAATCCCAAGTGTTCACACAGTTACACGGAGTCTTTATGGCAAATAGAACATTTAGCAGCTTTGAATATTGGGGCATCTCCTTTTTACTCAACACAAGCATTCTAGACCCTATAAGTGAAACAGGGCTCACGCCCGAAAAAATCAAAGCGCAAGAAATCTTAAGAGGACTAGTTTTGTTGTGGCTGGGTTGTGTAGGGTGTTTTTTTTTTTAATGACAAGCCCAGTTGGTAAGGGAGGCCTAAGGGAAGGGTCACACCCCAGTGTTGTGCTGAATACTGCCTGGAGATCTATACACTGGCTTCTCCCTTCTCATCCTCCTCAACCTCAGAGGCAGGCCCAGCTACCTATTAGCTATAGGCAGTTGGGGGCAGGGGGGATAGGGAGGGTGAGGAAGAGTACAGCATTCACATGCAGGCTCTGGTGGAGACCCTGGGTGCCTCCCTCAGCCATGGCTGAAGCAGAGGGACAGGGAAGTGGACGAGCAGTTGAGTGACATGCTTGGTGTTGGGGCTGCTGCAATGAGGCATTGTGACCCTCTCCTGCTCACTCTGCCCTTTGACCCTAAACTTTAAAGCCAGTGTTGGGTCCCCATGGCTCCCAGCCTACTGAAGATGAACAGGGACATTCAGGAGCTCCCCTTCAGGGATATCAAAGTGAGGGAGCAGAAAGAGTTAACAAAGCCCCTCTCCCAGCCTGCTCTTACCCCTCCCCAGGGTGAAATGGGGTTCACTCACACCAATAACCTAGTCCCACCAGAGTCACTAAAACCTGCTGCCTAGGATCCTGGCCAAAGCCCAATTGAACCTTCCCTTGGTTTTCTTCCCGCTTTGATTTTTTCAGGTTGGTTTTCTTCCTCCCCGGAACAAGACTTTCCACTACTTCCCCTCCTTTCCCAAACCCCTTCTTCCCCATGAGCTTTTATTCAGCACAGCTCCTTTACCTGGATCCAGCAATGGCAGCACCACCCCTTCCCTTGAAGGAAATGGGTAGAGGTGAGGACCCTGTCCACCAATTCCACCCCACCCTTGTGGGGGAAACTGAGCCAGACAGCGCCTGCACCCACCTCTCCTATACACTGACCCGCAGTCATCCCATCTGAGAAGATATAGTGAATAAGAAGGCAGTAAAGTCCTCGCTATAGGTCCAGGTTCAGGCCCAGCCCTTCTCCAGTTTCGGTCTTGGTGAGCGTCAACCCCTTCTGCCCCAGGCTCACTTCCTCCTGTCCTTTGGCTTCCTCTCTTGCCGCCGAGCCTGCTGGTCAGCCAGCGTGCGGGGAATGAGGAGGACACTGCCATCCCCAGCATATTGGAGCGCATACTGACTGGGTGAGTAGGGTCGCCCATGCTCGTCACGCAGCCGCCCAAACACCTCCTGGTACAGACTCTGGACTTTCTGCTTCATCTGCCGCAGAGACCGAAGGAACTCCACCTTCTCCCGCAGCAGCCGGGTTTTGTCCCGCTGCAGGTCCTCCACGTCTCGCTCCAGGTTTAGGATGGTGTCCAGCTTACGCTTGCGGCAGTTCTGCGCTGCCATCTTGTTCTTTCCCCGGCGCCGGATGTCACGGATAAGGCTCAGCTGAGCTTCACTCAGCTGGTACTTGGACAGCAACTCATTGAACTCCTCCACAGGCAGGTTGATGATTTTGTCATTGGTGAACGGGATCTTCATGGCTCGGGCTCGATGCTCATCCCGGCTCATCTGCTTGTCTAAGAAGTCGGCCTGCTTCTCCTTGCTGCCTTTCTTGAGGGTGCTGGGAGGCGGCAGGTTAGCAGAGTCAAGGGCACTGGGCGCCATATTGTATGTGTGGTTGTGGCCCACATGCTCCAAGTAGGGCAGGCAGGAGAGCTGAGACGGATCCTGATAGCTCATTCGGCAGAACTTAGAATACTCAGGCTGGTAACCCACAGCGCCCTCCGCCTCTTCCAGATCCAGGGTCTCAGAGTCTGAGCTGTAGCCAACGGCACCTTCCTCAGAAAAGGAGGAAGAAGCTGAGGAGGAAGATGAGGAGGAGGAAGATGAAGAGGAGGAGGAGGAGGAGGAAGAGCTACCTTCAGAGCTGCTCAGGGAGGAAGGGCTATGGCTCGAGTCCAAGGAGAGGCCTGAGTCCGAGTCAAACTCCTCCTCAAGTTGGGAGGCCTGCACAGGGTTAAAGCCTTCTTCAATGGCCAGGTCCATGAGGCTGATCTCATCCAGCATGGCTTCATCCAGTAGGCCCCCCAGGGGGTCAGGCAGCTCTGGGCCTGCTGTGTCATTGGAGGTGCCATTGAGTTGTGGCGGAAAGAAGAGCCCCGACAGGTTGGTGGAGCCAAAGGTTGAGTTGAGGCTGGTGGAATTGCTGGGGGTTAGGGGGAGCAGTGTGGAGCTGCTGGCCACAGGCAGGCTCTCTACCTCAGGGCTGAAGAGGGAGAAGTCCTGGCTACAGCCCCCCAGGGATGCCTGATGCAGGCTGACATTCTGATTGATGGGAGTGTTGGGGGCAAGGCTGTAGTTGGTGCTCAGTGGGTCTCCAGGAGGGCTGTTGTACAGGATTTCACTGGTCGATGTGTTCACTTCCATGGCCTGGGAGAGGAAAAGAGGTATCATGGTTCTGGAGCCTGACGAGTAGACCCCTCTTCTCCAGGTGTGTGTGGGAGGGAGGGTTCATACTTTGCAGGCTCCCTGGTGTTAGAAACCCACAGGGTCAACTCCTAGCCCAGCTTGGTCTACCAGGTCTGACAGAGATGAGCTCCTTCCTGTGGATTCCACCCCAAATGCAGGACAGGACTGGGTCCTGGTCATGTCTGGTCAGACTTGGCCCATCTTAAAAGGCGAGTAAGGTAACACATAACCTTAACTACCCCTCTACTGCAAAATCATCACCGTGAAAAACACCCACAGCAGCACTGGTCAATTAGAGGACTGTAATGTAAGGGCCAAGTGAGCCGAAGATGACTAACAAGCAGTTTAAGTAAGGTAGCATTAGAATTAACACTCAGCCAAGTGGCGAAGCCTGAAGGCAAGGAGGAAGGTACACCTAGGAGCAGGCCCAGCATCAGACTGCTAGTCTATCCCCTGACCCCTGCAGCCCCCAGAAGACACCTGGCTCAGAAACGTGCTACTCCTCCTTTCTCAGAGGAAGGAAAACACATCTGAGGGGTTTGTGCCTTGTTCCTACAGCCCTACCTGCATTTCCATGATGGACATGAGATCTTGCCACTGTTGTTCCAAGTCAAATGGCGACTCTGTCCCAGTCAGGAGAGGAGACAGAAGGTTGTTCTGAAGAGCTGGAGGCTCACTCTCAGTAGGCACTACTTCCGTTATGCTGGAAATGTCTGCTGGAAACTGGGATCAAAACAGAGGCTTTAACGGGAGGAGGAGGAATCACTTTCTGCTTTCCTCCCAGAGGCTACCACCTGGTTTTCTGTCTTCCTTTCTGATTCACCCCCAGCAGCCAGGACAAGACCAGCAGTGAGAGTAGACACCTCAACCAGCCATGGAGGAACACACCAGGTGTAGGAAGCCCGGCTTAGTAGGCTCTCCCTGGAGTCCTGCTCACCTCAGTATTCTCCCCAAAGGGACAGGTGGCCTCCAGCAGCCTAAGGCACTCTTCCAGGGACAGGGCTGTCTGGTCCTCCCCACCAGGCACCTGTGGCAACAGCAACCGTAAGTCTGACTGACCTGAGCCTCGGCTGCCTGCAGGCTGAGGCCTCCTCTTGGCCTTTCCAAGTGAACACTGTGGGAAACTTGTAAGAGGAGCTAGCTGGTCCCTCCCATTCCTAGGACAATGACTGATCCTGAGTCTCAAACTTCCGAGGACAAGAGAAGGGAGGTGGAAGAATCCTAAAGCAGGCAGGAAGATGCCAGAGGCTTTGCCCGCTCTGTGCTGTTGCCAGGCCCTGACCCCTCTGTATCTGCTGCTCATCCACATCCCCTCCCCAGCCCAGCCCCCATGACTTGTAGACCCCATCACAGAATACACATTCTGGTCTGTCCCACTGCCATAGGCTGCCTTCCTGAAGGCGCCGTTTCTGGAAGAGTTCTACCCCAATTTATATGTTTGCAGGGTTAAAGAGAAGTGGAGGACTGGTAAGCAGAAGTGGGTGGTGGTACCTGTGCAGGGAAGCTCTCCCCGGTTTCTCCATCCACTAGCAGGTTCCGTGCCAGAGCCTCTGTGCCCTCTCCAGGCCAGGTGTCCCCCTGCTCTCCTTCATCTCGCAGCTCCTTGTCCACATCCTGCTCCTTCTGGCGATGACTATAGTCAAATATCTCACGCCCAGCCCCCAGATCAATGTCCTGTCGCCAAAGGATGTCAATCAGATCTATGTCCTGAAAGACAGACCACCAAGACTTTATTCTCAGGCCCCAGGGACCCCTCCCTGTCCTGTTCCTCAGAGGTCCCTCCCTCCTGTCACTCCAATTAGTCCTGGGCGGAGCCTCTCCCAACCCTGCAACTGCCCCTCTGCAACATCGAGGTTTCCTGCATGCATTTCCAGACACCACTCCCACTCCCCCAAAAAAGCCACAAGCAAAACCCACTAGCATGACCATCACCATATAGGTCTGTGGGCTTAGGATCTGGACCAGAGGCACACTCAGGCCAGAAGGCAGGGTCGCGTCACCCCTACACAAGAAAAGGGCGGCAAGAGACACTTTTCATTTTAGGAATGAGAACCCCTCAAACTCGGTTTGTAAGGAGCTGGCCAGGGCAACGGGTGAATTGTCATGCAGAGTTGCTTCTTAGTGGCCAGGCTTGCATCAGCCTATGGTGCCATTTCATTTGCATAAAGGGGTGGGGTGGGCTGGAAAGGAAAATCCCTGCATTTCCAACCACCTGATGCAACCAATGACTGTGCGGGGCTATCTCCAGCCCTCCCTCCAGCCATTCCCCTTCCCTGGCAGAGACTGAGCACCCACAACTCTACAGCCCAGGCTCACCTCCAGAGCCATTCCTGCCAGAACTCCCATTCTCAGCTGATCCCAGCAGGCTGCCTCCTCCCAGGAGAACCTCAGGCAAAGTCAGCTGATCCCAGCAGTCACCCCCCCCCCACCCGCCGGGCAGCCCCACTGTGTCCCCTCATCCTTCCTTACCACACCCCAGGCCTTCCTGCCTCCCTGGTAGTCAGCCCACTCAAGGACACAACATGCATCACTCCTCAGCCACCACTGCTGCCCTGGTCACCAAAATGCCTCCCACCAGATCCTACATCAACCCCAAATGCCACCAGTACAAAACCCCAACAAATCAAGTCATTTGGGATTCCTGTACACGTCAAACCCTGTGGCTGAGCCCACCCTACCAAGTCTGAGGACAGAAACTGTTGCCTTTTTTTCAGGGGTTAAAAAGCAGACACTTTCCAGACAGCAGTATCTTAGACCCATCTCTCTAAACCTAATCAGGGAACCCTTTCCCACCAGAACCCTCCTCTCCCTACAGTCTCCCCACATCTACCAACCTGAACAGAAGCCCTGGACCCAGGAGCAGAGGGGGGCTGGGCCACCCGGTGACCAGCCAGCAAAGAGTTAAGGGGCCGGCTCCCTTTGGCATGGCCCCCACCACTGTGAGAGCTTCGGTCCAGGCGGGTCATGGTCTGCGAGATGAGCCCCAGGGAAGCCGGGGCCAGGGAGCTGGGCAGGGGGCTGCAAGGAGCTCTTGGCTTGCGGGGAGCACACCAGGCTGGAAGGGTGGCCCCTTGCTAGCTCCAAGGGGCCCGAGGAGGGTGCCCCGCCCGTGCTGCTGCCTGGGCGGCCCAGCCCAGCCCCCTTCCTCCATCCTTGAGCAGCCCCCTCCCACCTCACAACCCCAGTTCCACTCAGGCACCCGGCAGCCCCCACCCTGAGCTCACCGCAGAGGCTGCAGTGAGTTGGGACTCCCACCCCATGCTCCGGGCTCAAGCTGCATTGAAAAGCAAGCGCCCTCCTGGGCCTAGCCTCCCGCTCCTCCCCCGCTCCCTCTCCCCACGCCCCCCAAACTTGTTACCTAGGCTGCAGCAAGGAGCCAATCCCCTCCCCCTTCCCCCCCGCAGGTCACTGCTGAGGCTGCAGAGAGCCAATCCCCTCCCCCAGGTCAGCAGCTGGGCTGCGAAAAGAGCCAATCCCCTCCCACTGTCGTTACCTAGGCTGCGCCGAGAGCCAATCTCCTCCCCCAAGCCTCCGCTGGAGATGCGCAGGGAGCCAATCCCCTCCCACCGCCTGTTACCTAGCTGCAGCCGGCAGCCAATCTCCGCCCTGGGGCGGCTGGGGCAGCTGCCGCAGGAAGCAGCCCAGCCCGGGGCCGCCTCCGTCTCCTTGAGGAGATGCACCCAGGGGCGGGCGGCCCCACCCTGCCCAGCCAGTCAGCTGGGGTGGTGCAGTGAGCGTCCTGGGGGAAGGGGTGCCACACTCCCTCCTGTCGCAGCCTGCCCCTCCCGTAGCCTCTCCGGGAGCGAAGTTCTTCCGGGAGTGGATGCCGTTTTCCCGGTCCGACCCAGGCCTGAGCTCAGCTCTCAAGCCCTCGGATCACAAGCCACGCTTGGCGGACGTCCAGAACACCCAGACCTAAGATAGGCAGACTAGAGGAAGGGTGAACACCATGTGTCTTCTGCACACGTGTGGGGGACACTTCTCCACCAGGCCCAGCCTCAAGCCAGAGTAGGAGACTTAACCCCATGGCCCTGCTCTAAGGGGAGACAGGTGCACTGAGGGACACTGGCCACCAGTATGTCCCCCACTTCCCCATGCTGTTCTCTGTCTGACCCCAGCCCATGCTTCCACATCACAATCAGACCCCTAGGCGGCCCGAATCTGGCCCCCACAGTTGTTCCAGGAGCCTAAGGTCAGGGCGGAGACAGGATGTTCTTCTCCTTGGGCGCAACTACTCCTAGCCTGGAAAGCTCTGTCAACAGGCCACCCCCTGCTCTGGGCAGAGTGCCAACCTTGAGGGGAATCCTATCCTCAACCAGGGCCCGGGCTATGGCTGCCCATCGAACAGGCTTGGCAGCGGGGGAGTGCTGCCACCCCAGGGATAATACCAGCTCCAGCAGTGCCTGTCACATGCTCTGGACCCGGGTATTTTTATCCCCGAGTTGCTGAGGAAATGTTCTAGACACATAATAACCTTCCCTTCCCCCACACCCAGTGGAGGCCCTGAATGCCGGCACCCCTAACCCCTAGAGGCACAGTGACCACCTGGAGTCAGGGAAAAGCCCAGCATTCACACGGGTCCAGAAACAGAGAGCAGAACTTGCTCGGAAAGCCTGGTCCAAATCCCAACTATAGCTCCAAGGTCCTATGCTGGCCCACCCCAAGAGCACGCCTATAGGACAGGACCTGAGCTGTCATGCAGGTCCCCTGCCCAGGTTCCCAGAAGCAGGCCCTGGTACACCCACCCTTTGGAGAGCCACACAAGAGGCACCCTTCTTCAGAGCATTGTGCCAAGACTGGAGCTCACTTGAAGGGAAGGGAAGACGATAGGCAAGCAGAAGAGGTAAAGCACCACGGAGCACTGTAAGAACCTCAGAGAAGCAGCATTGATGGGTAAGAACTACTTCTGCCACCTGTGCCCCAGATAACTTCAGGTCAATTCCAACTCAGAGCAACCTCACAGGACAGACAAGAACTGCCCCACAAGGTTTCCAAGACTGCCACAGCTTTTTCCCGCATAGAGAGGCGCTGGTGGGTTCCAACCACTGACCTTTCTTTCGGTTAGCAGTTGAGCACTTATGCACTACACCACCAGAGCCCTTCAAAAAATTCTCTCAAAATCAGTGGAGCCTGAGCAAGCTGAGCATCCAACAAGATTCCTCAGCCTTAGAACAACTGCTATTCACAGCTGGGCAAATCTGTTGGGGGGTAGGGGGGCTGCTCTATGCATTTTCAAACATTTCACAGTGTGCCTTGTCTCTTCCCACCACATGCCAGCTTTGAGAACCATAAACGTCTTCAGATAATGTCAAACATCCCCAGGGGGACCCTACTGCCCCCAGTTGAGGAACACTGGTCTAGAGGAGCCATATCTTTAATAGTCTCAACATTCAGAGAACTGGGCTCAGGAACAGCTGGAGTGCAGAGAGGAAGGCAAAACCTTATCTGACCTGGTGGGCAGAGGAATCAAGTTCTCCAGCTCTATGGAGCTTCTTCCACACTCCTTCTCAGCATCCCCACTCCCTCTGGAAAGCCTGGCCCAATGCAGCCTTCATCCCTAGTGGCCAGGAGAGTGGAGTTGGCCTTTAGGTCAAGCTCCTTAAGGCAAGCTGGGTGACAAGCCAGAGCCAGATAAACA
This sequence comes from Chrysochloris asiatica, assembly GCF_000296735.1. Taxonomy (NCBI): domain Eukaryota; kingdom Metazoa; phylum Chordata; class Mammalia; order Afrosoricida; family Chrysochloridae; genus Chrysochloris; species Chrysochloris asiatica. The sequence goes on from NW_006408525.1 coordinate 22,934,745, forward strand.
GCAGTCTTAGCGTTGTGCTAGTGAGGTAGGAGAGCAGAGGCCATTCACATGGTTAAAGGCAGCTGCATCACTCTGGCCAGAACAGCACAACAGCCACAGGACAGAAGCGAAACTCTTCTACCACTACACAGGACCAGCAGAATGCAGCTTCTCTTCAAGTTCCCAGCCCTCTCCTCCCTGCTACCGGCAGTGGGCCTGCAGCAAATGGGAACCTTGGCCCTCTCTAGGCCAGGAATAACTCTCCAAATCTAACCCCTGGCTCAGGCCCAGGAAAGCAGACTTATCCGGGCCTCACAACAGGCCTGACCACAAAGGAGGCGAACTTCAGGGTATGGGAGTGTGGCGTTTTGAAGTGGGGGAGGGAGTACAAGGCAGGAGTCCACAAGTATTTGTGTCCTAGCAACAGATACACACTGCATCAAAGCCCATCACAACATGATCCCTCCCCCAGTCTCAGCCTCCAGGAGTCATGTTGAAATCCAAGCAGTAAACAAGCTGGCATGTTCTAGGAACCTCCCACTGCCCTGACAGTACATTTAGAGGTAAGTCAATGGTTCAACACAGGGAAATACTCCCAGCCGCCAAACCTCACCTAAACGTCAGATATTGCAGCCCATCCCCATCCAAGGCCAATGCTTGAGACTCCCCTGGAACCTACCTGAGATTAGCGCTATTACCACAATCCATTCAGGACCAGCCCACCGCCCTCTACCCCCGGGTCCCACCCACTCGCCACAGAAACACTAACCTCTTTGGTTAAGTCTCCAGTGACTGGAGGGGCTACCGCCCCCAAATCCTCCAAATCTTCACTGAATCCCTGCTCCGTTTCACTTTCTCGCACCCCGTTGTCTGGGCCTGTCACATCTTGGAGGCCACTGGAACTCTCGAGGGTGAGGCCTGAACTGGGCTGGCTGCCAGAGACAGACCCCTCCGGGTCCCGGTGGACCAGCCAGGCGTTTACCTCAGTGGTCGGCACCTGAAACCTGTCCAGGGCCCTCACCTGACTGAGGAGCCGCCGGGCAGTGAAGTAATTGTCCAGGTCTATGCTCTTAGGGTGGATACCATAGCCATCCAAGGTATTCCTCAGGTTGTGGAACTGGGTCTGAGTGTAGGCAGAACTGGGCCCCAGGATGATCTCCCGGAGCGGGGGGAGCTGTGAGGTCAGGTAAGTATCCACGTCCACCCGCACCCCAATCAAACTCAGCAGAATGGTGAACTGGAGGAGTCCTTCCGTGAAGTATTTCTTCAGAGAAAGCATTGCTGAAGGACCAGAATGTTTATACTTTTGGGTTTCTAAATCTTCCAAGACACCAATCAAGGCCACTGCTCTGGTGCTCCAGCCAACAAGTTCCCTTCCTCAGGGCCAGACCCTGCACCCCACCCGTGCAGAACACAGGGGCTGAGCTCCCTGATGGCCTGGGAGGAAAGCACACCCTGAGCTGCCAAGACCTCTCTCCAGACCTCATTCACTTCTCCCTTCTTGACACCTCACCTCTGAAAGCGCAATTGCTGCTAACTCAGTCCAGGCCCTCTGGCCCCCGTGCCTTAGTCTCCACAATCCACAGTCACTTCCTCACTCCCATTAGCTGTCCTCTCTGTAGATTCCACTGCAGGCTGTTCTCAGGAACAGCTGATGGATTTTTTTTTTCCTTCTCCCTCCTAAGGTTTATTTTCTTTGGCTGGAGCTACAGGCCTTTGTCTTGGGTCAGAGTGTCCCGCCTCCTCCACACTTACCAGGGGGGTTTCCAGAGAAACCTGAAATGGGAATCACAAAAGCAACAGGATAAGCTTGCATGCTTTGCACGCCATGATCGAAATTGGGAAAAGTTTCAGGGTAGAAGGTAGGAAACATACTTTAAGGCCCCTTTTACTGGAGGAAAAATAAATCACTTACTATAACCCCCAAGACAAACAAATAACGAGTAAACAGATCATGTTATAGACTCGTTAAGTGCGGGCGAGTCAGTTCTGACTCATAGCAACCCTGTATTGGGTTTCTAAGGAACAGCTGGTGGGTTTGAACTGCTGACCTTGTGGTTCACAGTCCAGTGCTGATCCAACAGTGCCACACCAGGAGTCTTGTTTATAGACTAAATGATTATAAAAGGAAGATTCTCATTCACCAAGGATCTCAACTACCAGATATGCAATTTCAATATCCTAAAAAGTAGTTTACTTGGGTTAAGAAGACAATGCCCAAAGCATCCAAAATATTTACATGTTGTCTGACTTACTATCTCTACCTCCAACACTCTAAAATATACTGTGAGAAGACAATTTCCCATTTTAAAATAAAACTGGATCCCCTCTCGGGAGAAAAATGCCTACAATCCTTGCCCCTTCCAGTTTAATGGGGGCAAGAGGGCAAGGCGGCAAAATTATTAATGTAATGTGTGAGGGTGTACAAGGACAAGGGGACAACAATCAGGCCACCACTTGACACAAGAGAATAATGCCTTTTGTTGCCCAACTCTGAAATCTGAGTTCCCTCTCCTATCACTCCCACGTTGGGGGAAAAAAGAGGGATGAACAGGCTTTATTTTCATTCACCTTCCAAGCCAACCAGTAGGATCTGGCCAAATTCTCAAGACTTTCAGTTTCTAGTCTCTACATCTGAGCTGCCATTAGTTTCAGAAACCAAAACAGACCCTTCTCGTCTTCACTGTTGTGACCCATCAGCCACCTTCTCTTGTCTGTGTGTGTGTGTGTGTCTCTCTCTCTCATACACACACAAACACGAAGCCACCCACTCCCGCTTGGGCAGAGTAAACACAATTACGACCCAAAATTCCTACTCTCTCCTTCTTACGCAAAATAGTACTGACACCTTCCAAGAGCCAATTAAGTTCGCGAAACGTTTAGACAAAGTCCCTTCAAGATCTAGTAGGGCCAGAGAGCCCTGGTCTGAGTCGGGGCCAGTCCCACCCTGCCCCGGATACCCGAGTCCGGCTGGGACCAAGTCGCCATGCCCACTCTCGGCGTCTGGACTTGTAGCCTTCTGGGGAAGCGGCGAACTAGTGCTTATTTCCCTGGCCTTGACCCACCCTTAAAGCTACCCCACCCCGCCCTCCGTCCCTCAAGCCCCACCCCGCTCCCATGCCCGGGCCTACCACCACGCCTTCCCGTGCCCTCAAGCCTCCCAGGCCAGCCCACCCTGGAGCCGGCCTTCTTCTCGGCCCTGCGGCCCCTCCCCGCCAGGCCCGGGCCCCGACGAGCGACCCCCTCGGCCGCCCGCTCCCGCCTCCAGCCCCTCAGCTCCACCCCGCCGCCCCTCACCCCATAGGCCTCGGCCCTGAGGCGCTGCGCCCCTCCCGTCAGGGGAAGGGATGTGCCCGATACCCGCTGACTGTGCTCGGCGTCCACTGCTGTCGCTACAGTAGGCCCTCAGCCCGAATCCCGGGCTCGCCGCCGCCACCACCGGCCGGCCTAGAGCTCCCCTGCCTCCGCTTCCCTCCCCGCCCCCTCCTCCCACCGCACTCGGAATCCCGCCCTCCGCGGCCACCCAGTAACAGGTTTCTCCAATCAACAAGCCGAGAGCGTAGCGGTTACCGGATGTAGCTTTGATTGACAGAAAAGAGAGCCCAATGGATAATTGCGTCTCCTCCTCCACGTGCCCGATCTCTCAAGACTGACAGGGTTCACGGCCCAATGGATGTCTAGGCCCGCCTCGCAGCGTGGTCTCACCAATGAATGGGACGAACACTTCACTGCTTAGCATTCTGGACCCTTCCGCCGAACGCGAATGCAGGAGGTGTTACTCTCTGGGAAATGAGGGTAGTATACAGTTTAGGCGTTTCCAGTGCATTCTTCGGGTTGGAAATGAGGGCCTAGGGCAGAGAGTGGTAGGTGGCATGGCCTCTGGAGCGCAGAACCCCGCTCTTGAGGGTTCCCACTGTGACTTGCAAAAGTTCAGTGAGACCCCAAGTGGCGCGAAGCATGTGCTCCTAGTGGCAGCGACTCTCGTGCCGCCATCTTGGATATTGGCAGCGGAAGCCCGAACCCAGCTTCCTACTTGTAGTGGCTTGGAGCCGCTTCCCGCGCCGTTCAGTGAAGGTTATGCCAAAAGTCCGAGGCAATCCCAGGCAAGGGTTTCACCTCCGAAGTAACTCCATAATTGGTTTGCCACGACAGTTGGGGTGTGAAAGATGTGTCATAGCGATTTTTGTATTATAGAAACACCCTCTGGAGTCCCCTTTGCAATTTACCGATCCATGGAGCTTGCTGTTAAGTGCCGTAGAGTTGCTTCCAACTCATAGCGACCCTGCATACGACTAACGAGGAATGGCTATTGGGTTTGAACCGCCGACCTTGAGAGTTGCAGTCCAGTTCTGATCGTCCAGCCCCACACCAGGACTCCACAGTTTTAGTCTCTCTTTAGGAACTTCCCTCAGTTTACATTTCGTCTTCTGTTTCTCAGGAAAGTGGAATCCCTCAGGTTCTTACACAGCAGATCGTCTTTGTCTGATCAAGGTTCTCCTGAACAGAGAGAAAATTAAAATGGAGCTTTCTAGAGGGTCAGGGAAAAAAGAGGAAGACCCCCCAACACGATGAACTAGCATAGTGGCTGCAGCAGTGAGCTCAAACTTGACGATTTTGAGGATGGCTCAGGCCCAGGCTATGTCTCCTCCCGTTGTGCATAAGGTCCGCTGTAAATTGTAATCCACTTGATAGCACCTAACAACAACAACGGGACTAAACTCAACTTGGGTTAGCTATGTTCTGGGTGTGAGTGGCAGGTTGCAGAGGCTGTGTGTAACTGGCTCCAAGAAAGAAAGGACTTAGTGGAAAGAATTTAGGATCCATGTGAGGAAACATTCTGAAGAGTAGGAGTGACAGGTTTGACTAGACAAGAGGATGGGAAGGCTAGTAGAATCGCCTTCATCTTCTGTCTGAATTCATTCCATTTTGCTTTTTAGAGGTAAGGAAATAGATTGGGTGACCTTTTAAGGTTTCTTCTTGTTCAAGGACTCTTTCAGAGTTCGGTACTATAACAGGGAGTCTTGGTGTGGCACTGTGGGATAAGCACTGGGCTGCTAACTGTTCAGACCACTAGCCTCTGAAACCCTATACAGGACTGCTATAAGTTGGAACCAACTCCATGGCACTTAGCAATATAACAAGGGAGTCCTAGTGTGGTGCTGTAGGATAAGCACTGGATTGCTAATCGCAAGGTTGATGGTTCAAACCCTCTCCTTAGAAACCCTATACAGGATTACTGTGAGTCAGAACCAATAGTACTTAACTAGAACCCAGCTCATCTAATCATACTTCTAAAACATCTCTGTAGACTGGAGCTTTACATCCACCCTAACATCACCTGGGGAGCTTGTTAAGTTTTTCAAGTTACAAGGCCCTACTTCTGAGAATCTAATTCAGTAACCCTCAGGTGGTGACCCAATAACCTGTCAGCTTATTAAATGGCCTTTAAATGTGGTCCGAAGACTAACGAGCCCATAATCTAGTGGTCCAGTACAGCGAAGGGCAATCCCAACTGATAACTCACTAGATAGGAACATAAAACATGTTACGTATTCCGGAGTTACAAAGCTTAACTTCGGACGTTCACAGATGACAAAGCACTTCCCTTGTACAAGGGAGCCCGGTGGTCTAACCAAAGGAGCTGCTAACCGAAAGGTCATTGGTTCAAACCTACCAGTTGCTCTATGGGAACAAGATATGGTACTCTGCTTCCTTAAAGATTGTCGTTAGGAGCTGGGGAGTCGATTCCGACTCATAGCAACCCTCAACCCTACAACAGAAGAGAACACTGCCAGGTTCCCTGCCATCCTCACAATTGTTCTGTTGGAGCCACTGTGTCAATCCGTCTCGTTGAGGGTCTTCCTCTCCTTCACTGAACCTGCATTTCCCCAAGAGTGCTGCCCTTCTCCAAGAGCAGCTTCTTCCTGACAGCATGCCCAAAGTACAGAGAAACCGTTTGCTGGACCTGTTCTCCTCAGTCTGTTTTTCATTGTTCATAAATCAGAATAGCACCCACTCCTTGAATCCTTACAAAATTATTGAGCTAGGTACCCTTCTCAAAGACTGATTCAGAAAGCACATGTTTTACTGATTTACTCTCTTCTGGTAAATACTAGAACACAAACTCTATGAGGAGTAGCATTTTGTGCATTAATCACTTAAAACCAGGGCTTCAAACAAGTTCTTCACAGTTAGTCATGGCCAAGGAAGCAAATGAACGGATCGGGTTTTGTTTGCTTTTGGGTGTGCTCAAATTTTTTTTTTTTTTTTTTTTTTTACTTAAAAAGTGCACTATCAGAAGACTTGTTGTCCACCATTCCAATCTCTGGGCGCAGAGAGTAGCCTGATGTTCTATAGAGCACAACACAGGATAGAGTAGAATAGAGTGTCTATGCTGTTCCCTGGCAATGTCTTTCAAACATAAATATATTGTTGCTAAGTACCATTTAGTCAGTTCCGGCTCACAGCGACCCTATATAGGGTTTCTGAGGAGCAACTGGTGAGTTCGAACTGACCTTGTGGTCCAGTGCATTGCATTATCCTCTAGCACCACACTAGGACTCCAAAATAAATACAGAGAAAAATAAAGCAATTCTCATGGATCATTCCCAAAATTGAAATACATTTCTTTTATCATCATGTTACTTAAATGTATTTTTAGATATCCAGTCTTTAGGAAAAGAATGTAATTGTTGTTTGTATTCTCTAGTTCTTAAACAGCTACAAAAATCAAATTATAAATAAAAGAAATTATAAATAGAAAAACCTGGAGAAAAAACAAAACATTTAAATTATCCAACATCAATGTAATGTAGTAGTGATGGTGGTTATGTGCCATGGAGTCAGTGCTGACTCATAACAGCCCTGCATAGGATTTCCGAGGCTGTAATGTAGTGGGTCCTGGTGTGGCGCTGTGGGTTAATGTGTCAGACTGCAAAGCTGTTTGAACTGCAAGGTTGGCGGTTCAAGCTCACCAGCTGTTCCTCAGAAACCCTTACAGGGTCACTATGGGTCGGAACTGACTTGACGGCACTTTACAGCAATAACAACAATGTAGTGGGTGTTGCTATTTTATAGAAAGACTAAGTCACCTCTAACAACCTAACTACAGCTAAGACTTACGGCACAGGTTGTGCCTCAGTTTTCTCTTAAAGAAAATGAGGAAGCAAAAATGCTTAACTCATGAGATTGTAAATACATGAGATACTGCCTGCAAAGTGCAAAAAAACAGTACCTGGCAGATAGTAAGCACTCAATAAATGTGAACTGTCGGTTAATCAGTATCATCATCATCATCTTGAATCTGGTGGGGACCCTATATAGTTTACTCCATTCTCCCACACCAGGTTGGCACTGTGGGTTAATGTGCTCAACTACAAAGTTGGTTTGAACCGCAAGGTTGGTGGTTCGAGCTTACCAGCTGCTCCTCAAAAACCCTACACAGGGTAGCTGTCGTTCTGAACTGACTCAGTTCAACAACATTCGCCTACACTTTTCTCTAGTTGACAGACCCGAATGTTTTAAATTTGGATGAACCAGAACGGGAAGTATTACAGATCAAAATTTTCTGTAGCAGCTTTAATCTTCCTCTTTTGCAAACAAGGTCAGTTGACATGTTGCATAGCAGCTGAATTTCTTGCCTTTTGGATTTTGAGCAGAGTCAGAAACAACGATGCCCGCTCAAAGATGGTTCTGAATGTGTGTAGCTCTCCACATTCCTGCCAATAATCCAACCTCATCCATCAGGCTCCTAAAAGGGCTCACGTTATGCCTCTTCTGAGTTTCCCATCCCAGGGCTGTGACCTGTAATTTTTCCTGTTCAGTGATTGTTTCCGATCACACAAATTTTGAAAATTTGAGTCTATTCTGGTTTTGCTTTTCAGCCATGACTGAACTGGTTAGAACCACTTCAAAGACTTACTCAAAACCTAGTACTGTGCCTGGAATTTGTTAGAAAATTAATATAATACTTAATTGAATAATTGAAACTCAGGCATACGCTGTTTAAATCAGGAATTAATATTTGGAGAGGTAATGGTTTTAAAGATATGGCATGTTATCAAAGAAATGAGAGGCCATTCAACCTGTAAATTAGCAAAACAGAATACTGCTATTGAGTAAGAAGGAATCCTGATGTGACGCTGTGGACCACAAGGTCAGTTTGAACGGTTGGCAGTTCAAATTCACCAGCCGCTCCTTGGAAACCCTATTCAGGGTTCCTATGAATCAGAACCAACTTAATGGCACTTAACAAGCAACATTGAGTAAGAAGGGAGGAGAAATTGAGATGTGACCATTAATAATAATTTCTAGAAATTAATCAACCTACAATCAACTCATGGAAGCAACAGTCAAGAAATCAAAGGACATACTGCGTTAGGCAATATGCTACAAAAGTCCTCTTTAAAGTGCTAAAGAGCAAAGATAGTAAGTTTGAGGACTAAAATGCACCTGACCCAAATCATGGTATTTTCATTAGCCTCATATGCAAGTGAAAGCTGGACAATGAATAAGACGATAGAAGAATTAAGAATTACGGTGCTGGAGAAGAATATTAAAAGTACTGTGGACTGCCAGAAGAACAAACATCTGTGTTGGAAGAAGTATAGAATGCTGCTTAGAAGGAAAGATTGTAAGACAGTCTCTCATACTTTGGACATGTTATCAGGAGGGACCAGTCCCTGGAGAAGGACATCATGCTTGGTAAAGTGAAGGGTCAGCCAAAAAGAGGAAGACCTCCAAGAGATGGATTGATACAGTGGTGGTAGCAATGGGTTCGTTCACATGTAAGAGCTGTGAGATTGGCTCAGGACCAGGCAGTGTTTCATTCTGTTGTGCACAGTGTTGCTGTGAATCAGAACCAACTCAAGGGCACCTGACAACATAACAGAAACCAAGGGGTTGAGAAGAAGTAAAAACCATGGATCTGAAAGAGATGAAGCCCAGACTAGAGTTGTGTGCTGTTGAGGCGATTCTAAATGACAGTGACCCAGTAGGACAGAGTTGTTAGGACAGAGTGGGACTACCTTACAGGGTTTCTAGGCTGCAGTCTTCATGAAAGCAGGTCACCAGATCTTTTCTTCCTCAGAGTGGCTGATGGGTCAGACTGCTCGCCTTTCTTGGGTAGCTGCTGAGTGCTTAATCATTGCACCACCAGGGTTCTCTACATAACTACCTACTGCTATCAAGTCAATTCCAACTCATAGTGACCCTGTATAGGATTTGCGAGACTGTAAATCTGAAATATTTATAGCATAGCCTCGTCAGCCTATTTGAGAAATAGTCTCATCTTTTTCCCAAGGAGTAGTTGGTGGATTTGAATTGTCAACCTTCTGGTTAGCAGCCCAGTGCTTATCCTATGGTGTCACCAGAGCTCCTTAAACTACTATTTTTTAAAAATCTTGTTGCTGTCGCGTTAGTTCTTACTCACAGTGACCCTACAGGACAGAGTCGAACTACCTCATAGTGTTCTGAAGGCTGTAAATTGCCACAGAAGCAGACTGTCACAGCGTTCTCCCTCAGAGTTGCTGTTAGGATTGAACCACAGACTTTGGTTAGCAGCTGGATGCTATAACCTCTGTACCACCAGAGCTTCTAACCCTAGTAGTTTGGTGGTAGTAGTTGTGTGCCATGGAGTCAGTTCCGACTCATAGCAACCCTGCATAGGGTTTCTGAAACTGTAAATGTTTATGGGAGCAGAAAACCATATCTTTCTCCTGAGGAGTGGCTGGTAGATTTGAACTGATGACCTTGCAGTTAGCAGCCCAGCACGTAAGCCACTACACTACCAAGGCTCAGCCAGTATTGTTGTTAAGTGTTGGCAAATAGGTTCCGATGCATAGCAACCCTGTATGTGGTTTCTGAGGAGCATCTCGTGGGTTTGAACCACCGACCTTGCGGTTCAAACCAACCTTGCGGTCCAGCGTTTATCTTACAGTGCCATACGAGGGGTTTAAACAGGAGACTATTTTGAGATGGTGGAAGGAGAGATTGTGTATCACAAGTGGTCATTTGTTTAGCATAGCAATACAGAACAATTTTAAGGCCTGACTGTTAAAAACAAAACAAAGCACTGGGCAATCCTGGATGTAAAAGAAATCAGGAAATCTTAGAGTCAACAAAACTGAGTTTTTATAGCCAGTTGTTGTTGTTGCTGTTGTTAAGTACCATGGAGTCAGTTCAGACTCATAGTGACCCTGCACAGGGTTCCCAAGGCTGTAAATCTTTAAGGTGGAGGGTCAGAGGAAAAGAGGAAAACCCCAGTGAGATGGATTGGCCAAGTGGCAGCATCGATGGACTCAAGCGTGGCAACAATAGTGAGGTTGGCCCAAGATCGGGCAGTGTTTCATTCTGCTGTGCATAAGGTGCCAACTCGATGGTACCTAACACCAACAACAAATCTTTACGGGAGCAGAAAGCCTCATCTTTCTCCTGCAGAATGGCTGGTAGTTTTGAACTGCCGACCTTGAGGTTAGCCACCTGATTCATAACCACTATGCTACTGGTGTGGCGCTGTGGGTTAATGCGCTAGACTGCAAAGCCATTTGAACTGCAAGACTGGTGGTTCAAGTCACCAGCTGCTCCTTGGAAACCCTATACAGGGTTGCTATGGGTCGGAACCGACTCTACGGCACTTGACAACAACAACAACATGCTACCAGAGCTCCTTTTTTATAGCAAGTAGATTTGTATTTTCCAAGTGTCCTTTAAGCTGCATAGCAGGGTTTCAGATGCCTGTTAGTTGCTAGCAATTCCAACTCATGGTGACCACGTGTGTGCAGAGTAGAACTGTGCTTCCTAGGGTTTCAAGGTTGTGCTTTTTCAGAAGCAGATCACCCGGCCTTTCTTCCAAGGTGCATCTGGGTGGATGTAAACTGCCAACGTTGACGTTAGTGGTTGGATGCTAAATTATTTGCACCACCCCTGGACTCCTACCAGGTGCCTAGATAAGAAATAAAATCATAATTGTGGACCTAAGACTGACTCACATGGAATCAAATTAGATAAATATTCACTGGCATGAAACATGGGAGCTGGATGGGGGAGACCGTGTTACGAACATGAGGGATGTTGCTGTCATGTCACTCTGAGAACCTGAATGTATTTAATCACTTTTCGATGCCTCCAGTCTTTGGGGTTGTATTTACCCATTCTCTTGTTTCCTTTCTCTTTTGAGATCCTGGGTGTGGTGGGAGTGGCAGGCATTGGGAATAGGAAGGGTGGGAGAGGTGTGAAGAGATCCTTTGGTTTTGCCCTAACAAATTCATTCATTTTCTTTTGCCTTCTGACTTCAAGTAGTGTGTATAATGATTAATTACCTGAACGTAAAATGGGGGAGAGATGCGTCAGAAACTGTGTTGTTTTGTTAAAGAATAACTGGTGAGTAGTTAGAAATTGCTTAGCACTTCCACAAAAGAAAACAACAACCTAAATCTACTGCCATCTAGTCGATTCTGACTTATAACAACCTCTGAGGACAGAGGAGGCCTTAGGGTTTCTGAGACCGTATTTTTACAGGAGCAGACAGCCTCATCTTTCTCCTGCAGCTGATGGGTTTGAACCACCAACCTTGTGGTTAGCTGCCCAGTGCTTATCCCACAGTGCCACCAGGGCTCCTTGCAGTTTCACTAGTTGAGAAGGAAAAGGGAAAGTTAGAATATCTTATCTGGTGGAAGGGCAAGGAGACCATAACTCTAGAGAGACTTACAATCACGACAGCAAGCAGACTGGCCTGGCAGGCCTGAGCGCTGAGGATGTTTAATACTCCGCGTGGAGGTGGAGACCTGAAGATTGTCTTCCACGTGGTCTACAGTTCAGGTCAAGTCAGAACAGGTGCAAACCTCCTGCCCACAACCTGCTGGCTAACTTCGTCCTTCTTCACCCAGAAACCACCCTCCTTTCCCTGACCCATCATCCCCTTGCCTAGGACAGCTGTTAATAGGACAACTCCCCAGGAAGCAGAAGGAAGCTCCCTTGCTTATATGTCTTCAGTCTCAGTATATCCGTTCAATCCGACCAGGCTGACCACGGAAAAAGCCCAGTGAAACCAGGTCTAGTCTGGCCACCCCAGGCTGCTCAGGAGAGAAGGCAGCAAAACCAAGGAGAGTGATGGTGTAGCCCTGTAGGATAAGTACTGGACTTCTAACTGCAAGGTTGGCAGTTCAAACCTACCAGCCACTCCTTGGAAACACTGTACATGGTCGCTATGAGTCGGAACTGACTTGGCATTACTTAACAATAACAACCACCACAATGCATCTGGGGAGTTCAGGTGTGGTGCTGTAAAATAAGCACTGGACTGCTAACCACAGGATTGGTGATTCAAACCTATCAACCACTCCTCAGAAACCCTATACAGGGTCTCTATGAGTTAGAAACAACTCTATGGCACATAACAACAACAACAGTGCACAGAGATTGGCCTTGTAAAAAGAGGGGGCTAACGAAAACACCGTGAAATTCCCAGTCTCTGGAATATCTGTGGCACCCTAGCTTCCCCTGTAGGAAAAGCCATTGCTGCCACCAGCAGTCACATCCATCCCTTCACTTATCCCTGGATGGTGATCCCTGCCAGGAAGTCCTCCAAGAAGCCGCTTTGGAAGGGCAGATTGCCTGCGACTCCAATGCTTCTTGAAGAGCAGGAACTGTGTTTTCCCTCAGGGGAAACCCACTGCCTTCAGGTCGATTCCAACTCACAGAGACTCTACCGGAAAGAGAAGAACTGCTCCCTCGGATTTCTGAGACTAAAGCTTTATGGGCCTCATCATTCTCCTTCAGAGTGGCTGATGGGCTTGAACTGCCAACCTTGCAGTTAGCAGCCCAATGTTTAACCCACTGCACCACCAAGGCTCCTTGTTTCATAAGACATGAATGAACAATGAGGCATATTCACTGGACAGGTCAAGGAAGAGAACATTTTAGGGCTTAGAAAGGGTACATTTCTGCCATTCGAGTTGCACAGCTATTATAGGACAACTACCCAAGAAGCAAAAGGAAGCTTTTAAAACACTTTTAAATGTTGCTAGTATGTTGGTGGTTCAAGCTCACCAGTTGCTCCTTGGAAACCCTATGCAGGGTCACTATGGGTCAGAACTGACTCGATGGCACTTCACAACAACAACAATATATATAAATGGACTCCTGATATGACACTGTAGGATAAAACTGGACTGCAATCCACAAGGTTGGCAGTTCAAACCTACCAGCTGCTCCTCGTAAACCCTGTACAGGGTCGCTATAAATTGGAATCAACTCGATGACACTTAACAACAAAAATCTATATAAATAATTCTCACTCTTACACTAACTAATCCAGAGGAATGGATTACATGACTGTTTGAGATTTCCTAACAACCCTCTGAGAGAGTCTAGGATTATATCCTGTCAATACTAAATGTTAGTTTATTTTGCAAGGAAATTGATTAGGTTCCTGCTAATCCCGACATCTGGTCTCCTTTCTGACATGGTAATTACCATTGGCAAGTTTGTTACGATTAAACCATGGAAAAGGGGAAGCTTTTCTGCAAGCCAGTCTCTGTGGACCACTGCCAGAGCTGTCTGAGTTGATGGCTGTTCAACCCTGGCAGTGCATTCAAATCACCTGTTCAATTTGGTCCAATCAGTTCCTGTATATGGTTTCTGAGGAGCAGCTGGTGGGTTTGAACTGTGACCTTGTGGTTAGCAGCCCAGTGCTTATCCTATAGTGCCACATCACTCTGTGCATTAAAACTACAATATTCCTTTTTTGGAGAGCTTGTTAAAAAATACCCAGACCAAGGTCCCACCCTAAACCAGAGGTCCCAAGCCCTGGGCTGGGCATCAGCAGTTTGTGAAAGCTCCTCAAGTGATTCTTATCCTCAGAGTAGAGACTCACTAGTTTAGAGCAAGGATTCCAGTTGGGCTTTTTTTTTTTAAGAACAGCCTCATCAAAACAGAGAACAATCATCAAGCTTTAGTCTCAGAACACTAGGGAGCAGTTTCGCTCTGACTTGTAGGATCTCTAGGAGTTGGAATCTACTCAAAGTCACTGGGTCACTGAGTGGATGTGTCTTACCACATTGTCCTGTATCTCAGACAACACTGGGTAATTTTCTTCATAGAGTTTTCAGGGTGGCATTCACAATCAGGGTGTTATTGTGACAGAGAGAGAGTGGGGGCTTTCAACTCGTAGCTGAGTTCAGAAATCTGGCCCTGTCACTAGATGAACTCAGTAGAGCTGTTTTGTTGTCATTGTTAGGTGCCATCGAGTTCCGTCATCGGGACCCTGTGTACCATAGAATGAGTCAGTGCCCAGTCCTGTGCCAGCCTCACATCCTTAATATGTTTGCACCTATTGCTGATGTCTCTGTGCCAGTCTGTCTAATTGAGGGTCTTACTCTTTTTTGTTGACGCTGCGCTGTACCAACCCTGATGTCCTTCTCCAAGGACTGGTACCTACTGATAACATGTCCAAAGTATGTGAGACAGTCCTCCCCATCCTTGCTTCTAAGGGCCGCTCCAGCTGTACTTCTTCCAGGACAGGTTTGTTCATTCTTTTGTCAGTCCACGGTATTAATTCAACAGAGATAACAATCTGCATATTCATAAAGGGTGGCAATCAGACCACGGGTATAAAGCCACTTGTGCATGGGTAGGACTATGTCAGCTCCCTCTCAACTCTCTCTTCATCTACCCCACCACTTTGTACCGAATGTGTGAAGAAACAAGAGCTTCCCTTAGAATGGTCTGCTGGAACCCCATCCTGCAGACAGGGAAGCTTTCATTTTCTCCCTGAAGGATGCCACACATTCCCCATACACACCACCCACCCCCTCTTGATATCAGAGCAGGAAGGATAGAGAGAGGCTGTTACCCAAGAGAGCTGTTTCTTCTCATCACACAAGAGCAGATGCTGAAATCCTAGGACAGACAGCACCGAAAAGGCTGCAGCAGGAGGGTGACTCAAAGGAAATGGAGTGGTCTCTCCTCCAAGATACACCAAGGCCCAAAGCCTCCTGGAGACGGAAGGGTTTTCAGGACAAACTCAAAGTCCAGCTATTCCCCTGCCCTTCCCCTCCTGCCCTGGCAAAGAGGACACAGAGAGCAGAGAAACAGGAAGGCTGCATTCTTTTTGAAACCACCTTTGGCGACCTCATTCTGGGGAAGCTGGCCAGCAGCAAACTCTCTTTTGCTGTACTGTATACTTCTCAAGTCCTCTGGGTGATGCCCTGTGGAAGACACCGTCCTGACCCAGTGTGCACTTGGTTTTTACATAGCACACCATTCAAGGTACGCCTCAAGTTGGGAGCCAGGGGGCCTAGGAAAAGAGGAATCCTGGGGGTTCTTTTGAGCGATTTTGGAGAATCTCTTATTTGCAAAGCTGAACTTGAGGGCTCTGAATTTACTTATTCACACTGTACTTGAGAGGCAGAGGTCCTGGTGATTGTAACAATTCAACAGCGGAGGAGTGGGTGGGGATGAGGCTGCTTCCTCCTCTGACCTCTCAACCTCAGTGCCTTCTCATCCACTCTTTGTGCCACGGAGCCACGCCAGCTCACGGTGTCTCCTACCTTTCCAGGTCTCCCTCCCTCCTCCTGCAGGCTGACCCTCTTCTGCAATGGGTACCATATGCCAAACAGAGGCTGGGATATGCCCTTGGAGACTTTCGTGCTATCTATACATACAGGATCGTTATGAGTCAGAACCGACTCCACGGCACATAACCACCACCAACCATATGAACTAAAAATTGACTAGCTCACAGAAGTATTAATGTGCCAAAATAATCAAATTTATATTTTTATATCTTGCCTAGCCAGCACCTCCATTGACAGCAACATCTGATGATCTAGAATCCAATCAAATAAGCAAATACTGGGTCTTTTTTTCCTCTGTAACTAATAGTGATTATTAACTCTTATAACTCAGATGGCTCATAAAAAAGATTGGAATGTGCCTTCTAAATCATCCTAGAAAGAGGTTTGGTGGATGTTCCTCATGTCTTCATGGCCCCCTCCCTCACCCCTTCGGATTTTTGTTCAAATGGCCCTATTGAAAACAGCCTGCTGGCCTCGTGCTCTGCCTCTCCCCATATTCAAGTTCCTTGTGGTACAAATGGTTAAGGTTGGAGTTTTAAGTTAACCTCAGAAATACCTCAGAAGAAAAGGCCTGGTGATTTCTTTGCATAGAATCAGCCATTGAAAACTGTGAAGCATTTCATTCTGACACACATGGGGTCCTCCATGAGTTAAAATGGACTCAACAGCAACTGGTTTCAATTTTCTTCATGACATCATCACCAACTCTATTCCACTTAAACTGTGTGTTAACTACCTTACGCCTACACATGCATGTGTACGAATAAACACTTGAACGTAACAAATACGTTTATTTTGTTTACTGTTGTATCCCAGTGACTAGAAAAGTACCCGGTATATAATAAGCACTCGATAAATATTTGTTCAGCATATCAAGTATGGTTTCATGATAGGTACATTAAAAACAAATTTGTGTGTGGTAAAACCTATATAACAAATATTTCCCTTTTAACTATTTTAAAGTATACAATACAATGGCATTAATTACACTCACAATGTTGTGCAGCTGCTAGCATTGTCTATTTCCAAAATGAGAACATTTTGAAGTTTGTTTAAAATAGGTCATCTTTTTGAATTTTTATACATGATTTTTCTCATCCTGAATTAATGTATTCATTCATTTACTTGGCAAACGTCTATTAAGTCTCTGTTACGTGCCAGGCCTTGTTCACCAGTGAACTAGACTTTTAGTGAACTAACAGTGAGCAAGACTATTCTTATGGTGCTCAAAGTCTGCTGGAGTGATGGACCATACATATTTGTAAGAAATTAATAAAAATGATATTTAGAAATGAAGGAAAGTATGCTCAAAGAAGTAATGGGTGCTGGGATGGAGGACATGACAAGAGAGAGCTTTCATGTTAGTAAGGTCAGAGAGGGCCTTTGAATGATGAGATTTAAAGATTAAGGCGACTTGATGCTATTCAGAAGAGGAAAACCTTCTTTCTACAATGAATGAATGTGGTACCCACGGGCCTTTGAACCCTGGATATACAATATAAGAGGCTTTGAAGAAATTCTGAGTCCACAACCAGGGTTCCATTCTTGCTCAACTGTTTATTAGTTGTACTCTCTTGAAGAGGTACACTGGTAACACAAACATTAAAGGCTCAGCTGCTAATGGAAAGGTTGGTGGTTTGGAACCCACCCAGGTGCTCAGTAGGAGAAAGACCTGGCAGTCTTTCTGTAGAGATTACAGCCAAATAAAACACACACAACATACGGAGGCAGTTCTGCTCTGTCATAGGGGCACTGTGGGTAGGAATGGACTCAGCCATCTTTTTTTTTTTTTCTTTTGATGTTTTATTGTGAATTATGAGATAGCTTACATGGGAAAACATTAGCTTTACATTCATTCCATCATCCATTTCATTGGCATAGTTACAATCCCCTCCATGCATCATCAACCAACCAAAAGGTATATCCTATAATCCTGTTCCTCCCCCCCTCGGTTGTCAGCACACAGCCCCTCTCTGTCTCTGGGTCTAAAGTCCCCAGCTGCTCCATCTCTCCATGTCATCGTCTCTGCCTTCATCTCTGGCGTCACTGTGTGACTGCTTCTCTGGGTAGGTTCCCACTCTCCGCTCTTCTCCCTTGATGGTCCCAGGGACCTCCGCTCCTAGACTGCAAAGTCAATCACTCCCCTCCTTTGCTATAAAACATCTACCTTTACATTTTCAATCCACACAATCAGTCCTGATAACAATTATTCACTATTGTATCACAAGAGACCTATCTGCATTTCCTTTCATCAGCCCCGCCTAGACAGATTGGAGACTACTCAGTGGAGATTCTACCTTCCTCCATGCCCTCTGGATCTAGGTTCCCTCTTGAAAGCTTGTAAGCCAGTCACTTCTTGCCTTTGTAATCGCCGCCCCCCCCCAACCCCCACTGTGGGTAGCCAATATCCAAGTTGCCCATCCCAGCCTACTCTGTGTATGGAGGGGGTGGGATGGACTCAGCCATTTTGAAAATGTCCAAATGGAGTCTCTCTTCTTTCTAAAATGGGATAACATACCTCATAAGCCCCACAGGTGTGGGTTTATTAGATAATTTACGTAAAAGTGTTTAAAATACTTAACTTGATGTTAAGTGTAAATAGGTAAGTGCTGTGGGTGTGCATTTCCCACAAGGGGGAGTATTCTGGGGTGGAATCTTACCCACCAACATACTTCCACTGTTGTTAACTGCCAGGGTTTCCAAGAAGCTGGTGGTGAGTTGAACCATTGAGTTTGCAATTCAAACCTACCTACCTTCCAGTCCAGTGCTTATTATACAGCGCCGCCACACCAGGACTCCACCAAAAAACTCCAAAGCCTGATGCCATTGTTGTGAAGTGCCGTCAAGTCATTTCTGATCCATAGTGACCCTGTATAGGTTTCCAAGGAGCAGCTGGTGAGCTTGAACCACCAACCTTGCTGTTCAAATCAGCTTTGCAGTCTGGCGCATTAACTCACAGCGTCACACCAGGACCCCACTGGCGGAGTAGGAGTATTTACGCTGTTACGCGTTTGCCTTGGTTCACATTGAGCTTTTCTCAGAGTGGGAGGGCCACTTCTTCAAAGAGGACTCCAGAACACCTTCACCCGTCTCACCTAAGACCCAAAGAATGACTTGATCAATGGGGAGCATGTGGTTCTGTAGGATAAGCACAAGACTGTGAACCACAGAGTTAGCGGTTCGAGCCCACCAGCCGCTCTGTGGGAGAAAGATGAGGCTTTCTGCTTCCACAAAAAATTTAAATGATTTTTTAAAGCCTGGGAAACTCTATACAGGATCGCTATGAATCTGAACCGATGGCACTTAACAACAGCAATCCCTAAGAGGGGTCAAAAGACAATAGGAGAGTGGCTTGTGTCTTATGTGGGCCCTAGGACAACCTGTGGCTAGCAAATCCACAGGCGAAAACAGGAAGACCGGTGGGGGCAACCAGGAATGTGAGAGATCTGGGATTTTAAGGACTGGGAAGGAGAGGTGGAAGAAGGATCTGGGGTGTGCGGCGCGGGGCGGAGAGTGCTGGCGAGGAGAGTGAGGAGAACCAGGAGGAGGAAAGTCCTGGGCCCGAGATGGGAGGAGAGAGGGCCCTAAGGCCTGCGTTGCCCACTGGCCGCCGACGGACAGCGGGCGGCGGCCTCCGAGGGCGGCGCTGACTGTACGAGGCGGCGGCCTCTGGGGGCGGCGCAGGGCAGGCGGCGCTGTCAGCGCGAGACAGAGAGCGGAATGCAGCGGCCCGAGGCCTGGCCACGTCCGCACCCGGGGGAGGGGGCCGCGGCAGCCCAGGCCGGGGGCCCGACGCCGCCAGCCCGAACGAAGGAGCCTGTAGGGCCGCGGGTACGGAGCGGGTGGGCGGGTGCCGGGGGTCCCCAGGCAGCGCGAGGGGCGTGGGCAGCCAACTCACAACTCGCGCACTGGCGGCTGGGAACTTTGTGCCACCTCTGATCAAACCCCAGGAAGGGTACTCGGGGCCAGGGCGGGGAACAAAAAGTTCCTCCGAGTTCGGAAAGCCCTGTCCTGAGTCAGGTGAAGTTCTGGATCAAATTGGGGCAGTGATAGGGAGGGTAGGTGGATTGAGATTCCTTTGGGACGGGTAAGGAAAGTTTGTAGACTGCAGTGCATGCTTTTGGAGATCGCCCTGGCCAGGGGGCTGGGGCACACTGAGAGGGTGGGGCCAGCTTCGGGTGTGTGTGTGTGTGGAGTGTGTGTGTGTGTGTGTGTGTGTGTTTAGTCAACTGGAAGGAGGAGGCTTCGCGCCGCTGTCCCCCCGGCCCAGGTTCTGTGATACACTCCGACTCGGGCTCTGGAGCAGTCAGTGCATGACAGAACTTGGGCCCGAGGGACCTTCTGCACCCAACAGGCTCAATGCCCTCCCGGGGCCTGCAGCGGAGCCTCAGCCTAGAAATAGAGAAAGCACCAGAGGAGTTCACCTATGTAGCAGGGGATTGGGACTTTCTCCCCCTTCCCCGCCCCCCACCTTTGACTTTGGGGTTGGGAATCGCTGAAGCCTGAGCATGTACCCCTGGGGCCAACAGATCCCCAAGAGACAAAGGCAGGGTGTCCACTTAGAGAGCCTTTGCTTCAGGGGCCAAAAGCCTTCCCTTCCCCTGTGTCAGTTGCAGGAGCCTTCCCTCTACACCGTAAAGGCTGTTTTCATCCTGGACAGTGATGGGAGCCGGCTGCTGGCCAAGGTAACCCCCACTCTAACCCACATGGTGGCCCTGAAGATGCACGATAGTGCAGCCCAGGAACAGAGAGAGCCTCCCCCAGCTGGCTCTCCACTTGGTCATTCTGGCTATCCCTCTGCTTTGTTGGGCTGTTGTCCCTGGAATCAGGAGGGAGGGGTCTCCTCTGTTTCTACTGTGTGCCCTAACTTGTCTTTTTGTCATCCACCCCCCTGGTCAGCCAGACCCTGAACCTGGGAAGGGACCCCATAAAAGGGGTCAATGGAATGGTGAGCCTGGGACCCAGAAGCCCTGACCTTGAAGTTTTAAGCAACCTCCACTTTTCTCCTACAGCTTGGTGAACACAGTTGCAAGAATCTAAGAATTTAGAACCAGATTTCAGAAACTAAATAATCCAGCTCACAGATGAAGAAAATGAGGTCTAGAGAAGCTAACAAATTGCCTAAGGTCTCAAGCTGTTACTATTGGGAGATTTGAACTCAGGATTTAAAAAATGTACTTCAAGCTCAGGGTAGCTTTCACTTCATCCCTATTCAAATATCTGTCCTAATGAACATGGTGTTTTAACCAGAGTAGGATTATCCAAATTTCCACAGTTGACAAAATTAACTTTATTAGCTCTGGAGAGCTCCTTTCTGGTAGTATAGTGGTTACGAATCGGCCTGCTAACCTCAGGGTCGGCAGTTCGAAACTACCAGAGGTTCTGTGGGAGAAAGATGAGGCGTTCTGCTCCTATAAAGATTTACAGCCTCGGAAACCCTGTGCAGGGTCACTATGAGTCGGAACTGATTCCACGGTACTTAACAACAACAACAACAATGCTACCAGTGCTCCTTGGCAGTTATTAAAAGGCAAGACCCACTCCCAGAAAATTGAGGGGTCTGAGGCAGATCAGATTGGGGTAAGGCCTCCTCTCAGCAGGATCCATTCATGTTACAGATTGAGAAATTGAGTCGAACAGAAGAAATACTCACTAAACTAAAAAATATATATATTTAATTCTGCAATGAATGCTGGGAAAGTCTTACATTTCATCTTCACCATAATCCTGTCTGGTGTGTGGCACCATAGGATAAGCACTCAACCTCAAGGTCAGTTTGAATTGCAAGGTTGATGGTTCAAACTCACCAGCTGCTCCTCAGAAACTCTATACAGGGTCATTATTAATCAGAACAAACTCGAAAGCACTTAAAAACAACAACAACAACAATTAATGATCCTGTTTGGAGTCAGACTATCCTTGATGTTGAATACCAGTTCTTCCCTGAGAAGCTATGAAATGTCAGGGAAGCTATCTGACTGCTTCCCACCCCAGTTTTTCCATTCTAAGATTGTTATGGCTGTAAGGAAGGACAGGACACTGCCAGCTTCCTGTAGGCTCAGGTCAGCATAGAAATAGTGATCTGGTGACCAACTTGACCCTGAATTCATAGCACAGCCTCCAAGAGACCAGGTTATTGTTGCTAAGTGCCATTCAGTTGGTTCCAACTCATAACGATCCTGTATAAGGTTTCTGAGGAGCAGCCGGTGGGTTTGAACTTCCAGATTTTACAATCCAGTACTGATCCTACAGCACCACACCTGGAGTCCAAGAAACCAGGGGGGAATCCAAAATCAGACCTCAAAATTCCTCTGACATTCTTCACTTACAGTGTGTGTTTATGGGGAAATAATCCACCACTACGCCCTTGGTGTGGTGCTGTGGGTTAATGGGGAAATAATCCACCACTCCACCTGGTGTGGTGCTGTGGGTTAATGCACTAGACTGCAAAATCAGTTTGAACCACAAGATCAATGGTTCAAGCTTACCAGCTGCTCCTCAGAAAGCCTATACAGGGTTGCTATGTATTGGAACTGATTTGAAGGCACTTAACAACAACTCCCTTGGGGGGTGTCCTGGTTTGGCACTTGTGGGATAATGCACTGGACTGCAAGATCAGTTTGAACCTCAAGGTAGGCAGTTCAAACTCACCAGCCACTCCTCAGAAACCCTATACAGGATCACTATGGGTCATATGGCACTTAGCAACAACAATTCCTTTGGGAGAAGATGGGCTAGTCTGCTCTGTAAGGAGATTACAGCCTTGGAAACCTTACACTACACGTCTGCTGTGAACCAGAATCAATTCAACAGCATTGAGTCTAATTTGGTTTAGTGAGCAGGACTGTTGTTGTTAAATGCCGTTGAGTCGGTTCCGACTCATAGTGACCCTGTATAGGGTCTCCCAGGAGTGCCTGATAACTTTGAACTGTCGACCTTGCAGTTCAAACTGACCTTGTAACCTAGTGCTTATCCTACAACATCACGGTGAGCAGTACTAGAGGACAATAAAGGAGAAATGGGACATCATGGTAGGGTCTTCCTTGGCCAACACCCATCATCTGTTGATGGCTGGCCAGGAAGGAGCCAGGCTCTGTAGAACAGTTATTCCCTGTTCTCCTTCCCCTTTTCATAGTATTATGATGATACATTCCCCTCCACAAAGGAGCAGATGGTCTTTGAGAAAAATGTCTTCAATAAGACCAGCCGGACTGACAGTAAGTGTTCACTTTGTCCTCTACCAGAACTCTTAGTTGCACATCATCACCTTCTCCATCTGGACACATCTGTTTCCTTCAGCCTTATACACCCACGGGGCCATTCCTTTTCTTCAGAGGCTCTTTCTTCTTCCCAGCTGTTCTCCACTCCTTTTCTCTGAGGTCCTTCTCTCCCTAGCACATTCCATTCTGCCCCTCCCCAGATTTCCTCCCCCCACCTCTCCTAGACCTCTCATTCAACTAGAGAGGCCAAGTGTGTTGTAAGTCCCTCACTAGCCTTGGTCTCACCACAAGGGGCTCTGCATGGGGAGGTTGGATAGGAGGTCAACCCGGAACTAGGTTTGTTAGCTCCTCAAAATGAGGCAGTCCCTAGAAATGAAGTAGAAGTTGGGAGAAAGACATAGGGCGGTGTTATCGTAGTGGTTCTAAGGCTGATTTTCCCAAGGGTTCCTTGCAAAGGGATGAAAGAAATAGTGGGACATGCACAAAGCTGGAGATGGGGAAAAGAGTACCAGGTGGGGCCAGGCAGAGGTGAAAGCCCCCTCCACTTGCAGGTGAGATTGCATTTTTGGGGGGCATGACCATCGTCTACAAGAGCAGCATCGACCTCTTCCTGTACGTGGTGGGCACGTCCTACGAGAATGAGGTGAATTCAGGAGGCCAGGGTGGCAGGGAGGGTCTGTGGGAAATACCTTGGGGTCTGGGGTAGAGACTCAATTCTAGAGGGGTCACCATTGGTACCCCTCCTTCCAGACTCCTGAGGGCCATCCAGAATGGTTCTGTGGGAACAATGTGTGTCCATGATGCCCCTTAGGTTCTCTGAGGACTGGAAATGAGGTCAGTTCTCTCTGTGCAGGGGACTTTGGCTTCTTTCTTAAACACAAAGATATATTCAGTGTCCTTTAGTGGAACAAGCTAGTTTTTTGCAATCCAGACCTGGGAAGACCTCTCTAAGGTCATATTGCTGTTAGCTTCCTGCTACAGCTCTAACCCAGACCTCCTGGAAAAGGGAGAAATGCTCACTGCTGCCAGTAGGCAAGTGCGGAGGTCCCCTTTGGACCTTCTCAGGTTCAAACGCTCTTGTTTTCTTCCCCCTGCCTCCCATTTCCAGCTGATGCTTATGGCTGTACTCACCTGCCTGTTTGAGTCTCTGAACCACATGTTCAGGTGAGTGAGGCTTTGTGCCTTCTAAAAGCCCCAGTCCCCAGGCCTTGATACATTACAAGGGGCAGAGCCCTTTCTCCCTGCTTTTCTCCTGAGCAGCCTCCTCCGAGACCCCTGCCCTCGACTTGACCACCATGGTGGCAGAGTGAGCCAGCAGAGGGTATGGCCAGGTGAACTCAGTCCTTGATCGATACACTATGTCTAAATTGTAGGCAGTTGGGTAAGGTGGAGCTTGAGGAAACAGATCCGTCCTGTGCTCAGGAAGCCCTTGTTCAGTTCCTGCTCACATGGCTGTTTACATTCCCTCTTTCATCCTTTCTTGGAGGTGAATGGAGGCCGAGGCAACCTCTGTAGCATGAGTGAGTATCTGCCTCATGTAGGCAGGGTTCCTGTTCCTCCTGGCCACTGGGAGGCTCAAGAGTTTCTGTCTGCCTTCAGGAAGAACGTGGAAAAGCGCTGGCTGCTGGACAACATGGACGGAGCTTTCTTGGTGCTGGATGAAATTGTGGATGGCGGGTGAGGAGGGAATGAAGAGGAGTGGCCAGGGTCACTCAAAGTCAGAGTGTACCCTTGGAGGGTCATTGTCTCTGGGTTAGACTGTGTACATTTTTGACTCTGGCCAGCTTCTCTGTCCTTTACCCAGCATAGTCTCATTTATCCTATCCCACCCTTTAGTCTTATCCTACCCTAACCATGGGGATGCAAATAGATTTTGATGTTATCCAAAGCCAAGCCCAAACATAAAAGGTCTGTAACATCAAAATATGGTAAAATGTTGAGTAGGCAAGATTTGGGGGCGGTCCAGTTTCGTCTCCCGGGACCAAGAGCAGTCGTCAGTACGTCTGTACTTGCCCCTCCGTGGAAGGACGAAACTAGGCAGAGTCCTGTTGCTTCTATCCCTCTGCCTGTACTCCTAGAGCTCACTCCTGTACCTGTGGCCAGTTACTTATTCTCCCTGACCTTTATTTTCTCCATCTTTAAAATGGGATGATAAGGACATTACCTCATAGGATTGTGGGAATTCATTTGAAGCTCATAGCTCTTGCTTAGTAAAGGTTGCCTGGTGTTAGCATGCTATTACACTCACGCCTCACTTATCAACGTGGTTAGGTTCCAAAGAACAGGTCATTATGCAAAAATCAACATGTTAAAATGAAGGATGACTGCATTATCCCGTAATTGCCAAACCATTGTGAATCCTGGTCCAGCCAAGTTGACACAGCCTGAACCATCAGAGCCAACATTACTCTCACTGTGTACCTGGGTGTTCATTACTGCCAAACGTACATCGTTAATGTGCAAAGTAGTCATATGGTAGGGTTTTTTTTTATTACTGTTGAAAATGTGAAATGTCAGATAATGAGATAGGCTTGTAAGTAAGTGTACAAGTCTTAAGAAGCTAGGAATCCTTATGAAAAGGGTTAGTGGGTAGATTTCCTCGGGGTGGCATGAAAGGGCCATATTCAGGGAGAAAAAGAAGTTCTGGCTCTGAAACAAAGGAAAATAGAAAGTTCTTGAACATCTAAAAACATCCACATACCTCTATAATGACAATCATTTTACAGATGAGAAAGCAGAGGGTCAGAGATTTAAGTGACTTGCAAGGTCACATAGTTTGGAAGTAGAGGACCAAGATTTAAAACCATGTGCATTTCCACTACATGGTACCCCACTGCTGAGGCAGGGGAGGAGGGCCTTGAGAAATTGTTGTTGTTAAGTGCCGTTGAGTCGGTTCCACTCATAGCCACCCTATATAGGGTTTCTGAGGAGTGGCTGGTGAGTTTGAACTGCCGACCTTGCGATTCAAACTGAATTTGAGGTCGAATGCTTATCCTAGGAGCCACACCATGACTCCTTGGGACATTGGTCCTGCAGAATTCTTCCCTCCTTCATTCTGTAGTTAGTGACTGTCTACTACTACTAAGCCTATGCTAATTGCTGGGACACAGTGAGTGGAGTAAGATCAGATTTTGTGGAGCTGGAAAGAAATGCGATTTGGGGAAATCTTTAAGAAAAAATACCCTACAATATTATAAGTGCAGAACCTCAGAAGGGCCTGTGGAAGGAAGGGCACCTGATGTTTCAGCTTTATAAGCTACAGGATCTCTGCTTTTGACTAAAGACTGTCTCCCACTGGTGAAACTGATGAAAGAGTAGGTTTGGCTTTGGTCCATCACTTGGGTTGAATGGATAAACAAAGTGTAGTATGTATATACAATGGAAAATGCCTGGTCCTCATTTGTCACAGCTCAGATTTATAACAATAGTTGAAAAACAAAAAACAAAACAACTATCCAACTATTTAGCACATTAGCTACATCCATCTGGTAGTAGGAACACTGAGGTGAGAGGTGGTTATGATGGTTAGGGTTATAGGTCAACTTGGTTGGACCATGATCTCAGTAGTTTGGTAGTTATGCAGTGATGTGATTTCACGGTTATTCAATGATGCAATTTGGCAGTTATAGAATGTAATCACCCTCTATTTTTGCATGATGCCAAATTTCGAGTAACATCCTGTTCTTTGAAACCTAACCATGCTGGTGAGGAGTGGGTATATAATTCAGCCCTAAAAAGGAATGTGGTTCTGATACATGTTACAATATGGACAAACCTTAGAAACATTATGCTAAGTGTGAAAGAAGCCAGACAAGAAAATGACAAATATTGCATGATTTCACTTATATGAAATATCTAGAATAGGTATTTTGTATAAGTGAAATTCAAATTCACAGAGACAGAAAGTAGTACATTAGAGGCTACCAGGGAGCTGGCAGGAGTGGGAAATGGGGAAATATTATTTAATGAGTACTTAAACAGAGTTTCTGTTTGGGGTGATGAGAAAGCTTTGGAAATAGTGGTCATGGTTGTACAATACGGTGAATATAATTAATGTCACTGAATTCTACACTTAAAATTGGATAAGATGGAAAACTTCATACATTTTACCACAATTTAAACAATTATTTTTAAAGGGAGGAACATAGATTTTGACTTTTGGAGTTCCTTTAGTTAAAGTTTACATATATGTATAGCCCTGTGGTATAAAATGGTGTAACAAAGCAAGATGCCTCAGGCTTTCCCTTCCTTCACTGCATGAGTCCTACAACAGGAAAATATCCATTCCTAGACCCAGAAGGGGAAGTGAAGTTTCAAGAACGCTGAGTCTTATGAGTCCCTGCTTTTGATAACCTGATCATTCTAGAATGGACTACCCTCACCTGATTACAAAATTTTTATCCAATGACAACCACATGGGTTTGAAATGTTGAAGGATCAGAGCTGAAGGCTCACCGATGGTGAGGCCAAGTTGTGGTCTGAGCAGTATCAATAGAAGGGGACCCGAAGGGGGATGTTACAGTATGTGTTGAGGAGAGGGTAGAGGCTTGGTAGGGAAAGGAGGCAGAGGGGAGAATCATGTCTCCAATTTTCCTCTTGGCTTTTCTCTCATCTTGTAGTGTAATTCTGGAGAGTGACCCCCAGCAAGTGATCCAGAAAGTGAATTTTCGGGTAAGAGTCTTCCTCATTCCCCCTCACTGCATTTCCCCACCCCTCCCTGTGTGGGAGGCTGTCTGGGTCAGGATGGTGGAAACCCCAGCTCCTCTGAAGAACCAACCGTTGCATTGATGCAGTTGCTGGGAGCAACAGTTGGGGAAGTCGGTTAATGAAGGACACAGTCCTATCCCCTCCCCATCTGGCATCCCAAGGCACCTCACCATTGACCCAGTGGAAAGTTCTAGTAAAATCATCATAGTAACAGTTGCTGTAGCTTTGACTCCAATTCGTGGTAACCCCATGTGTGTCAGATTCGAACTGAGCCCCAGAGCGTTTTCAGGGGTTAAGTTTTTAAATATTGTTTTAGCAAAACATAAACCAATTCAACAGTGACATCGATGACATTCTTAGGAAGTTTGTAATCATTCTCACTCTCCTTTTTGGAGTGTTCCTCCCCCATTAACCTAAAGTCACTGTCTCCTAGGTAATCTTTCCAGTTGCTGTTGTCTACCTGAGCCCCATCCATACAGTTCTTAAAAGAGCATAATGCTCAAGGCAGACTTTTTTTTTTTAACTAATTAAGCTAAACTATTTGAGTCACAAGGTTGGCAGTTCAAACTCACCAGCCGCTTCTCAGAAACCCTATGAGTTAGAACTGACTCAATGGTACTTAACAATAACAACAGCATTGTTCTGTTTTACACATGACTTCAAGGAATAGTTTTCATTTAGAGTTTAAAGATCTCTGGGCAATAGTTTCAGAGGTGCATCCAGCCTCCATAGCTCCAGGAAATCTGGAGTCTATGAGAATTTGTAATTCTGTTATAAAATTTCCCCTTTTTGATCAGGATTCGTCTCTGGAAATCTTTGATCAAAATATTCAGTAATGGTAGCCAGACATCATCCATTTCTTCTGATCTCATGGCAAAGAAGACAGTTGTTCATGGAGACAATTAGCCACACAAACACTGTCCTCTTCCTATTTCTGACTCTCCTTCCTCGGTTGCTCCAAGTTGAGACCAATTGTGCCTTTGAGGGCAGCTT
This sequence comes from Chrysochloris asiatica, assembly GCF_000296735.1. Lineage (NCBI taxonomy): Eukaryota > Metazoa > Chordata > Mammalia > Afrosoricida > Chrysochloridae > Chrysochloris > Chrysochloris asiatica. Next base: position 22,963,219 of record NW_006408525.1, read on the forward strand.
ACACACTTTTAAGACCCCAGGAACTTTGCACTGAACTCAGAAGCAGAATAGGAGCACTAAAAATGTTACTCCACCAATTGACTGGGCTGTTCCACGAAACCATGAGTAAATCCAGGAACCGAATTCCCTGGGGTGTTTGGTTATACGTAAGCAGCCTCAGCAATATCACCCCTCCCTTTCTTTTTGTCATCATTGTAAGTACATCTATCACACAACTTTTGATTTTTCCATAGCAGGTTGCTAGGTCTTTCTTCGGAAGTGCCCTAAACCTTCAGCCTTTCAGTTATCAGAATGTGTTAACCGTTTACACCACCCAGGGACTCTAGTGAGAAGCATAGATATTGAAAAATAAATCCTCAGGTACCAGGTGGTTGTCTTGACCTTGAGAGTATGGGTTGGGGGTATGGAGAGGAACACCCTGCTTCGTTTGGCTTTCTCAGGTCTGGATAAAATCCTTTCTTCCATTTTTTATTCCCCCTCACCCCTTAACCTCCATGCACTATAGAAGGATCCCAAGGGTCCTAGCTTCCAAATGAAAGATGCAAGACTTCAACTAGATCACACCAACCACTGCACCACCCTACTCCCATCCCCAAGGTCCCCTCCTTCACCCCTGGGGCCCAATCCCCTTATCATGCCCTGACCCTTTCCTCTGACTTTGTCTCCCTACAGGCAGATGATAGTGGCTTGACTGAACAGAGCGTGGCTCAGGTAGGCCCCCTATGTCTGCCCTGGCCAGAAATGGACTAGAGGCCAAAGAGCCCAGAGCATCCAAGGGGCTAGGGTTCTGCTCAAGGCTGAGAAATCAGGGTGTTGGAAGGAAGGGCAGAGGCAGCGATGAGCCATCCCTTGGACAGAGTTGATGGAGTTCTAGAGGGACTCTTAGGTGGTAGGCAGTTGTGTATTCCTATATGGATGGATGTGGAACCAGCAGTCAACCTCATCTCCTTGCTTGATTTGTTGTTGTTGTTGCTGTTAAGTGTCTCAAGTCAGTTCCAACTCATAGTGACCCTGTATAGGATTTCCGAGGAGTGGCTGATGGATTTCAACCACTGACCTTGTAGTTAGCAGTCCAATGACTATCCTACAGCACCACACCAGGACTTGATATTGTTGTTAGGTGCCATCGAGTCGGTACCGACCCATAGTGACCTTATGCACAGCAGAAAGAAACACTGCCTGATCCTGACCAACCTCACTACTGTTGCCACACTTGAGTCCATCGATGCTGTCATTTGGCCAATCCATCTAGTTGGGGGTCTTCCTCTTTTTCTCTGACCCTCCATCTTACCAAACATGATATCCTTCTCCAGTGACTGGTCTCTCCTGACAATATGTCAGAAATATGAGAGACGAAGTTTGGCCATCTGATTGGCCTCCAAGGAGCACTCTGGCTGCACTTCTTCCAACACGGATCTGTTGGTTCTTTTGGCAGCCCATGGCACTTTCAGTATTCTCCTTCAACACCATAACTCAAAAGCATCAATTCTTCTATGGTCTTCCTTATTCACTGCCCAGCTTTCGCATGCATATGAGGTTATTGAAAACACCATGTCTTGGTATAGTTAGGTTCAAACCCAGGATAAGCTGTACCTTGGAGGTGGCTGGGTTACTTGTCCCCAGAGTTGATCTGGAGATGGAGGTCCCAACCTGGAAAGGATACCAATTATGAGTTAGCCTCCAAACCCTTACTCCTTGTCACTTAGGTTCCACCCTGAGCATTGGTAAAGAACTTAGACCCATGATAGATCTAACTTTTCCTACTCCCCACTTACTACATTACCCCCAAGGGACCTATCTGTGCCAAAGTCTTCCTCGACACATCCTCTGTGTGGTCTTACCTGGGGGTGTCTGTGGGGTTGGGGAGTTTCCTGTGTTTGTGGCCTCTCTGGTCTCCAGCGGTGCACATGTCCTGCTTGTCAGGCAGACTGTCTTGACTGCCATTCTGTCTGTCCACAGGTCTCTCTTGCCCAGACTAATCCTGTTTTTGTGGCGTTTCCTGCCCTGGCACTAACTCACTAACTCTCTCCGCTATGGGGCTGAAATGAGTCTCATGTGGAGCCGCAGGTGTGGTGCCTCCGTTCCTATCACTGCCCCTGGCTGACTCCCTTTTCCTGGTTCTCCATAGCTCCTCAGACCCTGCTGGAACACAGTCACGTGAGAATTTCAGAGTGTTGAAAGGTTAAAGAGCCAATGAAAAGGATTGATAAGAGCACAGTCATTTCAGGATATATATTCCATCTTACCATTGTGGGCTGTGTGCTCTAGGGCAAGTTACTAAACCTCTCTGGACTTCACATATAAGCAGGACCATCCTCCAAGGTTTATTATGAAAATTAAATGAGCTAATGCATAGGAGTCCTGGTGTGGTGCTGTAGGATAAGCACTGGACCACAAGGTTGGTTTGAATCACAAAGTCGGTAGTTCAAACTCACCAGCTGCTCCTCAGAATCTCTATACAGAGTTGGTATGAGTTGGAACCATCTCCACGGCATTTAACAACAATTTACAGAGGGTCTGCGAAAAAGAGGGAGACCCTCAGAGAGATGGATTGATACAGTGGCAGCAACAAGGGGCTCAAATATAACAATTGTGAGGATGGAGCAAGACCAGGCGGTGTTTCCTTCTATTGTGCACAGGGCTGAAATGAGTCAGAACTGACTCAATGCACCTAACAACAATGTATACAAAGCCCTTAGCACAGCAAGTAACACATGCTTAGTAAAATTTAACCATTACCATGTTTCCAAAGAAGAGAAGAATGAAGACACAGCATTCTGACGGATAGAATTATTGGATAAAACCTAGGAAGTTGCAGGAAGCGAATGAAAGATCAAAAGGAGGAGAAAGTTGGATTGAAGTTAGATTCCAGGGAGGGCCACAGGGCCAGGCCACCCCCATAAATGGAGCGAGGTTGTGTAGGAGGAAGGGACACACAGAATGGCATAGACCCTCTTTGGGGGGACTTAATGGCTAGAGGGACAGTCTTAAGGACTGGTGTCCACACACCTGGGGCCCAAGCTGTGTTGGCACTGTGTGGACACAGGGGTCTGGATTTGTGTAGATGCTGGACTGAAACTCCTCAGCAGGGCGCGGGTGTCCTGTGGCAGGGACTGGCTAGTTACCGGTTACCAACTGCCACATCAGCAGTGGGTGCATTTAGGGGGCCAGCCAAGGCCAGAACTAGGGGTTTATTGAAGCTTCTAAGCCTAGATGTGGTGCTGTGGGCAGGGGCTCACATGGCATGGTGTGGGGGAGCCGGAACCACACTCCCAGGGTGCAGATGCCAGAACTGGACAGGTACAATATGGAAGCTGGTTGCAACCAGCCAGAGCTACTTTTCCTGATCTTGACACAGGCTCCACTTAAACCAGACAAAGAGGGGCTGTGACCACCTAATGACCGCCATTTGCATGGCTGCTAGGGAAGAGGGTGTAGACCTCTCCCTCCCCTCAGGGTTCTAGAAAGTCACTTGACATTCCTCCCAATTCTTTTTCTCTGCCTTTCCCCTGCCTGCTTCTCAGGTTCTTCAGTCAGCCAAGGACCAAATTAAATGGTCAATACTGAAGTAATGGCTGTGGATTTAAGGCTCCCTGCCCCCAGACCATTTCCTCAATCCTGGAAAAAGCCCAAAGACTGAAGAGGACAAGAGAAATGCCTCTGTGTCCCCAGACCCTCCCAGAACTGACTCCTGAGATCTTTGCCAGGGACTCGGAAATGCAGAGGTTTGTCCCAGCACTGAGTCACCCCTTCTCCTACCACAGCCTGCCCATTGCCCCATGGGAACCAGCTGAGCTGCCTCAACTTGGACCTTAGGCAACGCAGACCCCAGATCCCTAATAAACTTGCTTTTGTCTCCTACCCAGGAGAGAGTGAGAGTGTGTGCGTCCCAGATGCTAGGCTCAAGCATTTCAGGGATCCCCAGCCCCAGGTGGTGTCCCTGTGGTTGTGGAGGGCAATGGGTCAATGGTAAGGGGACTGTTTAACATAGGAGCTTAACACTGACACCAAGTGGCCCTGGACATCGTGGGGTCGCTGTGTACAACTGTGACAAAGAGTAATAACTGAAGGACGGTAGTACTTCCAAGAAAGCCAGAGCAGTAGACAGTGCCCCGAGTTTGTTGTGCTGTACACTTACTGTGACACTGCTGGGGACTCCTTGTACTACGTTTTCTATTCCCAGCCTTCAGAGGGGAAGAGAGTAAAGCTCCCTCCAGACAAACTGAGGAACAGCTTGCCTGTTATTCTTGGCATGCATGGTACCTCGGAATTCCTATACTGGGACATACCCTGGATTCGGGTGCTGGGGGTGGGGAAGCCTACGTTATGCATGTGTGCAATGCGCCCAGTACGTTCCACTGAATGTGTCTCCACTGAATGTGTCGAATTGCGGGTTTCCAGAGAGACAAGGTGTGGAGGGGATCCCAGGCACAAGACAGAAGGATACAGAAGCATTTCTGTGGGACGCGTGTCCGCTTCTCCTCCCTCTGCCCTAGAACCTCCAGTTTTCCTCTTTTTGTGACGCGTACGCTTCCTGCGTCTTTGAACGTCAATACCGCGAGTGAGGTTCGTTACTTCCCACCTCTTGCTGACTGCAGCAACCAGTTCACGTCCCGCCCCAGTCCCGCCCCTCGCCGGTGTGTAGCGCACAGTGGATCCCCACCCCTTGGCAGCATCTGCGATCCTGTAGCGCCACCTGGAGGGAACGCTTGGGAATGGGCTCCCTCAGAGTCCCACTACCCTAATTAACTCCACCCCTAGGGCGGGACCGACCACTGCTTTTCGGTGTTCTTGTTGTTGTTGTTAAGTGCCGTCCTGTTGGTTCCGACCCATAGCGACCCTGAACAGGGTTTCCGAGGCTATAAATCTTTACGGGAGCAGAAAGCCTCCTTTCTCCCGCGGAGCAGCTGGTAGTTTCGAACTACTGACCTTATGGTTCGCAGCCTGATTCGTAACCACAAGCGGGTCTTCAATGACAGCAACAGGGCGTTGCCTTAGCAACCAGCCCTCGTGACCACCCTGCGAGTCTATTGCCAGAGTGGGCACTTGAAATTCTGCCAGCCGCTACAAACGAGAAAAGAGCGAACCCCGGGTGTTAATACAAGCTGCCCATATGGGTTATCACGTCTTGCATTATAAAACTCTTAAGGATTAAATAGTTATATATAGGACATGACTACTTACTTTGGTAATTAGAGGAAAATGATAAAAGTATAGTTTTGTAAACATATACACAGCTTGTGTGTACAAACCATTTAACAGTACAAAAGGCAACTCTGATGGGAGTAAAGGGTATGCAATACCCTTTAGAGTTTGGGGACTAATGTGGCGACGGGAAGTGAGAAATTCTCCAGAAATACTTTGGCAAATATGCGACCACACCCGGTGCCCAGCTCCAGACACCGCCCTAAGCAACCACCCAGATGGGAAGGATCGCTTCCTAGCAACCCAGTCACGCCCCCCTTGGCTCGGTTATTCCAATTGTGCTTGAATCACAGAACTTTTCACAGAGCCCTGCTCCGTAGGGCAGGATATTGGAGTGAAAGGTGATTTTCCATATTCCCTAGGATCTGTATTTGGGTTACAAAGAGTGAATCGAGGAAGCATGGAAACGGCAGAGAGGCCACTAAAGTTTCCTTGCCCATTGTGACTGGACCGTGGAAAGGAGCAGACTCCACATTGGTGGCGGGGAGACCTGGAGGTCAGCGCAGTGTTGCAGGGCCTTTGGAGGGAAGGCAGGAAGCGGGCTCAGCTCTTTCCCGAGGTGCCGGAGGCTGGGCTTTTGGGGATTCTGAAGTGGAGACCTCACTGGGTCAGAAGGGACGGATGCTCGCTGCCCTTAGAACCCCTCTCGGTCCCTGCAGCCGGTGGAGCCGCCAGAACGGCAGGCCTGGCCTTTGGCCCAGAGCTCTTCGAGCTGGCACCGGCTCTCCCTAGGCAGCTCATTAGCGGCTTCCACTGGCCGGAGCTGGCGGGCGGGGAGGACGCGGCGGGCAGGGTGCCATCTGCGTAGCCCAGGTTTCGGGAAGGGCGGCCGGTAGTTCTGAGCGGGAGCAGACGCCAGGACCTGCCTTCCCGTCTCCTCTTATCTCCAGGGCCCCTCCCCATCTCTCAGCATCCTCCCATCTCCACTTCTAGGGCAGGTGGGAGTGGTGGTGGAGGGGATTCAGGGCGCTCCTTTCCCTCGCGCAGAATTGGCATCGGGGTAGGTCAGAAACCTAGATCCCAGAATACTAGGCCCGATCTCAGGGTCACCACAGATACACTGACGCCAGAGTTCTGGTGCGGAAGGGAACGCTGTCTGCACCAAAATCAATTCGGGGCTCAGAGGATGCACGACCCCCTTTATACCAGAGTGAGCCAGTCGCCCAGCTCAGTCTCCGCACGTCCCTTGCTTTCCCATCATTGGCTGGCAGAAGTCAGAGCTTGTCGGATTGGCTTGCATCCAGACAGTGATAGATGGCTCTCCGCAGAAGGGACTGCCGCCGGGTGGGTGTCAGGCGGGGCCAGCCAGGCCGGAAGTAGAGATGGGTGACGGGAAGAGGTGAGAAGGACTGGCGACCCGCCTGAGGCTCAAACTTTCTGTGTTCGCAACCTCCTTTTGAAACACTGCTCTACATGTGTTGTCTTTAAGCGCCGTGGAGTCGGTTCTGATTCATAGTGACCTTGTGTAGGGTTTCTGAGAAGCGACTGGTGAGCTTGAAGCGCTGACCTTGCGGTTCAAAACTACTTTGCAATCTAGCATGTTAACCCGCAGCGCCACATCAGGACCCCTACTGTATATTTATAGGGGAAATCTTATTTCTGAGTCCCAGTAGTTACCTTTAACACCATAGGTAAGTCAAGTTGCATAATTTACCCAACCTGTTCTCATCTTTTCAACAGTATCCATCCATCCATTCAAATATTTGAGTGTTTACCATTAGCCAGAAGGAGGAAGATAATTGGGCATCAATTGGGGGCAGATGGGTGAGGATATAAAGGAGAGAAGGGCTATGAGAGCCATTTCAAAGTAGAAATACATTTAAAACTCAAATGATGTTCTGTAGTTTGACCCCAGTAGTGGTAAAAATTCACAGTGCTTACTGTTACAATTTGTGCTCTTCACTCAAAGGGGGTCATACTTAATTCAAAAACAAATAAATTAGTCAAATGGCTGCCAAATTATATCCTACCACCAACATTTGTATGGTCCTATGTCCCTGAAGGATAAGCATGAGACTGTGAACAATAGGATCTGTGGTTCAAGCCACTCCATGGGAGAAAAATGAGGCTTTCTGCTCCCACAAAGATTTACAGCCTTGGGAACCCTATCCAGGATAACTGTAATTCAGAAACAACTTGAAAATTACAGCAACATGCATCTCTAGTAACTATAGATTTGGGAAATAATCTCAAAGAAATAAGTGGTTGTGAAAAATGTGGAATTTATACTGCACATGTCAATGAGGGCCACCCCTTCAAAAGGTCTCTTTAGAAAGAAAAAGAAGTATTATTATTACTACTAATAATAATAGCCAAATTCCAAATTATTTTTTTTGGAATTCTCTCAACAAACATTTACTAAGTGGCAGTTCTGAGCCGGGCACCTTGCTGGGAGTTAGGGGGAGCTTCTAAGATGAATTGGAACACACAGTTACTGACTCAATGAGATTCACTGGAAACAAAATTGTGTATGAAGATAATAAAATCATAAACATGCTTAGGTTAGGCTCACAGACAGAAGATGGGGAAAGATACACTAAAACGGAGCAACACATAAGCAAAGCAAAGATGTGCAGAAACCCTATCTTCTTTCAAGAATTAAAATGGCAAATGTCAGTCAAATGGGTGAATGGGTGGGGTGACTGGAAGACTGGGGTGTAGTGAGACATGAAGCTTCTCTAGACTGGTCACAACTAGATCACAGATCATGTGAAATGCTATAACATAGCTAACCATTTATTGAGTTTCCTACTCTGTTCATTTTAGGAGTACTATTACTCTCAAGGGAGTCCTGGTGTGGCGCTGTGGGTTAATGAGCCAGGCTGCAAAACCGTTTGAACTGCAAGGTTGGCGGATCAAGCTCACCAGCTGCTCCTCGGGAAACCCCTAACAGGGTCGCTGTGGGTCGGAACCTACTCGGGGGCACTTAACAACAACTTACTCTCAAAAGGAGCTCTGGAAGCATAGTGGTTCCGAGTCGGGCTGTCAACCTCAAGGTTAGCAGTTTGAAACTCCCAGAGGTTCCGCTGGAGAAAGATGAGGCGTTCTGCTCCGGTAAAGATTTACAGCCTCGGAAATCCTGTGCAGGGTTACTGTGAGTCCGAACCGACTCCATGGTACTTAACAACGACAACACTCCTCTCAACGCAACCTAACAAAGTAGATGTTGTTAGTCTTATTTCACAAACTAAGAAAGTGAGGGTCTAAGAGCTAAAACAATTGGTCTAGGGCCCAGCGGTGAGATTTAAAGCCAACTAACCCTATGACCCAATGCTCTTTTCACCAAAAACAGTATTAAAAGAGCTCAGCTTGAACCCTAAACTTAATAGGGAGTCAATGAAGGTTAGCCAGTGATTAATATCATGCCCGTGTTTTGAGGGCAAAATGCTAGCAACATAAAACATGAACAGAAGAAGGGATTGGGTCACCAAAGAAAATCATTTTCGCTACTGTCATTCTTCATCAAAAAATGATGACACCCAGCTTGACCACCCATCTTAATCACCAAACAGTTCTCGTACAAATCAAGTAATTCTCAGAGTTTTTTCATTAATTCAGATCATTGCAGGCAAGCATACCAAAAGAGGTCTTTTAAATGTGTTCATTTGGACATTTAGATTCTGAAAAATATATTTGAAATAATGACTCCACTTTATATCTTATGTTTTTGGTGCCCTCTTTTCATCCTTGATGGTGCTGTAGGATAAGCACTGGAGTGCTAACACCAAAGTCAGCAGTTCAAAGCCGCTAGCCGCTCTGTGGGAGACAGATGAGGCTTTCTGCTCCTGTGAAGATTTACTGCCTCAGAAACCCTATACTGGGTTGTGATGAGTTGAAACTGACTCCATGACAGTGAATTTGATTTCATTTTTTCTTATTATCCCTACCCACTCTTATTCTGAAAACACACACACCAGACTAAATGAAAGAAAAAGAAAATTACGTGAGACATCTGATTCTATGTGAGTAAACCCTCATTTCTCTTTAACCAGATACCTATTTTTTTTTCTTCAAAAGATCTAATTTTTAAGACATTGAAAATATCTATCTTATTCTCATGATGCCTTATCTAGCAGAACTTAAGGATGGAAGAAAACTCCTGCCTTGAGGCAACAACTTCTTTGTGACAGACAGGGGATGGACATGTTGGAGACTGAGGAAATTTGGGTTCATTGGTGGAGTGATCAATAAAGGTTAGCTTTAATAGCTTCTGGGTATCAATCACTGGGTTGGGGATCCTTTTACCACTCCAGAGTAACCACCCCTGTCCTTGGAAGGTTAGAGATTTCCTGCATCGTTCCCTCCTAAAGGATGGCTGGAAAAGTACAGAGTTCAGAGTTTGGTATGGGGAAGATGTGAGATGAAAATTGAGACCAAAAAGGATCTCACAGGTCCTGTGGATGGCCTTGAGAAGGGACTGCTCTCTACCACGGTGCACAAACAGATGATGTTCTACATCCTATGTTACCAAGAGGCGACTGGGAGCTTAAAAGCTCATGAGCTTTTAAGCATCTAAGGTGCAATTGTTGGTCTCTCCATGTACAGAAGAAATAAGAGTGATAAGAACTGAAAATGCTTGGAATCAAGTAGTCCAGCGGACCACTAGAGCATGTGAACATTAGTTACCACAATGTTGAGGCCAGAAGAACTAGAGGGTGCGCAGTTCCCACTACCAACTGTTCTGAAAGGGATCACATTAGAAGTTCCTGGGTCAGAGTGGGAGAAAGTGTGGAACGACACTCAAAATATTTTTAAAAGACTGGACTTAATGATCAGAAGGAGACTGGAGAAACCCAGAGACTATGGTGTCTGTCAGCTTTCCAGGTCTGGAATGGAACTTCCCCTCATGGCTCAAGTTTCAGGCAAGTTGTAGATAGGCATATAGAGGAGACAACGACACTCGTAAGGCTTGCTCACCATTTAAATGGTCAACCATTCAAAATCAAAAGGACATTTACCTTAGAACCAAGTTGAGAAGGTATGCAAAGGAAAGTAGTATAGAAATAAGAACAAAAGGGAGGAAGTGGGATAACTGTTGTTAAATGAAGGGGATTGCAATCACTGAGGTGAGACAAAGTGTATGTATGATTTGTTGGATGTAAAATGGATGATCTCTGTTAACATTCAACTCAAATTACAATAAAAAGTTTCCAAAATAAAATAATAAGCTGCTCTCACCGTTCTGTCCAGAAGATGGCGCTATAAGGCAGGACCCATTTTCATCCTTCTTTGAGGGACTGGGATAAAAGGACAGTGGCAAGGTCTGCAGGAACAATACCTGCTGTGGGAGACAGCTCCAGGGAAATATTGAGAAAAATGCCCTCCCAGGAATAAGCTGTCAAGAAATCCAGATCTTTTTCAACTCTCCCCAGTGACCCCTTCTCTAGGGTAGCCCATAAATTGAAGGGCTTATACTCTGAGGGAGAAGAAAGAAGTTGGATGGTTCTGGGAAAACAAGCTAGAAACCCTCAGATGAGGAAATGAAAGCTCAGAGGACAACTTGCTCAATGTCACACAACTATCAAGTGGCAGCGCCAAAGGAGACAGTTCCCTGAAACTGAAGCCCTGCTGACTCCTCTCTGCCCCACTGCACACTTTTCTGCAGAGCATCACAATCTAAAATTTGAGAATAAAATTCCATTGGCATGGAGGGCTCTAATTCCTGAGCAATTAAAAAAAATAAAAAGCAGTGCCCTTGAGTCAAAACCAGAGCTTCAAACTAGTTCATTCTGGTTTGAGGCTCTGTTGAGAATTTGCCTTTCCAACTGAGATACACAGAATCCAAATCTCCAGTTCAAAAAGATCCACAGATGATTCGTATGTGTACATCACCTGGGGGTCTTGTTAAAACATAGGTTCTGATTCAGTATATCTGGAGTGAAAAGGCACATTCTCAGCAAGAGTTTCAACCATAATGAACCTGCTCAAAATCCCAATTCACAGATTTATTTGCATTTTGATAATCTGCATAATTGAGTGTAGTTTACACATGTTAAAATAAATTAGTATTTTTTAATCTGCTCTGTAAACGTTCACTCAATTCACAACAAAACATTAAAAAAAACATGAAAAGAAAAGACATCCTATTTTATTCTACAGTTCAATGAGTAGTGGCTACTGCATACAAGTATTTTGTGTAGCTGCTGGGAACACCAACCAACTGCAATAGTCTTTTTTTAAAAAATACATTAATAACGGACTGCTAATCACCACTGATGAAGATCAAAGAGCACAGCCTTCAGTATGGACTACATCTCAATATAAAGAAAACAAAAATCCTCACCACTGGACCAATAAACAACATTCTTGTCAATGGAGAAAAGATTGAAGTTGTCAAGGACTTCATTCTTCTTGTATCAACTATCAACATTCATGAAAGCAGCAGTCAAGAGATCAGATGATGTATTGCATTAGGAGGTAAATCTGCTGCACAGGAACTTTATAAAGTGTTGAAGAGCAAAGATGTCAGGTGTGCCTGACCCAAGCCACGGTGTTTTCAATAACCTCATATGGATGCAAAAGCTGGGCAGTGAATAAGGAAGATCGTAGAAGAATTGATGCCTTTGAGTTGTGATGTTGGAGGAGAATACTAAAAGTGTCATGGGCTGCCAAAAGAATCAATAGATCTGTTTTGGAAGAAGTGCAGCCAGAGTGCTCCTTGGAGGCCAATCAGATGGCCAGACTTCGTCTCTCATACTTCAACATATTGTCAGGAGGTAACAGTTGCTGGAGAAGGATATCATGTTTGGTAAGATGGAGGGTCAGAGAAAAAGAGGAAGACCCCCAAAGAGATGGACTGGCCAAGTGGCAGCATCGATGGACTCAAATGTGGCAACATTAGTGAGGTTGGCCCAGAATTGGACATTGTTTTCTTCTGCTGTGCATAAGGTTGCTATGAGTCGGAGCTGACTCGATGGCACCTAACAACCACCACCACCACCACCACCACCACTGAGCTCTGGTAGTGTAGTGGTTACGAATCGGGCTGCTAACCTTGGAAATTGTATGGGGGTAGTTCTACTCTTCTGTATGGGGTCGCTGTGAGTTGGAATTGACAGTACAGCTGTGGGTTAGTGGTTTACCATCTACTGCATTCATTTATCTTCTAAGAAAGGATTTATATACCACAGACAGACAAACTGCTCACACAGATTTCTTTTAATATGGTGTATATAAATAGGTATTACTTGTTAAATATTCTGTAAAAGTAATGCTTTATTGACGCATAATTTTATTTGCACTTCTAACCTCTGTGAGGCACTCTGGTGGTTGTTGTGAAGTGCCGTCAAGTCAATTCTGACCCGTAGCGACCCTATATAGGGTTTCCAAGGAGCAGCTGGTGAGCTTGAACCACCAACCTTGCAGAGTTCACATGATTTTGCAGTCTGATGCATTAGCTCACAGCACCACACCAGGACTCCTGGAGCTCTGGTAGCGTAGTGGTTATGAGCCTGGCTGCTAACCTCAAGGTCAGCAGTTCAAAACTACCAGTTGTTCCACAGGAGAAAGATGAGGCTTTCTGTTCCCATAAAGATTTACAGCCTCAGAAACCCTATACAGGGTCAATATGAGTCGGAACCAACTCCATGGCACACCACCACCACCACCTCTGTGAAGTTGGCAGGGGTTGTCATCCCTACTTCACAGGTAGGGAAACTGAGGCTCAGCTGAGTAGGAGGCTGCTCTCTGGTCCTAGGAGCAAAGAGATCTGAGTCCCAGTGTGGGCTTCCCTTTGAAGAAAAGTTTCTCCTGTTAGGAAACTGCCCTGGGCCCAGCAGGCCTGTCCTCTGCTATGTACTGCCTGTCAGCAACTCCATTTTGACTGACAAAATGGCTGAGATTAGACTAGTAACTGAGTGGGGGTGTGAGGAGAGAAAAGTGATAGGAAATCAGATGCATTTTCCCAGATTCCAAGAGAAACTTTGAGGGCATTATTGAAAGAATCATAGAAGGTAAGAATCTTGGAAAGGTTGACAGAATACACCCTGCTCCCCCTGCCCCCCATCTCCCTACCAGGATTAGGATGCAGGTAGTCTGTTTTATGCAATTAAAATGGAGCACTGATTTGCAAAGGCTAGAGAATCAGGCCAAGATGCTAGGCCAGGTGTAAAGCTTACCGGGACTGAGATATAAACTGAAGAGGGAAAAAAAAAGGGGGTCTCTAACTCAGCATCCATTTTGTTCAGCAGGTGCACTTTTCTAAGTTCTATCTAAATAAATGAAGAGGAATGAGGTGCAGCAGAGAAAAGAGGCAAAGGGGCTGAGGAGGCAAGAAGGAAGTCAATAGTGGCAGAGAGGCAAGTATGGCTGGGGTCTGAAAGATGGCTCAGGGTTTAGTAAGGCTCTTTCTTGCCTGTCTCACGGGAACACACACATACACACCCTCCAAGCCTGGCCCACTCCCAAGGATGTACAGCTTAAAGCTCAGATCCTGGCCAGCAATAAGGAAGAGGAAATTGGGATGTCCCCTGGGGCAGATCAACTTATGGGACCTATTTGTAGTTGTCAGAGGCTCAGAGGTTGCTGTGTGCAAGCTGCTTAGGGCTCTGGGTCACAAAAGAAATAAGAAACTTCCCTGATGACACTTTATCCTCCTCCTCCTCCTTCTGACTCCTTTTTCTTCCACATTCGTTAAACCTGCTGAATCCCTTAGGCAGCTGGAATCACAGAAGCTAGAGACTGATCCGTGTACAAGGGAAACAGGGGGGCCTAGAAACAGCAGAACCTGGGAGAGGTATCCGTGTACAGAGCAAATGAGGGGAGCCTGGAAACAGCTGAATCTGGGGAGATGGAACTGACTAGTGAGAGAGCAAAGGGGTTCTGGAAACTGCTGAACCCAGGGAGGCCAATTTGTGTACCGGGCAAACAAGGGGGAACCTGGAAACAGCAGGATCTGGGGAGACAGTTCGTGTACAGGGGTCAGAAAGAGAGAGAGAGAAGCCTGGAAACAGTTGGATCTAGGGAGGGAGATTCGTGTACAGGGGAAACAAGGGGAGACTGGAAACTGCACAATCTGGGGAGATGCGTCAGTGTACAGAGGATGTTGGGGCGGCTTGAAAACCAGAGCTATCAGGATGGACCTGTGTGGGATTGTGATGGAGAGCGGAGTCTGGGGAATGGGATGAGGCAGGTGGGATGCAGGGAGACAGGTAAGTATAGGAGTGAAGCCAGAAGGGTGGTTGGATGGACTGGGGAGCCCAATGAAACCCTTTCCTAGCAGGCTTGCATTAGACCCCTGTGCATCCCCTTCATCCTGACAGGACAACCCTCAGAAACAGAATTCCAATGGGGACTCAAGTTTCACTGGACAAGATGACAAGAAAAGTCTTTGTGGGCAGTTGCTGCCCTGGCCCTGAATTCCCTGGGAGAACAGAAGACATGGGAGAAGAGAGGGGGAAGAGAAGACTGAAGGAGTTGTGGCCCTTTGCCTGCCTTCTTCCCTACCCATCTCTGACAGGGACAGGCCTCTTTCTCCCTTTCCACCAGCTAGCCTGACCTCTCCCCCAAGCGGTTGACTGCTGAGTGACAGACAGACAAAGACAGAGCTGCAGACAATCCACTGAGGAAGGCTCCACAAAAGCTCCCTCCCTCCCCTCCCCACACCAGAGAGAGGCCCTGGGCCAGCCAGGGTCAACAGGAACTGTCACCCCAGTGCAGTTGTCTTTGGGTGACAGGCCTTTAGGAGACAGGGCGACCAGGGGCTTGGAAAGGCTTGAGATTTTTGGGATTCTGTCTGTGCCTCTTAGAAACCAGGGTTTCCCAGCCTCTGAGAGAGAGAAGGGAGGGGGATCAGCAGCCTCCTTAGCAAAAAAGCCAACCTGGTTCCACTCTTCACTGGCTATGGGATCTTGGGCAAGCTATAGTCAGTTCCTCTCTGGGTCTCAGTTTTCTTATCCATGAAATGAAAGATTGTTCTAGATCACTAAAGGCCCTGCAGCTGTAACATGTAGACTCAGAAGGGAGTGAGCCCAGAGTAACATTGCTTCTCCTTCTTTGATATTGCTTAGGGCTTTGCAGCAAACAATGGGAGCCAGGCTGACTTTTGGGGTATTATGGGAGTATTTAAGCAAGCTTTTCCTGGCGCTGATAGCCCTCCTGGAACAAGTGTACTTCCATTTCTCATTACTCCGAGGGCGTCCCTTCCCATAAGCAAAATGATTATTTACTCCAAATGCCTTGGGTACATATGCTTGTGATTTAGTCAGGAATATGGGATCTGTACCCAGTAATGGGCTCAAGGGTAACAATTGTGAGGGTGGTACAGGACAGGGCACAGCTTTGTTCTGTTGTGCTGAGTTAGAACTGACTCAACAGCACCTACCTAACAACAACAGCAACAACCCAGAAACTCATCTTTCTCTCCTGAATGCTTTGTTCTGCTTCAATGCTGGCCTCACTCCCAGCCCCTCTATCCTCTTAAGTGTCCCTTGTCTAGGTTGTTGCTGTGTGCCATGGAGTCTATTCCAACTAGTATCAACTCAAAGGACAAAGTATAACTCTCCCATAGGGTTTCAAGGCTGTAGTCTTAACAGTCTCTCTTGGTGTGATTGATGGGTTCGAACTGTAGACCTTTTGCTAGGCAGCCACTGAACCACCAGGGCTCCTTCCTTGCCTAGGATAGGCCTCTGTCATTATCCTGCTTCTCCTGAAGCCACGGATGTTAGGAACGGTGGCCTATTCGAAGAAGGGAGCTTCCTTCCCCAATAGAAAGCCCAGCAGTTTCCCCAGGGTCCGAATACCTCACCGAGCAACCACACCCTTCCCCATTCTCAAGTCTGGAGAAGGACACAGTGATTGTGTCTAAGGCTGCTTGCTGGAAGGCATCTGAGACACCCCAATATATAAGCCACCTTGATTGAGCCTGGGGCAAGGGAAGAATAGTGTGTGTGCGTGTGTATTGGGGAGGGGGTTAGAATTACCACTGACAGAACTTAGGTCGTGTCTCTAATATTTGAGCACCAGGCCACTCCTCCCTACAGTGAGAGAAAGCAACGAGTTTAGCATAAGGAGCTTAGCTTGAGCAGGATCCTCTGACAACCCCAGAAACGCTCCTCACCTTCAGGCAGTGCAGAAGAAAATGTCTAGCACTTTGGGGATCAGAATCAAAGAGTTCTGTCCAGCAGATCCGAAGGGAACTAAGGTTGCCTGACAAACCTCTCTAGAGCACCTCAGGTGACCTGCCTCAATCAAGAATGGGGGGATGAGAGGTGGCACCCTCCTAGGGACAGTGCTGGGAACCAGACCTCTGATATCCAGCGCCACCAAAGATCATCTCAAGTGCACAGGACGTCTTTGGAACTGGGGCCAGTCATTCCCAAGTCCTCGCTCTCATGCTGCCTCCCTCAGCACCATCAGGGATGCTCAGGCCTTTCTTAAGGAGTCCCAAGAATGTGGCGCTGGAGCGGTAGTGGGCTGGGCACAGGAGGATGGGCTCTGCCGGGCCGAGGGCAGGCAGAAGGGGGGAGGGGATCTGATTAGAATCCGGGCCGTATGGCGAACGCGATGGAGATGGAGGTAATCACTGAGCGGGCGAGACAGCGTGCTCGGCGACAGCAGGCGGCCCGGCAGTCACCATGGCAACCGCGGCCTCCGGGGCGCGCGGCTCTGCGCAGCTCCGCGTCCGCGGTGGAACATCTGCTTTGCACAGGGCTGCTGGGAGCCGGGGGGTGCGGGCGCGGCTTCTTCCCCCACCCCACAAAACAGAAACAAATTAGGCCAACTGTCCAATGAGGGGCCGCAAATGTATTTATTAATGCGAGGGAAAGGTTGTTCCGGAGCGCAGTTTGATTAATGTTTGAGTCTTCAGCTTGTCAGTCTGGTTTTGTCTCCAGCAAAAGGGGGAAAGGGAGGGGCAGGGTGGGGGGCTGGTCGGGGAGTGGGGAGGAGAGAGACAACAAAGCGGGAGGGGATGTTAATAGCCAAATAGGCTCTTTTTCATGTTTCCCTTAGCAGGCCACCCTTGATTGATGGCTCAGACAGAGACCGAAGCGCATCAGGGAGACGCGAGCCCCTTGCGAGAGATGCGGGAATGGAGGGAGAGGGGGGCCGTAGGAGCCTGGCTGGGTCCTTGGGGAGGGAACTCCCGGAGGGTTGAAAAGAAGGAATGACCCCAGAAACGGACACCTCCAAAGGAAAATTGCACAAACTGTTTACAAGCGCCCCTCCTCCCCTCCTTGCGGCCTCTGGGCTGCCGGAGCCAGCACGTGGGTTGGAGGGTACAACGTCGTCTCTAGCTTTACAGAGAAGGTTAGGGATGGGAAGAGGGAGATGCGCAAAAGACTGTTTCGAGTTCCCCTTCCTCCTTTCCTCAACCGTTCTCTTTTCTTTCCTCTTTACTATGTTTTCCATCTTCACTTTTGGCCCCGTCTTTACTCCTTTCTCTTTGTCTTTTCTTCTATTGTTTCTTTCCTCCCATCTTCCCGCCCTTCCTTGATGATATCAGCGGGCTGCAATACCGACTGCCTTGCTTAGATGTCTTCTGTGAACACAGCCTGAACACATATGCCTGTTATTTTGTCTCTTCTTTTCTGGAGTCATAGGGAAACGGAGAACGCGATAGAACCTCTTGTTGTTAAGTTCCGCCGAGTTGGTTCTGACTCATAGCGACCCTGTACAGGGTTTCTGAGGAGCAGCTGGTAGGTTTGAACTGCCAGCCTCGTGTCTCACAGTCCAGAGTTGATCCTACAGACCCAAATTGGGAGAAAACACCACCTTACTCCTCTTACCTTCGTAGTCCCAGTCCCATGAAAAATGGGATGGAAGCGGTGGGCGGGGGGGGG
>NW_006408525.1:22981618-22989626 GCF_000296735.1 Chrysochloris asiatica
TGAGGCTTTCTACTCCCGTAAAGATTTACACCCTCGGAAACCCTATACAGGGTCGCTATGGGTCGGAACCGACTCGATGGCACATAACAACAACAACAAGGGAGAGGGGGAGAGTTCTTTTCAAACATAGTATTTAGCATAGTAGTTAAGAAGAGTGTAGGCTTTGGAATCAGACTATCTGGTTTGAAAGTTGGTTTCTCCACTCACTAGCTGGGTGACGATGTGGCCAATACTTAGCCTCTCTGAACCTTCCTCAGCAGTACAATGGTGTTTTCCATTGTACCCAGATCACTGGGTTGTGGAAGGAGTAAAGGAAGATAATCCATATGAAGTACTGAGTCTGATGCTCAATGCACATTGATGGCTATTATTATAGATGCTTTTCAGACAAAATCTATGACCAACAACACTGAACAGACCATCCAACTATACAAGGGTAAGTCAAGATGTACTGCTACTAGGCTTCCCGTTCATACATGCAAGAGTTTATTCCAAACAAAACATATTTTACTACGTCTCTATGATCAGTGAATGGCTGCAGACAAGTTCTCTTAGTAACATACTGTCTTAGTCCCATTAGGGGGCCTCCAAATAAAGAGTTCCAATCAAAACACTAGCTTCTGAGGGGATCTGCTGGGCCAGCTAACTTCAGGACAGAGAGGTTAGCTTCGGAGATTATGGAGACTATTTTATGGGGATCCCAAAGGGGTCGTTTTGATAGGTTTTCCTAGAAGGACACAGGACGATTACAGCGGTTTATTAAGAAGTATTTAAAAAATTGAAAACTGCATTAGTGAGAAAACGGCCAAGAAAGTGGCATTGAGAATCTTTTTTTAAATCACAATAATGCACCTACCTGATCATTCTTCAGGGGTATCAAGGACTGTCCTATGAGAATTTCATTGGAAACCCCATCCACACTACAGCCCTGATCTTCCCCCTTCAGATTTCTTTTTCTTCCCCAAACTCAAAGAACATTTAAAAGGAACAAGATTTGAGTCTCTCGAGGATACCAAAATTGCTGTTTTGACGTGGTATAAATCAAAGAGTGCAGAATTCTTCAGGGAGAAGTTAGAGAAATGGAAACAGGGCCTTCAGAAGTGTAGAGACCTAGATGGAGGAGGATATGTCAAGAAACAGTAGCTTCACATTTTGATACTTTTCTTTGCTTTAGTTTAGCTGATTCCCCGACAGCCTGCTGCCAGGTGTTTGTTGCTGTAGTTTCCTGTTTACTAGGTTTCCATTATGGTGTGGGTATGGTGGAAAGTCCACATTCCCCCCCCCCCATCAATCTGACATATGTTTTGAGTTGTTGGAAATTGATTACATATATTCACTTGCCCACCTACTGCCTCATGACCAGTGAATTAAGGGTTCAGTCTACGGCAAATAGAAATAGCCTTTTTTGAGAGGTTAGGCCTGAGGTTAAGCTCCATCCGCCCAATACTTTCAGCAAATACGCCAAGAAGAACAGGCTTATCACAGGCTCTGTTCCCTGGGAGCTGAAACTCTCAGATGGTATGCAGTTTGATTATGAAATAATGAGGCAAATTTATAAGCAAATGCTCTAGGAGAGAATCTCTTTGAGGATATTGCCTTTAAAGTAATGTCACTAGGAAACTGCATTTGTTCTGAGGGTTTCCATTCGGGAAGGTTTCATGGGATTTTCTTTAGAGTCCATGGCACATTTATTTTGCTATCCCGAGAGATTCTACATCTTCATTCTTGAAGAAGGGGATGTTAAACTGTCTTAGCTTGGCATTTTTCAGTAGTTTCTGTTTTTAGCATTGACAAAAGTGTTCAGATAAAACCATATTGTTGTTGTTAAGTGCTATTGAGTCTGTTTCGACTCATAGTGATCCTGTATAGGGATCCAAAGGAGCAGTTGGTGTGTTTGAACCGCTGACCTTGTGGTTTGCAGCTCAGTACTTTTCCTATAGCACCACACCAGGAGTCCCGAATAAAACCATAGTCTCCCACTAAAAAGCCATGCAATAGAATGCCAGGTATGGTCTGAACTGAACCTTGAATTGAAGGGGAGAAGGTATGAGGATAAAGACATTATAATAGTAAGGTTAATAGTCGTAATATGCACCAATGTTACATTTCTTGATTTTATAACTGTACTGTGGTTGTTTGGGTAAAAGAATGTCCTTGTCCTTAGAACAATACACTAAAGTATTTTAGGTAAAGGGACACAATGTCTTCAACTTACTCTCAAAAAGTTCAGAAAAACATGCAATGTAAGTGTACAGATGTTGTTGTTGATGTTAAGTGCTGTTGAGGTGGTTCCAACTAATAATGATCCTGTATAGGGCTTCCATTCAAACCAGAGCTTATCCCACAGTGCCACACCCAGACTCCCAGCGGATAGATGGAGAAGAAGAAAGCAAGTAGAGCTAACAGTAAACATTTGGTGACTTTGGGTAAAGAACATACAGGAGTGCTTTACATTCTTTTTAATATTCTGTAAATTTGAAATTGTATCAAAATGAAAAGTTACCAAAAAAACCCCAAAGCAAAACAAAAAGCCACAACCATAAACTCCATTTGAAAGACAGAGACATCATTTAGATATTGCATCTTTCAAAAGAAGGCATTTTTATCTGGGATGAAGACAGGGAAGGCAAGGTCATCAAATCTGTGGATGACACAGAGCTGGAGGAGAGAGTTAATATTTTTGGTGACAGGCTGGTGATCTAAGAAGCGCTTGGCAGGATGAGAACATGGGACTAAATTGAACCTGGTTAAACTTGGCACATGCTCCATCAGTGTTAGTTAAATTGAATTGAAGGAGATGAACTTCAAAGAGTTAAATGATAAGACATATACTTTTCACCCACTGAGTTAACTCCAGTAGAATGAGGAAAGATATGACTCGTTAAGTGCTGTCAGATCAGTTCCAGCTCAGTGACCCTGTATAGGGTTTCCAAGAAGCAGCAGGTGGATTTGAACCACCAACCCGTGTCTAGCAGTCCAGCGCTTATCCTAACAGGGCCATCCCAGGACTCCAGATATGACTTAAGGGTAGCAGATATCAAAATCAACAGTAAGTGCAGTTGACTGCAACCTCAAAATGATAAAGGAGCTACTATGATCTGTGTGAGTCGGAAACGACTCTATGGTACTTAACAACAACAACAACAACATGATCTGTGACTGCCATAGAAACCAGTAGGTTCTGAGCTGCATTAATGGAAATACAGTCTCAAGAACCAGAGAAGTGACAGTGTTCGTCTATCCCGTATGGATGAACTTAATCTAGAGTACTCATGTGGCCTTGTTGTTGTTGTCAAGTGCCGTTGAGTTGGTTCCGACCCATAGCGACCCTGTACAGGGTTTCCGAGGCTGTAAATCTTTACGGAAGCAGAAAGCCTCATCTTTCTCCTGCGGAGCGGCTGGTAGTTTCCAACTGCTGACCTTAAGGTTCACAGCCTGATTCATAACCACTATGCTACCAGAAGCTTAGGCCACTATTTATTTAAAAACAAAATAAAAAACTGGGGTTAGGGCATTGCTAATGAAAAGGGATATAAAGAAAGAGAATAGTGAGAATTTGAAGTGAGAGCATCTGAGGAATAGCTGAAGGGACTTGTTGTTGTTGTTAAGTGCCGTTGAGTCGGGTCCGACCCATAGCGACCCTGTACAGGGTTTCCGAGGGTGTAAATCTTTACGGGAGTAGAAAGCCTCATCTTTCTCCCGCGGAGCAGCTGGTAGTTTCGAACCGCTGACGTTAAGGTTCGCAGCCCGTTTCGTAACCACTACGCCACCAGAGCTGAAGGGACTAGAGATGTTTAAATAGAAGCAGGAAAGTCTCAGGGGTTCTCTTTGGCTGTCTTTAGAACATTTGAATGGCATACGGATGGGAAAGGACTATACATTAACCATAGCTACGCAAGGTGAAAATGGAACAGAAGGATGGAAATTACAAGGAGACAGTTTCTGGCTTACTATGAGGAAGAATTTCCTAAACATTAAAGCAATCAGAAAATGGAAAAGGGTTACCTAGTGAAGCAGTCAGTTCCTTGTCACTGGATGTATCCAAAGGATATTGTGTGTGCCATAGAGTCCATTCTGACTTATAGCAACCCAGTATAGGGTTTCCAAGAGCAGCTGGTGGGTTTGAACTGCCTACCTTGTGGTTAGTAGTCTAGTGCTTATCGTACAGTGTGACACCTAAAGATATTATCAGGAGTATTATAATACGAATTCTTGTAACAGGAAGGACTCTGAGTTAGATGGACCTCTCTGGTCCCTTGAACACTGAAATTCTAAGTAATCATGTGTTTGTATAGAAAAGAAAACCCCCAGCAGTCTCCTTTACTCTGTGGTCTTTACTCTATTTACAGAAACTGTCCACAAACCCTGTGCTTGGGAAGCAGGAAGGAGAAAACCTCTCCATTTTGTCTTTTCTCTGCTTTTCACCCCATTTCTTTTTTGGTCTCCCATCTGCCCCTCAGTCATCTAGGCCCCAGAACTTCCATGTTGACATGCAGATGAGTCCTTGAGAGATGTGCAATTTGGAAAATTCTAGGTGTTGTACAGTCTTCCCACCAACGCTGGCTATAAGCCTGTTTGGCATCTGCTTTCAGAGCACAGTTCCTGCATTTGAGGAATTTAGCTGCGATTCCAGTCTTCTTTTAAGGCGCTGGAAGTCCAGTAGAGTGTGTGTTTGTGGTATGTGTGAGGGGGCACCACTGGGGCTAAACCCTAGCGGAAAGGAAACTGACCCCTTGGATGAACTGCATCTCGCAAAACCAAAGGAAAGCAGAAAACAGAGATAAGAAACACACTCCCTTTCTTTCTTGTACTCTTTCCCCAATTCTTTTCTGTTTTAATCACAGGAAGAATGATTAGTCAGCCAAGGAAGGACGGGGGAAGAAAGCAGATGAGATTTATCTGGCTGGGGTCTGCCTGAGTTGCAGCCATGTGACTATATGGCTGACCTGGGGTCTCCATCATGTTCCTGCCTGTCCACAAGACGGATCAGGTGGCTCTTCCACCGCACCCCCATCCCCCCCACCTCATTCCAGGAGAGGGTTGCTAGGATAATTACACCCTACTTGTTTCTATCGCTCCAACTCTTTCAGCTCCTAGAATTTTTTTTTCCAGTTCCTTAAAGGACTGAGAAACTTCTTCAACACTGAGTAAACTAGAATCCGAAGGTTCTCCTTAGCAGAGACGGTGAGGTAGATTCTCAGAAATCATTCCTGATTTTCACCATTCTCTATCCCCACCCCACACACCCCATGTTAAGTGGTAACTCAATTACTTGGCCCTTCATTTCAGCAACACACAGCCTTTTCTCAAATAGCCAGGTCATCTCTGGTATTCACGAAGCTGCCCCTTCACATGGGCTGTCTTGATGATTCAACATTGGAGTCAACAGACCTGGACCCTAACCCTACTTCTAAACTCTTGGATAAATCACTAAATCTCTCAGAGTATCAATGATTCCACTTATAAAATGGGAATACTTGTACCTACTTCTCAAATCTTTTGGAAAAACTCGATGAAAGGATGTAGGTGAGTGGCAAAATCAAGT
This sequence comes from Chrysochloris asiatica, assembly GCF_000296735.1. Taxonomy (NCBI): domain Eukaryota; kingdom Metazoa; phylum Chordata; class Mammalia; order Afrosoricida; family Chrysochloridae; genus Chrysochloris; species Chrysochloris asiatica. Next base: position 22,987,164 of record NW_006408525.1, read on the forward strand.
GTTCAAAACATGGCAACTTGAACTCATAGGGCTTACATTTGTCAGTGCTAAGTGGATAAAGCTAAAGAAGGTGATAAGGGTTAAGAGGAAACTAAACCTTCTAGGAAACTCAGGGAGTCCTGGTGTGGCACTGTAGGATAAAGCACTGGCCTACCAGATCAGTTTGAACCACAAGGCCGGTGGTTCAATCCTACCAACCACTACTAAGAAACCCTGTACAGGGTCGCTATGAGTTGGAACTAACTTGACCGTGCTAACAACAGGATTTGCTGAAAGGGATAGGTTTGCTTAAAATGCAGGAGGAATGATAAGAAGAAGAAAGATCGGGCAAAAGAAAGGAAAAGAGGGCTCACTGGAGACTGAACTGACAGGAAGAGAAAAAGTTGGAATGGACAGAATGAGACAGAGCAAGGTAAAAGATGAGCAGACAGACAAATAGCAGATGGGAAGGGAAGACAGAATGACAAAGGTCAGAGGAGAAACCCAGCTGGTGTGAGGCAGGGGTGCTGGAGAAGATAGACAGACACAGACGGAAAAGAGAAAACTGAGGTGGGGGTCAAAATGAGATGGGGGACCAGGGGCAGGACAGACAGACTGAGAGCGAGTGAGGCAAGCAGAAGACGGACAGACAGATGGCAGGGACAAGAGGGTGCCCTGGGTTGCCTGCATTCTGCTGTGTTTACCAGCTAATTGAGTTAAATTGTTGTCAGAGATGTAATTAAAGGGTAGAGAGAGCTCTCTGGCAGGCCCGAAACAGATGGAGGGGGCTTTAATTGGTAATTAAATTCTTCCCTGGCAGCTGAGGAAGGAGCTTATGCTTCAGCCTTACCAGGCCACGGGTGGCCTTCCCCCCATACCCGGCCCCTCTCAGGGGCTCTTTGGGGAGGGGGCCTGGCTCTACACACCAGCAGCCTGGCAGGTGGGGAGGCCTGGTAACTGCAGGAGAATGCCAAAGAACCCTCCGTCCCTGCGGGGGCTGGCTCAGCTCCCACGGACTATTTTCCAAGCAAACCCACCCTATGCCCGCCCCTTCCTGAACCCCCATTCCCACCCACCAAATTGACCAGTGAACTTTTCCTTGGCCCCTATTGCTTCCCTAGGGCTCCCAGGGAAGAATAATGGGCTCTAGCTTGGGAAGGGTCAGTTGGCTTGGTCAGGGACCCAGGCAGACCTGGCTGTTGGCAGGGCTCCCATTAGCATCTGTCCCCTCCTCCCTGCTCTCCTAACCAGAAGATATGGTGGGGAGAGTGTACTCCTCTTGGCACATCACTGTCTGGGCCTGACTCGGCTTCCATCCTCATCTCCTTTCCCCCCACCCCCTAACTCCAAATAAGACAGGGATGGAATCACTAGTCTTGATGGGCAGATTGGTTTGCCTTTCTAAGATGAAGACATCTAGACTACAGTAATCAACTTTCAGCTCCACATCTCTGGCTGACCTGCATTTCAGAGGCGAAGGGCCCTTGGTTGTAGTGGGGAAGGGGGAGGTTGATTTTCCTGAAACCCACATATTCTGACCTGTTCCACTTCAAAGAAAGAGAGAGAAGTAAAAAGAGAGCAAAGAGGCAGGACTTTAAAACAGAAAGCTGAAAGGGAAGTTAGGCAGAAAGAAAATCCAGGCCAGACGTTGTGGAATTATGGTCAAATGCACAGCTGAGTATGAATCAGCAATGCAGTGCTGTGCTTACAAAAGCAAGCACCAAGCTGGGATCACTCTCTCATTAGATCTCAGCAGATCAGACAGGAGCTCTTTGTCTTGCTTGGGGCTCCAAGGAGCCTAGAGAGCCATGAGGAGTTGAGAGGGATTTCTGGAAGGGCCAAAGAAATGCCGGACATTTTCGTGAGGCACACTACCTAGTTGTAAGGGCTTTCACTAGGAGGGTGGCACCTTTCTGATCACTTACCATTAGCTCCACCGCTGATGCTCTCTGCCAGGGACTTTGCTTCCCACTGTCCTATCCCCCTTCCCTGGACTAACAGCTGCCTCCTAGATCTTCAGGACACTATCCTGTCTCCCTCACCTGTCCTAGTGTTTTGTCCTATTTACTTGTTTAATTGTCTGACCCCTCACAAGGCTGCAAACTCATATAAATGGGCAAGGATCATGTTTGTCACATTCCCACTTAGCTCCCCAACACCTAACACCTGGCAAACAGTAGGTGCTGAATTAATTTTTATGGAATACAGTTATAAGCCCAGATAATTCAAGATAAAGATGAGCAAGTTGAAGACCAACACTTGGAGTCATCAGGAAAGTTATGATAGAAATGAGAAGGGCACCAAACACAACAGAGGTTTAGGTTAGCTGTGGGGAAGATCTTTTTAAGAAATCTTTCTATATCTATTAAGAGTGGCATGAACAGTTTACATTTAAACAACATTCTTATCAATGGAGAAAAGATTGAAGTTGTCAAGGACTTCATTCTTCAAGGATCAACTATCACCATTCACGGAAGCAACAGT
>NW_006408525.1:22990171-23036698 GCF_000296735.1 Chrysochloris asiatica
TCTTAAGGTTAGGTTGGCAGTTTGAGTTCACCCAGATGCACCTTGGAATAAAGGCCTCGAGATCTGCTTCCATAAAGATTATAGCCAAGAAAATCCTATAGAGCAGTTCGGCTTTGTGACACTTGGGGTAACCAAGAATCAAAATAGATCTGACACCAAATAAAATGCGAATGCATTACCAAAAAAAAGACTTGACAGCAATGGTTTTGTTGCTGTTGTTGTTGTTGTTTATTTAATTAGGAAGCTGATTTTAAAAATAGAAAGAGGAGAAAGTCTTATTTATGGTCAGCACTGGCTGTAAACTGCAGCCTCCACTTAGGCAGCCAGGAGAGGAAATTTAGTGGTTCCCAAACACCACACTCCTTTCCCCAACTGGGAAATTTTTAAAAAGATTTTATTGTGGTAAAATACATATTACAAAACAGTTGCCATTTCAACCATTTTTTGTGTATAATTCAGTATCATTAATTACATTTACTATATTGTACAGCTTAAGGAGCTCTGGTAACATAGTGGTTACGAGTCGGGCTGCGAACCTCAAGGTCAGCAGTTCGAAACTACTAGTGGTTCCATGGGAGAAAGTTGAGGTGTTCTGCTCCCATAAAGATTTACAGCCTCGGAAACCCTGTGCAGGGTCACTATGAGTCGGAATCAACTCCACGGTGCTTAACAACAACATATTGTACAGCTACCACGACTGGGGTTATTTAATCAGTAAGTTTGGAGGCAAGGACAAGAGTCTGCATTTTCAAAAATCTTCCCCTTGTGACTCTGAAATGATTGACAGATTCGGAAAGCACTAGATTAAATGTTGGGATTTTTCAGCTAGGAGTTCTGGTAGTACAATAGTTAAGCGCTTGACTGCTAACCAAAAGGTTGGCGCTTTGAACCCACTGGCGGCTCAGCAGCAGAGAAACCTGACAATCTGCTTCTATACAGATGACAGCCAACACAACCCTATGGCACAGTTCTGACGGTCACACAGAGTCACTGTGAATCAAAATCGATTCAACAGCACCTAACAAGAACAACTCTTTCAGCTACTTCTTATTCACTTGCTCCCCCCTGTCCCCACCACCAGTAACAAACTAGTCAGGCGATTCTAATAGGCCTGAAGGAAGTGGTGAGCATTGGAAATACTGAATTCTGTATCCTGCACAGATCCTAGGCAAATGTTGGCATGAAACATGCCTGCTGTGTAAACCCTATCACTACATACTGAATGAGCTTATGGCCCCTTGTGACCCTTCTTCCTGTGTTTGCCCTCTACCCTTCCCTTCAAAACAACCAAATTTAAACTGAATATGATTTTAACCCTGGTTTAACAATCCTATCCCACAAAAGGGAGTCCCTGGGTGGTGAAATGGTTAATGTGTTTGGCTGCTAATGTGGAGATAGAAGTTTTGAGTCTACCCAGAAGCACCTCAGAAGAAAGACCTGGCCATCTACTTCTGAAAAAATCAGCCACAGGGTATACATGAAGTCTCCATGAGTTGAAATCAACACAACAGCAATTTTTTTTTGTTTTTTTCATCCCACAAAATAGTACTGAAATTCACGAACAGTCAACTTGCTGGAGCTAAGTTTTCTGGTTATCATTGTCACGCCATATAATACTGATAAAGCCCCTTTGACATCCTCCAGATAACGCCAGCTTTCCTTCTACCTGAATAGACCCAGGAGAGAGAGGGGAGAACTGGAGGGAGGGCAAGCCAGGAAGAGAAGATGGGTACCATTCTCTTCCCAGAAGAACCCCATCTTCCTCCCTTTAGTAAGAGACCTCCTAGTGAGTGACCTCCTAAGGACCCCAGTGCTTTCAGAGGATCACCAAACTTGGAACCTGACTTGTTAAGCATCTCCCCGAGTTGCTTTCTGACTCCTCAAAACAGACTTGTCCACACAGTCAAGTCCTGGTCAACCAAATCTAGTTGTAAAACCTAAGTCTCTTTGTTGTTCTTCAATCTTCCATCTGTATCACATCTTGTGGCCCGTTAGTTACTGAGATTCAAAGAATTTAGAGCTGGAAGGAACCTCACACTTCTGGTTTACAAGGCTTGGATTTCAAAAGAGGTTGGTGGCACCCTTCTTCAACAAAGCAATTTTGGTTGTCTGTTTTTAATATAGTAAGACCTGTGAAAGCTGGAACCTCTGCACGGCAGAAACCTGTCAGGGAAGGTAAACAAAAAATATTTCCCATTAAAACAAGCTGTAGAAAAGTGATAAGACAGCATTCTGTCGAAAACCTTACACTGGGAAAAGCAAGGCAGTCCCACTGAATGCTAACTCACACACAGATTTCACTACTTAACATATTCAGTTCTGGTCAAAGTTTAAAAGTCAGTTCTCACTGGGGTGTGGGTTGAGAAGCCCTGATTTGTAGCATTTGCCAATATCTGTGGTGTAAATATTCCCATCAAAGTTGGTTTCAAAAGTCACAGATGCAAAGCTGAGAAGAAATGCACATCAAATTTGGGAGCTCTTGGAAGTTAGTACAAATCACACAGGACAACACTGGTTCTGGTCCTTCTTTTTAAAAGAAGTATGAAGACTGTTGTTGTTAAATACAAGGTCCAATTCATAGTGACCCTGTATAGGGTCTCCAAGGAGCAGCTGGTGAGCTTGAACCACCAACCTTGTGGTTTAAACTGACCTTGCAGTCCAGCACATTAACCCGCAGTGACATACCAGGACTCCACACTATAGTGTGAAGACTATAGTCTTGTATAATCTTTTAGAGATGAGCCAAGAGAGATGGAAAGAGTTTGCTGAGGGCCACTGGAGCTAACTGGAGGTAGGAGTAAAGCAGACTTAGAGCCTTCTGACCCCCAGTGCCCCAAGGCATTGCTACACAATCCTGCTCAGCTTTAAGATGCAGATGGGGAGGGAGAAGGGGGAGGCAAACACAAATCATTGCAGGCTACACCAAGGATGGAATGACAACAGACAATGTTTAAAAAAAAAAGTGGCCCAAGAGTCTTGCAGCCAACCTTTGCTAATCCCCACTGGGTGCTTCTCCTTACTCTTCATGGGGGCCAGAAAAGCTCAAGAGTTAAAGAGTTTCGTTTTCAACCAACCTCATTCATGTCCTTGGTTGCTTGTTGCTGTTAAGTGCCATGGAGTCGGATCCAATTCATAGTGGCCCTGTATATGGTTTCCAAGGAGCAGCTGGTGAGTTTGAACCGCCGACCTGGTGGTCCAGTGCTTTATCTCACAGTGCCACACCAGGAGGAGTAAATAATTCCCTACTCCAAGAGCTAGACTAAACCAGGAAGTACCTTCCCCTCCTTTCCCCAGCTTACCTCCCAAACCTACTGAAAAGTCCTAGGGCAAAGCAGTGTAAGTATGATGGAGACGGAGGTGAGAAGATGAGCTAGAATTATTATTTTAGCATCTGTTGATTCTTCCTGGGTAAGAAGCAAGGAGGGAGTGTGGTGCAATGCAAAAACCTTGATCTTCTAGACCTCTGGCTTCAGTTCTGCAACGCTACTAATCTGGGTGTATCTTTTCTGCTCTCAAGGCTTCAGTTTCCCCAACTGTAAGTGAAAGGTTCAAATGCATGCTTTCTAGCATCTCTTTCTTAAAAAAATTCTAAAGTGGAGAATCACCATGGGGGAAAAGGTTAGGAAGAAGGTCCAGTTATGTTTCTTTCACCTTCTCCAGTGTCTACTCAGGCCTGTTTTAGTAAGCACTCCTTGCTTGCATCTCTGAAGATGCTCCCCATTCTACACACAACACCTCCCAAAGGCTCTCTCCCTTCACTCTCTGTACATGAGTCAGAGACATGAAGTCTCCAGGTCTGGCAGGAGGTTGCCCCCCCCAGGCAACTGGTCTCCTGTTCCCTAGTGATTCTTTGTGTCTGTCTGGTTTCTTCCTAGGAGCTGGGGTCACAGTGCCAAGGGGAAGGAATGAGAGGAGGGGCGGCATCTTTTCTCTACAACCTCTGCCTATCCTCCCCCCAATCTGGTTTGCTAGTGTAGGGGAGGGAGGTTGGCGAGAGAATACCATGGCCCCCAAGCCTGTCCTACATACAGCTTTTCACTCCGCCTCTGTCTTCCCCTCCACAGAAGGAAAATGGGTCACACTCAACAAGGGCCTGTTATCACCAACCTGGCCCTGCTGTTGCCTGATAGAGCCCAGCCCTCCCCCGCCAGATCTCATTAAGGGGTCGCTGCTTATGCTTCCCAGCCGCCCTCCATCCATCTTTGGCCACGGATGACAGACTGGGCCCGGGGGCTGATGTCCGGCAGGTGACAGGGTTAATGGCAGAAGAGGCCAGAGGCCAGAGGCCAGCCAACTCACAGTGGTGGGAGGGCAGTCTGAGGAGCCCTGGTCTATTCCAGTTGGGCAGCCCCTCAAATTACAGCACCTGGGGGAGGGATGAGTCCTGGGCCCATCCATCCATCCCGAGGGAAGCAAGGTGGGCAGTATTGGCCATCTTGGGAGCAGATGGTGGGAGGAGCAGAGAATGTGAGCTGGAAAGAGAAGGAATCAAGAAGTTTGGAAGGGAAAAGAAGCTGGAAAGAGAATAAATCCCTCTATTTGTGGGCTCAGCGGAGGAAAAATTGCCTTTTGGGTCCCTGGATGCTCTTTGGCAAGAAACACATTTTGCAGATGTGTATGGAGTGGGATGAGTAGTTAAAGGTGGGTGCCCATGAGCGGAGTGGCCAGCCCCAGCACTGAGGTTGGGAGCAAGGCTCCAGAATCAAATCATGTGGGTCCAAATCCTGTTCAGATCTCTCCGTGTGACCCTGAGTAAGTGACTTAACCTCTCTGAGGCTTATTTACTCCATGTGTACAAAATATCCAGCTCCTGAGAGGATGAACACACAACTCTTGATAGGTAATGAGTACCCAATACATACCAGCTACTATGGGCTGTAGGAGGCCCCGGGGTGTTCAAACAGCTAATGCGCTTGGCTGCTAACCAAAAGGTTGAAGGTTTGTTTAAATCCCCCCAGAAGAAAGGTCTGGCAATCTTAGGGAAAATCCACCATTGAAAACTCTATGGAGCACATTTCTACTTTGACACATAAGACAGTATCAACTCAATGGCAGTTGGTACTGGGAGTAGGGGGATCAAGATTGTTTTTGTCTTCATTGCTACCCTCTTCACTGTCTGGGCTTTCTCCCAGCCTTTTCCCTCTGGACTTCCCCTGTGTGACCTCCTACAAGCCCAGCATCCCCTCTGGCCCACTCTACTCACTCTCAGGGAGGAGCTGAATGCTACTGCAGGGGCAGCTGCCCTCCTCACTGTGACAAGGGTTCTGTGGCCCTGGGCCTTTGAAGCCCAGGGAGAGAAGGGGTTGCCCTGTGCTCCTGACCTGGGGTGGGGTGTGTGTGAGGGGGGTTGAGGCCCCCCGCACCCACCGTGGGAGGAGAACTGAGGAACAATAGGCAGTGGAGGGGCTAGCTCCATCGTTGGCCAGCTGGAAGATGAGGAGGGGGACAGAGATGGGAGCAATCCTCTCCCTAAAGCAAGCAGAAGCCTCCTTCAAGAGAGCGGGGAGTAACTAAGTTCTCCCCACAGGGACCTGGATCCTGAGGGAATCCTGTGGGGAGATGGAGAGGGATTGTTGCACTGTTGCTTCCTGGGTGAGGTGGTCCAGAGCCCCACCCCCCAAAGGGGATCTTGAGAGCCCCTCCTCAGTTCCAGGGACCCCCTTCAAGTGTACCCCATCTCACGGTGGACAGAGGAACCAACTGGCACTGCTCTGTCTCCTTCCCAAGCCCAGAGGGGTCTGGAGGGTGGAGTGGTCCCCCTCTCTGTCCCCCTCCCTCCCCCCGCTGATCGCCTCCATTAGCTCCTCAATCTTGCGAGGATAATGCATGGCCTAGGCTGGGCTAGGGGAGGAGGGGAGGAGGCCCGGCCTGCAGGAGAGCCGTAGGCAGGATGCAGTGGTGCCTGAGAGGAATACCAAGCAGGTGACTGGGGCGCATCACGCTTGAGGCCTTATACCAGCTCTACCAGCCCCTTAATGTAGCCAAACACTTGGCACTTCAAGGGACTTCAATCTAGGGTCCCACCCTCCTATGCTCTCAGCTCTGAGGTGCCAAGAGCTGTTCATCTCAGAGCCTCTGAGGGTGACCCTAAAAGGCCAGAATGAAAACACCTTTGTTAGGGGCAGGAAGACTCAGAACACTAGAATGTTCTTCCCTTTCATGTCTATCCTTATTTGTCAGCTGAACTCAACTATAAAGCATTCTTCTAAAGTGAGTTTGCTAGGAGCAAGCCTGCTCATTGGTAGATTTCATTCCTTTTGGTATGTTGCTAGAGTTCTGGGTGGTACACTCGGCTACTAACCAAAAATGGGGTGGTTTGAGTCCATGCAGAGGCAACTCAAAAGAAAGCCCTGGCTATTAATTGAGACCCCTATGGAATGCATTTCTATTCTGACACACATAGAGTCACCACGAATCATAAAGGATCTGGTTTGCTTTGGGGATTGGGTTGCTACTCCCTTTCCCCAGCTAGTTCTGCTTGGCCATGCCTCCTTTGCTTTCTGTTGGACAAACTGTCATCCTGTGTTACCTACATAGGCTCACCTGCCACGCCCAATTCTGCTGGTAGGTGGTACAGGCATGTTGAGACGGCAGTATAGGCTAGCGAGTAAGGCGACTGGACCCTGGAGTCAGACAGATGGAGGCTGGACACCAGTGTCCTTGTTTACCAACTGTGTGACCTTGGGCAAGTTGCTGAATTTCTCAGTTCCCAAGTTTCCTTATTTACTAAATGGAGATGAAAGTATCAGCACATACAATGATTATGAGAATTAAATGAGATACTGCTACCATAGGAGTCTCAGGGTGGCACAAACGGTTAAGCACTCAACTACTTGCTGAAAGGTTGGCAGTTTGAACCCATCCAGAGGCTCCTCAAAAGACAGCCATCTGCTTCTGGAAGGTCACAGCCTCAGAAAGCCTACAAAGCAGTTCTATTCTGCACACATGGGGTCACTATGCCTCAGAATCGATTCCATGGCACCTAACAACAGCAATGCTATTGTAAGGCATTTATCACAGCTCCAGGCAAATTATAAGTGTTTTAAAAAGGCAAAAGGAAAAAACCCCAAAAACCTACAAATTTCTACTTTATAGGTAAGAAAAGAGTTTTGGGCTGAATCATAAGTAGTTAAAGGGAGCGATGGTGCTAAGGGAAGGTTCAGAACTCTAAGTCTAAAGTTCTCTCCACCAAGACAGCCCGTAAGCTCCTCCCTGACTATAACTACTTCTTTCTCATCCTCCTGCTCCAACACTCAGGCACATCCCACCCCCAAAATCTGCTTGCTCCCAAGGTCAGGGGAGCAAGCCCTCCCACTAGCCTCTAAGTCCTCCTGCATCTGAAAAGGCTGGGTCTAGCTCCCTGTCAGGATAGTTTGGAAGTGTTTGTGATAATGGGAACAGCATTTGGAATTCAAGGCCCATATTTCACTGGGGATCAGATGTAGGGGAGGTACCAGGACAGTTATATTAATAACTGCGCCGTTAAAAACAAGCAAGTGATGTTCTCATAAAGAATGGAGTGGTTGGGGTGGTTGGGTTTGATTATTTATTTTTTCCCCTTCAGGAGCAAACAAGGCCACAGCAGGAGAACATTAAACTATTTCTTGAAATGATTCTGGTAATAAGTTGGGCAGGTTAGAAGAGCTGGCAGTTCCTGCCTGGCAGCTCCTGCCTGCCCTCCTTTGACCTTTCCTAGCACCTAGTTTGGTGCTGTGGGATAAACACTGGACTATGAGCCACAAGGTCAGCTGTTCAAACCCAACAGTTCAGAACCCCTGTACAGGGTTGCTATGGGTCGGTCAGCCAACTGGCCAGCACTTAACAACAGTAACAATCTTTCACTGGGCATTGTTTCATATGGAGCTAACTACTTTTCCCTCTGGAGTCCTGATGGGGCATTGCAGGATAGGACATAGGACTGCAAGGTCAGTTTGAGCTGCAAGGTCGGTGGTTCAAATCTACCAGTCGCTCGTTGGAAACCCTACACAGGGTTGCTATGAGTCAGAACTAACTTGATGGCAATTAACAACAACAACTTCTCCCTCTGGGTTAGCTGTGCCCTGGCATTGATATAGGCAAAAATTGCATTTTTTCATCACCCAATCAAGTAGGAGTCACCGTAGGTTATGCCCTGTCAGGAAATCAGAAACATGCAGTATGACCTGAAAAGAGATGATCCACAAGAGCTTTGGATATTTGCCAATAAGCACTGGTCTGAAAAGGCAGGTCCACAGAGACCCAAAAATAATCATGCTGTTGCTGACTGCTGTCGAGTCATAGCGATACTGTATAGGATTTTCTGAGGAGCAGCTGGAGGGCTTGAACTGCTGGCTTTGCTATTAGCAGTCCAGTTCTTATCCTAAAAGGATAATCATATCAATAGTAATAACTTCCACTTCTTTGGGGTGGATAAGGACCAGGTTCTCTTCCAAGCACTCTCCATGTGTTAACACATTTAATCTTCATTAAAGCTTCCGACTAAGGAGCTTTGGTAGCGTAGTGGTTACGAATCGGGCTGCGAACCTTAAGGTCAGCGGTTCGAAACTACCAGCTGCTCTGCGGGAGAAAGATGAGGCTTTCTACTCCCGTAAAGATTTACACCCTTGGAAACCCTGTACAGGGTCGCTATGGGTCGGAACCGACTCGACGGCACTTAACAACAACAACAAAAGCTTCCGACTAAAGTTCTAGTATTCCCATTCCACACATGAGGAAATCGAGGCCTTGTAACCAGTAGGTGATGGACCTGGGATTCAATCTCAGGCAGCCTGTGTTCTCTTCCTCTACACTGTCCTGCCTCAAATAGCCTCTGGACACGGTGCCTTCTCCAGCTATCTTTAACTGTCTGAGATAAGGGTGCCGGGCCTGAAGTCTGACAACTCCTTCTTGTCTATTGTTGTTAAGTGTGGTTGAGTCATCTCCGACTCTTAGCTACCCTGTATAGGGTTTCTGAGGAGCATCTGGTGAGCTTGAACCACCAACCTTGTGGTTCAAAGGGACATTGCAGTCCAGTGCATTAACCTACAGCGCCACACCAGGACTCCTCTTGTCTATTGTTGTTGTTGTGGAGTCGGTTCCGACTCATAGTGACCCTGTACAGGGTTTCCGAGGCTGTAAATCTTTACAGGAGCAGAAACCCTCATCTTTCTCCCTAAGAACAGCTGGTAGTTTCGAACTGCTGACCTTACGGCTCGCAGCCCGATTCGTAACCACTATGCTACCAGAGCTCCTTCTATTAGAAGGCATCATATCATGAGTATTACTTGAGGCACTACACCAAGAAATATGCTCCCGTGCGTTATCCCTCTAGTTCTTCCAATAACCACGTGAAGTTGGTACTATTATCATTCCCACCTTGCAAATGAGCATATTGAGGCAAATATCAGATTGAAACCAGGGCTGACTCCGTAGCCTCTGGAGCCCTATACAGTTTCTTCCATTTCGAGGTCCAAGATGTTATGACTCTACTCCTCTGGGCTCCAGCTTAACCAAGCCCCTTTTCTAAGATGCCCGGATTCCTGTGTGGGGTCCTAGGCCAGCCTGAGACAGGCACAGACATGCAGTCTTTTAATTCTACATTAAAAGCAAAGGTCCCCTCCCCCATGTCCCCCAGCCTCCACCCCCTGCCTCAGCTCCCTTCCAATCACATCAGAGACCCTAGAGGGGGCTTGACCTCTGTCCTCAGGGGAGGTCAACCGGGGCGACCCTGCCTGTGTGCAGGATCCCGTGAGAGAGGCCCAGCTGCAGGCCCCGGAGGGCTGGAAGCGCACCCGGAAACAGACTGAGGTCATTGAGGGCGGCTCAGGCTGAGGGAGGGGCTGTCCTGGCCCTTTGTGAGCTGACGGGCAGGGGGAGATTAGTTCCACAGGCGGCCCCTGTGTCTCCAGAGAAAGGGGCTATTATGGAGCAACTAAAAATACAGCCCATAGTCCACCCCACCCCCTTTTATTGCCATGGAGATGAGGGAAGAGGGTGAAGAAAGGGAGAGAGAATGAAAAGCAGGTGAAACAGGGGAGGAGCTGGAAGGAGGGGGCAGTGGAAACCAGGGAGAGGAAGAGAGGAGAGGGAGAGTGGGGAGAAGAGCTCCAAGCCGAGTCTGCCTTTCTCAACTGCAGTGACTGGCTGGTGGGACTGCTCAGCTCAAGACCTCGCTCCACATCCAGCCTTCTGGTCACAGACACTGCTGAGGGCTCTGTCCCAGGCAAAGTAGGGCTTGGCTTGCCCACTCCCCTGCAGCTGGCCCCTGACCTTTAGGGGTGAGGGGTCCCACCATCTGGGATTAAGTTGCAGGATGGCCACATGGAAAGCAGCTGGTGAACAGCTGCTGGGCCTTGTCCAGCTCCTTGACTTATCAAGTTCCCCAAATCATTGATTCTCAGATTCATCTAACCCACCCTTCCACCCTCTGCAGGGTCCTTAAGGGACAGGGATCCAGTGTCAATCTAAGTAAGGTCTTGGGAGATTGTGACTGTCCCACCTGTGCTCTTGTGGGGCACCTCTGGTTGTCAGGAGGGGCTTCGCTTCCTTCTATTAGTTAGAAATCTGTCTCCCATTAGGGCTGCATAGTGGAGATCTAATAAATGCTCTAGAAAGAATACAAATCTTGACATGAACTATCTGAAGAAAGTTACTGAGAAGGTAACTTTGTCATTTTTTTTTAAATGCCTGTTTTTTAAAAAATCTGCTTTAAAATACCCAAAGATAGCCCTGGAGTGGAAAGTGTTGTAGCTACAGAACAGGGGATGGGTAGAAAATGGGACATCCTGAGATGCCAGGGTCCTTGGTGAAGCACTGATGCCAAGGATGGGACCTTAGATGTGTTTCAGCAAACAAGGGCCAGGAACAGAAAGGAAACCCAGAGTTAGAGTTTGTGGGTGATTTGAGCCTGGTGGGATCTCTGTGGCACATTGGAGAATGATGCTCCATCCCAAACACAAGGTTCTTCCAAAGAGGGACCAACTCCTGAGAAGGTGTTCTTATTCATGTGAAAAGAAAGGGGTCTCCCTCTTTAGGGGCTGAAAGATTTGTGATTCTGTCCTTTGAGGATATTTAAGGACTCAGAGTTGACTGGGTTGTTCCATTGGCAAGATTACAAACTCCAGCCTGCACTCTGAGGACCCCACCTGGGAAGTTTCTGGTCAGTTTCTGACCTCCGATCATGCTCTTCTGATCAAGTTGAGTTTCTGGATTGCATGGGACGAGGAGGGTGGAAGAGGGGAAGGAGGCAAACTTCATAGTGGAGGAACAAATTAGAATTCTTGCTATCTTTTTGTACCTCTTCTCACTCCCATCCCATTGGGAAGCCTAGGGACCAGACTTCAAAGGTAAGATATTCAGAACACATGTGGCTTATGTGTGCCAGGCACCAGAGATAAGCTGGTGAGTGTGTTTGCGCTAATGAAGACTATATCTTATGCCCAGAACAGTTGTTTCAAAATGCCAGGATCCGGCAGGAGTTGGGAGCTGGCAGGGAATCTCACACCCTGATTCATGCAAGAAAAAGGAGAGAGAAATCAGGCTTCCTGTTTGAACAGTGCCAAGGCCCAGGCATCCAGAAAGGCTGGCCTACCTGCTGTCGTCTTTTCCCATTCAACACCAGGGCTTCTGCCCAAAAGCTAGTGTCCAGATTGTATTTATGACTGTTTTAAGAAGGAGTGACAGAGCCTTTTAATATCCTTGACAGCCCAGGATGTTTTAATAGATGGTGGAGCTGGGCTGTGGGAGTTAAGAAAAGAGAGCGAGCTGTCAGGCCTGGTTTCTATGACAGGCCTCCTGATCAACTCGACGACAAAATAAAATACGGGGCCCTGTCTCTCCTCGGCCCCATCAGGTTGACAGACAGTCTGTCACTATTCCATGTCATCTTTCACCTCCTAATCACTCTGGCTTAGGGGAAAACAGTGTTTAACAGGGTGTCCCTACAGGGTTTCCAGGCAAACCCACCTTCTGCACATCAGGCCACCATGTCAACCTCCCCATGCTCCAGCTGGAGTTCTCTGGTGTCGTGGATTGAACTGTGTCCCCCAAAATATGTGTCGGATTGGCCAGGCTATGATTCCCACTATTGTGTGGTTGTTCTCCACTTTGTGATCTGGTGTCATTATCCTCCATTGTGTGATGTGTTATGAATCTTCCTCAAGTCACATCCTGGCTTGAGTCACGCCTTGTATCTTATTAAAGATAAAAGAAGAGAGAAGTGAGCAGAGAAAGAAGAGACCTTTCTATTATCATGAAAGAGCCAGGAACACAGAACGGCCTTTGGACCTGGGGTCCCTGTGCTGAGGACCTCCTAGACCCAAGGGAAGATTGATACCAAGACTCATGGAGCTCTCTAAGGAATACCAGGCCCACAGATGTTGAAAGGAGTCAAGAAACTTCCCCTAGAGCCCGTGCCCAGAACTCAGACTTGTAGCCTCCTAAATGATGAGAGAATAAATTTGTTCATTGAAGGCATCCATTGTGGTGATGTTTTTCATAGCAGCACTAGATAAGTAAGACAGCTGGTTTTCTGGACTTCAAGCAGAATTCTTCTACCTACAGAGCCCCGCCTCAGTAACCACTACTTGTGGAAGGTGATTAGACTGGGCAATTCAATACTCTGTAAAAACAGATGGACTAAAGAAAGAAGAGAGAGACAGTATTCAGGATGTCTGATCCCTTCAAACTTGTATGTTCAACAGTGTTTGCTGTCTAAACTGTAGCGTGGTTGTTCCCAGTGTCTTGAATCAGAACCAGTTGCTGTGGAGTTGATTCTGACTCTTGGCAGCCCCATGTGGGTCAGAGTACAACTGTGCTCCACAGGGTTTTCAATGGCTGGATTTTTAAAAGTAAATCACCAGTCCTTTTTTCTGAGGTGCTACTGGGTGAACGTGAACCTCCAGTGAATGTGAACTCCAGTGTCTCTACAGCCTATAAAAACACCCAGCTCCCTTCACCTGCTCTTTAGCCTTCTTCCTCACCTCCCCAGGTGACAGGCCTTAAGGTCGTTTTTTTTTGGAGGTGAAATCTGAAGCCTCCGCATATACACTTTTCAAGCCCCAGGTTTGAGGCTGGCTCTACCAGGAACTCAGTGTATGGTTCAAGTCACATCCTCAGTGTGTCCCCAGGGTAAGGTCTAAGAGTTTCTCTTGCCTTTTCAGGTGTGAGAGTGGAGAAGGCAGTAAAGCCAGGAGCCATGAACATTGTTCTTCCTTAAAAACAACAAAACCACCAAAAAGAAATGGAAGAAAGAGCTCATCCTTCCTTCCCCAGGTGTCCACGTTGTGCTGAGTCTGCCGCCTACATTCTAGGCTCTCCACCCTCTTAGGATGTCTACAAGGAGGGCTAAAGGAATACTCTTTGCTTCCGGGCCTATGGACACACCAAAGAGGTAAAACTTCCCTTCACCCTCACCAGTCCAGGGTTCTGCGTTCAAGTCCCCTGCCAGGAGAGAGTTAAGGGCTTGAGTTTAATTTGCCCGTTAATCACAGTTAAAAGAAGTAATGAGCGTCTCCCCACAGCCTGGGTGTTTCTCTGCAGATTAAGCAGCAATTTGCATAGCCCCTTTATTCATTCCCACCTTTCCCTGTGGGGCGGCTTGTCCTTTCAGACACAGCCAAGCGCAGCCGGCGGCAGGAGCGCATTGACAAATGGCTTTGCCAGTGCGTGTGGTTTGGACTAGAGGGAAGGAGGGGGACCCTGGGAGGGAGGAGGCAGCTCCCGACAGTAATGGATAGCTGGGGCGTTAAATAGTGCAGAACTTTTTATTAGACACACAGGAGAAGTTTAAATATTCAAACTGGTTTTCTTTGAAGCCTGGAGAATGAGAGGAGGGTGGCAGTCAGGGTAAGTGTGAGTTTACTCAGGGCCAATTGACTCTGGGAGGCCATGCCTATCAGCTGAGAGGAAGGGCAGCTGGAGGGCACAGACAGGTCTGCGGCCAGTGGTCCCCCAGGGGTTCAAACTCGGCACCCCTGCCACTGGCCTGATATCCTTCAGCAGGGCCTTGGATCTGCCAAGCAGGAGGGAGGGCATCCTGGAGGCACCTCTTGAGATCTGACTACCCAGATGCAGAATGGTTTGTGTGAAGTCCAGCATGTGGGAGGCGCCAAATAAATGTGGCTGAGGCCCTGGATTTCGTAGCAAACCTGGCCCTATGAACACAGTGTCCTGCCCAAGAGGGTAGGACGACAGCCCTCTCCTCTTTGATTTCAGCTGAAAGAATGCTCCACTAGACAGGAGAAGGGAGACAAGAGGCTTGCTCAGAAGAGCCTCAGGTGGGTGTTCTCCCTGAGCAATTTGTGGGGGGAATTCCAGTCCACTCGTCAGTCTAGCAAGGAGCCCAGGTGGCACAGTGGTAAAGAACTCAGTTGCTAACCAAAAGGTCACTGGTTTGAGCCCACCGGCCACTCTGTGGGGGGGGGCGGAAATTTTATAGGATCATCATAAGTAGGAACGAACCCAGTGGCAATGGATTTGGTGTTTTGGTTTTATCAGTTCATCTAAAAAGCCTACTTAAATTAAGTTTTTCTTTCTAAACTTTGTGGGACTTGTCCTTTTTTGTTAATTTGGGAGTCATGTGATTGTGATCATAATATCTTAGAGGTCAAGGTCACTCTAGAGAGGTCCTGGACAGCACAGTAGTTTGTGGTCAGCTAAGGAGCTCTGGTAGCGTAATGGTTTACGAGTTGGTCTGTCAACCTCATGGTCAGCAATTTGAAACTACCAGCTGTTCCGTGGGAGAAACATGAGGCTTTCTGCTTCCGTAAAGATTTACAGCCTTGGAAACCCTATACAGGGTTGCTATGAGTCAGAACCAACTTCATAGCACATAACCATCACCACTAACCTAACTATTGGTGGTGCTAACTCACCCACCCAGCATCCCTGCAGAAGAAAGACCCAGTGATCCGATGATCTAAACAGAGATCTGCTTCTGTAAGGATCACAGCCATGAAAGCACTATGGGGCAATTTCACCCTGTGAAACACAAGATTACCATGCGTTGGAGCCCACTCTATGACAATGAGCTTGGATTTTTGTTTCTTTTTTATTTTAAAGTTCAGAGAAGTTGAAACACAACACAACTAAGCAACACATAATTTCTGCCTTCTAGGAACTCAGTTGGGGTGACAGACAGCTTGGAAGGCATTATAACACAATCAATAAGAACTCTCAGTAAGAGCTCTCCTAAGGGCATTTACACTAGGCTTTTGGGGATACTGCTCAGGAAGGGAGTGATGTATTTGGGGGTAAACAGAAAAGTCCACGGAGATGACATCTGAGCCCCTTCTGAGCTGTATCAGGAAGGTCAGGAGGGAGCCAAGAAGGGAGTTCAGGGCTTTGGATACTTGGTGTCTTAGGCTGGGTACCCCAGACTGGAAAGGTAGGTGGGGGTCAGGGGCTGGTCTGCCACACAAGGAGTTTGGGGAGCTGAGGGACATCACTATTTCTAAGCAGGGAATGTTTATGGCAAAAATGACCATAGCATGTAAGGTACAATTATTGGCCTGTCTTCCTGTCTGGAGAAAAGAAGAGTGATGAGAATTGAAGATGCGGTAGGCATGGGAACAGTTAGTCCAGCAGACCAATGGGTAATGTGAACATCAATCTTTTAGATCCTGAGACCAGGAGAACTAGATGGTGCCCAGCTGCCACTGTCAACTGCTCTGGAAAAGATCATATTAGCAGGCCCTGAATAGTATGGGAAGATGTGGAACAAAACCCAGACTTACTGTTCAGATACTGGTGAGACCCAAGACTATAGCCCTTGTTCACCTTTCAGGTCTAGAACTTAACTTATTCTCATGGCTGAATTTTCAGCCTAACAATGGTGGTGTTCGTTGTTGTTAAGTGTCCTGGAGTCAGTTCTGACTCATAGTGACCCTTTTTAGGGTTTCTAAGGAGTAGCTGCTGAGCTTGAACCACAAACTTGCAGTTCAAACTGACTTTGCCATCAGCATATTAACCCACAGTACCACACCAGGACTCCAAACAATAAGGGAAAAATAACACTAGTGAGGAACACACACTTTTTTTTTTTTAAGTTTTTATTGTGAATTATGTGAGTTTATAGGAGAGAACACCAGCTTTACATTCATCCTTGTATTTTGTTTCATTGCAATGCTGACAATCCCCTCCATGAATCATCAAACAACCAAAGGGTACAGCCCACAGGCCTGCCCCATGGCCATCAGCACACAGCCCCTCTTCCTCCCTGAGTCCAGAGTCCCTAGCCACTCCATCTGTCCACTTCATCATCTCTGCCTCCATTTCTGGTGTCACTGCTTCTCTGGGCAGGGTCCCACACTCTGCTCTTCTCACTTGATGGTCCCAGGGACCTCTGCTCCTGGACTGCAAAGTCAACCACTCCCCTCCTTTTGTTACAAAACATTTACCTTTACATTTCCAATCCTCACAGTCAGTCCTGATAGCAATTATTCACAATTGTACCACAAGAGTCTTATCCCTATCTCCTTTCATCAGCCTGGTCCCAATAGATTTGAAACCACTCAGTAGAGATTCTACCTTCCCCTGCTCCCTCTGGAACTAGGCTCCCTCTTGAAAGCTTGTAAGTCAGTCACTTCTTACCTTTGTAGCCCCCCCATTTTGGGTGGCCAATGTCTAAGTTGCCCATCCCTGTCAACCCAGGTACACACACTTTAGAACAATCAATCATTTGAGATCATTGGACAGCATTTACTTAAGGACAAAACTTAGAAGGGTTAGGAAAGGAGGAAGAGAAACAAAAAACAAAAGGAGGAAGTCTGACAAGTAACATTACATTGAGGAGATTGCAATCCAGAAAAAACGAAGCATGTGATTTGTTAAATGTAAAACTGATGATCTGTTCTGTAAACCTTCACTCAATTCACAATAAAAAGTTAAAAAAAAATGACCATGTTGTTGTTGTTAAGTACCGTCGAGTCGGTTCTGACTCAGAGACCCTTTTACAGGGTTTCCAAGGAGCTTGAACCACTGACATTTCAGTTCGAACGGCTTTGCAGTCTGGCGCATTAATCCAGAGTGCCATGCCAGGGCTCCCCATGGCCATAGCAACATGGAAAGCACAGATTAAGGGAACCACAGAGACTGGGAAGACTATTGATGGCAAAAGAAAAGACAGGAAATATCAGAGAGGGACCAAGTGTGGGATGGGGGTGATAATAAGTTTTGTTTGGGAGATTGGGGTATCTGGAACTGTGGAGCCAGGACAGAACACAAGTCTGTAGCTTCAATCTGAAGATAGTTCCAACCTCACCCTCTCATAACAGCTAACACTGAGGGCCTACTGTATTGTTCCTCTCTGTTCTAAGTGCTTTGTGTGCCCCCGCAGCTACCAACCCTCAAGGAAGTAGTATCTGTCCTCATTTTAGTTGAAGGAAATGAGGCCCAGGGACTCATCTAAGGCTACTCAGCTTGGAATAGAACCAGGTTTGACCCAGACAGTCCAGGTGGAAAGTACATGCTAATTACCACCAAATTGCATTGCCTATTTTTCTCCCTATTTTACTAGATTTTGTAAGTGCATCTAAGAAGCCCTAGTGATGCAGTGGAAAAAGCTTTGGGCTGTTAATCTCAAGGTCAGTGGTTCAAACCCACCAGCCACTCAGTGAAAGAAAAATGTGGCTGTCTTCTCTCAAGATTTGGTTTTAGAAATCTAAGGCGTTCTACTCTGCCCTGTAGAGTCACGATGAGTTGGAAGTGACCTGATGCCAGTGGGTTTGGAATTATGCACAGAAGAGGTCATCAGTGGGTCAGAGGTAGAATCCTCACCTTCCATTCAGGAGACTCAGTTTGATTCCCAGCGGATGCACCTCCTGTACAACCATAGTCTGTGGAGGTTTGCATGTTGCTATGCGGCATTGCAGGGTAAAGCACTGGACCACAAAGTCGGCTTGAGCCACAAGATTGGCTATTCAAACTCCCAGCCGCTCCTCAGAAACTCTACATAGGGTTGTTGTTGGTATCAAGAACCAGCTCGATGGCACTTAACAAACATGATGTAGAGTAGGTTTCAGCGGGATTTCCAGAGCAAGACAAACTAAAAAGAAAGGCTTGCAATTTACTTCCAAAAATCCATCAGCAGACTATGGCCCTTGCCCACCCTTCAGAACTCACTCCTGTGGCTGTTTCAGCC
This sequence comes from Chrysochloris asiatica, assembly GCF_000296735.1. Taxonomy (NCBI): domain Eukaryota; kingdom Metazoa; phylum Chordata; class Mammalia; order Afrosoricida; family Chrysochloridae; genus Chrysochloris; species Chrysochloris asiatica. Next base: position 23,008,290 of record NW_006408525.1, read on the forward strand.
AAGCAGTAAGTATATAGGGGGGGCAACATTAGGGAGGTGCTCATACCACAGAATGGCCAACCAATCAAGATTAAAAGGACAACATTGATTCAAGGACAAAGATCAGAAGAGTTGGGAAAGAAGGAAGAATGGAGACAAGAAACACAGGAAGTGGAATAGTGATGTCTGAAGGGATTGCAATCATTGAGCCGAAACCAAGTATATGATTTGTTGAATGTAAAACTGATGATCTGCTCTGTAAACTTTTACTCAATTCACAATAAAAGGTTAAAAAAAAAAAAAAAATCAGCCAGTTAAACCCTATGGATCACAAGGGTCTGATTTGCAATGGATCATGGGGATGATAAAGGACCAGGCAGAATTTCGCTCTGTTGTGCATGGAATTGCCATGAAACCAGGGCCAACTCTAGGCAGCAAGCAACATGTGCGTGTACAGAAGTAGGAAGGCACTGGACAGGTAGTTGTGTATGAAAAGGTAAGAGCCAGAGGCCCTGCATTTCTATGGAAGAAACTTTGGAGAGGGAGGGGCTACAAGCCTTGGCAACATTAGCTCCTGATGGCCTGGCATCTGAATGAGGGACAATTCCCTGCCTTTACACTGGTAATGGATCCTGTTTCCAGCTGCAGAGGACACCACAACTTTCTGGCCAGTCCTGAGTAGGGCATGGTAGAGGGCTGCCAGGCTGATGGGGAATTGTTGGCCTCTGTGTGGCCTCTGGGCACCGTAAACCATAGCAGCTTGGTGTCCGTTAGTACTGGCTGTGCAGGAAAGGGAGTCTACTTTTGTCGACCATAGAGAGCCATGCTTTGAGCAGACACAGTAGTTTATACAGAAAGACAGGAAAGGAGAGGTAGAAGGGAGAGCAGGCTGTGGCCACATCCACTCCTGAAAGTGACGGCACCTTGGTAACCGCTGGAGACTGCATGAGGGCAGAGCCAAGGCGAGGGGGCATGCCTCAGTGCGCTGGCCAGGCCAACAGAGCCGGCAGCTGAGCAGGTGGGGCAGGAAGGAAGAGACATCCTCTCAAAGGGCAAGGGACGAAGAGAAGCAGAAGTCCCCTCGGTCAGCACAGCAGCTCAACGCTGGACAGAGTCCACTCGGGCCTTTTCCGTCCTTCCACATTGAGACAGTTTTACCTCAATATTCCACACCAAAGACTTCGTGTTTCAACCCCAACTCCCCTGAAAGGAGGTGACCAGACAAGGATTGGGGGGAAGCGATGGGCTGACATGAATTGATAGGGGCAGCTTCGAGCAGTTCCTGCTGCCTTATCTCCGTCTCCTTTGGATAGCGTGTGTCCGCCCGAGTCCGCGGGGTCGGTGATTAATAGGGGCCATCACTCACTGTCCAGGACGGCTGAAAGGCAGCGGGGAGGGGGCGGCCCTCCCCAGAACTGAGATAACAAGCAGCAGGAATAATGAGTGATGTCACTCCACTTTTCATTTTGATGGAAAGTCATTACGGGAGTCAACGCCAGCGACAAAGAGCCATGAATCAACTGCTCTGCTATGAAATTAAAATCGAATTGCTGGCCACCCCCAGCCCCTACCCTGCCTGGGAAATAGGGATGGGTTGGCTTGGGAGAGAGAGGGGTGCTGTCCTGGGGTGGGCTGGATCCAATCACAGAACAGGCAGTTATGGGGAGGAAGTGGACAGGCAGCTAGTGGAGGTGACAACTCTTGTCTCCACCTTGTTTATCAGACCCTTCCTCTTCAAACCACACTTTCCCTCTGCCTGGAGGTAAGCTGTGATTAAAAGGAAAACACGGCTTTGCTGGCTCCCCGTGGGCTGCTGGCCTGAGTGTGACAGTCTGGCCCTGGCTGTTGAGAAAGGGCCCCAGATGATTCAGTTATCCCGCCCTTTGCTGACCATTTGTAGAGAGCAAGCTGGGCCAGAGGTAAAGCAGAAACATCCTTAACCTAGGGCTCCAATGGCCCAGGGAGCGCACCTGGCTCAAGTCCAGACTTAGAGACGCAGGGCAAGTAATGGTCAGTCATCAAGCAAAAGTCTTTCTTCTTTTATTACTGCCCCACTGGACCAAGCACACAGAGCAGAAGCTGTGGTCTCAGGCTGAGGGGGCCATAGGACCAATCAAACAGCTTCTCATGGAGAATGCAGAGGGGACAGTCTCCACTGGGTGAGGGAATGGTCTCTTGTCAGAAAGGGTCCTGAAACATCAACTCTTAATGGAGGGCCCCTCCATCATGAAGGCTGAGAAGACAGGCAAAATGTGAAGGGGTGTCACTGAGAGGCTCCCATCAGGTTCACGGGACGCCCGTTGTACCTCTTGGAGATGTCATCTTCGATCTGAAAGACAGCAAGGGCATGTAGGTGGGAAGCAGAGAAGGGAAGGGACCTCGCTCTGCAGAAGCTGGGTCCCCCCACTGGGCAGGTTTCCCGTTCCTGTCTCACCAGCTTTTGCAGCTCCCTGGTCTTCTCTAGCAGCAGGTCCAGCTTGGGTTCCAGGGCCGCCTGCTCCTGAAATGCTTCCTGCTGCTTCTGCACCATGAGCTCTTTCTTCAGGGCCAGCAACTGGGACTGCTTCAGCTTTTGCTGGAGGAACTCAGTCACCCGGTTCACATACCTGTGCAGGGCGCTCAGGTAAGTATATGGGACAGGTGTGCACCCTAGGCATTCCCATTCAAATGCTGGGAAAGGTGAGGCTCAGGAAACGGAACCCCAGTATGGCCTCTCAGCCTCCAAATCCTTTTTTGTTGAGCATAATTCATTCCTGGTCCCTGCTCCTGAGAAATAAGATTCTGCCTGCATACATGAAAATATTCCCTCTTGCCCCAGAGAGAACCCCTGAGGTACAGAAGGTGATGTTACAGGAGGCAAGGGAGAGGGACAGGGCCCATGAAGAGGACTACCCAGGGATAGGAGCTGCTAAATATGGTGGATGCTCCCAACCAGCCCAACTCAAGGGCATAGTCAGACCTTGGTGAAGCTAGGATCATAAATAGGTGTTGCATTCGAAGATTGGTGAGCTGGCCAATCAGATCCTGTAGCACGGACACCATGGTAACCATCTTCCCCTTGGTCTGGCCCTGCAGGATGGCCGGAGCCAGCTGGAACTGGCTCACCGACAGGATGTCTGCCTCCTCACCCATCTCCACAGCTCTCTGGGACAGGAAGATCTCAAGCTGAGGGCAGAGGAGAATTTGGTTTAAACTAAGAGAAGACCTCAGAAGCTGTGTCTTGAGTTACTCGAAAAACAGGAATGGGGGGTGGGGGGGTTAGATTCTGGCCGAGGAGAGATGATTTCCTCTGACCAATGTTACTGTTAGAAGCTCACCAATGACAAGGAGAGAGCATGGGGCCGCCTCATTCTTGCATCCCCCATGGCGTGACTTGGGCCTGACCCAGGGCACTGCACCTCCCAGTGGATCAGAGAACTAAGAAGGCAGACAAAAGATTCTCCTGCTCCATGGAAGATAACTTCTCTCCATGGGTGGAAAGAAATATAGAGACTAGGGATCCACATGGATTAAGGCTGAAAAGAGCTGAAGAACCAGCTGTGTGTTTTGTCTATCTTACTGTCCTCCTCTCTCCTTGAGGCTAGGAGGGGCCTCTTTCAATGGAAAAAAAGTGGCTGAGGGCTTTCATATAAGGCCCTTCCCTTCCAATCAGAAGGAGATTGGGAGGGAACAGAACCAGAGAGAGAGTACGGCGAGGGGTCCTCATCTGCTGGGTCCCACAACTAAGGTCCTAGGACACTGGCTCCTGACTTGGCTGCTCAGCATCATAGCCACAGGGGTGGTACTGAAGCCTAACGATCACCTTGCTCTTCTGCTCAGACGCCTCCACCAACCTCCTGCTTTCCTCAGTCAGCTCCCTCCACTCAGCCACACTAGCCTCCTCTTCCTCAAGTGTATAGGGCCCACCCACCTGGAAGCCTTCTTAGTGGTGGCTCCAGCTGCCTGGAAAACTTCTGCCAGATACCTGCTTGGCTTTCTCCACAACTCCTGCAGATCTTGACTGAAAAGATGTCTCTCTCAAGGCCTTCCCTAAGCACCCGCTGCTAGAAACCTGCAGCCTTTTCCCGACAAGACAATCTCCATCTCCCTCCTGCTTCCTCTGTGGCACAGTTGTACTTTTCTATGTTGCTTACTTATCTGTACATATTTATCTTGCTTCTCATCTGCGTTCCCACTAGAATAGAAGCTCCATGAAGCCAAGGACTTTGTTTTATTCACTGCTGATCCCAGGTGCCCAAGGCAACCAGGGATCTAGGATGTGTGTAATAAATATTTGTTGGGTGAATAACCCATGAGGCCCCTGCTCCAGAGCACAGGAAGCCCCCAGGTGCCCCTCACACCTCCCTCAGGGAGGGGGCAGGCTGGATGTGGGACCTCACCTCCATGAGCTCATCGATGAACTGATTCCGAGTCTCAGGGTACTCAAGGAGCGTCAGAGCATCCGGGCCCCTAGCGACACCTTCTGGAGCTGCCAGGAAGAGAGATGGAAAGGCAGTAAATTTTTATGGATCTCAGGACTGAAGAAGGGAAAGAGCTCAAGTTTGAGAAAGGTAGGAGGTGGGGTAAGAGTGGGGTATTAACATGGACACAGACCCACAACATTAAAGCCACTTCTTGTCCCAACCACAGGAGGAAGAGTTACCCTTTCCCATATGACTCAGCTCTAACTAGGCACTCAGATCAGCCCTCAGTGGGCAAGGCCCTCAGAACCGAGTAGCTTCAGAGTGGAAAGGCCAGCTTTTGGCTCCTCTGCTGGTGGCAGGAGGTAAAGTTTCATCCTGCACTGCCCTCTAGTGGCTCAGGTCATTGCTACAGCCTATGCTGGAGGAGAGGGACATGGGTCAGAACCCACAGCCCATAAATTTCCAGGAACCCCTGCCAGGATGGATGGGACATTTGGTCTCCAAAAAGTTGAGTTTTAGCCTTCACTTGAAGAACCTTGCCCTCTCCCTCTCCATTCACATTCTCATCAAAATTTCAAGAAAACAGTTAAATGTACAAGTATACTGTTCTTTGCTTCTAGACTTGGGCCTTGAGCTTGTCACTTCTGTAGGGGCAGCAGGGAAGTGCACTCACCCTCGGTTCCGGCTTCCAGCACGGTGATCTGCTGAGCAGCAGCAGCATCTCCCCAGTCGATCCCATCACTCCCCGCTTCCTGAATGAGAGAACAAGGAGCCCCCAGAGTGTCAGAACCTTTTCCCTGGCATAGCTGGGCTAAGCCTTGGTCAGTTCAATGGGACCACATGACTAAAGACACATACATAGGTGGACAAGTAGGAGTTATGGGTTCACTTGTGTTACCATGCCTTGTAGAGTTTGCACCTGCCTATGCTCCCACGCCTCACATGAAACAGCAGGGGCTAAGTTTCCACCTTGACTCTGTCCCTTTTGAAATTCTGACTATCCTTGGTCTTAGAACTCAGAACCAGATACCACTTTTCTGCTGATTGCAGACAATTCTCAGAGAAACAAGTCAGAGCACAGCCTGACCTTTGAGTCCGAGTCCAGCGAGATGCCCCAGTCGATTCCCGAGGCCTCAGCAGAGATGCCGTAGTCAATCCCTTCAGATGCTGCCTCTGCCCCAAAGTCACCCCAATCGATCTAGAAGGGGAAAAAAGTGTTTGTACAAAGCGGTGGGAAAAGAGGGGCCTGTCTTCCCACAACCTTCAGAGGCTCCTTTGGAGAGCTTAACTGTGTTCAAATGCAGTGGCCTCTTAACTCGTCAAAAGAGAGCACATCTTTGGAGAGCTCAAATGAGCCAACGGCTCCTGGCTTCAGCTTGCTGCGCCTGCTCTCTATCAGGTCTCAAGAAGACCAGGGGCAAAAGGAGTAGAGCCTTCTGGACCCTTCCACCTAGTCTCTCTCCCTCCTTTCTTTCTGCTGAGAATCTGAACCCAGGTCATGAGGGCTTGGGCTGGGAAGCACCTACTCACACACACATCATCCATGAGGTAGGTGCCTCCTGACAAAGCTGGTCTTACCGCATCTTCTTCCACTGGCTCAGGAGGCGCCTCAAGATGTGACCGCTCTATCACGGAGGGCTCTGTCCCCGTCCTCCATTCGTACACTGTTGAGTTTCCTAGCTTCTGTACATATCTCAGCATTGGCAACACCTGCTCTGTGGGGCTTCAACAAATCACATAACTGACCCACCTGAGGACCACTCACAAAGTGAACACTGACCTCCAGCCTGGGCTACATGTTGTTGTTGTTAAGTGCCATTGAGTCGGTTCTGACTCATAGCAACCTTGTCTAGGGTTTCCAAGGAGGGGCTGGTTGAGTTTGAACCGCTGACCTTGTGGTCGAGTGCTTATTCTTCAGTGCCACTCCAGGACTCCTTATATGAGGGGGCTTTAAAAACTTCATGGAAAAAATGGAATGAAAAATGACGGAATTTTTTCCAAGAGCTTTCAAAGCCCTTTTGTATGGTCAAATGGGTAAGGATTCCACAGAATTAAAGTGTGTAAAATAAAGCTAAAATGTCACATGAGAAAAATGCAAGTGGAACAGACAGAAGACACAGAGCACACAGGAACACTTTCCTCCTGCTAGTGAGAAACAAAGGCCCTCATTACCTTTCACACAGAAAGCCCACGCAGGCCTCGTACAAGTCAATGGCTTCCCCCAAGGACTGAGCTGCTGCTCCAATGTCAGTCAGCTGACTCGGCAGGTCCTTCACTAAGGCCAGCAGTTCTCTTCGAACATTGTCACCCTGGAGAGGGTAGAAGAGGCAGAAGTGGTGGAGAGCAGAGTCCAACAGATGAAAAGAAATATCAAGGCAGCAGGTGGGCTAGACCTAGCCTAAGCAGGGAGCAGGTGTGGGCTAGGAAGGGACTTTCTGCCATCAGGTAAGGAGCTGGGTGACGAGTGGGCTCCATGGCTTCTCGAAGGCCAGCCTGGTGCTCTGTCAGGCCCTCCGGCTTGCTCACCGTGATGCCGTACTGCTTGCAGGAATGGTAGAATTGCTCCCGCATCTCAGCAGCCCCTGCCTGGCCCTCCTCCTCCTTGCGGCTGTACTCTCGCTGTAGCTGCTGGCACTTGGCAATCTGCTTCTTCAGTGAGGGGATCTCATAACTGACATTCCGAACCAGGAGGCTAGAGAGCTCCACTAAGGAGGGCCCAGAAAATGCACTTCAGGCCAAGCACAACATAAGGCAAGTCAGTGGGCCTCAGGACACCCACAGATAAAACCTAGTGGTGGTGAAGGGCAGGGGCTGGCTTCCCAGGTGCCCCCTTTCTAATAGGTGCAGTCATTTAACCTGCTAGTCCAAACCTCATCCATAAAATAGGGACAATGCTTTCACAGGAAATACTTATGAGTGGTTAAGGAGAGAAGCCATTTAAGATAGCAAGCCCAACTCCGTAAGTATAGGAAGTGCTCAGCAAAATACTGGTTGCTATTATTTATACTGTTAGAAAACACAAGCCAAACTACAAGCAGCCCCTCAGTTGCTCCCTGTCAGGTGCTGGATAGTGGCCCCCAGGATGACTGGGTGGGGCACTCCACTCCACCTCACACACCTCCTCTGCTCCCTCTTTCCCCACCCCCACAATGTTCTTTGTAGAAATTATTTTCCCACCTCACCTACAAGCAACATCTATATCCCAGCCTCTTCCCAAACTCTGGGAATCTGTTCCCCACCCACCCACCCCCACCACCAGGACTAGGTCACTTTACCTAAATAGGTGTTGTCCTTCTCATATAGGGCTACAATCTCCTGCCAATCCTGAGTGAGAACAGAAAAAGGAGGTGGGCCAGAGACGCAATCAGCAGCCATAGCCCAGCTCAGGCCCCGAACAGGGGAAACTTCACCTAGTCTTTGCATCAGAAATAAATTCCTAGTGTTCCTTCAACTCCTAGTACTGGCTGGACCACCCACTTTAAGAGTGTGGTGCCAACAAGGGACCCTCAAAGCGGCAGGTCTGAAAATTTCAACCCAAGGGATAGGATCTACTACTTTTGGCATAAACTATGGGGACAAAAGGAAAGTTTAGGAAATAGTTTACAGAGGTGTCTCCCACCATATCCTCAGAGAAACTAGGGAGGTTCTGACCCCACAGACTGGTAGCACTAGCTACCTGTTCTCAGCCCTGGGCCCCACACTCGCCTTCATTCGCTGTGAAGAATACCGGCCAAATATATTTTTCGTGGAGGCCTCAGTCCCCTTGAGAAGGTCCACAATTCTTAGGCAGTGAAAGTAGTGAATGTCTGGAAAGCCAGGAAGAATGACAAGATTCCAGAATTCCAATTTGAGAATTTTCCATCTACTCTAACCACCACAATTTACAGTGCATGGCTGGCTCGTGTGAACATGCCGAGCTCTCCCACTTTTTAAAATCTCTTTCTAGGGGTCATCCCAGTGGCTAAGCAACACAGACTGCCCTGGGAAGGCAGGGATTCCAGCAGTGTAGCCCCAAAGCACTCACAGGATCCCGAGAGCAGCTGGGCAATCTCCGTGTTCTCTGGCATGTCCTGGATGGCAGAATTGATCTTCTCCCGGATCGTCAGCACCAGACTCTGCCATTTCAGGTTGCAATGCCTTCTGTCCACAAGCCAGTCTACATGAGAAACACCCGAATCACCGCATTCCACTCCCTTTATTCACATGAAATAGGCTGAGACCCCGTGGGGGGGGGGGCGGGCCAGGAGGGCTTTGTATTGGTTAAGGTATGGGTGTCATGGATGGGAAGATGGGAATCAAGACTGACCCAAAGGGATGCTTGGGGTTAACAGACTCCAGTAACCTGACTTTATCCTCAGATGACTTTTATAGAGCAATTGCATTGACACAGGAATTGAAAAATAAAAACCAAAACTTTAAATTGGTCCTGACGTGACAGTGCCACTTTTGACACTCTCAAGTCTCAGTATTTTTGCTTCTGTGGGTAATTACATCTTTCTTGTTGACAGGGGATGTTGTTTAACTTCCACTTCCTCAGGGCTGGGATTAACCATGACAATGGAAAATGCAAGATGGTTATGCTAATTACCGGACAAAAGGAAGAACATCTGTAAAGCCCCTAATACCTCCAGCGCCACAAGGACTAGATAACATTGGTCTATGCTTACCAGTGAAGCGCACACCTTACATGAGAACATCAAAGTGACTGGTCTCCCAGAATCTGAGGCTGGATTTGTGCTTTTAGAAGGTATGAGTAGACCAAGGAGTCCTGATGGCACAACCGTTAAGTACCTGGTTACTAACCAAAAGGTTGGTGGTTCGAAGCCACCTGGTAGCTCCATAGGAAAGACCTGGTGATATGCTTCTGAAAAGATTATGGCCAAGAAAACCCAATGAGGCAGTTCAACTTTGTCACTTGGGATCCGTCACTAGGAGTTGGTATCAACACAATGGCACAAACAATATGAGTGGACCCCAAGCTACGCACTCATTTCCTCAGCAGGAAACAGCTAAGAGCTAGGCTTTGTGGTCAGATGATTCTGGCAAGCCTCTCAACCGCTCTGTGCCGGTTTCCCCCCATGTAAAATGGGGGGGGGGGGGGGGTAGTAAGATACTGAGTCCTGGTGTGGCGCTGTGGGTTAATGCACCAGCTGCAAAGCTGTTTGAACTACAAGGTTGGCGGTTCAAACTCACCAGCTGCTCCTTGGAAACCCTATCCAGGGTCGCTATGGGTCAGAACCGACTCGAGGGCACTTAACAACAACAACAAGATACTGAGGATAAGGAGTTATGTAAGTAAATTACTCCCTGTTGTGCTTTGCACAGGGCAAAACCTCAAGAAATCTTAGTTATCCTGAACAGGAACAGGTAAAAATCATTCACTGCTCTCTCCACCCAAGAGACAAGCTAGAATGCTAATCAGGTTATGGGATGGGACCAATCACCCTGGTTTCCCGCCTGTCCTCAAACAGTTCTACGTCCTGGCCCCTCCCCAAGTCTAACCCCATATAAGCCTGTGTTGCCCTCCATTAGGGTCTCAGAATTTGGAGAAATCAGCTCCCCTGAGCCAGCCAGCTTAATAAAGTCTGAAACTCACTTCACCTCTCCGAGTGGCCTCAGTTTCGTCAACCACGAATCTAAAACCCCCTTGAGCCACTGGATCGGAGTCAGGGAGTAGCTGATGGCAAGCTCCCCTCCACGGATGAGATGGCGCACCACCGCCATATTTGATGGTCTCTCCTCCTCCGAGTGGGGGCAGCCAGCTGCCACACCTACCTCTCCCAACCGGACTCGAAAGGAGAGGTGAACCACAGAACCAACCGGCCAGGCCTTCTGGAACAGGTAAGGCCCCGGGACCCGGGTTAAACCCAGTCAGGCCTGACCCTAAGGACAGAAGTGGAAGGCTGATCCCCTTCCAAGGCCTCACCTAGAGGCCTCAGTCAGGGACTCTCCAAAAAGGGGGCGTGGAACTGCCATAAACTCTGTGTGACTGGTTGAATGCAAGTGTACATGTAACTGAAGTACAGCTTGTCATGTCTGGTCTGTGTGGTTTCATGGCACCAACTATGGAATACTTAGGTGATATGGGGAATTCTCATAGTGAGTCAACAGTCTTAGAATGTATGTTAACGAATTTTTAAAAAAAAGGGAAGTCTTGTGTGCAGGAGTGTTTAAGTGTGTCTAGTACCGGGCTGGTAGCGAATCTCATTCCATTTAAGGAGATGGTCCTCACTGCTGGCACGGAGTGGACTCCTGGTTTGAAACTCTCCAGAGCTAAGTGACACTTGAAAATTCTCACGCGAGAAACAGCAAAATCTGGACACCATCTGTCTGTCGTGAACATACAGCCATGAGTGGCCCATTGGCCGCTTGGACAGGTGGGCCGAGGAGCACAGTAACCCAACACTCCTTGCAGCTGCCGAGAACCTTTTCCTGGGAGTCTTCAGCCCTGTGTCTCCTGAACTCACCTCTGCCTTCACTTTGAGATTCCCTTTTGCTTTATTCTGGGTGTGCACAGCGGTACGTGGTAGACAGGAAGTAATTTCCTAAAAGTGCCCCTCCTGTTTCTGTTAAGGTTAACCTCTGTACCTAAAATAAAATATAGACCTCAATCTGAAAGAAAAGTGCTGTAAAGTGTAATTCTAACTGGCTTCTATAAGGGTCCCCCTTAGACATCAAAGGAAATGGTGTTTTACTATAATACAGCTTGGCCAATGTACGATCTAGATGATGGGAAAAATCACCTTTGAATGGATCCTTCAAATTATTATACCATCTTACAGCTTGAATTGTTAAACCACTGTGTCAGATTGTCTATTTGTTTGTAAAATTACTATGTTTTTGTCCTGTATTTATATTTAAGAAACTGAAAACAACCCGAATTCCAAGAATATGTAAGTTATATTGTGTAGATGTACTATACTGCACTTATACTGCTAACATGAAAGCCAAGCAGAGGAAAAATGAATACAGATGAGTATTAGGTAAAAACAGTTCTAAACAGGCCTGTACGTGAATATGTTGTTGTTGTGTTGTTATGTGCCATCGAGTCGGGTATACAGAGATAGAAATGGTTACTTTTTTGTGAAATATAGCTTTTGATTGTAACCTTGTCTTACTACAACTTTTGGTATACCAGCAGCTGCCATTAGAGAAAATTGTAACTTGACCTAGTGAACTTGCCTGAGCCGCTGAGGAAAGCAGTTTGGAAGTGATTTCTCTATACCATCCCCTTCAAGGGACCCATTTTGGTAGAGGGCTACCCAGAACAGAGGCAATACCAATACCCCCTCTGCAGATGCCCATAGGATTCAATATGGAAGGGCAAGCTGCAAGATATTATTGGGGTCGCTATGAGTCGGTTCCGACTCGATGGCACCTGACAACAACAACAACTTCTTTCTCTATCTTGGACTTGTTAAATAGGAAAAATGCAAATCCTTCTTATTGAGATGTTATTGTTTAGTGTTGTCGGGTCGGTTCAGACTCATGGAGACCCTGTGCAGGGTTTCCAGGCTGTAAATCTGCAGGAGTGGAGGGCCTCATCTTTCTCCCACAGAACAAGTGTTAGTTTCAAACTGCTGACCTTGTGGTTTGCAGCCTGATTCGTAACCACTACGCTACACTGGAGCACTATAAAAGGTGCATTCTAAGAAGTCTGAAACATGGAGTTCCTAAACAAAAGAACTCGAACACAGTACAGACAGTTCAATAGAAGCCTCTGAATTCTTTAAATGAATCTACCAGGCTTACTGTAAGTACACAGACCTTGATCCCGAGAACTCAGCAAACATCCAAATGGTTAACATGATTTTTATCTCCCAAAGCACCCAGGATTTTAGAAAGAAACAGCAGAAATTCGACAGGGCATCTGGCATGAATCCATCTCAACTGGCGGACATCACCTTCAAGGTATTTAACAGCCGAGAGTGTGAGAAATCTCAGGCCCTAACTGTCTTCCTAAAAGACCACTGGAGGTAAGCCTGTGGGACCCCAGAGAAGACCCTGGAAAGGAACGAGGGTCTTAAGCAAGAACTGATGTACTTATGCAAAAACCTGGACGCTGAAAAAATAAATGCCCAAATCTCAGGAGAGGATCTGGCAGAAAAAGCCATCCAACTCAATAGATGGTTGAACAAATTTCAATGTCTGCAGAAGACTAACAGTGTCATGGGGTAAGGGGCTCAGAATGATTTGGCATCAACCTCTGCCACCCCTATTACCCCCACCCCTGGGACAGTGATGGTGACTGAGATCTCAGGGCAGCCTGAGAACCAGTTCTTCCTGAAACCCCTGGACTGCTTCACTGGGGAAAAGAAAATAACTGTCTGGTCCCCTTACTGGGTCAGGACCTGCTTCCAAATTTGTATGTTCAAACAGCTTTCAGAAACCAAAAGTCTGCAGATGGAGGTTCCTCATGAACATGGCTGGCAATTACTGATTCAAACTCTGGAAACAAGTCACATTGGCCTGAGGAAACAGACAATCAGGTAAACCCCTCGTGTGGACTAGTGGAACTCCGGAAAGAACCAACAAGCATCCCCTGTCGAGGTCTGATTGAAGCCTGGAAACTGACCATCCCACAGAAACCAATATCCTCTCAGGAAAGAGGCTGAAAAAATGCACTCTTAGCCAGCTCATCCCTGTCCCCATTAAGCCAGCTCCCTGGTGCAAAAGAAGGGAAGCCTATGGCCCACAACAGGACAGATAGGCAATACCAGGTTATTTTGCTGGACAATCCGAATATGACCCTGTGAATTAAGGGGCGACTAACCCTGCCATCCTCCTCCCTGATGTGGCAACTGGAGGGCTGAACCATGATTATAGAAATCATTGACCAATTATTCTTCAGCCAACCTGACCTCTTTGACTATATCTGGTAGACTAGACATTATTCATGAACAGAATTAGTTACATGGAAAAAGGGACTCGGATAACAGTGTGTAATAGTAATCTTAAAAGACCCAGGTAGAGGCAATAGCCCTCCTGCTGGGGATCTCAGCTCAAAAAGCTGAACTGATTGTACTGAAGAGGGCATTAGAAATGTTGGCAAGAAAAACTGAATGTGTACCCAGAGGACTTTAGTAGAACTGAGGCAGAAGGATTTGAGATAGGGGTTAAAGGATGAAAAGTAAATGACAATGGAATTGTTCCAGTTCTGAGAAGTTAAAAGCTAAAAAGTAAATGGCTTTTTAATAGAATGGTTCTGATCCTGTGAAAACTAGCCCCTGCTCTTCTTAAATGAGTCCATGAGATGACCCACTACAGGAAAGAGGCCCTAACTTGGTTCATTAGGCCCTGGCACTAGGGCAAGAGATTTTTTTAAAAAGTCATTCAGGAGGTTAGCTCTGACTGTTACCTGCCTCAAGAACAATCCCAAAACAGGCTGTCCTGTACCAATATTAAGGTAAACAACCCCTTGAAAATTAACAGGTTGATTTCATGCAGATGCCCTCCCCAAGCTGGGAAATTAAATATTTGCTGGTTTTGTTTTTGTAGACACCTTTTCTGGTTGGGTAGAAGTTTCCCCCCAACAAAACTAAGAACATCAGAAATAGTGTAAATCCTTTTGAAGGAGATTACCTCTAAGTTTGGACTTCCAGAGTGTCCAAAGTGACAACAGAGAAGCAAACACCTACAGATTAAATGGAGATTGCATTCAACGTGGAGGTTCGAGAAAATGAACCAGACACTAAAGAGACAAATGACAGAACTGTCAGGAAATTTCTCTACATCGGGACCAGGTGTTGCCTTAGCCCTGTTTCTAATTCAGGGAGCCCCCAGAAGTGGGCTTAAATTGAGCCCCTTATAAAGTTGTATACAGTTGACCTTCCCAGGTAGCTTCCCTTAATCCTCTACCTGACCTCAGCCAAGGTTTAAAGGTGCAGTGATATGCGCAACACCTCTACCACACACATTCTATTATTTGTAAAACTGCTCTTCCCAGGTCTGCTTTCTTCTCTACAGGTAACCTGATCCCTTTCAGCCTGGAGATCATATTCTGCTCAGAACATGAAGAGACGACCTGAAAACCAGTTAGAAAAAAGTGGACTGGACCCTGGGAAGTCCTTCTAGCCACCCCATCTGTCAAGTTAGCCAGACTCCACTTGGACACAAAGGGACTCTCAAAGACATTATTCTTTTCAAAGGGATGAAAAACATTTGGGCCTATTTAGCTCAGAGTGTAATAAATGTATCTGATTTGTTTTTCCTTTTGGGAGGGCATCCAGAAGCATCGGCAAAGATGACTGAGGGCTGGAACAAGAAATTATCTCAAGCCCAGCAGCCAGGGTAAAAGGAGTCCCCACCTGGATTCACCACAGCAAACTGAAGAAAGCCTCATCTCCATGAGAAGCTGAAACTGACACTACGAACCCTCACAAGGTAAGACTGCGATGTACAACCCACCCTGCTTCAGCCACAAACTGGGAGCTGGATGATCTACGCACGCCCAAAGCATGAGGATGTCCACTGTGGGACTCATTTTAATTAGACTTTGGAGTGTGAGAAATGGAGAAATCTGTGTAATCTATACACCCACACCACCAAGGTGGGCCAAACAGTAACCACACTACTCTTTTATAGTTGCTATAAAAGAGAGGGCACCCTCCTAGGTAACTGAATCTATAACCAATGAAACTGGGGTGGCCCTAACCCTTCTTGTGTGCCAACAAACCCAGATACGAAATGCCATCTATCAAAATAGATTAGCCCTAAAATACTTATTGGCTGCGGAGGGAGAAGGGATATGTGAGAAGGTTAATTTTGCTAACTGCTGCATACAAGTAGATGACCAGAATCTGGCAGTAGAAGACCTTGTAGAAATGCAGAAAGTTGCCCATGTCCCTGTACAAACCTGAAGTGGGTGGAACCCAGAGTCTATGGGGAGAATAATTCTTCACCTTTAAAGGGTTCAAGACCCTTGTGGGTGGAGTCCTGTTTTATTTGGAATTTACTTAATCAGTCCATGCCTACTCCCACTAGCAATCAGGGCCATGGGAACTGCCATTTAAACAATAATCAACTGAAAAGGGTACCAACAATCCAAATCAATACCAAAATATCATTCCTTAGGCAACATTTAGATGATGCCCCTGGGGAAAAGGTCCCAAAGGGCATCAAAGAGGGGAATGAACAGGAAAAGGTAAAATTCACTCACCCTCTTTACCTCAGAGACAAGCTAGAATGCTAATCAGGTTACTGAATGGGACCAATCCCCCTGGTTTCCCTCCTGTCCTCAAACAGGTTTGCATCCTGACCCTTCCCCAAGTCTGACCCCCATATAAGTCCCTGTTGCCCTCCATTCGGGGCTCAGAATCTGGAGAAATCAGCTCCTATGAGCCAGCCGGCTTAACAAGGTCTAAAACAACACTTCACCTCTCTGAGTGGCCTTGGTTTCTTCGACCACAAATCTAAAACTGCTGTAACATTCCCCCTTCTTATAATGCCAAGTGTCTAACACAACGCTTAATACCGAGCAAACCCTCAAGGAATAGGGATTAGTGTTTTGGTCCTTTTCAGAACCAACTAGAAAGCTCACACTCTTAAGATGCAAATGTGCTGAAGAGCTGGGACAAATGTGAAATAACCCTAAAGATGCTTCACTATTGGCCACAGCACAGGACTGACACCATAGCCACATAGAACGCTGAATTCCAGACTGTGGCCCTGTTAACTCAATCTGCCCACTGTATTTTCAAGTTCCCAAGAAGAAAAAAATCTGTAGATATAAATGAACTAAAACCAAAAGGTGGAGACAGTCAGACACCATTTTAAGATTGGCACCAAATCCATCAATCCAGAGAACATTTTTAAATGGCAACAGCTGGACAAACACCTGGAGTCAGAAGGAAGAGGTCCTTCCCTCATTCTGAGCTGGGAGGATGTATCTGTATACTAGAGAACATAGCCAGGAGAGGGTCATATGGTCCTCATTCTCATAAATTCAAGGGGAGGTAGAAACCTTTAAGAAAGGTTAATGTAAGAAACCATGAACATCAGTGTGAGACAGATTTAAGTTCCACCCAACTTTGGGCCAGCCACATAGTCAGATGTCTTTAAGGCAAGCCATTTACTCTCTATATACCATAATGGTGGACTCCTGGCGAGGCGCTGCACGTTAATGCCCACCAAACCCACCTGCCGCTCCTCAGAAACCCTATATAGAGACGCTAATGGTAGAACCGATTTGACGGCTCTGGTAGCGTAGTGGTTACGAATCGGGCTGCAAACCTTAAGGTCAGTGGTTCGAAACTACCAGCCGCTCCGCCGGAGAAAGATGAGGCTTTCTACGCCCTTAAGGATTTACACCCTTGGAAACCCTGTACAGGGTCGCTATGGGTCGGGACCGACTCGAAGGCACTTAACAACAACAACACAACAACAACAACAATATACCATGATAATAGACTCCTGGTGTGGCGGTATAGTATCAGCACTGGACTGCGACCCACATGGTCGGCAGTTCAAGCCCACCAGTTGCTCCTTGGAAACCCTATATAGGGTCGCTGAGTCAGAACTGACTGGACAACACTTAACAACATACCATAATGATATAAGTTAATATCAACATATGTTAAAATAGAAACGTCGGTCAAATACAGACTCTATGGTTAGTTCCTTCCTGCTCCTCTTAACGAGGCCGGTCCGATCATACAGAACCTGATTTGACCGTCAGTGCCTAAACCCCTAAAGATAGGGTGCTGCTGGCGACAGGGTACAAAGAACGGCTCCCCTCCCCGCCGACAGTCAGCTGCGCGGGGGCACCTTTTCCTACCGAGCAGCTTGCTGGTCTGGATGTCGATGGGCACGTGCTGAAGGTCCTAAGGGGGAACAGCAGGGAGGGGGGGGTGAGTGTGTGAGGGGACGCGCCAATCGCGCGCTCATTTCACAGTCCCAACCGCCACCCTGTAGGACTGGAATGATGGGCCGGGAAGGGTCGCGTTCGGGGACAAGGCTGGGGAAACGGGTCCGGGACGGACAGGCTGGACACCGATTAGGAGTCCCTGGTTAGCCCCTCACTCCCGCAGCTACCGTACCGCTACCTGCATCTCTTCTCCACTTCCGCTTCCGGCGAGGAGACCCAAGCCCGCCTGCCCCGGAGTCCTACCACCAATCCTTTGTTGCTGTGGCTGAGCCACGTTGTAAGCACAAACAGGCCTCTGCGGCCACGTCACTACTTTCCACAGAGCCAATCGGAACGCACGCTCCACCCTGGCGCAAGCCCCACCCTTCTGCACCGGAATCAGCCAATGGGAAACGCGAGGCGGGTTCAGGCCCAGGGAGGAGCAGGAGCCTGAAAAGGACTACAGTAGCGATAGGCGGCGCCCGAGACCAAGCCACTTCCACCCTTGGCACCCGGGGAATCGTCTCAGCAGCGATTAATGAGCCGGCAAGCAAGGTCCTAGCTCTGGCCGGGAGCAGCATTTTCCCTTTTTCTCTCCATGTTTAGTGTCGAGGAGTAGGTCCGACTCATAGCGACTGTATAGGGTTTCCGAGATTATAAATCTTTTCGGGAGCAGGAAACCTCAAGGTTCTCTTGAGTTCAAACTGCCGACCTTGTGGTTAGCAGTCCAGGGCTTATCCTACACAACCACCACACTATGTTGTTGTTAAATGACGTCAGTGGACTCCAACTCGTAGCGACCCTCTATAGCTTGAACTGCCGACCTTTCCATTCAAACCAACCTTGCAGTCCAGTACATTAACCCGCAGCTTCACACCAGAACTTGCTGTCAATGGTAGTTTGTATATCTCTGTGGAACTTCTCACAGTTTTGCCTCCCATTCAGTTTATCTAGTAGATGCGTTGAACACTTTTTTGCTATGTGTATGAGGGCTGAGAAAAGGGAGAGAGGAGAGTCAGGGGAGGCATTCTAAAGATAATAGCTAAAGTGAGTCTCTTAAGGAAGAGCTGCAGAAAAGGAGGTGGTACCACCAGAAGGGACGTCCAGGTGGCAGGAGACTGCACAGACAAAACTGTGGAGCCAGAGATTGCAAGAGGGTGCAAGGAACAATACACAGGAATGAACAGCAATGTGATTTGTGGGGCCCACTGTAAAGCCCCTTATTCCATCATTATTAAGAACTAAGCACACAAATTGTAAATGCCTGTTTATGTGGCACTCTCCCCACTAGATTGTGTAGGGTATTGTGTCTTTATAATAAGAACTATTTATATGTATTTTTAAATAGTCCTGGAGTCCTGGTGTGGCTCTGTGGGGTAATGCACTGGACCACAAGGTTAGTTTGAACTGCAAGGTTGGAGGTTCAAATTCACCAGCCACTCCTTGGAAACTAACTACACAGGGTGGATATGAGTAGGAACCGACTCGACAGCATTTAACAAGAACAATTATATAGTCCTGGGGTGGCACTGTAAGATAAGCACTGGACTGCTAAATGGAAGGTTGGCAGTTCAAATCCACCAGCTGCACCTTAAAAACCCTATTTAGGGTCGCTATGAGTAGGATGGCACTTAACAACACAACATTATATAGGTTCACTGTAAGTTGGAATTGACTTGGAAAAAAGAAGAACAAAATTAAGCTTAGCATTAAGAACACTGCTGGCACTGTAGGTCTTGGTGACAATTCAAACCCAACATCCTTTCTGTAGGAGAAAGATGAAGCTTTCTGATCCTGTAAAGATTTACAACCTCAAAATTGTATGAATTTGTTATGAATCAGAACTGTTATGAACCAGAATTGACCTCATGGTACCTAACAACAAGCAGAGAATTCAATTGAGTGCCAGGTTTTATGTGACTACAAGGCTCCTGCCCATGAAGTCAGTCTCTGCAATAAAAGAGTCAAATCAGGAAGAGACCTGCAATGAGGTTGCAAAGCTGGAAAGTCAAATTGTAGGGAACCTTAAGGAACTTAGACTTCACCCCTTGTAGGCAGGGAGGAACCATGGGAGGGTTTTAAGGGTTCCAAGCAGGGAGGGAACTGTACAGAACTGCATCTTTGCTGAAGTTCTCAAATGTCTGCAAGCAGGAGTGATTCCTGGAGATAGGGACTGTCTATCTGCAGATAGGGACTGTCAGGAGCTTGTAATCTGAAGGTTAGGACCTGAACTGGGCCAGCACCATGGGGAGGAAGAGAAGGGATGGATTTAAGTGATGTTTAGAAAGAAAATGAATAGGACTTGGCATTTGATGTCTTAGGGTAGGGTAGAAGAAGGAAACATCAAAGGTGACTTGGAAGTGCAGAGTGGGAGTGCAGAGCAGATGTTGGAAAGAAGGGGATCTCCACTTTGAACTTGAGGGGTTGGTGGTGTTGGGAGATGTCCAAGTGGAAAGTGAGCAGATGGCAGTTGGTTTACCATCCTGGAGTCATCGACTCTGAAACTCCAGCTCTAGAGAGGAAGGAGAGTGTGTGGGCCAAGGACAGGTCCCAGGGGATCTTGTCCCTCTGTCCAACCAGGTCATTAGCTCCTTCAGGAGGCTCTGCCTGGTTCTGTCTAGGTCTCCCTCCTCCCAGCGCAGCACTGGGGAGCTCAGGACATTTTTGTTAAACTTGGTGGTGTGGTGCAGCTGTAGGATCTAGATTCCTGCTCAATGAGATCTTGGACCATGGCCAGAACTTCTCTGTTAACCACTGTCTCCTCAACTATAGCTTGGAGCTAGCACCTTTCCTGACTGTCTCAGGGTAGTGGTGGTGGTGAGAGGTGCTGTGGAGTGGGTTCAGACTCATAGTGACCTGGATAGGGTTTCCGAGGCTATAAAAATCTCAGGAGCAGAAAGCCTCATCTTTCTCCTGCAGAGCGGCTGGTAGATTCGAACTGCTGTCCTTATGGTTTACAGCCCAACTCATAACCCACTATACTATCAGGACTGCTTTATATATGTGTGGTATAATGTTACAATTATATATACATATAAAATGTTATATATATACATATTATTGCTAAGTGCTGTCAAGTCACTTCCAAGGAGCAGCTGGTGGTTTTGAACTGCTGACCCTGTGGTTCTAAGTCCAGTGCTGATCCTACAGTGCCACACCAGGAGTCCATATACACATATATATAACATTATACGCTCATATAATCTTCATAATTATTCACTAGCCACTTCTCAGAAATCCTATTCAGGGCCGCTAGGAGTCAGAACCAACTGGACAGCACTTACCACCACCACCAACATTATAGACTAGAGTGGGTTAACTCCCTGGAGAGGACTCAGGGCAGAAGGAAGCCTCCACAGGATTCTCTCATGGGAATCTGGCTCCCTATCAAAGGCCTGACTCAGGCCTTAGGAATGGCTCGGGCTCCCCTGTGATTCAACAAACACTCACTGGACTCCAGCTATGTGCTCTGGGCTCTTGGGGACAACCCAAGAAGCATGGCAGCCGCACCCTCAAGGTGCATCTCTCCTCCTTGAGCCAACACATTGGGCAGAGCCAGAAAAGGCGGGCCTGGAAGACCCACCCTGGTGAGTTGGTGGAGGCAGAGACCACTGGCATTCCATCCCCACCCACAGAGGGCAGGAGGATGTCCAACCACCAGCCCCATGGAGTCTGCCCCAGAGTGCCTAGGGGCATGGACTTTGGGTGGCGTTCTGTTCTGGTTGTCCTTTTCCAGGACCATAGGGTTAGGGGCTTATGAGCAGATAAGACCTGTCTGGGGGACTCAGGCAGAGCTGAGCCTGCTCAGGATGGAAAACACAGAGCCCCAGGGTACCACGCATGCATCCTTTGTTGTTGTTAGCTTGCTTATTAAGTGATAACCACCACGTGCTGGTGTAGAGCGAACTGCTTTTACAAGCCTTATCTAATTTGATCCTTCCAACAACCTTATAATGTGGATACTATTATTAGACTGATTTTAAAGGCAAGGAAGCCAAAGCTTGGCTAGTTAAGTAATTTGTCCAAGGTCATATTGCAGGTAATTGGTGAGGCTGGGATTCAAACCCAGGCCTGTCTGGCTCCCTTGCCTGCACTCTTGTTTTCTGTGCAATGAGCCTTTGTTTTTCCTGCACCTGCCTGCCCTATTCACTGTCAGCTACAACAGCCCCAACACTTCCCCTGACTCCCACATTCTCACCAGCTGTACCAGACACTTAGAACCCCCACCTCTGCAGTCCCTGCCACTCTCCAAAGTCCTATCTTATCACAACTGATTCTGGGCAAGAACATCTACTTCTTATCCTCATGCAATATCCAAAAAGAGAAGTTATACCGATATCCTATTGACATTCAAATAAGCCCTTTTTATCCACTATGTATTTATTATTTTATAGTTTGCATGTCTTCTGTGTTTCTGCTTGACTACAGAATGTGTGTGTTTCTCTGCCTGCTGGGCTGGAATCTGGTTTGGATTTCTTGCTGCTGGGAGTGGAATCTGCCTGTCTCTCTGTGTGCGCTTTCTCTCCTCCACACCCCCTCTCCCACCCCATGTAGTCTTCTCAACTAGTCTATGAATACCTCATTACCAAATGCATGGACTTGCTTACCTCTTTAACTCCAGCCCGGGCTAGATACCTGAAGCTGAGTAGATGCTTGTGTCCTGTGGAGTCGGTTCTGACTCATAGCGACCCTGTACAGGGTTTCCAAGGCTGTAAATCTTTATGGGAACAGAAAGCCTCATCTTTCTCCTGTGGAACAGCTGGTAGTTTTGAACTGCTGACCGTGAGGTTCGCAGCCCGATTCATAACCACTACGCTACCAGAGCTCCTTGGTTAGATGCTTGTTGTTGTTGTTGTTGAGTGCCTTCGAGTCGATTCCGACCCCATAGCGACCCTGTATAGGGTTTCCAAGGAGCAGCTAGTGAGCTTGAAACACCAACCTTGCAGTTCAAATGACGTTTCAGTCTGATGCATTAGCCCACAGCGCCACACCAGGACTCCAAGCAGATGCTTAGCTTAGTGGATGCTTTTAAGGGAAAGCACAGGACCTTGTAGAGGGTGCATCCCTAAACAGGAAGGCATTTAATGAAGGTGGTGGTTGTGATTGGGGGCCATGGGCTCATGGTCTGGAAGGCCTAGGCAATGACTAAAGAAGGGGGCAGGGGGTCTCCCAACTCCTTTCCTCTCTGGAGATCTTGAGATAAAAGGGAGGAAATCAGAACTGGTTACCTTGAAGAGTTAAGCACAAGCCAATGAAGGTCTATTTCAGGCCAGTCAGCTGGGTTGAGTTCTGGGGCCACTGATTTCTCCCTAACTCTGGCCACCCATGCCCTCTCCATCCCTTCACCCTGTTAACCTTCTTGAGAGTAACAAGTCACTGGACAGCCTCATGAAATAGGTCAGGTGTGCATTATCCTAAGGAGATACCGCATCACCCTTGTCCCAGCGGGTGAGAGCATCTGCTCTTCCAGTGAAAGGAAAACCAAGTCCGTGGCCAATACACCCATCTATCTGCCTTCTTTCTATGCAGTTCAATGTTCCATACACTGTTTGCCAGGGTGCTGGAGACATAGTCCCGGTCACCAAGGGGCAGCACCCTGTGCACACTATACAGGGTGGTGGTGGTGTGAAGTGCTATTGAATTGGTTCTGACTCATAGGGAGGGGCAGCTTCTGGGTTTGAACAGCTGACCTTGTGGTAATCAGTCCAGTACTTACCCTACAGTGTCACACAAGGACTTAAATATGGTTGTTGTTGTTGCTAAATACCATTGAGTCAGTTCTGACTCTATATAAGGTTTCTGAGAAGTAGCTGATGGGTTTGAACCATGAACCTTGCAGTTAGCAGTCCAGTGCTTATCCTACAGTGCCACAAAAACCCATACAAACCAAATAAGTAATACACTTGAATGCTAAGGAGCACAAAGAAGGAAAGAGCTGACTCTTCTGGGAGGAATGGAATAGGATGAGGCTGGAAAAATAGCAGAGCTAGCTCCTGACAGAAATAGCACTGGGACTGTATCTTCCCACTTCCTCACTGTGGTTACAGTTTGCTTTCTTCCTTCTTTCCTAACCCTTCCGGCCTTTTGAGCTTTATCCCTGAGCAAATATTTACTGCCCTGTCAGTCTCATACAGCTGATTGTTCTAAGGCCTACGGTACCTCCCTGGTATTGATGTTCACCTAATAGGCCTGTCTGTTGTTTGGTTAGAAGTTGAGCCACTGGGGTGAATTCAGTTCCAGGCTTGAATGGTGTCTAACACCCATAGTACTTCAGTTGTTTTGCTCTTCAAGACTTCCAAATAGTTGGATGAGGCCCATCCACATTATAGAAGACAATCTCCTTTATTTAAAGTCAACTGATTGTAGATGTTAAATATATCTACACAATACCGTCATAGCAATACCTAGATAAAGTGTTTGATTAAATCACTGGGTCCTATAGCCTAGCCAAGTTTACACATAAAACTCACCATCACAGAGAGGTTGGTAAGGGGAGATCACAAAGGGACCTGTAGTCCATGACAAAGGGTTTAAATGGAATCCTGTAGACAAGGGTTCTCAACCAGTGGGTGACTGAATTCTGGAAGACTATGGAATTGTGAAAGGGCTTAGGAATCCATAAATGCATCTGTATTTTTTCAGTCAGTAAATACTTGAGGGACAGCTATCATATGGGAAGATGGACAGGTTTTTCTACATGGAAAACTTAACTTGTTTCAGAGAACATGAAACACCAATGACCAATAAACACATGAAAAGACTATTTACCTCACTATAAATAAGGGAAATGCAAACCTAAGAGACACAATGAACGAGCAGTTCGTTTCCATCGCACTGGCAACTAATTCGATTGTCCATGTCATGGGTTGTATTCTCTAGAAGCAGGTGGAATGTGATGGGCAAGATAATGAAGGTCCATACCTGTGAGAGGAACTGGAAGGAATTAAGATTGGACAGAGGGTGAAGTCCAACTGCCTCAGTCAACCTGGTCGAAAACTCTGGAGTGAACACTGTACCTCAGAGTGTCCCTCATAGATCTGAAATGCCTGGAATACTATGTACCTCAAGAAGAACATACCCTCTTGTAAGGTGGTTGCCACTGAGCCAGACCCTGAAGGAGCTGGCATCTGCTGACCACTCCACGACTGGACAGGAGGTCCTTCCTGGAAAGGGCTCTGTGTAGCACATCTTGTCTACCACAGTCTGACCAGACAAAGAGTTAGTGAGAATGAGGAGTGTGGTAGGCTGAAAATGTGTTCCCATTCCTGGAAAGACGTCCATGTTAATTCCCTGACACCAGTGATACGCGATCTCCTATGGAAAAAGGGTCCTTGTCAATAGGGTTAAATGAAGACTTTTGAGAAGAGTTTGTTTGAGATTATCCAGGTAGGTCCTGAATTCTATTGTCAATAGCCTTATGAAAGACAAGCAGAGCTCCTCAGGTTTGTACTTGGTGGTCTGTGTGGTACCCATGAACCTTTGGGAGAGCCTTTGGGACTTCAAGAGAAGGGTGGGGATGGCTGGCTCTCCCCATTTCTTAAAGAAAACTGTCTAATTAGAAAAAAAGAAGAAGAAGAGAAGACAATGTGAAGATGAAGGAGGCAGAGATTGGAGTGATTGGCTGCAAACCAAGCAATGCCAGCAGCCAGAGTCAAGGAACAAATTTTCCTCTGGAGACCCTAGAGGGAGCAGGGCCCTGCTGATACCTTGATTTTGACCCTGTGAAACTGATTTTGGACGTCTGGACTTCAGAACTGCGAGATAATAAATTGTTGTTGTTTTAAGCCTTCAAGTTCATGGTCATTTGTTATGACAGCCACAGAAAACTAACGTCAAGAGTTAACAGGACAATTGCTAGTGGGAGTACAAATTGGTGCACCCACTTGGTGCTCAGGGTGTGGAAGAGTGTGTAGAGTACAACAACAACACAACAACTCACTGTCATGGAGTCCATTCTGACTCATTACCACCCTACAGGATGGAGGGGAAGTAACTGCTCCATAGGGTTTCCGAGACTATAAATCTTTACAGGAGCAGACAGCCTCATCTTTCTCCCATGGAGGGGCTAGTGGGTTCAAACTGCCCATCTTGTGGTTAGCAGTCCAATGCTTAACCCACCGCATCACCAGGGATCCTTGCCTAGAGTACAGTAAATCGAAAAAAACAAACCAGCTGCCATCAAGCCTGAGTTGAATCATGAAACACAAACTCCGTGTGTTTCAGAGCAGAGCTACAATTCAGAGGGTTTTCAGTGGCACTGACCTTTTCTAAGTAGATCACAAGGACTTCCTTCAGAGGCAGTTCTGGGTGGATTTGAACCGCCAACTTTTCAGTTAGTAGCTGAGTGTTTAGCTATTTGCATCACTCAGGGAGCAGACTATATAGTAAGTACCCTTTTTGATGGAGTCCTGGTGTAGCACTGTGGGATAAACTGACCATAAGGTCAGTTTGAACCACAAGGTTGGCGGTTCAAACTTACCACTCACTACTTGGAAATGTGATACAGGGTAACTATGAGTTGGAACTGACTCAACTGCATTTAACAACAACAACATCCCTTTTGTTACTGATGAGGTGGTACTGCAGGATAATGCGCTGGTCCACAAGGTCAGTTTGAATGGCAAGGTTGGCAGTTCAAACTTACCAGCCACTCCTAGGAAACCCTATACAGGGTCACTATGAGTCAGAACTGACTCAGCTCTTAACAACAACAACAACAACCTGACATATGGAGTCCTGGTGTGGTGCTATAGGAATAAGCACTGAACTGCTAGCCACTGGACTGCTAAATACAAGATCAGTGGTTCAAACCCAACACTCCTGAGAAACCCTATACAGGGTTGCTATGAGTAGGGACTGACTTGATAGCACTTAACAATCCTTTAAATAGAGTCTTGATGTGGCACTGTAGGATAAGTACTGGACTGCTAACCACAAGGTTGACTGTTCAAATCCACTACCCTCTCCTTGGAAACCCTATACAGGGTCTATGAGTCTATGAATTGGAACCGACTCAATGGCACTTAACAATGCAACAAGGCCTTTAAATACTGGCTGTTCATATCTCTACTTCCTACCTACCCCTGACCTCAGAAGAGCACTGTATGACATTGCCTACTTATCGCCTCAGTCAGGCTGGAAACCTGCAAAATCTCTAAGCTCCTGGCCTTCCAGAGAGGGAAGAAGATCACCACCACCCCCACTTCCCCAGTGAGAAATGCGTAAGGTGGGGGAAGATACCAACCCCAGATATTTCTCACTGTCAGAGAGTGGAGGTCAGGTCCAGAAGTCACTGTTGTTGTTGTTGTTGTAAAGTGCCATCAAGTTGGTTTGCTCCCAGTATAGGGTAAGTTTGAATTGCCCGCCTTGCAATAGCAGTCCAGTGCTTATCCCAGAAAACACTAGAGAAGGTTAAAAGCTCATCCCAGCTCAGGTGCTGAGAACAGACAGGAAGGAGGTGCATTGAGCACTGACCTAGGTCAGGGTCACCTAGGTTCAGGGCCTTGTTGAGGGGAGCTCCTTTCTTTTCCCTGTTTTAAGAAAATAATATCCCTGGAGTCTAGATCTACTCTCTGGGCAAAACCAGAATTCCAGACCTTTTGCGGCCTAGTTGGTTCCCACTCACGGTGAGAAGTGCTCCATAGCGTTTTCTTCATTGTGATCTTTACGGTCAGGCCTTTCTTCCATGGACCACTGGGTGAGCCCAAACCACCAGCCTTTAGGTTAGTAGTTAGTGCACGTCATTGACATCACTCTCTGGGCAGGGGTCAGGAAATGGAAACATAGATCAGACTCAATTGTAATCTAGTAGCCTTCATCTCCTCCCCTTCCCCCAATACTCTAACTCCACCCTTCTACCCCATGACTGTGTCCTCCTCAATCAGGGTACGGAGGTCCTCAAGCCTCCCTTAGATGCATTTAACTTGCTTTATCAACAAGGAAGGTGCCCTGGTAGCATCGTGGATTACAAGATGGGCTGCTAACTGCAAGATCAGTAGTTTGAATCTACCAGCTTCTTCTCAGGAGAAAGATGAGGCTTTCTGCTCCCATAATGATTTACAGCCTCGGAAACCCTACACAGGGTTGCTGTGAGCGGAAGCAACTCCACAGCACATAACCACCACCACTCAACAAGGAGACATTTCTGAAAACATGCTCATATATAACTACTTCTCCTAGTTTCCAGAAGGTGTACTTAGAGGCGAACATTTTTATAAAGCAATGAAGTGGCCTTTATTATATGGGGGTGGCCTGTGTAAAGGAGCTAGCTGTGTTCATAGTCATAGTCTTATCTCAACTTTCCCTCCCATACCTGCTCCTCCCAGAAATAGATCCCCTGAAGGGTGAGGGTTGGAACTAGCCTCCCAGGTGGGTCCCTCCCACAGAGACAGGGTGAAGGTGGGGTTAGGGGTATGGACTAGACCCTCCACACTTGTACCTGATTCTGGTGGTGCTTCCAGACAGACTGGCCACAGGTGGGCATCTAGGGACTCCTGCCCCTTACTGTTCTTCCTGGGGCTCCACCTGAGAGCAAAGGAAATGAGGCCTCAGACATCAGCCAGCTGGATTGAGTCCCAGGACAAGCTCCTTCCTGCTCAGATAGGGAAACAAGGCTCTGTCTCCCAGGATCATGGAATCTCCTTCCTGTTTCTTCCCAGCATCTGAGCTGGAAAGAGCTTATAGGCCTTTCTGGTGCCCTCTGGGCCTGACCTTCACTCACGGAGTAAACAGCTTTCAGAGAAAGCAGCAGCAGCTCTAGAAAGCAGTGAGCACCTTCCATGGGACATTCCAGAAGCAAGGGGGGACAACTTGGCTAGATCTTGCAAAATCATATTCTCTGATTCACATAAAGCACATGGAGAGGATAACATAATAGCAAGCCTGCTGTAGCTGGAACCACAAGAAATTGAATCAATGTTTTTTTTTTCCCTTTATCTTTACCTGCCCCATGGAGAGGGGGACAAAAGCAATTGGCTTCATTAGGAGTTTCTTGTGGGCAAAGACTAGGCTTCCTCTTCTCACGAATTCCTAAGCTTGTCTTAAGTATTTATGATACTTGTATCAGTGATACAAAACTCTGGGTTCATGGAGCTAAAATTCTATAAGGGAGAAGACACGTGACTAGATGATTTTATACACACACACATATATTATGTGTGTATATATATATGCTGTGTGTGTGT
>NW_006408525.1:23037087-23039058 GCF_000296735.1 Chrysochloris asiatica
CGAACCGCTGACCTTAAGGTTCGCAGCCCGATTCGTAACCACTACGCTACCAGAGCTCCTATATATATATATATATATAAATGGAGCACTGGTGGCACAACAGTTAAGCGCTGCAAGAGAAAGAAAAGACCTATTGATCTGTTCCCATAAAGATTACCCACTAGGGCTCTCCTCCTCCCCCGCCCCCGCCAGCTCGAGGCAGCTGGAGCTCAGTCCACGGCCCCAACAGCAGTACCAAGTGCAGCCCCAGTAGCAGCGCCATGGGCCGGTGGACCGCCTCATGGCGGATAGGAACTGTTAGGACGCAGCCATCGTGAGCTATAAGAACTGGCCCTCTGTCTGGGCCGCTGTCCCTGGGAAAACGTTCGTTAATATCACGCCAGTTGAGGTTGGAATTCCGGTTGCCAAAGATGGGTCTATTTTTCTTTCGTGAATGGGCTGACACTTGGGGGCCAGAAATGTTCTGTGATGCGGGACTCACTGCTGCTGCGCGGGGAGTATACCATGGATCTTCGCACCAAGAGCACTGGTGGAGCTCCTACCTTCAACCTCACTGTTACCATGACTGCCAAGACGCTAGTCCTGCTGATGTCCACGGTGGTGTATGATCAACAAGAAATATTATGAAACGGCCTCCCACCTGTGGGTGCTCAGTACTGACCTCGTTGCCCCTTCCCCCTACCACTCCCCACTGCTTTTGCACCCCTCTCCTTCCCATACACACACATACACCATTTTTAAATTTTGGGCCATTACTCTATACCCCTTATTACTGCCAAAATCATATGGGGTGGGGGACAGGGCTGGATGGACAGACACGTACCCCTACCCATACCCCCCCGTGTGTGGTTGGAAAACTTTTTTGTTTTTTTGGGGTTTTTTTTTTTTGACTAAAAAAGATTCTACTATAAAAAAAAAAAGATTAGCGACTAGGAAACCCTATGGGGCAATTTTACTCTGCACTATAGGGTCACTATAAGTTGAGATAGACTCAACAGCACACAGCAACATATATTTCACACACACATACATAAGTTGTTGTTGTTAGGTGTCATGGGGTCCGTTCCAACTCAGGGACTGTGTGTCTAACAGGACAAAACACTACCTGCCCCTGCTCCATCCTCACATTGTTGCTATGTTAGATGCCTATACCAGGGGACTTCAAGAGTTTCATGGGAAAACCCCATTATCTTTGCATTCCATTAGTCCACCTACTTTTTGAGATCCCTTAATATAGTATATAGGAGTCCTGAAGTGGTGCTGTAGGATAAGTACTGGACTGCTAGCCACAAGGTCAGTGGTTCAAACCTACCAGCTGCTCCTTGGAAACCCTATACAGGGTGGCAATGAGTTGGAACGAATGAAACAGTGCTTGACAACAATGTATAGTATTGCAATGATCTATTTCTATGTCGGCCTCCATTTTAGAACAGACAGAATGTATTATTCAGTCATTGGTCACTTAACATTCACAATGTTGTTGTTCGTAAGTACCTTCAAGTCGGTTCCGACTCATAGCAACCCTCTATAGGGTTTAATACATCCTGTGAAGTGGCACAGTGAGTGATTTGGATGTTGCATGAATACCATATGTCTTAGGCTGGTTTTCTAAAGAAGCAAAACCAATGAAACATATATATATCACGTCCTGGTGTGGCACTGTGGGCTAATGTGTGAGACTGCAAAGTCGTTTGAACTGCAAGGTCAGTGGTTCAAGCTCACCAGCTGCTCCTTGGAAACCCTATGCAGGGTCGCAATTGACTCGATGGCACTTAACAACTATATATATATGTATATATATATTGTTTGTTGTTATATGCCGTGGTCAGTTCTGACTCACAGTGACCCTGTGCAGGGTTTCCAAGGCTGTAAATCTTTATGGGAGCAGAAAGCCTCATCTTTCTCCCGCAGAAGAGCTGGTAGTTTCAAACTGCTGACCTTGAGGTGGGCAGCCTGACTCGTAACCACTAC
>NW_006408525.1:23039263-23079520 GCF_000296735.1 Chrysochloris asiatica
CCAGTGGAAGAGAGAGAGGGAGTCTTTCCCTCGTGTCCATTATATTAGGAGCAGGCCACACCCCCAAGGAAGCATCCCTTTAATTGATGGGCTGCTCACAGCCACTCATCATAGAGTTAACTGTATTAGGTTTCATCACCATGGGAATAAGCACATCTCAACTACTAAACCTCTGGGAATCCTGGCCTAGGCAAGTTGATACAGAACCTTAACCATTACTCCATATCATAATCTGGTCCTGCTTTTTCTTTAAGCATCTTGAAAAGTTTCTGATGCCTTAGCAGTGAGTATCAACAGACTGAGAGGGAGTGTCATTAACTGTTTCTCCATATCTGATGTAAGTCCCTCTTACAGTAGAGCTGAAACATACATATTTTAACAGTTTGGAGAATTTTTTCTTGTTTTTTGCAGATTGTCAACTGTGTCATGCCTAAATTTCGAACATTACCATTCACTGACTTTCTACTTTCATATTATTTAATATGCTTTTGTTTCACTTCCAGATCAAGACTTCGCCTTTGCCTCTTGCTGCTGCTCTCACTAGGAGCAAGGAAGCATTTCTGGGTAATGTTTTCTAAAGAAAATTAAGAGCGAGAGAACACTCCAACACTTAAGAGATGCTCAAGTCACAAGATGGCTGCTGCAGCATACGCTATATAGTAAAATTCTTAGTACAATGTACAGTGCAGTACATTCATAAGACAGTAACATAGGCATGTATTACAGGTTACATACATACTGTACCAGTATATACTTGCCAGTGCAATTGCTTTCTTTGTATGTAAAAGACATAAGATGTGTGTGTTGCATGCAAGCAAAAACAGCTGAGTTCGCTAGGTCCAGTTCTATGGTTAGGATTTCTAAACTTTATGGGACCCTGGAAGTTGCTGGGACAGACGTTATACAGCACATGATTGCACACACACACACACACACACGTAAAACCAATCATGATATAAAAAGTCTAACCTACTACCATTCAGTTGATTCCCACTAAACAGAGTATGAAAGGGCTTCAAAAAGTTCATTGAAAATTGAATGAAAAGATAATGTCATTTTTCTGGAAGCTTTGTAAAGCCCCCATATATGTGATCAAACTCTATGGGAACGAAGAAGGAGGACCAAGAAACTTCCTGAGGACGGGAAGCATAATAATGAATCCATGTCTTGAGGGATGCATAGGAGTTACAAAGGGATGGGGAGATCATTCCTGGCAAAAAGCACAGCATGTCCTTCTAATATCGTCCTCCTGAGCAGCCTCTGCTCCCAGGAAGGACTATTGAGGATGGAAGAGAATACCAACAGAAGAGCCATGAGATGCTGCACCATGTGACAGCAGGGTTGGAGCTAGGGTGGGACAATGTGAGAGTTGGTATGTTAGGATTTAAAATGTAGCTTGCATGGGGGAGCCAGGGGAAAGGGGGACTTTAGTGTCTTATTCCTACCTGGTGCCTAGCTCAGTGCCTGGTACATGGGAGGAGTGCTCCATGCATGGGAGCAGGTAAGTGGGCTGATGGACTGAGCATCTAAGCTGGGCAGCAGGGACACCCACCGAAGGCATAGCCAGTATTGTCCACTCCCCAGTGATGCTGGTCAGAGAGGAAAAAAATGCAAATATGATCCAGCGCCTAAGAGGTGGCTGCACACCAGATTCCATCTCTGAGAGCATTGCCCACACACCAGCTGTGGTGGGTGTCAGGGCTGACTGGAGGTGGGACTGCATCTGGGGGAGGAAACATCCCCCTCAGTGCCTACTCTGCCTCTAGCCCCCAACCATGTGGATTCCTCATCTGGGACCTGGCTCTCTCTTTCCCCCCAAGACTTGCTCTGGGTTTTGCCAACAACATTGGGGAGGCAGTCATCGTTCTGAGAGTCAGATGAATGTGCAGAAAAGGCAATGCTCCTTTGTCCACGGACATAGTTTCACATGTGATTAAGGCCCCTGAAGTCCACTCTAAGCGGGGATCAGTCAGGACGGACGAGAACGTTTGAAACTGTGGCAGGTCTGGAGAGCCTGGCCATGGAGAGGGCAGTGCCACCTTCTTGCCCCCCACCCTCTGCCAGGGAGATCTTAAGAAGGGCTTCAGGTCAGAAGGGACCCACAGCCCGCCCTCCTGAGTTGCACTGAGACTAGGGCCAGGGGAGCGGGCAGCTTGGGAACCGGTCTGCCAACCAGTTTAACCAGGGACTGGTTTCGACTCAGGGAGTTCAAAGGCAGCTGGGGTGCAGCCTGTCTTGTTCTCTTGCTGTGCGCCAAAAGGAGCAGCCGGCCAGCCCTTAACCCTTTCCCAGTTATGCCCGAGGCAACAGCCAGGTGGTAGTTCTTGCTGGAGAAGGGTCTGGGCTTCTTGTGGGGGTGGAGTGGGTGGGGTTGATTTTAACTATAGTTGGGGAAACCACCAAGCAGCCCAAGGGTGGAGAAATTGAGGAGAGAGGCTCTTGTGCTCCCTGACCCTGGACTCCCCTTGGGATTCCCTCCTCCAGCTTGGTCCCTGGAGGACCCTGGAGTCTGGGTGGGTGCAGGGGCCCTGAGGTTGGGTTTCTGGGGTCATGAATATTCATCAGCTTGCTGGCCTCTGCTTCTATTTACTTAACCGGGAGGGGCTGGGTTTCAGGTTCACCTTGACTCCTGAAGCCGAAGCAGGAGCAGGTATCCGCTCCTACACCTGTTTCTCTTGCACCTGACGTGCAGCTGCTCCTACCCACCTCTCCTGGCTGGAGCCTGGCCTGGTGCGGCACCCTGGAGACACCCCCACCTCCCCCAGTCTCAGCCTCCTGGGCAGCTCCTACACCCGCTTCTTCTCTAGGGAAGGTTTCACCTCCAACCCGGAGCAGTGAGGATTACAGGTACAGACAGAGGGCAGGTGGGTGGGGAATCCAAGGCACAGTCCCCAGACAGGGCACCCAGTTTTGCTTCTGAGGCTTACAAGCCCACTGAGTAGGAGAACCCAGGCAGGCTGTCTCCCACCTCTCCATAGGTAGGCAAGCAGGACTCCGGACCCATTGCTCTGGCTTCTTGGAGTCAATCCAGGTCTCCAGCAGAGCTCCTTCTGGGAACATTTCATTCCAGAGTAGTTCCCTATTAACTCTTGCTGAACTGCAACTCCCCCTTCCCCACCTGCCTAGCACCCCCCCCCCAGCTTAGAGAATGGGGGTGGTGGGGCTGTCCTGGGGCCCTCTTGTCCATGCCATGGGGCTATCTGCCAGAAGCAGGGCGTTGCAGGCCTCCCCCCAGGTCCCCTGTGGGCTTCACAGCTGTATGGATGGTAGATAGAAGTGGAGCCAGCAGTTCAGGGGCTGATTCCATCTCACTGTGGATCGCCAGGCCCCAGGGTAAGGGCCCAGCCCTCACTCAGCCAGTTCAGTGCCCTGCAGGTCAATTGTAGGGCCATTAACTTTCTTCAAATGCTGGGCCTGTAGGCAACTCTAAAAGCCACCCCTGCGCCAGACCATCAGTGATTAGGCTAGGCATGGAGCTGTAGGGATCTTCCCAGTGAGGATATCTGGGAAGTTTGGACAGCATGTGCCCTCTTTTTTTTTTTTAAAAAAAGATCTGATTTTCTACTCCCATGGGTAGTTTACACTGGAGAATTTTGTAGCTGGGTTATTTTATAAAGCAAAGTAGACTCCCTTAATTTATGTTTTGTAAATTCAGATTTCCTTATGTCAAGCTTGCCTAAAGAGGTAAACACCTGCTCACTGATGTTCACATGTCCTTCCTAGACAGAAGAGACTGGAAGGTCTGACAAAGGACCTCCCAGAGAGACCAGAGTGCAAGACCAGGATACAAGGGCACTGACGCCCAGGCCTTGGTGGAGGCCCCAGGGCAGGGTCCTGTCTCTTAAGGTTTTCTGACAAGAAGTTCCTCATGATCTGTTGCTTCCTTTACTCCAAAGAGGGTCAAACCCATGGGTGCCAACTCGAAATACCCTTTAAAGCTGATATAGTTTAGTGAACATTTCCTCTCATGGAGCTAAGCAGTGTGGTGGTTAAAGTGAGTTCAGTAGCTGGGTCTTCTATTCTTCCATCTCCAAGCTCCTTGATGGGCAGTAGTGAGGCTATGGGCTTTGTCCCAGACTGGGGCACCAACAGAGCCAGCACATGCCCTGCCCTTTCTTAGTTGCCCTCCCCCAACTCCTTCCAGAAACTCATCTGGAACACCAAGTTCTGTGCAAGGCCGTGCTAAGGCCAGCGGCCAGCGTGGGGCAAGCTGCCAAAATAAACCTCTGTGGCTGTCCTACAGTGTGCTCACCTCTCTAGGGTACCCTGAGAGAATGTGTCTGCCTCTTTTACCCATTCTTTCATTTTCCAAGTAGAAGCTCCATCAGATCTCCCTCCTCCCCTTGGCGGCTCTGGCTACTTGAGCTCAGCTACAGGGCCAGAGTTAACACTGTGGGGGTTTGCTTCCTGGGCAAGGAGGTGGGGAGGAATCCATTGAGTATGTGCTCTGGGAAAGGGGTTGGATATGTGGAGGGGTGAAAGACAGCAGCAGCAAGGGGAAACAGGTGGGGTACAGGCACATAACTCACTCCAAGCCTAAGCCAGCGTCCGGTTTTCTTCTTTCCCTAATTTGATGGGTTTCTCTCTTTAAGACATAACCCAAAATCATTTTGGAAAATCTGGAAATCAGAAAAATAGACGGAGAAGGCATCTCCTATTTCTTCTATATAAAAAAATCTTGCTATTATTAGTTTGGCATATTTCTTTATGACCTTTTTAGATAACATAGTTAAGGCTATCCATTTTTTAAGAGTGGTCAGCTGATCACCTAGGTTTCTGGTCTACTCTATGCTACTGTGGAGCAATAATGACTCAGGCAGAATTCTCATCTTCCATGGTTCCCAGCTGATGCACCTCAGACAACCACTATGCATTTGTCAGTGGAGTCGTATATGTTGTGATGAACGCTGAACTCTCAGAGTAAGACTAGGAAGAAAGACCTGCTAATGTATTTCCTAACATCATCTAGTACAGACCCTATGGAACACAGTGGTCTGGTCTGTTGTGCCATTAGTCTGGGGCTGACTCACAGAATTTAGCAACAAGGCCTATCGTATCCTCAGGAGCTTCTTCAGCCCACCGTAGGAGACCACCCGCCTATCCAGGTCCAGATATGTCTCTGTTTCGCATCATGCCTGCTCTTGCATTGATCTTAATTCCTCTAGCCTACTGTGTCCCCTTTCATGTCCTGTGTGTCCCAGACATCACTGAAGTCCAGGCATCTTCCAGGAACTCAATAGTACCTTTGTGCAAATTAGCCAGAAATGAGGTCCTTGGGGGAAGACAGCTGTATGGAAGGTGCACACTTGGGAGTGGAGAAACCTAGATTTCTGCTCCCACGCCTCACCTCCCTGGGGAGCCTGTGTGGAGGTACAACCTCTGATGGCCTTTTCTGACACATCCTACCTCAGGCACCAAACCTTGTCAACTCTTTCAAATTCCTGCCCTCATGGGAGGTGGGTGGGGAAAGGAAACCATCCTTTAGTAATTGTTCATATTAACATACATTTTACTTTGCAAAGCATCTCTACCTCTGAGGCAGGATTAATGGTAGTGCTAAAAGTCACAATTGGAAGGGGCATCTGAGGGAATTAAGGCCTAAAGAAGTAACTTACTAGATAGAGGGCATTAGGCTAGAACAGTCTTCCCCCTTGGACAAAGGTCAGCAGGTTCCTGAGTCTGTTGGTCATCAGTGGGAAGCCTGAATTACTTACAATATTGCAAATTTGATTTGATTTTTGTAATGAATTTATAATGAATTTCAAAGTGCACAGGGCGTTTCAGTCCTGGCAGCAGGGTCTCGCCTTGGGTGGGAAGAGCACAGGGAAAGTGTCAGGATGCTGAGTGACGCAAGCAAACTTCCCTTTGCTGACAACCAAACCAACCCAAGGCCGCTGAGTCAGTTTTTTTTTTTTTTTTTTTTCTGAGTCAGTTTTGACTCATGGTATCCCCATGTGCTATAGAGTAAGAACTGTGCTCCATAGGAGTTTCTTGGAGATCACCAGGCCTTTCTTCCACGGCACTGCGGGGGTGGGGGAGGGTTGGAAACCTTCAGGTTTGTTGTTTGACCACAACATTTGTTGACCACAAACCACTTATACCACTCTGAGGACCCTGAAACCAGTGATCTCAAAGCTCGCTTCAACCTTGCCTGGCGGTGCTGTGTGATTCCCATTCCCCGCTCCCTACCCTGTCTGGTTGACTATGGTCAATCTCCCCGGACCCTTTTCTCTTATATTCTGTGAACACATTGCATCATTCCTCTTGCCTGAGTCCCAGGTTCATTTGACTCTATCTTCAAGACTTGTAGAGTCAAGTTATTAAAATCACCCATGAGTAGGAGAGTCTAGAGAGTGCTGGCCCCTGGGAACCCACCCCTTTCTCCCACTGACCCCCATCTCTCCCCAATCCTGCTCCAGCAGACAGGCCCACTGCCGGCCCAGTGGTCACCATGACAGAAGTTGGTTGGTGGAAGCTGACTTTCCTCCGAAAAAAGAAATCCACTCCCAAGGTGCTGTATGAGATCCCAGACACCTATGCCCAAACAGAGGGGGGCACGGAGCCCCCACGGCCCGAGGCCGGGGACTCCACCAGCGACTTTAACACCCGCCTCGAGAAGATTGTGGACAAGAACACGAAGGGCAAGCATGTCAAAGTCTCCAACTCGGGTCGGTTCAAGGAGAAGAAAAGAGTTCGGGCCACACTGGCAGAGAACCCCACCCTCTTTGATGACAGGGAGGGCAAAGGACAGTGAGGGGGGCCAAGGAGGATACTAGTGCCCCTCAGCCTTGTGACACCAGCGGATTTGGGACAGGAACAGGGCACGCTGCTCAGACACTGTGAGGCAGTTAATGGCCACTGTCTGGCTCAGCTTTTTATGTGCCCAGCTTTATTTAAGACCCAGGAGAGCTCAGTGTTTTCCTACCCTCCCCCAGTTACAGACAAGGACGGAAATGTCCACGCTGCCAGTCTGCAGGAAGACAGTCTGCCATGAATCCTTGGCAGTGCCTGAAAGCAGGTGTCACATCAAGGAATGGAGAGAGGCCAAATACCCTCCCTCCCAGTGCCAGGGTGAGTTTGAATTGCTGCACCCTCTTCTGTCTCTACCCTGACCTAAGCTGAGGAGAGCACATTTTCCAGAAGCCACGTGATGTGATGGGAGGTTGGTTTCCTCAGAGCCAGAGGCTGAGACAAAGAAGCTGAACTTGCGCTTCCTCCCAGCACAGTGGTAACCTTCCTGGAGTTCTGCCACCAGCAGCCTCTCACTCAATGGGTGCAGAGACCAGATTAGTTGGTTCCATGAGTTCCTGTTTTGGCCACCACTTACGTGGGTGTCAAACCACCTACCCTCAAAGGGAAGCCACACTGACCCCAGGATCCCAACAGGTGAAAGAATGTGGGAGCTGAAAGTCGTGTTTTCTCCTGTCAGACCCCTGACTAGTACTTATGATGGCCCAGCCCTAGAGATGAGTCTTGGGGCCTTGAACTTTGTTTAAAAATTCAGTCATAGATTTCTCTTTGTAATAAACAATGCTACAAAAGCAGACAACCTATGGTTCCCTTGTTCTGCATTTATTGAGGGAACTATTTTCACGTCTTTATCTCCCAAGTGGAGTGGAACTTTGTGCTCAGACCCTTTTCTTGCAAGCACTAAGGGTGTCCAGGTCTCCCTCAAGTTGTTGTGCCTCAATTTACCCAGATGACCACTCAAGACTCTCAGGATCAGCAAGGAAGCCTTTATTAGCTGGCCAGCGACTACAGCCTCCTTAGCATCTCAGGGAGGAAGAGGAAGGAGCTAGTTACACGTTAGTGGTCACTTCCTTCTGGCCACAGAGAGGCCATCAGGGGTTCCAAGAGAGTAGGGCAGACCTTTGGTGACAGACCTCCAAGTCACCATGGTTTGGATTGGGAATCAAGATTCAAATTTTCATTCCATTCCTTAGTACCTGAGCAATCTTGGGAACATTAGAAAACAAATTTCCTCTGAGTTTGTTTCGTTCTTAAAATAATACTTCACAGGGAGAGGTCAGTAA
The DNA here is from genome assembly GCF_000296735.1 of Chrysochloris asiatica. Classification (NCBI taxonomy): domain Eukaryota; kingdom Metazoa; phylum Chordata; class Mammalia; order Afrosoricida; family Chrysochloridae; genus Chrysochloris; species Chrysochloris asiatica. The sequence goes on from NW_006408525.1 coordinate 23,047,297, forward strand.
TAAGTGGCTGTCCCACAGTAAGTGTTCAGTTAAAAATTTATTTCCTTTCTCCTTACTTTAAAAATGAATTCCACCATACCCCCGCAGCTTCAGTTTAAGAGCGAGCGCTGTGTGTGTGTTATCAGCAGATGTCAAGCCAACTCCTGACTCATGGAGACCCCATGCACTCCAAACACTGCCTGTTCCTGAGCTGTCACTGCGATCAGGTATGGATCAGACAGCTGTGAGCTAGGAGTTTTCATTGGCTATTTTTCAGAATTATCAGGCGTTCTTCGTAAGTCCAGCCTTTTCTCAAACTACAGCAGCTAGGACTGGAAAAAATTGGCCAAGTCTTTAGAGTTTGTGGCAGGAACAGGGAGAGACCAAGGTGGCCAGCTAAACAATGTGGTCCTGCAGCCTCCAGGTCAGTTCTTAGCTGGGCCACCCCATCCCTGGGAGCTGTTGCTCAGGAAATTTATTACTAAAACAAACAGACTTGCACAAGGGGGCCTTTGTTAGGGAGCCTCACCCAGGCCAAGGGACCTCTGAGAAGGAGGGAGGGAGGTTAGGAAGGGAAGGTAGGGTTAGGTGTGCTGGCTTCCCCAAGACCTCTTCCCTCATCCTTCCCCACCACAGGGGACTTTCTAAGGATCTGCCAATCCATCCTGTGAGGTATGGTGCTGGAGGATAAGCACTGGACTGCTAACCACAGATTGCTAACCGCAAGGTTGGTAATTCAAACCCACCAACTCTGCATCTTGGAAACCCTATGTTGTTAAGTACTGCGGAGTCAGTTCTGACTCATAGTGACCCTACACAGGGTTTCCAAGGCTGCAAATCTTTACAGGAATTTTCAGCGTCATCTGTCTCCGGTGGAACAGCTGGTAGTTTCGAACTGTTGACCTTGAGGCAGCCAGATTGGTAACCACTACGCTACCAGAGATAGGGTCATTATTAGGACCAACTCAACGGCACTTAACACCAACCAATCCACACAGCCTCACGGAGCTCACTTTCCCCATACCCGCAGCCCTGGCCATTATTAATAGCTAACATTTAGAGAGCACTCGTCAGCCAGGGCCTGTGACAAAAGCTTTATAAGGTTCCTCCTTCAATCCTCTCATCACCCAAGACAGGATTTTTTACTCATGAAAATATCATGCACAAGCATAAGGTGCTTGGAAGACTAATGTCAGGTGCCTTCTATAGAAGGCGACGCGGAATAGGAGGGCAGTGTCTTGGCCACCAGAGGAAGGAGGGTGCCGTGTACTCTGGAACCAATGGGAAAAGCTAGCTGGCTTCAGGACTGCTGTTAGGCCTCCCATTTCAGCCCAGTTCTCTGAGGCTGGGGTAGATGAGGCTAGGTCTTGGGTCAACAACATTGCCATTTGCCCTAATGATATCACAGACATCATTACTATTCTTTGGTGACAGTCATCAATCCTTCTGCCTCTTGCATGTTGTGGTGCAGTGAATTGTTTAATGTCTGTTCTAGCCTTTGGAAACTCCCACCAAATGATTCAGTTGTGATTGTTAACAGGGTTAACTGTGAAAACTTGGAATTCTAATGTGTATAAAATGAACTGCTTCAGAAGCAGGAACAAGGGGATCTCACTTTCATTAAAGAGCTACAAGTGGAGTGTGTCCTTTGAGACCTCCTCAACCCAGGGACAGAAGGCTGCTATAATACCAGAAGAGTAGCCCCTACAAACCAAGAGCCAGAGCAACAGAACGATGGGCTTCCCAGCCCAGGGAGCAAGTATAATGGAGTGCGTTTGGGCAGAAGGCTCATTTGTGGACTGGGTTGCTGCCAGGAACTGAATTGGGGAGCTAGGTTTGCAGATCCATGGAGTTATAGTTGTGTGCCTAGCGGAGTAGAGGGTCCTCTGGGCATGGATCAGCAGCAGGGCAGAGCCAAGCCAAGAGGCCGAGGGCCAGTGACAGGCCTGCAGTAGGAAAGGCTGTCCTGACTGAAATAACTGTGCATTTTCTGGTCCTGACTTGTAGCCTGTTAACTTCCTTAATAAGCCCCCATAACTGTATGATGTCTGAGTTTGTGACCATTGCAATAGATTATGAGGCCTAGCTGAGTAGTTGTTGTTGTTGTTAAGTGCCGTCGAGTCGGTTCCGACCCATAGCGACCCTGTACAGGGTTTCCGAGGGTGTAAATCTTTACGGGAGTAGAAAGCCTCATCTTTCTCCCGCGGAGCAGCTGGTAGTTTCGAACTGCTGACATTAAGGTTCGCAGCCCGATTCATAACCACTACGCTAAAAGAAATGGCTGGTAACATTTTTGAATATGGTAAGGCTGCTCCACAGCTCCAGTAGGATCTCCGCAGCAATCTTCCAGGGAAACGCCACTTAGAAATTCCTACATTGGAGCGGGGGTGGGGAGGAGAGGGGGGCACTCAGCAGATTGGGCGTGTAGGGTACGAAAATTAGCTAAAGGAAGGCCTGGCTGCCTGAGGTCAGAGCTGAGGTAGTTGCAGGATTTCCCGAGGAGGAACTGAGAGTGCAGATATGTGCAGGAACTGGGAGAGGCTACGGGTTACTGACCACAGTTTCACTGGGACATCACCCAAGGTGGGGGCTGGGGGAGCAGGAGAGGCGGCTAGAACTGGCCCTGGATGCCCAGAAGGGGCCAACCCTTGCAGCTAGCTCCCCCTGCTGGAGGTCCAACCTTCCTGGGGAGGAAAAGGGAGGGAGGAGGAGACTCCCATTCCCTCATTTCCCTCCTTCCAGACAAGACCAGGCCAGGTTGAGCAGTAACATCACATCAGCTAGCGCTACGCTTTTATTACAATCTTGGCACCGTAAATGATGGAGAACTGGAAAGGAGGAGCTGAAACCAGGCTCAAAGTTGGGGAGGACATACAGCCCCCAAGTATAAGTGCTGCACTCCACACACAAACATGCATATACATACTCTTACAATGCACTGCCTGAGGACACAAAGGACAAGGTAGGAAGGGGATCCTCTCCTGCAGATGACCACAGGGTTAATGTGCTTTTATGCGGCACTCAGGTTTAGGGGGATCAACACAGGAGACGTTGCCCTTGGAGGAACCCAATTAATACCAGACGCTGAAGCACACGCCCAAACAGCCAAACAAAGTGCAGTTTACAGAATGGCAAGTTCAATGCCAAAGAGTGCAAATAGTCAGTGCTCTGATCCCAGCTTAGTCACAGCAAACATTTACCAACCTGGCTCCTCTCCACAGCAGCACACCTCGCCTCCAGGCTGTCCCTGGTCACCAGGTGTGTGCTCAAGGATAACAAATACATTCAGCACAGGCCTCAGCTCAGCTTATTATAGACTCACAGGCTGTGAGGGGGCGGGGGCAGGGGAAGGTGAGGGTTGAGGCTAGTGCCAGTCACCTGGGTGGGGGGTGGTCCAAGTGTCTGCATCTCTTACTGGGTTCCCGGGGGGATGCTGATGCTGTTGGTCTGTGGACCACATTGTGAGTAGCAAGGATCCAGACCCATAGGTCTCAAACTTGACTGACCAACAATCCCTGAGTCAGGGAGCTTTGAAAAATCCCAAAACCCAGGAGTAGGACTTTTAAAAGCTCCCCAGGTGGTTGAAAACCACAGACCCAGGCAGTCATCCTCAGCAGAAGTACAGTACGGAGCAGAGTTGTGAGTAGTTTGAAAGGCATCATCTTTATTGTTGTTGTTAAATGCTCTTGAGTCAGTTCTGACTCATCGTGACCCTGTATAGGGCTTCCAAGGAGTGGCTGGTGGGTTTCAACTGTAAACCTTGCTAGCAGTCCAGTGCTGATTCTACAGTGCTAACAAGTTAATTTTATACTAGGAAAAGGAGCGCTGGTGACACACTGACTGGTTAAACGTTTGGCTGCTAACTGAAAGATTGGTGGTTCAAAGCCAACAGATTGGTGGGAAGACCTGGCAATCTGTTTCCATAAAGATTAGAGGCTGTTCTACTTGTCACACAGAGCTGCTGTAATTTGGAATTGACTTGACAGCACCCAAGACCAGGAAAATGAGGCATGTGTGTGTGTGTACAGGTATAAACACACATATTTCTATAAACAAACAGGAAAGGTAAAAAGCTTGATTTAAATCTTCTTGGCCTTTAGGGCATCTAGCACAGGAATCCCTTCTATAAAATTCCTAACTGGGATTGAATACTCCACTTCAGTTCCAAAGTTGGGGCGGGAGTAACCATGGCAATGTAACGATATAGGATAGGATGAATTTAAAGCTAATGTTCTCCCATGTAAACGATCAAATAATTCACAATAAAACAGTTGCCAAAGGAAGGTCTAGCTGGTGTGGATAAGCACTGGACTACTAACCACAAGGCTGGTGGTTCAAACCTACCAGCTGCTCCTTGAATAACCCTATACAGGGTTGCAAAGAGTCAGAACCAACTTCAAGGGACAGAACTCATCACTTCATAGGCAGCCAGCCCACTCCCATGTAGGCAACTCTGATTGTTAAAAAATTCCAACTTCCCTGAAATTTCCATCTATAGCTCCTCTAGATTAAATAAAATTAAACTGCGATTCATATAATGACAGGCAACAATCAGTAGGGTATATGCCATTCTAGCTAACTTAAGCCAAACCACGAGTTTGTTAAGGGGATAGTGTGATGTTCTGAGGCAGCAGGAGGAATTGCACAGCCTGGACCTGGAAAGGAGAGGGCTAGGGCAGCTGGGAAGGCCTGGGGAGGCGCTGCAGGCTAATGCTCTGGAATCCTTGGAAAGCCTATACAGGGTCACCATGGGATGGAATCTACTCAATGGCACTTAACAACAACAAGGCAGCTGGGGGAATCACAAGAGCAGCAGACAGTGGACGGTGGCTACTTAGGCTGCCGCCAATGACTTGGATACAAAAACTCCCAGCCTCTGGGTCTCTCCATTCCAAATTTCAAATTGCAGACACGAAAATCTGATTGGCTAGGTTGACTCAGGTGCCTACCCTGAGACCAATCAGCTTTGGTTAGTAGGAGGGCACAGGCAACACACAGGGCTGCTGGGGGCCCACCAGGTGTCACCAGAGAAGCAAATTTCAGCATTTGCTATCTCCAGAGGGAGCTAGCTATTACAATACATCCTCGTTAAGGTGAAGAAACATAATTAGGGGATTATTTCCCATTTGTGATTCTCTCTGCCACTGTTCCACTCCACTCCCATTGAGAGAACTGGGAGGACAAGCCCTGAAGAATTTAGGGTGGGGAGGAAAATGGGTTGATTTCAGAGGGGCCTAACTCCTCATCCTACCCCGTCCTATAGCTCCAGGCCCCAGCTCCAGCTATGGAGGCAAATTTCAGAATCAAGGTGCAAGTCTCTCATATAGCCAGTCTTCTTCCCCACGGTGGGTCATGGGCCCCAAAGGAGAATCTCCTGCCGGAAGTCGCCGGAAAACAATCCGGTCATGCAGGCGATTGGTTTGGCCTTGCCAGAATTCTATCATCTGTGGATATAGGATGTAGCCGCCCCTATAGAAAGAGACAGAAGTTTCACTCTATGGATTTTTCCAGTCAAGTCACATACACATCCCCATTCCCTGCTAGGGTCCCTTGAGGGGAGCTGGTGGAATGCTTTTGACCAGGGTTGCCAGAGGGGGAACTCATTTTAATTTCATGGACAGGACAGCTTCAACTACGTGCAGGGGTCTGGTGGTCCTTTCCAGATGAGCCTAAGATAGCACTCACCAGTATTTTGGCTTAGGCACCTCTTGTTCCTGGTAGAGCCGCTCCAGTTCCTCATTCTTCTTTCTCAGATACTGTTCAGAGGAGGAGGTAGACAGAGGGCCAGACAGAGTCAGTGATTTATGGAATGGGCCAGGTGCTGGGGACATAGGTGAGCAAGGCTGACAGGCCTCCCAGAGTTCAGGGCCCACAGGTGATCACACAGTAACAGACTTGTTTCCCCGCCTCCCTCACCTCCCTGGGGAGAGGGCCTTTTCTGTGTGCTGGAGAGACAGGGCTCCTCCTGCCATCCAGAGGACTGGGGATGAGCCCCACTTACCTCCCGATCAAGGACCACAGAACTCTGCTGGCTGACCACAGCCCCAATCTGACTGCTCTTGGGGCGGGAGTGGAAGTAGCGCTCGGCCTCATCCTCAGGCAGCTTCTTCACCAGCCCCTCTACTCGCACCTGCTCAGGGACAGCCCTGACTAGATGGGGATCATGTCACCTGCCCTCCCAACAACATAGGCCCCATTCCTCCCTGTTCTTTTTATCATCTGCTCATCCACTCCTGGGGTTCCAACCAGACCAGCTCATGGAGAGCTGCTGCTGAGCGGCGGGGTGTTCCTGGGTGATGCAGAGTGGTTGCTAACAGAAAGACTGGAGGTTCAGGTTTACCCTGATATGCCTCAGACAAAGGGTCTGGGACCTACTTCAAACAAGCAGTCACTGAAAACCCTATGGAGCAACATCTTACCGTAAAATCCAAGGGGCCGCCAGGTGTTTGCAAATAGCTAACTGGTAGTTCTGAGAGCTGAGTGCCCCAGGCCTAGGTTGGATAAGCCTGGGATCTCAGGTCTCTCCCTCCCCAGCCCTTTCTAGGTTGGCCAGGAAACTACTGACTCACCTGACGGTTAAGAGGCTCCCAGTAGAAGACAAGGGACGCAAAGGGGTTCGAATCCTAGAAATGGAAGAAAATCCACCAAGAGCTGTCAGGATGGGAGGAGGCTACCTCTGGTGTGCGGGGTAGAAGGTGGGCCCCTGTAGGGTGTGGGCCCACAGCAGGAGCATTTATTGTAGCATCCCATTTAAACCCTCAAAGGCAAGCCTACTTTTATAGATGTGGAGACAGGCTCAGAAAGGTTATATAATGTGCCAAGTTCAGATAGTTACGTGGTAGAGCTGGGTTGAAAACCCAACCAGTCTAACTCTAAAGTAAGACTTTGCTAATTCTCTCACCCTTATGAGAAAAGCCAGTCTGGCTGGCATGGTCTCAGGGAGGGTTTCTGATTTTAGATGCAGTCACTGAAAATATGCTCAGGGCCAACTCTGTGCCCAAGACCAGGATAAGTGTTGGGGACATGGCAGAGTGAAGACCCACACAGTCTCTGCCCCACAGAGATTACCTTTTAGCAAGAGAGATGGACATTAATCAGACAGATTAATGTACAGTCACAATGACAGCAAATAGCAAGAGGGACAGACCCAGTGAAAGAATCAGGGGAGTTGTTGTTGTTAAGTGCCGTCAAGTTGATTCCGACCCATAGGGACCTTGTACAGGATTTCCAAGGAGCAGCTGGTGAGCTTGAACCACCGACTTTGCAGTTCAAATTACTTTGCAGCCTGACGCATCAGCCCACAGCAGCTACACAAGGACTCCCAGGGGAGGAGGAGGAATGAATTAATTAGGCAAACAGATAATAGAGGAAGAGGGATGATTAGAAAGAGTATTCATTCTGGGTAAAGAATGCAAAAGGCTCTGAGGCAGGAAGGTGCCTGGAGTACAGAACAAAAGTGGGAGGGGAGAGCTTGGGTGGCTGTAGAGGAGGGGAGGACTGGATCATGCAGGCTCTGGCAAGAATTTACCAGCTCTTTTCCTTTTCGACTCTCAAAGTTAGTGAAGAAGCGGAAGCCATCCTTGCCAAAGCCCTTCAGCAGCAACATGCGGGCAGAGGGTTTTCCATCCCTAGAGGCACACAGCAAAGCACTAATTAAATGCTCTCACTACCGCCCCCATCCCAGATGGGATGTCTCAGCAGCCCTACAGCGGAGGCCTGCTGGGCTGCAGTGTCTGGGCACTCAGGCTTTCAGTCTGTCCCACCCACCCCCCACTAGTTCCTGGGAGGTGTCCTTGCCCTTAAGTGCCATCCAGTCAGTTATGACTCATAGTGACTCTGTATAGGGTTTCTGAGGCTGTAAATCTTTACCAGAGCAGAAAACCTCACCTTTCTCCTGACAGGGAGCTGCCCTAGAGGTATACCACTTCCAGACTCCCTAAGGGCCAGGGACCAACAATAATGCAACCAGCCAACAGTGGAGGATAAGGAAGGTACAGCTATGTCAAGTCCTCTAGGGTCACCCTGGGGTTACAGTATAAGCTCCCTCCCTGCCTTCAAAGGGTTTCCACTTTAGTCAAGGTGAGGCAAATATAACAAGAGGCTAATAAATGGAAGTCTCAAAGTGTATTTGACGGCTTGGTTGACAGATGAAGGACATGGGGGAGCACTGCAGCACTGTGCCAGGTTTCAAGAGAGGGCGAGGTGAGATCTTCATGGTGAGATCGCAGGAGTAGATCTTTAAAGACAGATGGGAAGTGGGGAAGTGGGGAGATGAAGAGGGTAGGGTGTCGTGTGTGCATGTGTGAAGGACTATCATGGGCAAAGATACATGAGGTATATTTCATCACTGAAATGGAGTTTCACGCCCTGGTGACATTAAGTGTTCTGCTGCTAATCCAAAGGATGGCGGTTCAAACCCATCTAATGGCTCCAAGGGAGAAAGACCAGAGGAGCTGCTCCTGTAAAGATGACAGCCTAGAAAACCCTCTGGGGTGGCTCGACTCTGTCACCTGGGGTCACTATGAGTTGAAATCAATTCGATGTCATCTAACAACAATAGTCTTCAGTTTAGAAGAACTGGGACCCAAAGAGGGCACGTGACTTGCCTGACCTGGACCATATCCTAAATTTCCACATCACCTGTACCTACCCATAGAAGGCCCCATAGCATGCTTACCTGGTGCAGGTGGCCAGACACATGGCATTGGCTTCTCCTATGTCAGGACACTGAACAGCCTCCTCAAACCAGGAAGCAAACTGCTTTATTGGGTCCAGGGAGGTCAGGTGAGCCTCCTCAAATGCCTGAAACAGAGATTTTCGGTTTTATTTCATTTAACAAACACACACAGCACTTAGCTGGTTGGTGCTGTCAGAAGCACTTTGGAAGTAGTCACTTATTTAGTCCTTGTAACAACAACAAACTACTAGGCTCTGCTAGTCCCCTTTTGCAGATGAGGTAACTGAGGCAGTGAGAGACATCACACAGCTGGTGAGAGATGAATTAGGGTTTCATCTCCTGGGTATCACACCTATCTGTGCATCAGAATCACCCAGTTGTTGTTGTTGTTGTTAAGTGCCGTCAATTCAGTTCTGACCCATCATGACCCTGTTTAGGGCTTCCGAGGAGCGGCTAGTGAGCTTGAACTGTGGACCTTGCGGTTCAAAATGACTTTGCAGTCCAGTGCATTAACCCACAGTGCCACCAGGACCCCAGAATCACCCTGGAGAGCCTCAAAAAAAATTAAACTGATTCTTGGACACCACTACCTCCCAGAGTCTCATTCAGCAAGTGTCAGGTTTGTTGAAAAGCTGCATCTTTAACAAGTATTACAGGAGGTACTAACAATGCAGGCAGAGTGCTCTAGGCCCCAACCCAACACAGCTCTCTACTTTCTTATCCGTAGGAAGGAAAGGAACAGAACTCCAAGTGGCAGACAGAAGAACTGGTAAGAGGTAGTAAGGAAGCGTATGAGCTAAAAGCGTTCTCTTCCCTTCCCTGGTGTTAGTTTTTTTTCCCCCAGATTTTACTTACTAAACACTTGGTGGCGGTGGTGGTGTGCCCTGGAGTTGGTTCCAACTCATAGCGACCCCTGTACACAGTTTCTGAGGTTGTAAATCTTTACGGGAGCAGAAAGCCTCATCTTTCTCCCACGGAACAGCTGCTAGTTTCGAACTGCTGACCAATTGGGTTAGCAGCCCAATTTGTAACCACTACGAATCGGGCTGCGAACCGCAAGGTCACCAGTTCGAAACTACCAGCTGTTCCTCGAGAGAAAGATGAGGCTTTCTGCTCCCATAAAGATTTACAGCCTCGGAAACCCTGTACAGGGTCACTATGAGTCGGAACCGACTCCATGGCACATAACAACAACAAAACAACAACATCCCAAGGGGATGGAACCCTGGTGTGGCGCTGTGGGCTAATGCGTCAGACTGCAAAGTTGTTTAAACTGCAGGTCGGCGGTTCAAGCTCACCAACTGCTCCTTGTAAAATCTTATACAGGGTCGCTATCGACTAGAAGGCACTTAATAACAAAAATCCCAAGGGGGAGGAGTCCTGGTGTGGCGCTCGCTGTAGATTAACGCGCTAGATTGCAAAATCGATTTGAACCGCAAAGTTGGTGGTTCAAGCTCGCCAGTCGCTCCTGGGAAACCCGATACAGGGTCACTATGGGTTGGAATCGACTCGACAGCACTCAACAACATCCCAAGAGTCATAAATCTCAAATCCCTTCCTCAAATGGGTTACGCCAGCAACGCCGCGGGGTTCCTCTAAATCATTCTGTCCCTGTAGATGGCTCTGAGACCTCTACCCTTGAGTCCTGCAGGATGCCCTGGGGATGGTGGTACCTCTCGGTCCCCGCGGTAATTCTTGCGCATCGGTCCCAGGTCCATGACAACACCGCGACCGCACAGGAGGCGGAGGTAGCCCAGCCACTTGGTCCGTTGCCCGAACGTCACGGTGACGATCTGCAGCCCGCACGTCATGAGGGCCACCGGCCACGTGACCTAGCGTGGCCTCACGTCAGGTTCCGTTAGGCTCGGAACCAGTTTCTGAATTCCGGCGTCTACTCTGAGGAAGGAAGATTATTTCAGTTGCTAAACAGGCCTAAGTCATCTGAGCCAATAGGAGGCCAGGATCGGAGATGGCAGACAGGCGCGGAGAGGTCACTGGTTGGAGTTTTCCGGGAACGCGGCCAATTACAACAAGAACGGAGGAATCCAGCAGCCAATGGGCAGCGTCTGGGAGGGGAGAGTAGAGACACAAGGAAATGCTGTCACCGCCGTTAACTCGCACGTGGAGGCTTGTTAAAGGCGTAGGACTGCATCAGCCCAAGCTGGGGCGGGCGGGGGCTGAGCCACTGAGGACTTGAAGAGAATGGTAGCTACTTTAAGTGCCTGAATGCAAACTGAATGCCCGAGATACTCCTTCGGAGAGGAGGCTTGTGGGCTGGCAAAGGAAATATGTGGCGTTAGGGCCTAATCCCTCTAGAAAGGTAGTGATGGGGAGACCGAAAGGTTAGGAGAAGAAAGTGGGATTTGAGAGTGAGTGAGATGGAAGTGAGTAGAGGAGCACGCTAGATGAGTGCTGGTTAGTTAGTGGGGGGAGGAGGAGGAACTCTGGTTTGGAGATACCAGGGTGAGAAGGGAGACAGCTGAGGGTAAGGGAGAGGAGCAAATTTGTATTCAAGACATCCCAGACCAGAGCATCTTCTTCCAGCTCTGAGCCCTCTCTCTCCAGCCTCATAGTCTAGCTGGGGTCAAGGCACACTTAGCAACTAATTTCCCCTTTTACAGGGCACTGCAGTTGACACTAATTAGGCTCCTGGAAAAGTTGCCACTGCCCCTCCTCTCAAAGATCTCCCCGTTTTTTTACTTTGTTAACCCCTCCCCCCCCTTTCCCTTCCTAGGTAGTTAGGCAGGTCCATCAAGGTCAGCAATAGCTGAAGATAGAGGAGCAGGTGGCCATGCAAAGCCACTTACAGGCAGTGTGGATACAGAACTGAGATGGGACACCTGCCAGGGTCCATTCCAACTTTAACCTGGCTGGACCATTACTTGTGGCCTCCTCTGTAGCCTCAGTTTCCACCAACATCAGGAATGACAGCTGCAGGAGCCATCTTAGGCAGGCACCCCAGGACCATGCCAGGTAAGGGGAACTTTCTGCTCTGCCCTGCCCAGGTGTCTGCCTTCCTGTTAAGCTTCTTAAAGCGCCACATTAGATACCTATCATCCTTTATTATGTGCTAAACGCTTGAGCCTATAGAACACGAAAGACCAATTTGCTGCAGAAAAGTGAGAGATCTCAAAGCTTGCTGTTGATCTGCAGATTATCCACTGGTTGGAACTCTTTGTGCTGCCATCATTTTCCTCCTTCAGTGTGATGGAGAGTGAGTTTTCTGACTTCCTTGTTGTGGGTGTTTTTCTACATAGGAACACTAGTGTCCTCTCCACTCCTATCTTTGCACTTGTACCCATGTAAGCATGCATCAGTGCCCTTTAATGCAGATGGTTTTGTCCAGAGGGCTGTTCTAGCTTGGACCCTGAATTCTAGGGCACCAGAACTACAGTCGTTTGAATATGAGTTCAAAGTTTGCTGAAACAGCAAGAGCTCAGTAAAGTGCTATACACATATTTCCTCATTTGGTAGACATTTGTTAAAGACTCCTGATGTTTTACCATTTGTCTAAGAATGCCAGATGAAGATGACGTGGTTTCTGCCCTCAAGGGGCTTGCCAGTCTACAGTGGGAGGCAGATCTGTAAACTAACTTTTAGGTACTAGAGCAGATCCTATAGGGAGTCCTGGTGTGATGCTATAGGATAAGCACTAGACTGCAAGGTCAGTTTGAATTATCAAGGTCAGCAGTTCAAGCCCATCAGTGGCTCCTGACACAGGGTCAATATGTGTCAGAACTGACTCAACAGCACTTAACAACAGGGAGACCTGGTATGGTGCTGTAGGATAAGCTCTGGACTGCTAACCACAAGGTCAGCTGATCAAACTCATCAGCCACTCCTAGGGAACCCTGTGAGTCTGAACCAGCTTGATGACAACAGGGAGTTCTGATATGATGTTATAGGATAAGCCACCCTTGCAGTGGTTCAAACTGACCTTGTGGTTCAATCCGACCTTGAGGTCCAAATAGACCTTTCAGTTGAGTGTTTATCCTACAGTATCACACCAGGACTCCCAGGTCGCTGTGAGTGGAATCCGCTCTAGGGCATTGAGAGAGAGATGGTAAAGAGGAACACAAAGAGGAAAGTGGTCTCCAGGGGCCCAATAGGAAAGGCTTTGTAAAGGGAGCAGGCATTTGACTTGTCTTGGGTTAAGCGTTTGCTGGGTGTACAATGGGAGTGGGAGTAACATGAGGAAGGGCCCAGTGCATTCGAGAAACATCGAGTAAGCTGGCTGGACAAGAGGGCAGGGGCTTGGTGTACCTTGCTGAAGAGTATTATGCATGTGGCTAGGGCCCGACTTTTAAACACAAAGATTCTAAATTTTTTATCCTATGATGTTGTTGACCCATAGGGTTCCTGGTTTGTGATCAGCTAAAGGTTGATCGTTCAAATCAACCCAGTGGTGCCTTAGAGGAAAAGTCTTGCAATCTGCTTTCATAAAGATTACATCTGAGAACTCAAAGCCTACAGGAGCAGTTCTACCCCATGCTACATGGGGGCACCTTGGTAATGGGTTTGTTTTGTTGTTGATTTAAATATGAACCAGAGTGTTGAACAGAGCAGAGTCTCTTGTTTTTCAAAGGCCTAGATGAGGGGAAAGCCCTAGCTTCTGATAACCTCTGCCTTCCTTGCGGGGACTTTTACAATTGGTTGCCTTTTTATCTTTTCCCCTTTGTCTTGAAGGTAATAACTAGGTTTGTGTTGTGCTTTTCTGTGTAGTTGGATTTGGTGTCTGGATCACAAAGCCGCCCCACAGAGCGTGGACAGGCTCTGGCTAGGTGTGAAGCCCCACCAATGGCTTTATCTGCATGGGACACATGAATTTTTACTTGTTTCTGCTTTTCCTTAAACGCTTTTCCACCTCCCCCCCCCAACTTTATGAAATTATTAACATTTTGTGTGTGTGTATGTGTGTGTGGAGACAATGTCTTTGATGAATAGAAAATATATTGCAATATTGTGTTACATGGAGATGGCTGTCAACAGGACCTGAAAGCCTGAATGTGGGTTTGGTGGATTATACCTCACCCTTCTTCTTGGAATGCATTTGTATTAATGATCTTAAGCCGCCTTTTATCTAATTATTTGGTTGAAATATTTCCGTTCTGTAGTCTAGTGACTAGACTTGTGTTTGAAGAAGGCAAGGTTGGTGGTAGGGGGTGTTGGGAGACATTGCAGTTTGTCTCTGTGTTAGCTGGGGTGGGGGCTTGTATGGGCATGGGGATAAGGAGGTGTGATGAGGAAGTCAGCTTACCCAATGTTGGCTTTAGGTCACATGGATGCTGCTGTTCATTGAAGTGGGGCATGTTGGAGGAGGCTTGGAGAAAAAGCTGAATTCATTATCGGACCTCTTGAGTGTGAGGGTTTATGAATTTGGTCAGGATGGAGTCTGGGGCCTCCAGGATAGTGATTTGAGTCTCACAAGCCTCCCATGGGGGCGGATGAGAATGAATGGGAGGGAAGAGAGCTTCGGGGAGTTAAGTAGGATGGTGGGAAGGGAGAGGTCTGGGCAGAGTGGTGATAACACTGGTAAAACTCCAGTATCAGTTACCATTAGGTGAGTGCCATGGGTGTCAGAGAACTGTACTCCACAGAAACTTGAATGGCGGATTGTTCAGAAGTAGCTCACCAGGCCTTTCTTCCAAGGTGTGCCTGGGTGGGCTTGAACCTCCAACCTTTATGTTAGCAGCTGAACGCTTCACTCATTGTGTGTACTACACAGGGGGTCCATGGACAGGAAGGAATTGTTAGTGCAGAATTCACAAACTGCTGGTCAGAGGACTGAAATGGGACCTAAAAGGGCCTGCTGGATTTTTAGACAATTTTGAGTAAGGATTTAAAAGTTGGGAAGTTTCACATAAAATTCCACATCTTTGGTTTCTCTCACAAGAATCAGGTCTGGCATCCTCACACAGCATCAACTGACCAGAGCGGAGTGTGGACACTCTTGATTTTGATGGCAGTCCCACACTTCCCTAGATATTCCCGGCCTCAAGGCTAGCTGCTTGCTCTCAGGTTGAGAAGTCTGTTTCCCTCCTGGCCCCTGAGGCATCTGAGTCTTCAGTGAGCTAGGGCTTTCTCAGAGTGACTGAGAGCATCCACCTGGAGAGCTCAAGAGAGGAAGAACACAGCAGCCGGGGAGGGGGTGGGGAGTGCAGCAGGGAGACAGGGGAGGGAAGAAGAAAGAGGGACCTGATGACCCAAATGGGTCACAAGGCAGAGGGACCTCAGACCCTTTGCTCAGGGAGGTCCTGGTGATCCAGAATTGCATTTAGGAGGCAGAGAAAAGAAGGCTCCGTATTCTCCAGAATCAAAATAGTCCACAGCTTTCTCTTCCCAGCCTGACTTCTCAGCCATTCCCATGTGTCCTACTGGGGGTGGGGGGTTGGGGGGTAGGAGAGCCCAGTGTGCCACCTTTTCCAGTCTGACTAATTGGCCTCTGGCCCTTCACTTCCAGAAGCTGAGGTCAGTTTCCACACTTGTAGTATATGACTTGGACTCAGTTCCCAGGAAAGGATGCTGCTTGAAGCCTGAGAGTAAAGCCAAAGGGAACATGTGGCAGAAAGAGGGCATCTTGTTTAATATCCTTCTCTCTGCCAGTCCCCTCAGGGCAACCATTACTGCATTACTGAACACTTAAAACAAGATTCTATAGAAGACTTGATCCAAAGGGGGAAAATGCAGAACAAATTCAAATTCGCATGGAATCCAGACTTTCTGAAGTCATGGAGGCTGGATGAACCCCTAAAATGAGTGCTCTGAGATAATCTTTAAACCATAAGCCAGAAATACCCTGAAACCTTAAAACCAAACAGTAGTTTAGTTTAACTAGTAAAGAATGTCTGCCTTGACTATTATGCTCATTTAATGATCAAACTGATAAAAAGCAATTCAAAAGATTAGATGGGAACCTTGAGGAGGACAATATGAGTTTAACTCGGGAGGAACAAAGCTAAAAGGCGAGTGAGAATAGTTATACAACTCGAAGAATATAATCAGTGTCGTTGAAGTATACAAATAGAAAGCTGAATTTGGCTGTATTTATTAATAACAACAAAAGTACATGAATAAAAACAACAAAAAGCCCACATAGCAAGGCCATTTTCCAGTCGTGCAATCCATGCACGATGAACAGATCAGGGTCCTTCATGTCTTCCTGCCACTGGAGTGATGAAATGCAGGGCCAGGGCCTGATGGGGAAGAAGCTATTGGTCTAGTTTTGTCAGAAGAGATGAGGTGCAGGACAAGCAGTAATCAAGGGCAGAGATCCTGAGATCCACCTGACATGAAGGTAGTAACACAGCCTCTCCTCTTCCTGCCTTCAGACTGCACAGGGCTGACTGGCTCTGTGGAAAGGGTGTTGGCTTACAAATGCAAGCTGCTGGTGACAAAAGAGAGAGCTCAAGTGGATGGACAGCCACTTCTGCACAGAAGTGACCCTGGTTTGTCTTTGAGGGTGAGTGAACAGCTGTGTCCCTAGAAAGTAAGTACATATGGGTCTACATGACTATGGCACCTTGGGTTTACTTGATGGGGCTTTTCTATCCAATGGTCTTAATTCCACCAAGTGATTGAGTGGGACCATGCAAATAGGTATAAAGGACTCTAAGACTGGGATTGGTTAGTTTTGCCCTCCAGCTGTGTTTAAAAGGAGCCATCACTGAAGCAGGGAATGGACAACCCCAGGACTATCAAGAAGGAAGAGCAGGAGTAGATTGTAAGATCCCTCCCTAGAAAAGTAGGGACAGCAGAGATGGTGGACTGGAAAGATAGAGCAGCTTCGGGCTCTAGGTCCATGGACTGAGTACAGGCAGGAAACTGGCTTGCAGAATGTGCCCTTTGGGTAGTCACAGGTTTGCTAAAGGAGTTTTGTAACACTTGCCCAAGCAGGTCAGAGGCCAAGGGGGCCACATGGCTGAGAGGCCGAAAAGAGGAGTGAGACGTGCCTGTAGTCTGGCAGACAAGAGGTGTTCCTGACTGGACAGCTGCTGCAGTCTGAGTTTTTCTGATCCTGAATTGTACCCTGTTCACTTCCCTAATCAACCCCATAATCTTGAGTATTGTTAATGAGTTCTGTTGACAACTGCAATGGATTATTGAACCCAGATGTGAAGCAGAGAGTGCTGTGGGGAGGCTGGTTGGCATCAGAAGATTGTAGGGTGGAGGCATGTCTGAACTCTGCTTCATAGGAATTGGCCTTGATTCCCTTTCCCCCTTGTGAATTCCGGGGAAGTCAGACATGGGCTTCCACTTGGCTCTTCAATGACACAACCTTGCTTGCTGTAAATGAAGGAGACCTGAAGGACTTACTGATGACGATCAAAGATCACAGTCTGGATGACACCTCAACATACAGAAAACGAACATCCTCATAACTAGACCAATAAGCAACATCAAGATAAAAAAGTTGGAAATAGAAATACTGTGTGACCCAGCAACCCCTGCATTTGATATCTGTCCTCAACAACTAAGAGCTGCAATTCACAACTAGATAACATGCACACCAAGGTTCACTGCAGCGCTGTTCACAATAGCAAACAGATGGAGACAGTCTAAATGCCCATCAGCAGAAGAATGGTTAAATACACTTTGGTGCATATACACAATAGGATATTATACAACACTGAAGAACAGTGAAGAATCTGCAAAACACCTCACAATATGGATGAACCTAGAGGACATTATACTGAGTGAAATTAGTCAATCACAAAAGGACCACTGTTGTAAAAAGTTAAAAGATTTTCTTGCTAAATGAAACATTTTGTGATGGTTACAAGGGGAAGGGGAAAAATAAATGGAGGTAAACACTGTTTTAAAAAAATAACGATAAATGGAAGAAATATTGAAGTTGCCAAGGATTTCATTTTATTTGTATCCATAATCAACGCTCATGGAAGCAGCAGTCAAGTAATCAAATTGCATATTGCACTGGGCAAATCTGCTTCAAAAGACCTCTTGAAGGTCTTCAAGAGCAAAGATGTCACTTTAAGGACTAAGTTGCACCTGACCCAAGACATGGTATTTTCAATCTCCTCATACACAATGAATGAGAATAAAGAAGACCAAAGAAGAATTGATGCCTATGAATGATGGTGTTGGCAAAGAATGTTAAATATATTATGTTCTGCCAAAATAAACATGTTTTTCTTGGATGCTCCTTGGAAGGAAGGATGGTGAGACACTGTCTCACATACTTTGGACACATTGTCAGGAGGGGCCAGTCCCTGGAGAAGGAAAGACATCATGTTTGATAGTCACTGAAAAACTGGCAGACCTTCA
Source organism: Chrysochloris asiatica (assembly GCF_000296735.1). Taxonomy (NCBI): domain Eukaryota; kingdom Metazoa; phylum Chordata; class Mammalia; order Afrosoricida; family Chrysochloridae; genus Chrysochloris; species Chrysochloris asiatica. Next base: position 23,065,235 of record NW_006408525.1, read on the forward strand.
ACAAGGTGGACTGACACAGTGGCTGCCACATGGTTTTGAGGATGGCACAGGACTGGGCAATGTTTCATTCTGTTGACATAGGGTTGCTGTGAGTTGGAACTGACTCAGTAGCACCAAACAACAACAGAAGCTTGAGACTGACTCAAATCTCCCTTCAGCCCAGATACTTTTCAGGCCTCTGCTTAAATGTGGGTACTGAGGTTGTACCAATCATCACTGCTGACTTCCTAATCCAGACTACTTGGGTGTCCCTGTATCTGCAGAACCGCTCCGTAAGGTCTTCAAGGCTGTGACCTGTCAGAAGCAGATTGCTGGGCTTTTCTTCTGAGCCACTCGGGGGAGGTTCAAACCCTTAACCACTTGTGTGACCCAGAGACTCCTGACTTCCTAATAGATCTGCCAAAAAAAAGGGAAGAATCTTCACCAAAATTTGAAGTTTACAGTACGTACTAAAACCAACAGGCTTCAACTGACCCACTGGCTCTCCATCCTTCCTGAGGTGCTAGGAAGGGAAGACAGAAGAAAAGCAGATTCTGTGGCCAGGGCCCTCTTGGGCTTCCAATCTATGGCTTGCCGGGCCTCCTAAGTACTTGCCTGGACCTCCACACTTCTGAGAAACTGCCTTTTCTCTAGACTTTCTAGCCTTCTGGAGGTAAGCCAGTCAAGCAAGATCCTTTGGCTCTTGTCTGCCAGGGTCCTTAGTTAAGGGTGCTCAGTGGAGGAATTTACTTGCTGGCTGAGGAAGCCATTATTGTCCTTGCCTCTGTGGTATCCAGTTGGTTCTGGGCCAAACTGGCTTCTAGGGAAAAAAGCAGAAACCATGTTTTGGGCCCTGAAGGTCCCAGGTAGGTACTCTGGGGGCTTGTGCCCATGCCAAGAGGCCTGGGTGTGGTGGCTCCTCTCAGGCTTTGACCACAGGTGGGCGTATTTGCCAAGGGTCAGGAAGGCACAGTCCTACCTTCTTCCAGGTCAGATCGCTCTGAGAGACCATGGCTCCCTCCTCGAGTCTCTTCTCCTAGCTCTCCAAGGTAAAAGACAAAGGAGCCGCATTGCCCAGTTGCAGATTTTGCCTCAGGCAACTAAATTTATTAGCAAGAGAAAATTTTTGTCAGCTCAGTGCTGACCAACGAAGTACATTGTTAATAAAGGATAACAAATCTTTTCACTTAATTCATAAAACATACCTCAAGCAGTTACAACTAAAAATAAAGTTGGATTTTTGTTTAATTTAAAAGCCTCAAAAATAACAAGCAATATGTTTGTTTAAACATGTAGTAGACACAACTGTCTATTATACACTATACACTGTACACATGTAGAGCTGGGGCTGGGGCAGGAGAGATGAGGTGGACAGGGAAGAGGTTCAGTATGTGACGGTGTTTTAATCTGAATCCAGATCTGAATTGAAATGCTGTGTTATTGAGAAATGAGAATTGCTAGTGAGAAAAAAGTTCATATACTTATCATTGTCCCCCAAACCCTCACCTGAAAGCACACGGGGGAGGTGAGTAACAAGGAAAGGCAGAAGAGAGCAATTAAATCAAACTTCTGTGAAGCACACACGGTACACAGTGCTCATCATCTGAAGTCGAGTATAAGGCAACGTTCTCCATAGAAAAACAGGGCAATGGGGAGGATCCATGGGCAGCTTCTTTTTAAATAGAAAGTTGGAATGTGCTGGAGGAGAACTGTGGCGGGGCTGAGGACCTACGGAGTCAGATAGGGCTGGCAGGGGGAGCCCTGGGTGAAGGGCCAGGGAGGAGCCGGAGGGGGTGGGACATGGCACGAGGCGACGACTGGAGTTGGCCAGGCCTAGGCTCAGGCTCCAGGTCACTACAGTGTTAGGGGAAGGGAGGGGATGGGGCAGGGCTCACTTTGCTCCTGGACGGAGTGAAATTCACGTTTTTCCTTTGGAAATAAGGGTTCCCACTCGTCCTGGTTTAGAACGTCTCATTGGGCATGGCCAGTGTCCATGGTCTGGGCAGGCCAGGAGCTCGTGGTGAGAAGGAAGGGGTGGGGTAGAGCCAAGAGGCTTCTGGAGAAGGAGTAGGGGGCAGCAGAGCCCCTTCCTTTGGGGGACACAGTTGCAGAACAGGATAGAGGGCTGAGGGTGAGCCCGGGGCGGCCATAGGCCACCTTTCAGCCAGAGGTCCAGTCAGGACATGGACGGGGGACTGCATCTTCGAGGCCTGCCGCCTCAGCTGGCCTTACAAGTTTTTCGTGACCAGGTGGGTCTTGTAATGCTTTGTGAGGTGGTCACTCCTCATGAAGCGCTTCTGACACTGGGCACACTCGAAGCGCTTGTCCCCTGGAAGAGGAAACGCCCATCACAACATTGTCCTGGGCCTCGAAAGGCAGGGCACCCGGCAGAGCTGACGCCACCCCTCCCCAGGTTCCGCCCCTCTCTAGCCTGTACCCTCGCTGCTTCTTGAGTCCTCACTGCTCTCTCCCACTTGACCTCCATTCCCTGTCCCCTGCCCAAGACACTTGTATTTTGCCTCTGGCCCGTGGGACTCTTCCCATGCAGAGATCATCTCCTGCTCTCTCCTGCTTTTTGTCCCTCAGACTTTCGAATCGTTCTGCCCTCACCAGCCCTGCCCACTTGGTTGTCTGAACTGCACTGGCCTACCCTAGGTTAGCTGCTGCTCTGTGGTATATTTATTTTTTGGCCTAGGAGGGGGTGGTGTGACCTGTCTCGTGACACTGGCCACGAGTCAAAGCTTTGGCATCTGTCCCAACCCTGGTCCCAGGGGCCTTCACTGTAGCAGTGTTTCTCAGGGTACATGCTATGGCCAATGGGGACATCCAAGACAAGTTTAGCTGGGAATGAATGAACATTCTTTGTTTTTATTTGCCAGTGTGTTAATAAAAGTAAAACTATGGACATCTCACTTGTGATGTCAGACAGTAGTGCACAAGACACAAATGAGTGAGAACGGTGAGCCGATGTAAGGAAAATCATGAGGTAACTCACAGGAAGGGCAGGGGGGTTAGAAGCACCGGTTCAGGAGCCAGCTCTCTTAGGTTTGAACTCCCCACCCCCATCACTAGTCATGTGACCCTGTGCACATGACTTCACTTCTCCAGGTCTTAGTCAAATGGGGGCAAATCCAAGGATTCCAAGGAGCAGAGGTGAGGCTTAAATTAGTTCAGATGCAAAGTGCACACATCGTACAGTGCCCAGCCCACTAGGTCTGTGCTTATTAAATAACTGCACATCTGGCAGAAATCATTGGGTTGTGCAAGGAAAATGATGTGATTTTGGGAATTGCTGTGCTGGGGAATGACTTGAAGGAACCCCAAGAAGGCAGTGACAGGGAGGACGAGGTGGGTGGGGTGTACAGACCTGTGTGAGTGCGAGCGTGCCTCTGGAGCTCGTCGCTCCGCGTGAACCTCTTTCCACAGAAGAACCAGTTGCAGACAAAGGGCCGCTCACCGGTGTGCAGACGCACATGGGCCCGCAGCAAGGACGTCTTCCGGAAAGTCTTGCCGCAATCGGGGATGTGGCACACATGCTTCTTCTTACCCTGTTCTCCAGACCTGGGAATCAGGGTGAGGGCAGGATGGAGGGAGAGGAAGAGGGAGGAGGAAGAAGACAGGGACCAGGATGTGAGGTTAGGTCAGGGAGCGGAAGTCGGAGCCACCTCATCTGCTTTGAGACTGGTGGCTGTCTCCAGGAGGAGCTGGTGGTCCGGGCCCCTCTCCTCCTGTTACCTTTTCTCCCCATCCTTGCAGTTGGGGCACGTGCAGGCCATGCGGCGCCGCTTCTCCCCAGGAGGGGTCTCTCCAGCCAGGGCCTGCTCCATCTGCAGCTGTATCTGGGTGGGGCTAAGTCCACTGATGGTCAGGTTGTTCCCAGAAACATTCTGCACTGTCAGTTGCTGCTGCCCTGTAGGGAGGGGGAGGGCAGTCAGGGAAAGGAAGCCTACTGGGGTAGAGGAGGGAGCCTGACACCCCAGATCGACCCTTCTACGCTTCTGCACATAACAGTAGCAGCTCATTATTTTTGATGGCCACATAACCTTCCTAAGGACATTGTATGTGTTAATTTATTTTTCATAACAACTCTATGAAATAGGTGCTTTTATTCCCGTTTTGCAAATGAAGATACAGAGACTCAGTAACATCAGTTCCATAGCTAGTAAGTGGTAGAACTGGGATCTAAACGCAGGCAGTGAACTTCAGAGTCAACATCCTGAACCACTGTATGAAGCAGGCAGAATTCACTTTAAGACAATGCCCCCGTGATTTCAGTTGGGAAGGCTACTGTACTGGGGTCTTGGGGGTATTTCTTAGGTCCTTGGGAGATACTAACTCCGCTTTCTGGAAAGTCTCCAGGAATTTTTGTTGGCAAAAAGAAAAAACAGTTCTATGGATTTTGGAAAAGCTCAAACCATCCATATCTTCCATGGAAGGAGTCCCTCTGAGTTGGAGTCTTGGCGCCACTGAGTTCTGCAAATTCCCTACAGGAGAAGAGGAGCTTTGTCTTCCCTACTCTCTTGGGGTCATCTCAAGTGGGAGACCACCAAAGGGATGATGAGCAGTAAATGCATTAAGGAGAAAAAGAAGCAGTTCAAGGATCCACTACCTGGACCCAGGCGAAGAATGCTAGGTGGTTACAATTCTTCCTTAGCTTATTACTAAGGCTGCTTTTACCACAGAAATCTGTCCTGTGAAGTGCAGCACATACCACAACCCCCCACTGCAGAAGGCTCCCTCCATTCCTGCCAACCTTAACTCAAAACTTTCTCCTCCATGGGGCCTTTCTGGAAGTTCTTGGACACCATCTCCCTGTACCAACTGAATTTGCATCTGTGTTAGCTGGTGGGTTTTTCTGAGCACATCTTATTTTCTCCATCACATTCAAGGCCTTCAGCTGTCAGGTGGGAACTCTGTGTCTTAAACGATCTCACAGGGCTACTGTAAGGACCAATGGAGAAAAGGCGTGGACACGCTTCTAGGCTGGACGGGACTAGGCAGCCGATAGGTGGGGGCTTCCCCTCACCGCCAGTATTGGTGATGGTGACAGGCACGCCTTGGACCTGGACGCCATTGATGTTGATGGTCTGCATGGCCTGGGCAGCTGCTGCCAACTGGGCTGCATTCAGGCTGATGATGCTCCCAGCGGGGGCAATCTTTGGCAGGGGCCGCTCTTTTCGGAGGATGGCAGCTGAATGCTTTTTGCTGGTCCCACTAACATGGGGAGCCCGGGATGCAGGGCTGCTACAGGTGGTGGTAGAGGTGGTCACAGCTGTTGCTGGGGGGCTGTCTTGGACAAGGACCGTCTGCACCTCACCGGAAGGCGTGCGGATGTAGACCTGGGAAGAGCAAGAGAAAACAGTGCCCCAACAGAAGTCAGTTCCCTGCCCTGGTAGGTTTGAATCACTGACCTTTAAGTTAGCATCCCTAAGCTTAACCCACAGTACCACCAGGAATGCCTTTTCTTGCATTAAAGTAAGGCTAAATATAAAGTCTACAACTACAAATTCATCTTAAAGACACACTTAGGAAGAGATCTCGTTTGTCACCCAGGGATATGCACCCGTGTGCATACTATAACAAACATGGACAAACTTGAAAACATTATGCTAGATGAAAGAAGTCACATAGAAGGCCACATATTATGATTTCATTGATATGAATGTCCAGAAAAAGCAAATCCACAGTGACAGAAAGTAGACTGGTGATGACCAGAGACTCAGGGGAGAGGTGGTGGGAAGTGACTGCTTTTGAGGTAACTAGGTTTCTTTTGAAGTAGCTCTGGTAGCGTAGTGATTATGAGTCAGGCTGCTAACCTCAAGATCAGAGGTTTGAAACTACCAGCCATTCATTCCCATGGAAGAAAGATGAGACTTTCTGCTCCTGTAAAGATTTACAGCCTCAGAAACCCTATGCAGGGTCACTATGAGTTAGAACTGACTCCATGACACATAATCACCACCACCACCAGGTTTCTTTTGACGACATTTTCTAAAGGTGCACAGTGGTGATGGTTAACTTGTGAATATACTAAGAATCACTAGTATAAAGAAGTCCTGGTGTGGCCCTGTGGGCTAATGCATCAGACTGCAAAGTCATTTGAACTGCAAGGTTGGCGGTTCAAGCTCACTAGCTGCTCCTTGGAAACCCTATACAGGGTCACTATGGGTCGGAATTGACTCAACAGCACTTAACACAACAACTAGAATAAAACAAAACCATATGTTAAAAAGAAGAGCCAACCCGAAAGCTCCTGGCCAAAGCTGGAGTCATTTAAGCAACAAAACAAACAATGTAGCATTAGCTGAGTAACAACCCTAAGTACAAAGGAAATATACATGAGACCTTACTGATATAATAAATGGGAAAAAAGAGACAAATCTTCCAAGAAAAATTCTTCACCACTGAAAGTGGGTTAAGGCTTGATGAGTAGCTTCCCTTTACAGTGGAGAAATACTCCTTTGCCAAGTAATAAAGGTTAACTTCCCCAAGGGTATCATGTACCCTGATATAAATGTGATGAGAAGGGCATTTTGTCTCTGCCATGTGCTTTCCAAAAACCGCTAACAATTTAATCATGAGAAGAAATCAGACAAACCCAGATCAGAGGACATTCTACAAGCTACCTAGCTAGTAGGTCTCCAGACTGTCAGGGTCATGTAAAGTCTGGCATTTAGCTACGAATAATGCATCAGTGTCGGTTTCTTAGTTTTGACACACATGCTAATATGTTTGTCAACAAGGGAAATAAGATGAGAGGTATAGGGAAACTCTATACTATCTTGGCAACTTTTGAGGGAAATCTAAAATTATTCTGAAACAAAAAGTTAATTTAAGAAACTACCATCATAGTAAAACAACAAGTTGCTGTTGAGTGTATCCTGAAACACTTGCCTCCATAGGATTTTTTCAAAGGCTGGGATCTTTTGGAAGAAGGTTGCCAGGCCTTTTTTCCAAGGTACCTCTGGGTGGTTCTGAATTGCCAATCACTCAATTAATAGCTGTTTTTAATAAAAAAAAAAAAAAGCACTGGTGGCACTATGTGTCAGGCACTGGGCTGCTAACGTCAAGGTTGGCAGTTCAAATTCATCAGCTGCTCCAAGGGAGAATGATGAGGTTATCTGTTCCTGTAAAGATTTACCATTGTGGGAAATCCTATCCAGGATTACTCTGAGTCAGAATTGACTGAAAGCAGTGGGTTTGGTGTTTGGTTTGTACACAGTAAAAAGGACCCCTGTGGGAACAGTGGGTTAAGTATTGAGCTACTTATGAAAAGTCCAGTTGTTCGAATCCACCAACTACTCCATAGGAGAAAGATAAGGCCAACTGCTTCCAGGGAGATTTAAAGGCTTGGAAACCCTATGGAACACTTCCACTCTATCCTAGAGCAGAATCTACTCAGTGGCGGTGGATTACCATAGTAAAAGTGAGACTTTAGAATAAGTAGGTGAAATCCTGTTATGAACGAAGTATTTACATTGTCTCAAAGTATCTCCCCACAAAATACTTAATTACAAATCAAGTAACTTCATGGTAAAGAAACTTGCCAGACATCACTGTACTCATCATCAGTAATGTTGTTAAGTGTCATTGAGTTGGTTCCACCCCCTAGTGATCCTTTATAGGGTTTCCGAGGAGCAGCTAGTAACTTCAACCGCCAACCTTGTAATGTGATAACCTAAAATCATGTACCACACTCTTTAGGACACAGTGAGAACACAGTATCACTTTGTGATGTTTCTGCAAAAACTACAAAACCTTTCAATACCACTAAGATAGAAGAACAAGCAGAAAAAAGGATTAAAAAATCTGAGGAAGGTCTAAGATTCACATTGGACAACATGAAGAGGAATAACTTAAGAATTATCGGCATTCCAGAATAGGAATAAAATTTTCCTAACATCCTGAAAAGTGAAAAGATAAGCATTCAAGAATCTCAATGAATCCCAGGAAGGATAGACCCTAAAAGATAATCACCAAGACATATAATAATCAAGCTCTCTAAAATCAAAGATAAGGACAGAATCCTAAAGGCAGGTAGGGAAAAGAGACGTGTAACATACAAAGGCAAGCAAATCAAATTAAGCTCGGATTTCTCAACAGAAACCATACAGGCAAGAAGGCAATGGGGAAACATATATAAAACCCTGAAAGAAAAAAAAATGCTGACCCAAGAATCCTCTACCTAAGCTGTCAATCAAATACAATGGTGTAATCAAAACATTCCAGGATAAACAGAAGCTAAGGGATTTTGCCAAAGCCAACCCTGTGATGAAAAACATCCTAAAGGGAGTTCTGTGGACAGAGAACCAACAGGAACAAACAACCAGAGATTGACGTACATGGCAGCATCACCCGGAAGTCAATCGACAAATGGAAGAGTCAAGAACAGAATAAAACTATAAGAACAAATTCAGAGGCTCTGGGAGGTCAGTCTATGATCAAAACAATTACAGTGGGAAAGAAGGTAAACAAAGAGGAACAGAGATCTAGGTGGTGGTAAGGTCAGTTATATTACAGGATAAAATAGACTGACTTAAATGGAGGGAAGAGTTAACGGAATGTAAGATAACCACAATGGTGAGGTTGGGGTGGGAGGCTTAGGGGGAGGTGGAGGGAGGCGATGGTAGAACACAGGGTAAGGGCAGACACATCATGTTTTGGGTGTTGGGGAGGGCAATACAAGAAGGGTGAGGAGGTGGAAGAACAAGGTAGCTAGGGGAACACCAAGACAGGTTTGCACAGGCTAAGTGGGACAGAGGTAAATAATGATGCATGCTCAACCTTGAAACACCAGGACTCTGTGATACAGGGATCTAGGCATGGTTTGAAGAGGGGAAATACTACTAAGATGCTTGACTGTCTTATGAATATTAGTTTCTCTTGCCTACTATTGTAAAACAGACAGTTGAGTGGGATAGAAAAGGATGTTTGGAAACATGATTAGAGAAAACTTGTAAGCCCGTCTTCAGCCTGTAACTGACTGGAATACCTCAAAGGGGTTCTAGAACTTGCCCAGTGAAACAGGCCTCTTGTGGAGCCTTTGCAGAGTATAGGGCCTTAAGGTGGAATCCTGAGTCCCATTCAGAAACTTCTGAGGTGGGACATTCCCACTAGAAAGGACAAGCAGACCAGCCTGGAGCAGGTAGAACGTCTTAAGATGCATCTTCAAAGAAGGATCATCAGAAAAAAAAAAAGTGTCAGTATGACAGGCTACTGCAAGAATAAGCAAGCTGTTCGCCAGGAAGTCATCAAAGCAAGCAATCAAATTCCTTCAGGACGAATCCCCCTCTAAAACCGAAACTCAAAGGGAACACACAAAGAAGCATGTCAGCTTGCTGGTGACCATGTTGGTGAGTGGAAGAGGGGGAAGGCAGTAATGAAGAAATGGGCTGAGTTCAATCACAGTCCACTGACTCCCAGTGACCTGGAGATGAGAGAGAGAAGAGGAAGTGTTGGTTGGTTCAAAGTGCAGTGAGACCTGGAGACACCTGAACCCATGGACAAGGACATAGCCACAGAGGGCTAGAGCTAAGAGTGAAGCATCCAGCTGATATGAAGTGAGGGGAGAGGCACAAGAACACCCAAACTTGCAGATTGTACCCATTTGACCTACCCTCGATGGCTTGATAATCAGAACTCGATAGAGGAAACAAGGGTAAATTGCTACAATTTGATGAACCTGACCTATACTCATGGAGGCAGTAACTCTAAATACATCAAGTATCAATGCTATCCCCTCTGTACACAGGGCAGATAGGGACGGGCAACTTAGACATTGGCTATCTAAAATGAGGGGGCAATAAAGACGTGAAGTGACTGGCTTACAAGATTTCAAGAGGGAGTTTAAGAGTGTTGGTGCGGAGAAAGAGTCCCCGCTGAATAGTTGTCATCGTGTCTAGATGGGTCTGATGAAAAAAGATGGGAATAAGATTCCTATGATTCAATAGTGAGTCACTGTTATCATGACTAATTGCTACTGTCACAATTGTAAAGGTTGAAGTTTTTAAACAAAAATGTGGGAGCAGTTAATCTTACAGTCTAGAAACAAAAGACCCTAGGACCATCAAGGAAGAAGAGCACAAGCAGAATGCAGGACCTTACCTAGAGAAGCAGCGACACCAGAGATGGAGGCAGAGATGGGGACATGGAGAGGGAACAGCTGAGGACTCTGGACTCATGGAAAGAGAGGGATTAAAAGCTGGCGGCCAGAAGTCAAAATTGCAGAATGTGCCCTTTGGTGGTGTAAATTATTATATATGCCTGAGTGTTTTTTTAAAAAAGAGCTAAAGCGAATAGAGAGAAATACTGTTAACTGATGGTACATGGAGGGGAATATAAGCATTGTAATGAAACAAGTTGTATGATTTGTTGAATGTAAAACTAATGATCTGCCCTGTAAACTTACACAAAATCCATAATAAAAACTTAAAGAAAAAAAACAACCCACAAAAACTACAAAGCCTGCATGGAATCACAAGGAAACATCAGACATACCTAAACAAGAGGAGCAGTCTACAAAACAACCTGCAATCTTCCAAAGTATCAAGGTCATGAAAGTCAGGGATGAGAACTGTTCTAGATGACAGCAAACGGGGCAACTCAACACAATGTGTGGTCCTGGATCCGAGCCTTTGACTCTAAAGGAATATTGGGGCCACTGGTGACACCTGTGCTGTGGTCTCTTGAATTCAATGCGGTATGCTTCAGTGTTAAAGTCCTGGTTGTGATGGTGGTTTTGTGGACATGTAGAATGTCCTTATATGCAGGAATTACATACATGCTAAAAAAGCATTTGGAAATACTCAAATGAGTCAGGGAAAGAAGTTCTTTGTAAACAAACATCAAAAATGTCCTGCCGTGATCTTGACTGCGGTTATTTTGGAGTCTTGGATTACTGAGAAGTGCATTTCTCAGAAACAAAACAAACCTCATGACACCTCTTAGTAAATATACAAATCTCACCCCCAGTTTTCCAGTATGTTCCCCTTCTGCAAATTGGTGCTATTTTCCGTGTTATCTGGAGTTTCTGTTTGTTCATAATACAGGGCAGGGATGGCAAACTTTGGTAAAGGTCCAGATAGTAACTAATTTAGGATTTGCAGGCCATATGGTCTCCGTTATAACTATCCAAGTCTGTCAATGTAGAGCAAAAGCAGCCTTAGACAATATGTAAGTAAATGTGGCATGGCTGTGTTCCAATAAAACTTTATGTACAAACATGGATTTGACCTGCTGGTTGTAGCTTACCAACATCCAATATAGAATACTTTTTAAAATTATACATATTCTTTAATCCACTTTTAGTAATTAGCCAGAAGATTAGAAGCAGCCTAAATAAATATACAGTTAACAGGGTATTGGTTGTATAAATAACAGTACCTAAGGATGACGATGCACTGGACCACATGGTCAGTGGTTCAGGCTCACCAGTCGCTTCTCAAAAACCCTATACAGTGTTGCTATGTATGAGTCAGACCCAACTTCATAGCACTTAATAACAAAGGATAATAACATAGGAGCCCTGGTGGCGCAGTAGCTAAGCGTTCAGCTGCTAACATAAAGGTCAGCAGTTTGAACCCACCTGTCACTCCACGGGAGAACGATGTGGCAATCTTCTTCTGTAAAGATTTACAGCGTTAGAAACCTCAGGAGGTAGTTCTGCTCTGTCCTTTAGGGTTGCTATGAATTGGCATCTGGTAGCGAAGTGGGTTACACATTGGGCTGCTAACCACAAGCTCAGTTCAAATCCACCAGTCTCTCCTCAGACACCCTATACAGGGTCGCCACGAGTCAGAACTGACTTGAGGGCACTTAACAACAACAACCGCAATGACAATGGGTTTCTTTATTTTTAAGGATAATAGATTCAGTCATTAAAGAATAATATTTAACTAAATGTTTCTGCACATATACACTTATTTCCTTAGGAAGTCCTGGACTCAATCCTGCCTCCATCCATCTCACAGAAGGGAGGCATTACCCAAGAGGTTCACATGAGCGGCCATCACCTCAGTGCTTCACCTTTAAGGTAGGCCTGGTAACAGAATCTCACTGACATCATGGCAGAGAAATGAAATCATAATATGTAGAAAACTACTCTGTACTATGTAACGTGCCACAAGGGAGGAGGATTTATTCTAGGACAGGTTTCAGACTTCCTCCTGCTTGGCCTCTGCTCTTGTAGCTCAAATCCAAAGGCACAGCCTCTTCACCCACGAGATGCACAGCTTCCCACCCTCGCACACTGTGATGCTTCTCTGTCTAGACAACGAGGCTCTCTACAGACAACCAGATGACAAATTCCTCAATGACATGCATATGTATATGTACATATGAATGTATATGTAATCCCTGTCTCCATTTCCCTTGTTAACACCTGCCACACATAAGACACAAAGAGTCAAGTGGGAACACAAAATAAGTGTGGGGGTCTGACATCAGAAATCTGAGTTGAATCCTGGCATCTGTCACTTGTTTATACTCTATGAGATTGTAGGGACTCTGGGGTCTCCATCTGTCCCATAAGCATTGTCCCTGGGCTCCAGTGGGCATGCTCAAACAAAAAAACCCTGCCTCAGAGCCAAGAGATGCCACAGTGTTGGAACCCTTTTATAAATTCCTCAAATAAGGACATCCTTGTGGCATCTGGCATCTTAGATGGTTCTAACCTAAATGCACCTGCTGCAGAGTTAGACGCCTCTTCCGAGTTCTCATCATTACCAACAAGCAGCGTACGTCTCACTCATTTTCTACTTTATGTCAAATCCCATGCTGTGTTTATTATTATTATTATTATTATTCTTGCTTCAATTTTGGAGTACGTAAAACAAACTTTATTATTACAAAATATTATCTTTGCTCCTACCCACCCCTCAAACAAGACTCCCATAAGGAAAAAGCCAACCCAAAGAGACCCATGATTCATCTGGTTTCTAGAGATAAGCTATACGTGGCCCTCGAAGCTGAAGGGAGCCCCTCTGTCAGGCAGAAGTACCCACTTACTACTCACCCCAAACGATACTGGCTCCCAACCCTCAGATCAAATCAAAGCAAGCTGAGGGCTAACCAGACATAAGCCAGTTAGTGCTTAGGAGAGGAGGTAGGTGCAGAGAGTGTGCATGGTACCTGAGTAGGCGTTTGCTCAGCCGCCTGGATCTGAAAGTTCTGGGAGGGCTTCTGGGGGACGGTGGGGAGGGTGGCGGATGCGGCCTGCACCACCCGCAGGGCCTGCTGGGGGATCTGCACCACCTGCTGCTGTTCTGCCTTGGGGGGCACCACCTGGACCTGCTGGACCACGGCCGGCTGACCCCCACCAGGGCTCTGAACGATGAGCAGGTTGTTTCCCGCCTGGATGATGTTGTCTGCAGTGGTCTCAATCAGCACCGTCTCCACCTGCTCTGCCACAGCCACGGGGGCCTGGGAGGCAGGAAGGCTCTTCTTCCTGGCTTTCTTGTTGGACTTGGACAGCGGGGTCGGGGGGCTTTCAGTGAGCAGCTGAGTCGTGGCTCCGGTGTCACTGGTGTTCACAAGGTTGTTGACGGGTAGAGTTAGCGTCACATTGCCTCCCCCACCCGTCAGCTTCACCACATTAGTCCCGCTCTGCACCGGGGTGGTAGTTGTACTCGACTTCTGGGCGGGGGCTGGCTTAATGGGAACAGGCTTGTGACTGGACGGTGAGGGGGTGATGATGGCTTGATTGGTGCCAGGGATGATCTGGATCTGGTTGGTGAGATTGGGCTGCACTTGGATGGTCTGGGAACTGCTCGCTTGAATCTGCGGGACCGCCTGGTACTGGATGTTGGCATTGGACCGGCTCCCTTTGTTGATCATGGTAGGATTCTGGATGGCGAACACCAGCTGCCCCCCCGGGTAGGATGTGCTCAGTTGTGATCCCTGAATTTGAAGTATATTTCCTTTGGAGGACAAGATTCCAAAACTGTTCTTGCCAAGACTGAGAGGGAGAGGGGCAGGTTTGATAGGGACGAGTTTCCGTGGCGTGGGCTGGGGGGGTGCAGGAGGTGTCACAGCAGCTTCAGCAGCTGGGGGGCCAATTTTGCTACATGTTGCAGCAAGCAGGGCAAGAGGAGAAGGTTGGGAGTCCTGCAAAAAACCAGAGAAAAGGAGTGAGACTTGAAGGCCTGCTGCTCAGCTGCCCTTCCTTCTTCATGACCCTGTCTCCTGGCAGCTCTCATCAAAGGCCCCTTCCTGCCTCTGTGGTAGGCAGTTGCCAGCTCCTCCCTGTAGTGGCTCCTGTTGCCCCTTCCTGCCTCTGTGGCAGGCAGTTGCCAGCTCCTCCCTGTAGTG
>NW_006408525.1:23079620-23180665 GCF_000296735.1 Chrysochloris asiatica
CTCCTGTTGCCCCTTCCTGCCTCTGTGGCAGGCAGTTGCCAGCTCCTCCCTGTAGTGGCTCCTGTTGCCCCTTCCCTGCTGGCTTCTCCACTGAGGAAAGGAGGAAACAAACATGGAGGGTGTCTTTCTCAGGAAGGAACTCCACCGATGCACCCCAAGGGCAGGGTGCTTTTGAAGAGCCTGCATTGACCACTTCCTCCCAGTGGCCTGGGTTCGGACAGGAGCATGGACTTGTCCTCAGGTCTTGAGTTTCTTAGACAGAGGTCCAACAGCCACCACAGGGATTGAAGGAAGGGAGGAGGAAAAACCAGGCAACAGGAGAGATACAGACTTCAGGAAATTGTTTTCTAGTGCTTGGTCCATTGATTGTATAAACTGGGGAGGGCTGCTCTTTGCAGACTCCACTGAAAGGACTTCTGGGGTCTAGACACACAGCCTTTATTTTCCTTTTATGGACAGTGAGTTCTGATGGAAGGCACCTTGATAATCTCGGTTCAGCCCCTAACTCAACTGTGACACCTTAGGTAGATGGCCATGGTTTCTGTTTCTCAGTTCAGAAAGTATAGACAGCTGAACCTTCCCAGAGCTCATACCCTTGGGTATTTGTAGTGAGGGGGACAGTGTGCAGGAAGCATTTTCAGTTGTGGTTTAAGTCCCAGTGAGTCCCTCCATGTGGACGCAGTGCCCAGCCCCCTCAGAGCCCCAGCCCACTCGCCTGGGTGGTGGAGGCAGCGGGCTGCAGGTAGTCACTGGGGCTGACAGCGGCTGTGGCAGCCATGCTGGCCTGCGGATCTGTTGGAAGAAAGAAATGGAGTAATGCACAAGATGCTGAGTGAACCCAGCCCCCTTGCCTCTGATTTTCTTTTAGCCACTATTTCCTGCTTCTTCTCCAAGAAAAGTTATGACACATTCCTCGTGTTGTCTATTTCTCTTCTCTTCAGACTTGGCTATTGGAGGCCATAAGGACAGGTGGTTGGTCCTACCTGCACTGGACTGTACCCTCCAGCAATCAGAAAGTCTGAGATAACATGAAGATAGGATGACTGTCTTCTGTAACTAAGCTGTAGCACCCTAACAGCCCTCTCTCTGATGGTCATTCTCCCTAGCTAGATCAGAACGCTTCGTGTGGGTAGGGGGAACCCCCAGCTCATCATTTAGCTCCAAGTGAAGTTTGCTGCCTACTGCTGTTGTAGCCAGCTGCCACACTGGCCTGGGAGGGAAACAGGGAAAGAGTGCTTGGCCAGGATTCCTGATGAGGACCATCTGCTCCATCCGGAAGACGTGGGTGTTTTGTGCTCCACTGTCCCCACTGAGGCAGTATGGCTCCAAGTATCAATAAATAGTATCTGGGTAATTTCATTAAGTGAATTTAGACTTTTATACAGTACAAAAGGGAAGGACTCTGGCAGCATCAAGACTAGGTAAGGCCAGTGGTCAGACAGAACTGGAAGGATGAAAGTACAGTGCATTCAACGGGTGCTTTAAAGTGTGCGTCAATTTCCTTGTAAGAATATAGCTGAGTAAGAAAGTCTCAAAAAGAATGCTAAAGCATTAAAAACCACCATCTCTGGGTAGTAGAATTTTGTTTGACTTTCAGGTTTTTCTTCTTGTTTTTTCTGTATTTTCTCATTTTCCCAAATTGAACATACTCTAACCTAACCCAAGTGTATTTTTATTCTTCAGTAAAGGGAAATAAGGCCGAGGAAATCATGAAGGTAAAGTCTAGTTCACTTAAGTCTGATTTAAAAAAAAAAGATGAAATAAGTAAAATGGAATCATGGGAACTTGGGGGAGAAGAAACTATGCGTCTACAGTTCGGGAATCCTTAAGGAAAAGAACACTGGCACCTGCGCACTGGACCTTTGGAAGTACAAGGAGGGGCTAGAGGGACAGGACTTCAGACACTCAGAGGCAAGTGGGCTCAAGAAAAAGCAATTTGTAAATAAAATTCACAAATCTTACCTCTGGTGAATAGGAAGAAACCAGTGGCCACACTGACTGCAGTCACTTTTAATACGATGTTTCTCTGCTCGTTTTGCTAGCACTGGGTTGTGGAGGAAGTGTATGTGGGGTAGACACTTGGTTGAGACTCGAGACTTGAATTTAATAGATAATGTGTAAAAGAGCCAGGAGAGGTAATATTTCAAGATTGAAGCCAAGAAAGGGACTTTGACAAATATAAAAGGCCTTAAATTAAACCACCAGAGAGGAGCCATTTGATGAGAAGAAGACAGACAGAGGTCAGAGAAAGCAGAACTGTCTTCATTTTGGCTGGTCTCTGGCTTCTCCAGAAGAATGATTCTTAAATGGGAGAAGGGAATGAAAAGGTAGCTAAGGACAGGGGATGGGCTGGTAAGAGGGCACGCCAATGCCTGAAAATGGTCTCCGTGCTCTGAGCCCCAGCAAACTGCACTCCAGATCTGGGAGACTTCACAGACACACTTGCAAACTATGAGGAGCCATAGGACAAAATCTCTGTAGATCCTGAAAGCAGGTTCCAGAACAAATGACTGAACACCACTGCAATTAGGAAAGGAAGAAGCGATCAAAGGGACTAAGTATAGGAGTTATTTTTAAAACAAACCTCAGTTTCTTCTCTAGAGAACTCTCGTCAGGAGACTGGTAGATACCATGCATTTAACTCAACAGGCATTGAACTGGAAATTCCCCAATCTTCTGAGCAATGTGAAAAATGTGGACTGGAGGGTAGTCCCTGCTGGGGGCGAAGCTGAGCATGCCTTCACAAGTGGTGAGGTCAGCCGGTGTGTGTCACACAAGGGGTAGGTCCTGGAACTACGGTTCACGCACAGGCTTCTCCTCAGGAGCTCATGCTTTCTCTGTAGGTTTCATTTTTCACTTTGATGATCAGCTTTTAAAAATGACCATCATACTACAGGTTCTTAGTCTGTTTTAGTCGGGATGCTCCGCTGAAACGTGTCCACTGTGGGTGACCCTACTGGTATTGAAAATGCTGCTGGCATAGCTTCCAGCATCACAGCCACACACAAGCCACCACAGTAGGACAAACTGACAGACTCCGAAAGACTAGGGAGGAGAGGCAGACTACTTCTGAAGAGTTAGACACTGAAAACCTTAAGAAGAGCAACGGCCCACTGTCAGACCGCACCACAGCACCAGAATACTGATTACTGAAGCATGATGAAGAGCGCCCAAATATTGTCAAATATAGTGCCGGAAGACACTCAAAATACGAGTGGGGAAGAGCTGCCGCCTCAAAGTGGAGATGACCACAATAATGCGAATGAAATAAAGCTTTCAGGACATTCATTTGCTGATGGGGCACAACTCAAAATTAGGAGAAACAACCTTAAACATCCATTAATAACTGGGAAATGGAATGTACAAAGTATGAATCTAGGAAAATTGGAAATTGTCAAAAATGAAATGGAGTGCATAAAGATCGATATCCTAGGCACTAGTGAGCTGAAATCTACTGCTGCTGGCCATTTTTAATCTGAAAATCATGGTTTACTATGTTAGGAATGACAAATTGAAGAGGAATGGCATTTCATTCATCATCAAAAAGAACATTTAAGATCTGTTTTGAAGTATAATGCTGTCTGTGATAGCATAATATCCATATGCCTACAAGGAAAGCCAGGTATTATTCAAATTTACGCACCAACCACTAAAGCCAGTGAAAAATAAACTGAAAAATTCTACCATCTTCTTCAGTCTGAAATTGACTAAACATGCAATCAAGATGTATTGATAATTTAAAAAAACAACAACCAAGGGAAAAGAAGCAAATACTGTTGGATGATGATGCACGGAGGGGATTGTAATCATTGCAATGAAATGAGTGTAAAACCGATGTTCTCCCATGTAAACTATCACTCAATTCACAATGAAAACGTTAAAAAAAAAAAAGTATTGATAATTACTGGTGATTAAAATGCAAAGGTTGGAAACAAAGAGTAAGGATCAGTAGTTGGAAAATATGGCCTTGGTGATAGAGATGATGCTGGAGATCGCATGCTAGAATTTTGCAAGACCAGTGACTTCTTCATTGCAAATACCTTTTTTAAACAACATAAAAGACATAAAACACATGGACCTCATCAGATGGAATGCACAGAAACCAAATTGACTACATCTGTGGAACGCGATAGAGGAAAAGCTCCATATCATCAGCTGAAAAAGGCCAGGGGCAGACTGTGGAACAGACCATCAATTGTTCATATGCGAGTTCAGGCTGCAGCTGAGAAAATTAAAACAAGTCTACAAGAGCCAAAATATGACCTTGAACATATCCCAGCTGGATTAAGAGATAAACTCATGGGCAGATTTGATACATTAAACACTAATGACCAAAGACCAGAAGAGTTGTACAATGACATCAAGAACATCACACAGGAAGAAAGCAAAAGGTCATTAAGAAGACAAGAAAGAAAAAAAGATGAAAATGGATGTCAGAGGAGACTTGCTTTCCAGCATAGAGATGCTAAAGCAAATGAAAGAAATGGGGAGGTAAAAGAGCTGAACTGAAAATGTCATAGGGCAGTTTGAAAATACAGTCAAGAATTATAATGAAATGTGCAAAGACCTGGAGTTAGAGAACCAAATACTCAGCATTTCTCAAGCTGGAAGAACTGAAGAAATAATTCAAGTCTTAGTTTGAAATATTTAAAGAATTCTACGGGCAAAAGATGAGTGATGCAGAAAGCATTAAAAAAAAAAAAATGGCAGGAATACAGAGTCACTGTACCAAAAAGTTCAGCCATTTCAAAAAGTAGCAAATGATCAAGAGTTAATGGCACTGAAGGAAGAAGTCCAAGGTGCATTGGTAACAAAGTGATGCAACACTGAAGGCACTCACTCATCTATGCCAAAAAATTTAGAAGACAGCTACCTGGCCAACTGACTGGAAGAGATCCATATTTGTGCCTATTTCAAAGAGGCGGCCCAACGGAATGCAGAAATTATCAGACAATATCATTAATATTATATGCAAGTAAAATTTTGCTAAAGATAATTCAAAAACAACTGAAACTGTACATGGACAGGAAATTGCCAGTGGTTTAAGCCAGATTCAAATGAGGATGTGTAATGAGGGACATCAATGATGATGTCAGATGATTCTAAGCTTACCAGAAAGATGTTTACCTGTGCTTTACTGACTATGCAAAGGCTTTCACTGTGTGGATCAAGACAAGTTATAGATAACATTGCAAAGAATCAGTATTCCTGAACACTTAATTGTGCTCATGAGGAAGCTGTACACAGACAAAGAGGCAGTGAAGAACAAAGTGGCATCAGGATTGGAGGAAGACTCATTAACAACCTGAGATATACAGACAATACAACCTTGCTTGCTGAAAGTGAAGACGACTTAAAATAATACTTACTGATGAAAATCAAACACCACAGCCTTTAGTTTGTGTTGCACCCCAATGAAAAGAAAAAAAAAAAACCCCTTACAACTGGACCAATAAATAATATCATGATAAATGTTGTCAAAAACTTCATTTTGCTTAGATGCACTATCAACACTCATGGAAGCAGCAGTCAAGAGATCAAATGACATATTGCATTAGGCAAATCTGCTGAACAAGACCTCTTTCAA
Organism: Chrysochloris asiatica; assembly: GCF_000296735.1. Lineage (NCBI taxonomy): Eukaryota > Metazoa > Chordata > Mammalia > Afrosoricida > Chrysochloridae > Chrysochloris > Chrysochloris asiatica. Next base: position 23,085,208 of record NW_006408525.1, read on the forward strand.
GTGTTCAAGAACAAAGATTTCAGCTTGAGGACTAAGGTGCGTCTAACCCAAGCCAGGTTATTTCCAGTGGCCTTATATGTATGTGAAAGTTAGATAATAAAGAAGATCGTAAAAGAATTAATGCATTTGACTTATGGTGTTGGAGGAGAGTATTAAAAGTTACTATGAGCTGCAAGAAGTATAAATAAATCTGTGTTGGAAGAATTTTAGCCAGAATGCTCCTTAAAAGCCAGGATGGCAAGATTCTGTTTCTCATACTTCAGACATATTATCAGGAGGGACCAGTCCTTGGAGAAGGAATCAGGCTTAGTAAAGCGGAGGGTCGGAGAAAAAGAGGAAGACCCTCAACAAGATTAAATGGCACAGTGGCCACAGCAGTGGGCACAAGAGTAATGATTATGAGGATGGCACAAGACCAGGCAATGTTCCATTCTGTTGTGCATAGGGTCACTATGAATCAGAGCCAACTCGATGGCATGTAACAACAACAACAACAGTATAGGTTCACGGGATGACTGCTACTTAACTAGGTCCTGCTTGTGTCTCAGGGTCTATGTTCGTGGTTACATCTTCACTAGGCCAAGTGACACCAGCCTTAACTGTGTGGGCTAATTCAGACACATTAATTCTGATATCATGTTTAATACAGTGAGGAGTCCTGGTGTGGCGCTGTAGGATCAGCACTGGCCTGCTAACCACAAGGTCGACAATCCAAATCCACCAGCAGTTACTTGGAAACCTTATACAGGGTCGCTGTGAGTAAGAATCAACTTGACAACAGCACTAAACAACTAAATAAGCAAAGTGGAGAATCAGTGAGTGCAAAAGGGGCAGACCCTCAACACGGTGGGTATCAATCACAGTGGTGGTTAACAATTGGCTCAAACAGCAATGCCTGTGAGGATGGTGCAGGCATGCAGGATTTTGCTGTGTTATGCACAGGGTTGTTATGAGTCAGAACAGACTGGAAGGCACATAACAACAACAGTTATGTAAAGTGAAAGCCTAAGGACCCAGAGTCAGAGGTCTGCTAGGCAGGACACACTGCGGGGTTGGGCGTGTGGAAATTTTGTATCAAGTCTGTGCCATGCTTATGTTGAAAGCAGCCACTGAGGTTTAGTAAAGCATCCTGCTCTCTACAATGTTACTGGTTTTTAGGTCATTATTTCATTTGTTTCATAATTTCATTTGTGAATTTCACAGGTGCTAGATCTGTGAACTGATACATATGTTTAATGCTTCTTATTGTTAGGTGCAGTCGAGTGGGTTCTGACTCACAGCAACCCTAAACACAACAGACTAAGACACTGCCCAGACCCTGTAAGTCATCTTCACAATTGTTATGCCTGCTTGGTTTTGTTTTTTTTTTATGCTTACAATAATTAAGTGAAGTTGTAGCATTATAATTAAAATAATCCAATGCAACCCAAAAACATCTTTCTTTTACAGCAGTGGTATTATTTTGAACATGAAGCAGTTGTTTAAAAAATAGAGAAAAAGTATATCAGTACATCAAGACCCCAACACACACCCACAGACCTGAGCTTATGCAGTGTTTCCTGAAACACAATTTACCTGACTATATGTGATGTACCTGACTATATGTGATGTACTTGAATATTTTTCTGTTCTACTTCATTTTGCATTAGGCAAAGCAGATTCCAAAGACTCTTTAAAGTATTAAAGAGCAAAACTGTCAGTTTGAGGACTAAGGTATGCCTGACCCAAGCCATGGTATTTTCAATCGTCTCAGATATACGTAAGAGCTGGACAATGACTAAGGAAGACTGAAGAATTGATGCCTTAGAATTATGATGTTGGCAAAGAATACTGAAAATACCATGGACTGCCAGAAGAACAAACAAATGTGTCTTTGTTGAAGTACAGGCAGTATAACTTTGGACATGTTGTCAGGAAGAACCAATTTCTGGAGAAGGACATCATGTTTGATAAAAAGGATGGTCAACAAAAAGGAGGAAGACCACTAATAAGAGGGGTTGACAGTGGTCGCAGCAATGGGTGAAACAATTGTGAGGCAGGACTGGGGAGTGTTTCATTCGGTTGTGCTTGTGGTCGCTTGAGTCACAATAATTTCATTTTTAAAAACTCGTGACCCACTACACTGATTTTATAGCAGTCTATCTGGTGGCGGTGGATTCACTACCCATGTTTAGAAAATGGCTCAAAGATCCAGAAGGCGTGTGAAGCTTACAGATGTCACAAATACAATGAGGGTAGCTACTACAGTTCAAAGAGATCTTCAAAAACTGGGCGTTGTGGTGTTTAAGAACATGAGGCTCCAGTTCTCACTAAGAATTCTGACTGTGGCAGCCTTCAGCTGGAACTGTCCCTCCCTCAGCCCCATCATACCACCCGAGAAAAGTCAGGGCCTCAGAGGATTTCTGTGAGACTTCAATAATATATATGAAAAGCATCAGGCGTAAGACCTGGCATACAGTTGGTAACCAATAAATGGTGGTTTAAAATTTAGTAAATCCTCCACTTAAAAACAAAACCCCACATGCACATAGTACAGAAAGACAGGGCCTAATCTTAGTTCTCATGTGAAAAAGCCCCAGTGGTTTTCTGACTCAGCTAAAGGGGAGCCAACGGTGTCTAGGTATGATTGCCAAAAAAGCTGTTGCAATTTTGGACTACATTTCTCCAAGTTCAAACATAGAGCAAGAAAAATAATAGTCCTCATGTATTTAGCAGCTAGGGCTCCTGTGTAGTGTCTGGTTCTGTCCTGAGGGACTTTGAAAGGGGAGATTTTCAGTGGGAGCTGTAAGTTGATAGAAGACTGGCGATGGCTGTGACCAGGATGCCTGAATGGGGGTGTCCACCTGGATATTTATTCCATATGTGATCCAAAGGGTCGGACCAAGGCTTTGGGGTGAAAATCTCAAAAAGGCAGATTATCAATGTAATGTGAAAGAGAACTTTCAAAAGCTGGAACCTGTTGCCTTTTTGTGATCCTGTTCTCCCTTCCCTGGAGTCAGGGAACCAGAGGCAGAAGGTGTGTCTCATTCAATGACATCCATAAAGGGAGGGAAGTTGGTTTTAAGATTTTGATAAATCTCAGACCATGCTGCTGATGAAAACACAGGATTGGTTTCTGACAGGGCTGAAAAGAGAGGTTCTTTTCAGAGCAGGGGCTCTTTTCAGAGCTCCCTTGGGTTTAGGATCATTTAGCTAAAATTGGTGAATGACTCCCCGAGAAATCCTCTATTATAACGTGGAGAGATACCAGAAAAGGACAGAGTGCAGGCAAAACATACGAAATGAAAACCGGCCCATCACATTCTTTATCACCTCCCTCATTCCCTCTAAAGTCATTACTGCCCTGGACTCAAGCTGTTTGGAGACCGGCTGGGCTCTGACGATTCTTCTGAGTTAGGACATTAAAGCAGAATCTATGGAGCAAGCTGCAGACTGTTGGCACTTGACATTGTATGGTTCAGTTTGGTTTCATTTCCTCCCCAGCTAGCTCTTGAAATACTCATCCAGATCTCAAGCCATGTTTTTAAGTGTCTCTGCTAGTGTCACTTGGGGCTTTTCAGGCTCTGGGCTGCAGACCTGGGCAAGCTCCCCATGCCACTGCAGACTTCTACCCTGCGATTACCCAGGAAAGGAAAAAGAGAAGCATTTGCAGTTGGTGCTTGTAAGTCTACAGTGCTGAAGGGGAAAGGTAACTAGGGAACGGGACGGCTGTGATCAAAGGACTTCAGAATTTCATCAATGTGGAAACATATTTAAAAAGTACAGCTGGGTCATACATTGTGTTTAGCCTTTCCTTATACTAGTCCAAGAGGTGCTAAGTAGTGTGACAAGATTGCAGAGACTCTTTGGCCTAGTTATGTAATTGTTTCCAACACTCTGCCAATTTAATAGTACAATCTGCTTTAACAGCAGTTGACATCCAGTTATCAAACCCACATTTATCAACAACAGTAGATGGGGTTACTATGTAAATTTGAAAGAAAAACCCACATTTCTTCCAAATTTATGTCATTCAGGTTTGTGATTAATTCAGGTTGGCTGAATTTTTTCCAAAAGTCCCTAAACTGGCCAAGTTTTACACAATTTACTAAATTCCAATTGTCCCTCTCCTAGCCACCAAGGACAAAGGCATCAAAAGGAAGCTTCAAGGCAGGCCTGAATGCTGGGGGCTGCCGGTGGGGCTATACCAACTTTCCTTTCTGTACTTGGAAGCCAGTCTAACCTGAAAAGCATCCGGAGCTCCTGCTCTTGATACTGACTGTCCCCTCCAGCTCCAGCCTTCCCTTCCTCCCCCCTTCCCCATTTGGTCATCTCCCAGGCAGCTACATCAAGAATTCTACTCCAGTGTTCTGCTGAAACAACTCTGGTCAAAATCACCAGTGACCTCCTTAATCCAGCTGATTCTCATCTGCAGTTCCTGACCCTATAGTCATTCCTTCCTCCTCAAAATTCCCATGAATTATCTTTCACCTCTCCAGCCACCTCTTCTCCTAATGGGTACATCTTCCTTTGCCACTCTTAAATTTCTCGATGATCCTCAACACTTGCTCTTTCTGTGTCCTGTCCTTCCAGGTCATTGGCCCAGCTCTCTCCTCTGAATGTCACTGGTACACACACAGCCCTCTGTGAGCCTCTCCACTTGGGCTGGACAGACACTTCCAACTCTGAGCTGTCCCATCTGCCAGTTCTCTGCTCAGGCACCATGGGCCCTCCCCCCAGCTCCCTGAAGAGCTATGGCTGTCACTGCCTTCTTTCTTCACCTAGCAAAGGCCATCAGATCGCAGCCTGGATTTAGCGTAGTGGTTATGAATCGGGCTGCGAACCTTAAGGTCAGCGGTTCGAAACTACCAGCCGCTCCGCGGGAGAAAGACGAGGCTTTCTACTCCCGTAAAGATTTACACCCTCGGAAACCCTGTACAGGGTCACTATGGGTCGGAACCGACTCGATGGCACTTAACAATAACAAATTTACTGAGAGAGCCCACTATGTGCTGGCCATGTAACTCCTCAAAAAACCCTTCCTAGACCACCATCAGTGCCCAATCACCTACTTGGTAGCACTTACCACCTGCCAGTTAACTAATTCTTTCTTCTCATATTTCCAATTACAATGAATGGCACCATCCTCCAACCCAAATCAGAAGCCTGAGCAGCAGCATCCTTGTTGCTAGTCAACAAGTCCAGGTGATCCTACCACCTAGATGTAAATCTCTCTCCAATCTACCCAGCCCTCTCCATCCATTGCCATGTTCCTAACACAAACCTCGGTCAGCTCCACCTGAAACACTGTCCACAGCCTCCTGGCCTTGCCTCTCTGATATTGCCTCCACAAGCCAGTTAGCAGAATCTTTAAAAAATGCAAATCCAATCCAACCACACCCCATAAACCTCTTCTTTATAAAGCTCAGCCCAATCTGCTCCCTTCCTGCCCCTCCTCCCCATTTGCCTCTCCACCGTTATTTCTTGCCCTTATAACACTCCCCACATTGCCTTCACTTGAGTTTTTAATTTCTGCTGCTACAAAGTGACATGCCGTCTCTCCTTTGGAGCTTTTCTGTCTGGACAACTCACGTCATTCCTCAGAGCTCATTTATAATCTGTTTATCCCGGGAAAGTCTTTCCTAACCCTCTCCCCGTATGTCTAGGCTGTCTCTCTACTGTTCACTATGGTAGCCCCAATCCCTCTATAAATTAACTGAAAGTTCCAGCCCTAGGGGTATAACAGGAAGAGGCCCCAGCCAGGAATCCCAAGCCTTGACCATCAGGTTAGGGGCTGGACCACTGGTCTTTCTTTTAAGAATACTATTCTTGAGACACAATGAGAGAGGGAAGGGGCCCAAAGAAATACCACAACAAATGGCTTTACGAAGTTTTTGTTCCTTTTGGCAGAGAACGTGCCAAACTCCACAGCCAGGACTTGGTGACTCTTGTCTCAGGAATTCCTACTTCATGGCTATAGCTTTCCTCGGTATCTGCTGGGTCCAGTATTTCCCCTGGAGGCATTTCACCAAGCTCCAACAGTTCTGCTGGCTATTGTGGTCAACTCAGTTGGACTTAAGCCAACACAGCAGATCCTAAACCTAGTCTTTCCCAGCTACCTGGACTGGAAGAAGTCAGGGCCAGCTGATGAGGAAAAAACCAAGCCATGGCAGGCTATACCTGCCCTGCATGCTGCCAAAACTGCTTAGGCCCCCAGCCCCTGTCACATTGCTAAATCTAATGGCTGATTCGTAGACTTCTTCCCTGTTGATCTGACGATTAAACTTTTTCTCTTTGAGCACTTTCTTCATTTCACTCGTTTTACAGCATACACCTGCCAGGTTGGCATCCTACTTCTAAATCTCCTTCGTTGGTTCTTCCCTCTCCTCAAATTCTACATTGTAGGGATGCCCTGGAGCTCAGTCTGGGGTGATTTTAGCCACTCTTGGGCTTTAAAATCCATTGTAGATGTTGTTGTTAAGGGCCTTCAAGTCAGTTCCAATTCATAGCGACCCTGTATTGGGTTTTTGAGGAGCAGCTGGTGGGTTTGAACTGCTTATTTTATGGTTCTAAGTCCAGTGCTGATCCTACAGCACTACATAATGGTGACTCCCTAATTTATATCTCCAGACTTGTATACCCACCTGGATACTGACCTCTTCACTTGGAGGTATTAATAGGTATCTTGAATCTAATTCATCCCAAACAGCTCCTGTTGTTAACTGCCACTGAGTCGGCTCCGATTCCTATCAGCCCAGTACAGGGTTTCTGATGAGTGGCTGGTCAGTTTGAACCATCGAGCTCGTGGTTCAAACTGGCCTTGCGGTCCTACAGCACCACCCAGGACAGCCCCTGAGAGCTCCTGAATTTGGTACCTCCCTCAGTGTTCCCCACTGCAGATAATGGCAACTCTGTCCTTCCGGCTGCTCAGCCCTAAGTCTTGGGCATCATCCTTGGTGCCTCTTAATTCCACAGCCCCCATGTGACAATCAACAAAAATGGACTGCTTTTCACCCTTGTTCCTCTGTGACCACCCAATCTAGGCAGGAGCATCCAGTACCTATTTTCAGCCTGCATCAAGAGTAAGACCAACTGAACTTAAATCCTCAGTTCAGAGGCCCCCAATAACTTCCCATCTCCTGCTCAAAAAACTGCAGTCCCCATGGTGACACCCAGGGCTCTCTGTGATCTAGTTCCTCCTTTGCTCTGCCTCAGCCATGTTATCACCCTGCTGTGTGTGAGTCAGTCAGGGTGTTTGCACCTCTTCCCACCCTGTCTCAATCCCTCACCTCTTCAAGGTTTTACTCAAATATCACCTCTTAGCAAGATCTTTCCTTTCCTAAGATGGTTTCAGAAAGGTCATGGAAAAATGAATTTTAAAAGATAATACTGAACTGACTCGATGGCACTGAACAACAACTAATAACTGCAAGCAATAGTTCAAATGGACCAGTCACTCTCTAGGAGAAAGATGAGGCTGTCTGCTCTCATGAAGCTTTACAGACTTGGAAACCCTAGGGAGCAGGTCTACCCTGTCTTATAGGGGCAGTATGAGTAGGAACCAACTCAATAGCAGGGGGTCGAGTTTTTTTAATTTGGTTTGGAATTTCCCCACAAACTTTTTGAAGTCCCATAATGCCCTCCCCCCATCACACACACACCTCCTATCCTCTTGTTCTATTTTCCCCAAGGCTCTTTTCACAAACAAAATAATACAGAGTTATTACTTATTGTCTCCCATTAAAATGTGTGCTTCCTAAGGGAAGAGACTGCTAGAAAGAAGTCCTTACTCACTGTGGTAGCCCCAGGACCTGGCATATAGCAGGTGCTCAATACATAGTTGTTGAATGAATCAGCCAATCAATCAAGCAACTCACAAGTCTCATAGTGGTAGAGGCTAAATGGCAAGTTTAAGAACCAAAGGAGAAAATTGGCAGATCTGCATCTCCTGGCACTAGGCTGAATCAACTGGACAGGCTAGCTCAGCTCTGTTGGCCAGAACCCAGGTCTTGTCCTCATCAGCGCCCCAATCCCAGATGGAACTCTTAACACTCCCAGTCACAAGTGGGGGTGTCTGCATGGGCCAGCAGAGTCCAGCCAGCCCTACTGCTGGACCAGTCACCTCTAAAGCACACACCTCATCACCAAACCAGGCACTACATTTCAATGTTTCATTCCAATATGTACTGAGGGAAAGTTCCTTCCCAAGTGGAGATTATGAGGGCAGCTGCTGTGTGAATCCCTCTTGTAAGGCTCCCCACCAGAATTCCTCTCCCCCAAAACATGAGGGTGTCATCATCATCTGTCAATTTGAATGATGCCTGAGTCACACCCCATTGTACTGAAAGGATTCTAAGAAAGAGAGCAAAGAATGCTTAGAACTCCTCATTCTGACAGAAGTAGTCTTAGGAAATGTTGCAAAAGACTGCTGTCAGAGAAAACTGGGCCTCAGAATTCTGTCTTGGAGAGCAGGAGCAAAAGAAACCCGACAGGCCTTTCTCCCCTCCCGAGTCTCATTATGTGTAAACACACCGCTTTCTCTGCCTCAGCCAGTGTATTCTCAAGTCACTCCCCACATTCATGGGGGTTTACCATGCAGAAGAGGGCTGGGGGGATATCTGGGTCTACTTTGCAAACCTAATCTGAGAATATTTCCAATTAGACACTGATGGGTGGAGGGCAGGAAAATTCCATTTTCAATCACAGCCCTGCCCAACTGGCTCTTATTTCGGATTCACATTCTCTCCGAGGCCACTCGGGGACTTAGGAGGAGGTATTTGAAAATGTGCAGGCCACTGTCTGTTGGTGGCTGAGATGGAGAGGGAAGAGCTGACACCTTGGAGGCCTGGGCATCAAAAGTCACCCTGACTAATCAATCCCCTGCATTGCCAGGTGGTGGTGCTTCTGACAAGGTACAGCGAGTAATTCCAACGGAGACAAACTGCAACTAAGGGGGTGAGATGTCCAAAGGAAGATTCAAACTGCTATGTTGGCCAAGCTGCTCACTGGAGGTAAACGGAAAATTCTCTCACCCAGACAAGTAACCCAGGCATACTCCTTGCTCTGAAGCACAGCTCATCTCCCAAGATCAAGCCAGTCTGAAGGCCACCCTAAGTAGCAGCCTCACAGTATGCTGACAGAACACTTCCTAGACACAAGAGGAAGAAGCTAGAGCTTCCACTGAGTGAGTAAAGCTGATGCTGAGGTGGTTCTGGGGCTCTTTTCTCAGCATCACCCCATGAGGCATGTAGAAAGTCCATTTTTCTATTGCAGAATCCTGTCAATCGGAACAAACTCATCGGTACCACCAGGGAGCATCTCCTCCAGGAAATCTCCAATCCTTGTCCTACTTAAGATGGCAATGACCTTGAGTTAGAAATGAGCCAGCTTGTGACACTGGTCACTCATCTTCCAACCTGCTCTAATGGATTCTTGACAGAGATGTCACTGACCTCCTCCTCCCTGGGGTCTTCTCAGAGAATGCTGCTACCCAGAAATAATGGTGGAAGAGTTCCTTAACATAGAGAACCTTCCAATTACATGTCAGAAATATAAAGAGCTAAAGGCTGGCTTTATGAGGGAAGAAATCATGAGAAAGAGCATTTCTCCCTCCTACCACAGGTCTAGAAGTCACAGAAGGAGTTGCATGTATATTCAAAGCAAAAACACTGAGTGCATTTCATAATGATGTTCATTTCTCAGTCCAGCTGACACTTGCTTGGTCCAACCTACAAGCCAAGTGGTTCCTGGTTCAGAATTGCTGGGAAGAAGTTCACAAATCCAGTTGAGCTGCCCAAAGGGATGCCCCAGACTATCCAAAAAACTGGAGCTTCTCCAAATAGATTTTACTCCAAGTCTCTGCAATTCATAAAGTTTTCATGGAAACTCAGATGTGTTCACCCCATTCTGCCCCTCAACGTTCTAAAATTCTGTTGTTATGTGCCATCAAGTTGGTATCGACCCATAGCAACCCTACGCACAGCAGAACGAAACACTGCCCGAACCTGGGCCAACCTCACTATTGTTGCCATGCTTAAATCCATTGCTGCCACCTAGCCAATCCATTTCGTTGGGGGGTCTTATGACCCACACACCCTTTAAAGCAGTATTTCTGTGTCTTTCATTCTGTGGACAGTGCCCACCCCTTCTAAAATAATTCCTAATTTTTCCAAATATATATATATGTATATACACACACACATATATATATATATATTAGAGTTTCCAATTTATTTGTATACAGAGAACAAATGGGGCAAAGCTAAATCCTAGAAAAATAACATGCTACACATCTATCGGTGTCCTGGTGTGGTACTGTAGGATAATGCACTGGACTGAAAGATTGGCTTGAACTGCAGGTCAGCGGTTCAAACTCACCAGCCAGTCCTTGGAACCCCTATGAGTTGGAACCAATGGCTCATAAAAACAACAACATTTCTATTACAAAAAATTGCTGAGCCCAAACCAAAGCTAGTCCAAAGATATCAAAAGGACTGTTTGGCTACAGATCCCTGAATGTCTTCTCAAAGGTAATTAAGTAAGCCTGGAAACTGTTAAATACTTATTACTGCTGTTGCTACTGTGTGTCATCAAGTCAGTTCTGACTCATAGCGACCCTGTACAGGATTTCTGAGGAGTGGCTGGTGAGTTTGAACCAACCTGTGGTTAGCAGTCCAGTGCTTATCCTACAGTACCACACCAGGACTCCACTTACTATGGGGTAAGAGGCTTGTTTGTTCTTTGTTCTACAAGGAACTCTGCAACTTCTCCAAGAGCCTGCTGTTAACCATTAGAACTAAGAAGTTCAAGCTCAAGATATCAAAATGAAGCACTCCACATCCCAGAATGCCATGAGGCTCTGTGTTCTATACTCAGATCTTCGTTTGCTTTTCCTCTCCTCTGACACGCCTCTGAAGGCCCAAACTTAAACAGAATCTGAGAGGAGAAAAGTGGCCAGTCCATGTGCTATCAACAGCGATGCTAAAGTCTACCTTGCGGAGGCTGGTTCTCTGGTCAGGTTAGGAGACCCTAATGAAATCGCACTATTTGGGTCTCCTAGGCAGTGTGTTTTTGGCAGCCTAGCTCAGAGAGGTTCAGAATTATGACAGACCAGTTAATATGTTTCTTTCTCTCTCATTGCTTTTTAAGAGGCTAAGCCTTTACAACCAAGTGGAGGAACCAGAATTGGAAACTTACCAATCACCCCAGCTAATGAGACTGTTTCCAACAAGTCTCAACACCCAATAGAAGCCCCCGGAGCACTGACATCATCAGCCCAATTGATAGGTTGTCTGAAGAATTCACCCCCTTCATTGCACACAAGAATTTAAAACAAGATTATATTTGTTATTGCAGTCAATGGGTTTTTATTATTACTATCCCGTGGTTTGGAGTCTAAGTAAGTGCTGCTGGCTGGGTAAGACTCATCGCGACCCTGTAAGAAGCAGCTGGAGAGTTTGAAAGGCTGACCTTGTGGTTAGCAGTCCAGTGCTTATCCTACAGCACCACATGGGGCCAATTCAACGCTCCCTATCTATCTCTGGGAAACAACACTAAGTGGATACAAAGTAACCTCAGAAGGGAAAATGTACACTAAGAATACCAGTCCAAATCTCCCGGGATGAAGTTCATTAGGAAACAATTTAACATGACGGTATATTGGAATCCAAACCAAGGAATGCAGTGAGAGCAGGTTTCTCAATTGCCCAGAGAAGACACAGGTCCCTTTGAACTAAAATAAAAAGCAGCCAGGAAGGTAAGCCAAGAATCCTGGGTAAGAGGCTAGGAACCTTAAGTCAGCACTGGGGATGGAGGTGGAGTGGAGGAAAAGAGTAAGTCTCCATTTTGTTTTATTTCTTCAATCATTCCTTAGACTTGTTTGTGCCTGGGATTTGGGAATTCAGCAGTCTCTCCCCTGGGACGTCAGACTGGAAGCTCTGTCAACAAGTAACTTACATCTCCCACAATCTGGCTAAGAGCTTGCAGCTTTCTAGCTGGCGACTCAAAACTACATATAAAACATAAAAACACGAGTTTTGCCCACTCCGCAGTCAAAGGCGAGGGGTGATCTGCCTACGGCGTGCGTGCCGTGGCGCCCTGACACCATCCCTCGCCTGGGATATATCGGTACCTAGCTTGGCTTCTCTGCCCAGCAGTGGTGGTCACAGTCTGAATCTCATGCATTCCCCGACTTTGTCCCTCTCTACACTGTGGAAACCCCTGAACTGCCGGTGGGCAGGAATGGCACAAGGCAAGCCCAAGGGGTGTCGGCCACCTCCTCGGAGAAAACCAGGCTTTGTCCATGGAGAGTGGCACTGAGGTGGGTAGGCGACGAGGAAGAGGGGATACCAGCCCTCCCCAGGTGCCCGCTCTTCTCCTCAGTCCCCGGAAGCGTCACCCTCCCGCCCAGTGGGCTCCGAGGGGGCGGGGAGTCGAACGCCCCCTTCCGGGTGCCTCCGCCCGGCTGGCCAGCCCCGCTCCTCCTCCGGGCGGGAATCCTCCCTCCCCCGCCCCTCCAGAAGCCGGGCCCCGGCGCCAGGCCCGGCCCCATGGGGAAAGCCCCGGCCCCGGCTCCCCGTCCCCGCGGCCTCTGCCCGTCTTCCCAGCCCTTTGCGGCCGGGAAGACCCCGCCGGCAGCGACCAGGACCCACCGCTCATTACGACATCTTCCTCCCTGGCCTCCGCCGCCTCCGCCGCCACCGAGAGCCTGACACCGCCCGCCTAGCACCCGCCAATCCCAGAGCCCGCCACCACCCGAGCGACGGCAGTGTTCACCAATAAGAGTTCGGAACACTGGGGACCGACAGCACTTATAGCCAACCAACGAACGGTATCTAGAGCGACGTTGGTTTGACCAATAGGTTTATGAAATGTCAATGATGGACAGCAAAGAGCACCAACCGGAAATGTACTGAAGAGCGACTGACATGTTCACTAGCCAATTGACGGGAGGTATAGTCCCGCCTTCTAGGTGGCTGACGGACAGCAACAGGAAGCTAGGTGGGGCGGGGCTTAGCTGAAGAGTGATTTTGTATTGGTGGTGGTTGACCTCCCACCCACCTCTAACCCAGAAGATGAGTGATAGATCTACCCTAAAGCCAATCATAAGGCCTTAGGGTGAGGCCGAGGAATGTCCTATAAATAGAGTATACATTGCGCCTTAAATTGCCTTGGTGTGGCAGGGTTTCTTCTAGCTCTTCTCCCACTGCGCTCTACCACTCAACCTCTTGTCTGGTGAGTGGAAAGCTACCTACCTTTTATATAGTCTCTCGCTTTTCATTGTCGTGGGAGTAAGAAAAGTGCTTCGGGAGATCTTGATCACTAAGGCACTGGGTCTAACACGATAGCGAGCGTTAGGATTACATGTCACTTCCTAGAAAGGGAATATTTTCATTGCATCAGTTAGTTCAAGTCCCTATTAATCCTCACCAAGTTATTAGATCGGCATCGCTTCCTCCTCCATACCCGCCCCCCCTCCCGTTCCCCCAGCTGGCAGTCCCAAAACGTGCGCATCTGAATCTCCTGGGCTACTTTCTAAAAGCAGATTTCCAGGGGCTGCCTCTCTAACCTATTCGGTAGGTCTGGCGCATATCTGGAATCTGCGTTTTAACAACGCCTCAGGTGGGTTGAATTACACGTTTAAGTTTGGGAACCACTGCTTGGTCTCTGCCCCATTTACCTCCTTAAATGAGGTACTGTGAGTAAAGCAGTTGGCAGGTTCCTTTTTCACCCCCAGGTCTCTTTCCTGTGGACACATAACTTGGAAGGCTGCTTGACTTCAGAGGGCATCCGTTCTGGCTTGAAACCAGTGCGGGCTCAAACCTCCGCATCCCACATGCAGCGAGACCTGAGGCTGGGTACTGACATTCCCTGACCCTTATTCCCCATGTGTAAAATGAGACTGACCACACCTACATCTTAAAGCTGTGGCCTCCCTTTTTTTCAAACTGTAACCCACAGTGACAAGCATTTTGCATTGTGATCTAGTACACTCACTTGTTTGAGTGTGTAATTAAAGCAAAGCTTCTGGAAACAATATTAACCCTTACCCCCTGTGATCCACTCTGATATCCTGTCTTACTGTCTTTCTTTTTTGTTGTTGTTCATCATGATAGGCATTTTGAAAAACAATGCCTAAAAGGATTGGTGTGCTAAAATAATATACAGAGCTGAGTGTGTGGCACACAGTAATGCTGAGTGATGTTAATATTGGGAGCTCTGGTGGCTCTGTAGGATAAACACTGAACTGTTAACCACAAGGTCAGTGGTTCAAATCCACCGACCGCTTCGACCGCTTCGTGGAAACCTTAAACAGGTTCTCTACGAATCAAAACCAATTGGAGGGCCCTTAACAACAATGTTAATATTGTATCTCTCAGTGTTACTTTTTGAAAAACAAGGCTTTGGACAATATCACTCCTCTAGTAAAGATAGGTCATGAGATTCCCAGTGCCCTTCCCGTTAACGCCCAAACTCCTTTCTGGGCAAATAAGGCCCTTCACACTGGTCACTTGTGTGTTTTCTCTCCAATCTCTCTTTTCCATTTCCCCCATTTGCCTCCAGGAAAGATTCCAGCATTCCTAAATGCCTAGGATTCTTTCTACTATTTCCCTTCCTACCTTATTCCGCTTCCTGTTTCACTCTTCCTTTCTCCTTGTAAACTCCTATGCATCCTTTAAGACTCTGCTCAAAGAGCACCTTCTCTAAGACATTTCTTGGCCACTCCCACCCAGCCATAGCTGTTTCCTCCTCTGTTCTGCCCTAGACTGTCCTTGGCACATGCAAAAGACTTCTCATGCCGGCACCACATTATACATTTTCAATTTTCACTCTTGACTCCCTGTTAGGCAGTAAATAAACCACAGTGGAACAATTGAGGCCAGTACTTGGAGGATTGGTATTAAATAAACCACAGTGGAACAATTGAGGCCAGTACTTGGAGGATTGGCATGAAATGTATGCTGAGCTAAAGAATGAATATTTGCATACAATTATCAACATATGACTTATTTAAATAGTCTATACATTCTGTTCCCAGGCCATTTTTCAAGTGAACATTGCTTCACTGTCGAGCTAACTCCACCCAGGTTCGGTGACTCAGCTATATCAAGGGGGCTGAGATTTTGGTGGGGGGAGGTAAAGTTGAATATCCTGCTGGGCCACTGCCAAACCTCTTCAGGGACAAAAACAGGGGACAGTTGCTGCTTCTCCCCCCGCCCCCCCCCCCCAGGCATCCTGGCAAAGACAACTGAAGCGAAACCAAGATTGGGGGAAGGGACAGTGTGTGAACACTGTGAAGAATTCGCATCAGTTTGGAGTTATTTGAATGGTTTTGCTGTTTTAAAGGATGCTATTTTCTTCCTCTCCCTCCTCCTCTTTATTTCTAGCTTATTTTATTTCTCTCTTATTAAAGGTAAGGCTGAAGAAGGAGAGATCGTCTCTAAGATAAACCTCCCTTGTACTTTTGTCAGAACCTTTGGAATCATAACCCCTCAAACTTTCTCATCTATTTCTTTTTCCAAGGTGGCACCTCCCTCCTCAGAAGAGAAGAAGGAAGCCAGGCACTCAGCCTCTAAATGCCTGCCTCTTCTCTGACTGCACTTCTGACTCATTGGAGAGCTATTCATAAATTCTGAAGCCTGGGAATCCCAGATCAAGGAAATACCTGGATGTCGGTTTTAAGAAGCCCCTCAGATGATTCCAACGAGCAATCAAATGTTGAGAAACCACTCATTGGGCAAAGATATCTTTCCACTGGGGGTGTTCAGGGAAAAAACAAGACAAAATGATGAGAAGTCAGTACCTCCTTGGCCCTCTCCCTGTCCTGACCCTCCCCTTTCTGAATGTCTTCCCTTCACCACACTACCTCCCAAAATCAGTCTTCTAAGAACCAGGGCCACCAGGTTCCAGGTATGCCTTTTGGCTTCATCCAGGGGCCAGATCTCTTCCTATGGTGGGTCTGGAAGCAAGTTCTGTCTCAGTGTTAATTTCTCTTTTGCTTTCAGCCTTACTCTCTCAGTTGTCACTTTGTCCCCATCCATGTCTAATTTGGAGTCTTGGTGTGGCACTGTGGGTTAATGCACTAGACTACAAAGTCAGTTTGAAACACCAAACTGCTCACCAGCTGCTCTTTGGAAACCTTATACAGGATTTCTATGGGTTTCCCGACTGGACAATGACACTTAACAACAACAACAATGTCTAGTTTACAAAGCTACTTTTCCACCACAAAAGGCCTCATGTTTGTTTGTTCCACCCTTGGCTTTTCTCCCAAGAACATTGCTTGATATATGCAAGGGGTCTTCAAAAAGTTCGTGGTAAGATGGAATGAAAAGAGAATGGATTTTTGTTCCATGAACTTTTTGAAGTCCCCTTGTAGTCCATTTGCTGAGTCGTCTGAATGACTGCATTCTTTCAATATTTCCCTCAGACTTTCCCTTTCTCTCTAGGCCCTTCACTTCCATTTCTCTTCACCTTTCCTACCTGCCTCTTCACCCCCTTCCTCCTTCTAGTTCCCACATTGGCCCTGCTTCCTAAAATCTGTCTTGTCCTTCTCTTCTAATCCATTAATATCACAGAGCAAGCATCTGTCCCCAAGGTTACTGAGGGCACTAGAGGCAGGGACAGAGAACCACAGTCTCTGCCCTTGGGAAACTTCAGTTTCCCTCTGGTGAGGTGCCTTCCTCCTATGGAAGGAGTCAAATGGTGCCCTGATGTCCAGAAACTAGCAGAATATCAGGCCAGCCATTGGCCATCTATTGATCGTCACTCATAGCTACAAACCCAAATTTTACTGTTCTTGTTTATATTTGAAGAGTTACAGCCAGTTCAACCTTCTGTTGTTAAGTGCCATTGAGTCAGTTCTGACTCATAACGCCCTTGTATTGAGTAGCTAGCTGGTAGATTTGAACCGCTGACCTTGTGGTTAGCAGTCCAGTGCTTATCCTACAGCTCCACACCAGGATACCAGCTCGTTCTCTCGCTCTACTCCCTTGATCTCCCTACCCAGGCTGATGGCTGACCACCAACTGCCATGGAATCGTCTAGCAAGGACATTCCATCTATCCTTCCCCATGGGTTCTTCCTTATTCCCTGGTTCTTCCTGCCCCAGTGTCCTTGGAGTGTGAAGGCTCAGGAGGGAAGAAGGGCAGACTTCTGGAAAAAGCCCTTTAGAGTCCAAGATACTGGTGCTCCGTCGGCTTTGCGTTTCACCACCAGGGGGCACCCACAGCATTTCTAAAGGCCATGGTGCAGTTTCTCGAGAAGAATGGGAGGTAGGTGTGGAAATTCAGTGTAACAAGCATGTATTGGGTGCCTACTGTCTGCCAGGCCCGTGCCCTACTTCAGCTGGAGACCAAGAGCGCCTTCTAACATCTACAAAGAGTCTCCTTAAAAAGAGCCAGTTCCTTCCTTACGGAATCTGTTTCTAACCAACCAGCTCCTTTTCCTACCTCTGGTCACCACATGTTCTTTCCATCTTGGCCTGTCCCCTGTCCCCGGTCCCCACACCCTCCTGCTTCTGATACCCACAGTTCCATATGGCTGCAGAGTTTGCTTCTCTGTCCATACTCCCAGCAGCCTCTTAGTGTCCCAGGGACTCAGGAACCTTAGCCCCTTTGACAAAAGCCCACCTTGGTCCCTAGGGATCCTGTGTGTGGATGTATAGTCAGTGAAGTTACAGGCTGGCAAGCAGAGGCCCTTTCAGGGATGCTGGGCTCAGGAGCACAACTTCCTTCACTTGGAAGCACTAACCCAGCTGGCAGAGACTCGGGAAGTGGGCGATGGCAGTGAGAACGACAATAACAATAATAATATTAATAATAGCATTGGGGCCCACAAATGCCTGTGAAATACCCTCTAATGATCCCTTATATTTATAGATCTCCTTCTCTTCCTAGACACTTCAGAGCCATTGCCCAATTAACCCTCTTAGCTTCCCTAGGAGGGACAATTAACCCCATAGTTTATGGCCAGGGGAAACCAATGGAGTTGGCCAAGGTCACACGGTGCATTAGTGACAGTCAGAATTTGTAACCATGTCTCCTTGAGCAGCACTCTCTCCTCTGTATCCAGATACACCTAGGTATGCACACCTGTGTACATACACACGTGCACTCCCTGCCCACCCCAACTCTGACCTTCCAGGTACCCCAACCCTGGGGAAAGGCCCTTACTAGGGCAAAGGATGGCTACCTGGGGTAACCAAGAGGGATTTCCCAGTTACCATTGAGGAGGGTTTCTCAGGGTTTGGGCTGGGGCCAGCCAAGCTTTAGGAAAATCTTGGGTCAGTTCTGCTGGACACACCTCCTGTTTGGGAGGGTCCTAGTCCGGACTGAGTTTCTCCAGACTCCAGGTCTCATGGAGGATGAGAAAAGCAATGTGAGGTCTCTGGGCACAAGGATTTATCATTTTTGGCCATGTGTACTCAACCAGTGTGAAAGAAGAATTCCATGTCACAATATTGGAGATGGCAAAGTGAATCCTAGCAGGAGAAGAGAGGAAGTGGCCAGAGTAAGGAAGAAGAAGAGGAAGACCATGAGAAGAAGGTTGCTCTGGACAGAATGGCAACTGTTTGGTCTACACAAGAAGCTGAGAACAGAGTAAGAGGGAGAAGGGAGAGATGGTCCTGTGGGCAGGTGACTGAATTTCAGCCTCAGTTCTTTACCAGGAAAGTGTGCAAGAAATTAAAAAAATAAAAAACAACTCACTGACATCAAGTCGATTCTGACTCAAAATGACCCTGTCTAGGGTTTCTGAGATTATACATCTTTATAGGAGCAGACAGCCTCTTCTTTCTCTTGCGGAGTGACTGGTGGGTTTGAACTACCTGCCTTGCTGGTTAACAGTCCCGTGTTTATATCCTACAGTGCCAATAGGGAGGTGCTTTTTTTCTTGTCTGAAGTCAGGTCTTAGAAAGGGAGATGTCCTTTTGTTTGCAACAAGAGGGAGCATGGTTTTCTAATCAATGAACTCCTTGGTATACAAAGTTTTGCATTGGAACAGGTGCCACAAAAGTAGGATAACATTGTAACTGATGTGATATAAACTCAGGCCTGGAGAAAAGCCTGGAATCTGGAAGTTACAGGTAGGTGGGTTGGAGGACAGGAGAGGACATAGGATGATTCCAAAGGGTCCCTGTTTTGAGAGAACAGTGGAACCCAAGGTTACCACAAACTACTAGAGTCTTCAAGTGGCTGATTCTCCTGGAGTGGCTCCTCCCACAGCTCACTCCTGCCACTGCCCCCACTCCCTCATGCCCTTGACCCTTCCAGCTAGGCACTGGCCTTGTTCCACCCTCAGCTCCTGGTTTCACCTCTGAAACACCAAGGCTCCACATTGCTGAGATTTTACTAGAGCTCCCAGCTGGGTCCCACCTTTGATCTGGCTTCAAAAAATAAAAGGCAGTCACAGGAGAGTAATTTTCCCCCGACCTGCTGGGGAGGAAGGCAGGCTGAAGGCAGGTCCTGACCAGCCCGGCCCACTCCTCCTCCAGCCTGTAGTCAGAGATGGTGGCAGGGGGAGTCCAAGGGAGCAAAGCCATCTCCCTTCATTGACTCTCTGCTATTTCTATAGCCCTGATCTCCCACCAGTCAGTCAGCAGGAGAAAGGCCAGTGAGTGTTACAGCCATGGGCACCTTCTCCTCCCCTTCAACCTCTTGCCTATTGGACTGATAGATAACAGTGCCCTCCTTCCACTAGGCCTCTGGCTTGTCCCTGGGGAGTGGTGACCACTCAGGGCGGGACCTGGCAGTGGGCAAGTCTGTGCCCACCTGGCTGGGCACCTGAGACATTACTCAGTGGGCTATGTTAGTGCCAGCTTCTGGTCTTGGAGGATGGGTTGGCGGGAGGGTGTCTTTATGATGTTTCTTCTTCCCCTCCATGCTGAAAACCCTGGCCCAGGATTTCTACCTTCAGGCACTAGACCCCACCTCCTCTAGGTTCAAAGGCTCTGGCTGCTCACCTGTTCTAGAGATGCGTCCCTGGGTCTTTTAAGTGGTTACTAGTGAACCCTTCCCCCACCTAGCCTTGGCTCAAGGCTTCTCCATGCCAGTGAAGAGGACATGGGGGTGGGGAGAGGGGGGAACTAGGGTGTAGGGTGCACAGTCCAGAGTCTGGGAGGAGGCAAAATAACACCTAATGGTTGATGATGCATGGAGGGGATTGTAGCCATGGCAATGAAATGTTATACGATAGGATGAATGTAAAACTAATGTTCTCCCATGTAAACTATCACATAATTCACAATAAAACATTTTTTAAAAAAAAGTGAGACTAGGCATGCCAAGGAACTCACAAGAGGAAACGGGCTGCAATTTTAAATAAAATCTTAAGATTGTTTAAAAAAAAAAAAAGTTTGTGTAAAAATGGAATTAAAAGATAAGAGAATTTTTCCATGAATTTTTAAAGCTCCCTTGGTACTTAAGATAATGGCACTAGAATGTTAAACTTGGTTTTCATAAGCATTTCAGAAAATCATTTAATCACTTCTCATGAAGAGTTTTAGGCAAATGAAGACATGTCTACTGGATGCTTATTTGGACTAATTTCTTTTGGGTAAATTCACTCCCCTCCAAAAAAAAGCATTAAGTTATCAAAGCATGGGGTGGTTTCTAATCCTTAGCCTTAGCATTCTAAATTTGACTTTGTTCTGTCCCATACATCTCTTTAGGTATTAGGTATTGATTTAGTTAGTTATCTGTTTTTATTGTTTCATTGTTATACATCTATGTAGATGTAGTTAGGGGGTCCTGGTTTGGCACTGTGGGTTAGTGCGCTGTACTGCAAAGTTGGTTTGAACTGCAAAGTTGGTGGTTCAAGTTGACTTATATTTTCGTGCATTCCATGTTCCAATTATTAATGGATATATGCAGCTCTTTCTTCTCATTTTGAGTCATGTCTCATCAGCAAATTTTATTGTTGTTAAGTGCCATTGAGTCAATTCTGACCCACAGCTACCCTTTATAGTGTTTCCAAGGAGCAGCTGGTGAGTTTGAACTACTGACCATGCGCTTCAATCCAACCTTGCAGTCCTGGTAGCTTTGCTCCTTCTACATCATTAAGATCAACTCTACTTTGAAGAGACAGCTGTTCCCTGGTCCTATTTGCTCTTCCCCAGTCATATTTGTATTGCTATACAACCTGAGGGGCTCATCTTCAGGCACTGTGTCAGTTGATATCCTGCTATTATTCCTAAGCACTCCATGGGCCAATTATTTTATAAGTAGATTGCCAAGTCCTTTTCCTTGTCTATCTTAGCCTGGAAGTTCTGCAGAAACCTGCCCACCATGTGTGACCCTGTTGGCATTTGAAATATTGGTGTTATAGCTTCCAGCATTGCAGCAACATGCAAGCCACCACCATAAGATAAAAGGACAGATGAGTGGCCGTAGATTGGATGGGAGCTAGCAATGAAGCAGAAGCTGCATTTCAAATAATTATGTTGGGTTCTTCGCACACTTTAACACTTAGGAATCACTGTACTGGACAAGGTCTCTGAAAAACAAGCAAATTAAAATGTCCATTCTTAAGTTAAAAAAAAATAAATAAATAAAAACCCACCTAAATCAGCTGAGCAGCTCCTCCGGTGTAACAAGCCTAGGCACAATGTCCATTTACCACTCCTTCATGGGTGGGCCAGGAGTCAGGGGTCTGATCCAAGGGAAAACTGGCCAACAAAGTGTTTTGGTAGGTATGAGCTGATAGCATGGGACTGGGTCCAGCCCCCTTTCAGGGATTCCCAGTTCTATCTTGAGTTCATTGGCTGAGATGGGAATGGGGTACAATGGAGAACCTAGACTTTCTGGCCTTCGGGATCCTCATTTTGCCATCCTTGTCTCCCCTTTGGAGTACCTGGGTATTATCAAGGGTTAATGCAATCATCAGCTGCAAACTGAAAGGTTCAGGATTCCCAGTCCAGCCAGAGGCACCTCAGATGAAAGGCCTGGTCATCCACTTCTGAAACATCAGCTCTTGAAAACTCTGTGGAACACAGTACCACTTTGACACACGTAGAGTTGTCATGAGTTAGAAAGTTGTGTGTATTTTTTGTCTCCTTTCAAGTACTCCATATATACACTCCAAAAGTATTTTCTCAATATTATGAATTGGCTAGAAGCCTTACACATGTACCCCTGCCCCACTGCCAGGCCATGGGACTTCTAGGGGTTCAGGTCACTGCTAGGAAAAGGGGACACAGATCCTGAGCCCCACTGTCTGTCTGTACAAGGAGGCCCTTCTGGATTTTGTCCCCCTAGGCTTTCCCCATCTTGCCCCAAGCACCTCTCCCTGACCTGGAGGCAGAGAGAAGAGTTCAGGGAGGGGGAGGCAGTTGGGAGCCACCTAGTCTCCAGCTCCCCACTGGGGTTGGGTCTCAACAGAGATAACCATCTTCCTGGCAGCTCCAACCTGTTCTATTGGTGAGTAATTGTTTTCCTAGTGGAGAAAGGTGAAGGCCTTGGTGGGGAGTTATTCTGGTTCACAAGTGTCCCTGGGCCCCCCCAGCCCTTGTGCAAGACCTGTAAATCTCTTGCCACCCACAGGCCTGGGGGGGGGGGGCGGCTGCTGTGACTTTCATGTTGGGAGGTTTTACGCATTTGCTCCTCTGTCCGGCTCCACAGCTCCTGCCTGGGGCCTCTCCCCAGCCTGTAAAAATCCAGACCTATAAATCTTCACTGCCCCCCCAAAGGGGCAGGCAGAGTTCCTCCTACTCCTCCCCTCCCCCCACTTGTCAGCATCTCTTCTCACAAGAGGCAGAAGGGTCTCTGAGAAGGGCAGCATGGGGTGGGGCCTGCTGGCCTTGCTCCACTGACAGCGGCCACTTAAGTTGTCTACTGTAGGTAGCCCCCAATGCTAAAGTGGGCTCCCAGGGGTCTCTTGGTGGAGGCTCTTGGCCATCACTCCCCACCAGCATCCACCTGAGCCTCCTGAGACAGGTGGCTGTCTGTCTGCCAAGCCCCCAGGTGCAGTCGGAGGTGGCAGGCAGCCCAGTGACGATGCTGCTTGCTTTCCTGAATCAAGCAGGGAATCAAGCAGGGAACCTGAGGGATGAGCAAGGGGCAGTAATGGCTGAGGCTGGAGGGGTCATGGGTGACTTGTTTGATCCCAGGGGTTGCAGTGCTGAAACATGGGGGAAACTGGGCTGAGAGAAAGGGAGGGCGGGATGCAGGCCAGGGATGGGTCTCAGGGCTGTGGTAGGCATGGGCGCGAGGTGGATGGGCCCAGCCGGTTTTGCTGGAGTAGGGGAGTACAAGAAGGGAAGGGAAGGAGGAAAAGGTGTGAACTGAGAGAACCAGGGTGTCAGTAATGGAGGGACAGTCTGTTCAGTGCTCCCAGGGGGAGAGGAGGCGGTCCGGGCGGAGGGACTGAATCAGGTTTGCCAGGAAAGCTGAGGAGCCCCAGCCTGGCTTTGCCCTTCCTGGAGTCAGAGGTGGAAGGGAGAAGCAAGGTGGGTGCTGGGATGGACCACTGCATGCTAGAGATGGCTGACCCGGGGAGCAGAGAACTTCCCACTCCAACGTGCATGAGGCGGGGGTCTCACTACCAGTGGGGAAAATAAGGATTCAGCCTGACTTGTGCCCCAGCTCTCCCTCTCCCAGGTTAGCATTTATTGAGCTCTTAACTAAATGCTGTGTACATGTGTCTTTCAGTCCTCAGACAGGCTCACCTCATCTCACTTGCCCTTTGCTTTATTTATATTTCCTTGTTTTTTGGTTTTGTATTTTTACAACTTGACGGTTTGTCGCAACCCCGTGTCCAGCAAGTCTCTTGGTGCCAATTTTCCAACAGCATGATTTTACTTCATGTCTTTGTGTTACATTTCAGTCATTTTCACAATGTTTCAAACTTTCCTGATGCTATGGCACTGCGGGATAATGCACTGGGCCACAAAGTCAGTTTTAACCACAAGGTCGGCAGTTCAAATTCAACCACTCCTCAGAGACCCTGTATAGGGTTTCTGAGGAGCAGCTGGTGGGTTTGAACTGCTGACCTTGCTGTTTGCAGTCCAGTACTTATTCTATAGCATCACCCCAGGACTCCAACTATAGTATTCTGTAAATGTAACTTTTTTTTTTCAGTAAATGTAACGTTTGTATGCATTGGGAAACCAAAAAATTCCTGTGATTCACTTTATTGTGATATTGACTTCATTGTGTGGTGTGAAATCAAACGTGCAGTCTTCCTCTCCTTACCCTAAAGTTTGGATACTACAATCAGCCTCACTTCATGCATGAAAAGGCGGAGGCATAGTGAATTTATGTAATTGTTCAGGATCACACAGCAGGATCGTGGTATGGTCAGGATTCAAACCCCTGCAGTTGGACCCTGGTTCATGTTATTCTGCAGAAGGAAGAGGCGCTGTGGCAGAGGAGAGGGTTTCCCCCCACCTCCTATAGAAGCAGTACAGGTAGCCTGGGCATTGGTGGGGTAGATGGAAGAATCTTGCCTGACTGTCCTCCTTCAGAGAAGGAGCAGTTGTCGCCCAATGCACCAGTCATTTCTGCACCATCTCCAGGGGTCTGCTGCCTCTTAGAAGTTTCCCTCCCCAGAGACAGCATAAGGGACTGCCTCTTGGCACCCAGTGGGTGCCCAGCTTCCGCCTTCCGCTAGCACCCAGCAACCATCGGGGAAACTGGGCAATCACAAAAGTGAAACTGACTCAGCCGGTTTCCACCCCCGCTGAGGGAAACGGGGAGCAGCCTCAGCTGGACAACAACCAATTAGGCACTTTTTATTGCCCACGCTGTCATAATCCTAAGCGCTTGGCCAGGACGAAAAAGAGGAAATGGGATACAATGGAATTCCAAAATGCCTTCAGAAGCATCTCAGCCATTCTTCTGCTCCAGGCGAGACAGCCCAAATGCCATGCACTAGATCTTTCTTCCAAGTGAGGCCCTCGCCCCAGAAGTCAGTAGGTCTTTGTATTATCTCACAAGAGTCCTTGGACCTCAGAGGAGGCATTTCCTCATGTCCTTTGTGCCAGCAGCTCAGTAGAGGAACCCCATCTCTTTTATTTCAGGATGGGAGCTCAGCACACTTAGAGAAGACACAGGAACAGTAAGCCTCGGGTTGGTGGATGCTGGCACAATAGCATCCGGAGTCAGAGAGTGACTGATGGTTTTTGAGATTGGCAGCTCCTCCACTGGGCTGCAAACTCCTCAAGAAGTTGTCTTCCCAAGAGAGAGCCATGCCTCGTTTGTCCCCTGCCCCACCCCTCTGCTGCCCAGTGTAGAGTCTGGTTCACTGTGGGTCAGTCCTGTAGCCCATTGACAAATGAGTGTGGCTCTGGCCTGAAGGGAGCTGCATTCTGGTTGCAAAGTGGAGCCCATAGCTCATCAGAGTGGTGTGGTAAAGATTAAAAACGTGTGCCTGGCCCATAATAAAGTCTCAGTAAATGACAGTTCTGATTAGCTTTGGGGGCAGCGGGCACCAGGCTTCTCCTCCCTGAGCAGCATCTCTCTCCCCATCAGAAGACAGGGAGGGGGAATCCAGCAAGCAAGACTTACAGGCAGCCTTCAAAGTGGGACAAACAGAAGCCTGGCAGCTCTGTAGGAGGCCCAGGGAGACAGGACTGCTTCACTGTCGCCAGGAAGTGGCAAGGAAAACTGTGGTCAGCATGGGCAACCTCAAGGGCCTGGAGCAGAGAGGGCAACATGAGATGGCCTTCCAGTTAGGACCCAGCTGTCAAGGCATTGTGGAGAAGGGAAGGTAGGGAGTGTTTCACTACTTCAGGGATTGTAGTGGTCTTCAAGCCTTTACAGTCTTTTGTGTAGCACCCGGAGGAATTGTAGCACAGGCAGGCAGGGGGGTGGACACAATGACTCTCTCAGATCATGGATCCCCAACTCACCTAAAGGGGGCAGGGGTCAGAGAGAGGTACACACTCTAACTGAGCCCACATCCATCTTCCCTGTCCCTGGGTTCAGAGTGGTCCACAAGCTGCTTCATGTCTGCCTTCTACAGAACAAAGAAGACAATGAGACAGCAGCTGAGAGGAAGAGGAGACCTGCTTCCCTAGCCGGTCTACCCTGAGTAAGGACCCTGGGTGGAGCTGAGCATGGTGACACTTGGCATGGTGCCAGGACCTTGGGTGGGGCAGACAGGTGGGAAGAGGGAGCTCCATGACTTTGTGAAAGGAATGAGACAGACTCCATGCCCTCACTCTTCAGCCTCCAAGGAAGAAGCAAGTGAGCAGGGGGCTTCTTCCCTGGTAACTCTTGGGGGCAATTCATCATTCTCCTTTTGTCTTCCTTACTTCTTTCCAGCTTCAACTTGGAAGTCATCTCCTCTGGGGTACCTTCCCTGTCTGCTCTCTTTACTCTAAACTTACCTGTGCACTTGCATTTACAATGCTCACTTAGAATATTCTGTTTACCTGTGAAAGTCTTACATGGTAAGACTGCTCTGAAAAGTAAGTCTATCATAAAACTTCTTACATGAGCAAAGAAATGAACATGCTTCCTCCTGCTCCACCCCTCCTCGTGTCCAGCATTAGTTCACCTCCAAGTGGGCAGGTTCTGTGCTCAGTGTTGGTATAGATGCAGAAGGAAATGCTTTTGGAGTTGCTGCTACTCAGAAGGGAGAGACCATGCTTCTTAACCACAGAGATTTTCCAGTCTGGGGGACGGCAGCACACATCTCTGATTCATCAACAGGAACCAGAAACAGGGCAGGCAACAAAGGAATGGAATTCTGGGTCAGGAGCTAGAGTTGGAGCTAGAGCTAGAAGGATGGGAAGAAAATATAGGGAAGGGGGCTGAGTGGAGGCATTGGGGAAGAGCATCTCTGAGGATGATGCAACAAAGATTTAGGGGGAGAGGAGAGTGGATGCCCTGTATCCTTAAATTATGTCCATTTAACCAAAGAAGAAGTGGCCTGAGACTTCTCAGAAAACCCAAGGATTCAAATGCAACCTGTTCCCCCCAGATTGGGTTGGGGAGACAATGTACTAATATTAGGCAGAGACCTCAAGGAAGGTGGGGGTGGGGGGAAAGACAAACTAAGACAGACAGGCATGAAATGCAGGGGGAAGGGAAGCATATCATCTTGGAGAAGGTCCTCCGTGGCCTACAGATGACCCAAAATCACTTCAAAAGAGAGGCAAGTTGAACAGGTCCCCATCTGGCCCGCCGGCCACCATGAGTCAGGGAGGCAAAGTTGTCATCCCATGAACCAAATCCCTGAATCTCTGGGGTTTTAAAGGCTCTGAGTGTCCAGCCTCAAAGCACCACCAGTATGGATCTGCCTCCTCTCTGACCTCCTCTTCTTCCTGGCCTTTTGGTGCTCTCTGACCTCTGACCCTGGGACTCAAGAGACCCACTCTCCCTGTGAAGGCTGTTTCTTCTCCCCCTACCCTGAGGCTTGGATGGAAGAAGGAAGGAAGGGGGCTGGGTTCTAACAGATCAGGGAGCCAGAGGGGCTCAGGTTTCCCCGCAGGCAGGGAGACTTGGTCACCCCGGAGCCTCTCCAGTAGCCACAGTGGGGTGAACCCTTTGTAGAAGGGTACAGGAACAGATTTGTGGAAAAGGATGGCACTTGTGGGTGGATGGTGAAGGCAGAGAGAAAGAGGGATTAAATCTGGGTCCTCAGAGTTCCCTTTATTTGGAAGCTAATTGTCATTGAACCAAACACACCACTGAGTCAGTTCCAAGGAGCTCTGGTAGCATAGTGGTTACGAATCGGGCTGTGAACCACAAGGTCAGCAGTTCGAAACTACCAGCTGTTCTGCGGGAGAAAGATGAGGCTTTCTGCTCCCGTAAAGATTTACAGCCTCGGAAACCCTCTACAGGGTCACTACAGCCTCGGAAACCCTCTACAGGGTCACTATGAGTCGGAACCGACTCCACGGCACACAACAACAACAACAAATTGCCATTGAACCAAATACACCACTGAGTCAATTCCACCTCATGGCAATCCTGAGTTGGGGGTCGAGACCCTTCAGCTCTGGGTCTGATCACATAATAGGTTCAAGGCAGGCACAGTCCAGGGGCTCTCTTCAGAGATTTTCCAAGTTAAGATATTTGAACTGTCCAACTTCTCAGTTGGGAGGACCCCCTTGACATATCACCCAGGCTGTCTGCCTGCCCTCTGCCCAAGTTCTGTACGGTCCATTCAAAACAGGGCAGGACATCCTTTGGGGTGCAACGACATGATGTGTGTTCCCCCTTTTGTTGAGAAATAAGAAGAGAGTGGGTGTCCCAGGGCCCCTGGACACCTGCCCCCATACCACAGGAAGCTGCATAGCAGGCCTGTAACTGACTGGCAGGTAGGGGGTGTTCGGAGCCTGACTGAGTCCCAGTCTTAGGAGGGAGGGAAGAGGGTGGCGAGGGGGTGGGATGTCTCTTCCGCCCGGTAGATTAGTGACTCTGAGACAGGAGAGGGCCTGTCACCAGGCCCATAAATAAAGCAGTGAGTCTCTCCTTCCATCTGTGTTTATCTGTCTGGCCTCCAGCTTCCGGGAGGGGAGGGAGAGGAGATATCTCAGCACCCCCAGCAACAAATGCCAGCACTGGAGGGGAGGAGGGGCAGCCTTCCTCCCTTCCTCTTTTCCAGCTCTCAGTCTCTCCCTCAAATCTCTTTGCCTCGGTCCCTCTCTCTTTAGCTGAGACACCTATACAGCAATTCCAGGAGACCCTTTGAGACCTGAGGAGATGTGGGGGAGTATGGTCTGGGGTCTTTGCCCAACAGCTCTGCCAGTTCTCCCCCTTGGTGCTCTCACCCTGTATGGATTCAGGAAGCCAGTAACCTAGGAACCAAGGAGGTAAAGGGCAGGTAGGCACCAACATTGTTTGGAGACCTGAGTATGCTAGATGCTCCTAGCAGGAGGGGTTCCTAGCCTGCTCCAGAGTGCTGGTGAAGGACCAGAAGAGGGACCTGCAAACAGAGAGAGAGCTTGGCTAAACCTGGCTCCTCTCAGGCTGTGGCTGGCCCTCCAGAGAAGATCCTCCATCCCACCTCCTAGCCCAGCTGATCCTTCTTCCCAGCACTCTCCTCCCCTTTTTCTGCCTCAATATGATCTTAGAATTCCCAGCTGTTCTTAGAACCCAGGACTTGCCACCAAGCCTTTTAGAGTATGGTCTTTAAACCACGTGCATCTACATTGTCAAGAAAGAAAATGGGGAAAATTATGTTTGAATGGAGATTCCTGGAAGCAAGAGGGGGCCTGGGAACCTTCATTTCAGTGAGCACCCCAGGTGGTGCTGGTATAATTGTGCTTTCTGAGCTCCACACTTAGGCTATCTGAGGCCAGAGGCTCTTGCTCTCCACCATGTGTGTCTGTCTGCCAGCATCCAACTCAGTGCCTGAGTCATATAGGAAGTGTTCAATAAAAATCCCTATACTGGATACGTTGCCAGGCAGTGACTACTCCTCTGGTCACTATGGCCTTCTCTACCCTCTCCATCAACCCCAAATCTACTGGTGGCCCCAAGTCCTGCTTTCTGCTAAGGCCACATCTTAAAGCGTCTGTGTATGGTCACTGGCACTTGCAGGGACATTCTAATGCTAGGGACTTTGGGCACCAGGCTTAGTGGGAAGCTGTTACATGGGCAGATGAGGCCCCTGAACTCTCCTCAGATTGCACATGGGAAAGTATTTTCCTGAGGGGAATGGTGCTTAGGGCATGGGGTGGCAGAATCCAGGAAAGGGTAAAAATCATAGAGAAGAAAAAAACACCGAAACTGAAAGAACCACACCTAGATGAGGTCTAAGGATGAGAAGAGCAAACGTGTTTCGTAACTCAGATCAGTGGCCCTAGGAATTTTCCAAAATTCC
Source organism: Chrysochloris asiatica (assembly GCF_000296735.1). NCBI lineage: Eukaryota > Metazoa > Chordata > Mammalia > Afrosoricida > Chrysochloridae > Chrysochloris > Chrysochloris asiatica. The sequence continues at coordinate 23,114,959 of NW_006408525.1, forward strand.
AGGCACTTCAGCCAGGAATGTATCCAAGGGTCCTTCCATCTCTTTGCATCTGGCTTGCATTGTATTTGCATTTGTTTGGGGGGCTGGACCATGCTGCAACTGTGGTATGCAAACCATATGAAATGGTACAGCTTGGGGGTGGGAAGTGAAGGCAGAAAAATTATCCAGGAGGAAAGCACAGGGAGATGGGTACAGCTAGCATGGGACCCCCAGGCTTACTTCACGGACCTCCAAGGCTCCAGAATGGAGAGGGCAGCCTTGGGCTTAGAAAGTTCTGGCCTAGAGGGTTGGGAGGGGGGTACAACAAAGGATCCAAGCGGGGCAAGGGCAGTTCTGAGAATGTGGGATGGAGGAACAAGGTTCTCAAGGCGCCTGGGGCAGGGAAGCCTGGAGCCAGCTCCAGGAATGCTCTGCCATGGCAGATGGCAAATATTTGCCCTGAGGCCCTAGAAAGGATGAGTGCTGCAGGAGGCTGGGAGAGGAAGAAGAGGCAGGTGCCAGGCCAGATTTGCCTAAGAAAGGAAGAGACAGAATCACTCCTGGGCATGAAAGGGGTGGTGGTGGTGGTATAAGCTGTCATCCTGGAGGTGGTAGAGCTTGGCAGAGGCCCAGAGAAAGGAATTGAAGGGGAAGCTGAGAAAATGGTCTGGGAACACCCGAGGGCCATCCAGGTCCCTGTGGATGGTTCTGGCTAGGGGCAGGTCAAGGAGGCCAACTTCCCTGTAGGGAAATTTTCTAATCTGATGGTGGAGACTCAGTCCTTTCCAGACTGAGAGCCCTGATGGGTTGGAAACTTAGAAAGCCCTTTTTCTAATGGGGAAAGACACTCTCCTTGTCTCCAGCCCAAAGAGAGGGACACATCAGATACTGTACCCATTCTCAAAATTACTTGAGAGCTCTTGCAGCAACATAACAGCAAAACAGCCTTTCTTAGCTAGAGTGGACTCCACATAAAGGAGCAATCTGAGCTCAGCAGGGTTAGTCAGAAGAGACTTCTTGAAGTGAACCTGGAGCCAGATTTTGAAGATGAAGAATGGCAAAGGTTAGGGGTCCCTCCCCTGTGGACCGTGAGGAGGAGTGAGAGTTGATGAGGGTGGGTGGAGAAGAGGGAAGTTTGCTCAAAGCCTCCTTAGCAGCAACACTGATGGTATCAGCTTCTGGAAAAATCTCTTTTTCCAGAGATGATCATTTGACGTTCTGGGAAACTGAGGCTTAGAGAAAACTGACCAGCAAGTTAGAGGTAGAGTTGACTGAATTGGAGGACTGCTAGTCTAGTGCCCAGCTGGCATGCTGATGAAGTCCAGGGTTGTTGTTAGAATCCTCTAGGTGGACTATTAGAGGCCCACCTGGACCAGGAGCTCTGAAGTCCTCTCTTTGCTCATCTGTGCTTTGGGCTCTTTGATCTAAAGAAAGGAAATTTTGCAGGAAGGTCCCAGGTGAATCCAAGGTGTTGGCAGGGCCGAAAGTGAGAGAAAAGAGGGGAGGGAGGGGGGCCCCCCCCCCAGCTGATCAGGCAAGCTGTCCTTCCAAACACTCCAGATCTGAAGGTTTTTGAGGGAAGGAAAAGCATCAAATTTGCATATCAATGGTGTGAATTTCAAGCCCTTGCCTCTTGCTCTGGAATCTCCCAAGCTTGGGGCCCTGTGGTTTCCCCACCTGCCTGAGAGCTTCCTGGTTGCCAGCTGCGTGGCCAAAGCTGGAAAACAGGGGTTCAGAACTTGGCCAATGACCTTCCCAGGACCAACACAGGCCCTAGGCTGGCCCCCACCCCCTCCCCAAGGGTGCCCTAGAGGCCACCGGGAGGCCACCGGGAGGCTGGGGCAGGCTGAGAAATGGCTCTAATCAGGCTGCGGGCCTCCTACCATTCTGCCTGCCCAAACCAGGACCTCCTCTAAGGCGAACCCAGCGGGAGTCTCCTCCAGGCCCTACCCCTGCCCTCCAGGCTGATGAGAGGGGTCCCTGCACCCCCACTCTCGCGCCCTCAGTGGAGACCCGGGTGCTCAGCTGCAGTGGGCCGGCGAAGGGCTGTCCCCTCCCACTGGAGCCAAATAATTGCCTCCTGCTTTGTTGTGTGGTGTCTGGGGCCCGGGGCCTCTCATTTGTGGGGACGTGCTGTGGCGAGAGCCTCCCTGCGTAATTACCCTCCTCCCCATCGCCGCCGCCGCCGCCACTGAGCCTCCTGCGTCCGCTGGGCCTTACTCACCCCCGCGGGCTGCCCGCCCGGCCTGCAGCTCCCCCCACGGCCGAGACACAGGGAACTCCCCTGCCCGTCCCCAACTGTCCTTTCCCAGCAAACATCCACTCTCCCTTCCCCGAAAGCCCGGTCGGGGGAGAGTAGGGTCCGGTCAGGGTCAGTCTCAGGGAGAAAGGATCTTTCTGGTCTTTATGCACCCCCCACCCCTCTGGCCTCCGTCCTGGAATCTGACCTGGGATTGGGCTCTGGGCACGCGCCTCATGTTGAGCAACATCTGGGCTGGAGTTGCACCTGTCGGGACTCGTTCCCAATTAGGGTTGGACTACCTGCGACCCTGAAACCTGGGAGAAAACCCCGCGCACACACACCTCAGCTTTTTTTTCTCCTTTATGTTCCATTTCCCGGACCACCTGCTTACCTTATTTGCTGTAGAGGACACATAGGAGAGAGGGAGAAAGAGGGACAGAGAAAGAAACAGTGTTTTGAGGCGCAGGGACACACAAAGAGATAGCCAGAAAAAGACATAGAGGGACAGCAGACACAAAGACGACAAAAACACAGAGATGGTTATCTTTTCACTTAAGGAAAAAGAAGAAATGGAATGGACGAGCACAGAAATATAATCAGAAAAGACAGCCTGTTGTATCTTGCAATATTTTATTAAAATCTTGGATAGCACCAGGAGAATGGACCATTATTGAGTTTAAATGAAGGCTAGATTGGGAGGGGAGAGGGAAGACGGCAAGAGGCCTACAGTAGGTGTTCAATAAGTAATGATGGTTCTAAGGTCAGAACAACAGAAATTTTAAATGGCAGCAAGATTTCCCAACCTTAACCATTTATTTATTCAACAAATAGCTATAGAGGTTTCCTGTGACAAACACGGCTCTGGGTGCTTATGATACAATGAATGGACATAGAGTTATGAACTCCGCCTGTTGGAAAGATGGTTAGAAGAGAACCAACCTCTCTCCGTAATGTGATTTAGGGTAACAACTCGGGGAAGCTGAGCTTAGGGGTTGCTGAGATTTGCTAGAAAACTATCCAAGACGACCTCTAGGTTCTATGTTATGGCAAACATCAAAGCCACATGCCATCAAGTCTTCAGTGGAACATGCAAAGGGTTCGTGCAGGAGAGGATGCATCCCGCCCAAGATCACACAGCAGAGAAAAGAGTTTCAATTTCAGTGGGACTGTGGGTTCTGGACTAGCTTGAAAATCCAGATACTTAGGATCCCTTCTCAGGAGGATGCGTTGTATAGGGAGCAAACACCTCCATTGTGCTTATGTGCATAGTGGGCAGATAGTTGGTTGCATTGGAAACCCAGCAAGCTTAGGACCCCATAAGGTGGTCTCATTCCTTCTCTGCCTCTTCAAAGCAACCTTTCTCTCCCCCTGGCTCTACCTCAGCTGTCAGCAAGTTCTCCTGGAGGCCCAGCTCAAATCCCTTTCCTTCAGTGGCAGTAGAGGTAAGCAATGCTTCCTGCCCTTTTCCTGGGTGGAGGAAGGACAAAAAAAGTTGGGATGTCATTTGATGAGGTGGGGACCAGTGGCTCCTTTACAAACACCCCTTTGCCTTCTCTCTCCTATGCCCTGAAGCAGAGGAGTGAGATGAAAGGAACCGAGCTGACCACGCAGAGGAGAGGGTGGGAGCCCGACTGGGAATGGATTGCAGTAGCAGATAGTGGGATTGGGGCAGAGGCAAGCAGAGATCCTGGCAACCTCATTGGGTCCTTTGGCATCAAAGCACCCATCCTCTCTGGCACACAGTGGAATAGTTTAGTGTGTTTGTGTGAGCTTTGGGGTGTTGATTTGCTGGTCGGAAACAAGTTCTATAACCACATGCTGACTCTGCACAAGTTCACATCCTCATCACCCTACCTATACACATATACAGTCAAGACATCCTTCAGAATCTAGGCCCCCCAGTTCTCATTCTGGGCTGAACCTTGTGATCTTCCAGCTGAGGAAAGAACCTCTTAAAGGGATCATAAAACAGTCTTGGCTTGACTTTTAATGTAAGCATTTTTTTGTAATATCACTTACATACAGAGAAGTGCTCCAATCATAAGTATAAAACTGGATGGATTTTTACAAAATGAATACATCTGGGTAACCAGCACTCAAATCAAGTAACAAAAGCTTACCCCTATCCCAAAGCCCCCATTGTGACCCCTTTCTGTTAGTAACCACCTTCCCACCAAGGGTAAAGAACCTCTGTTCTGACTTTGAAGCGCATAGATTAGGGTTTTTTGTTTTTTTTTTTTTGCCTTATCTTTGACGTTGGATCATACATTAGATACTCTTTTAGACCTCACGGCTTTTACTCTACAAAGTGTGAGAGTCATCCTTGGCTTGAGTTTGAACTCATTCTGTGAGGAGAAGAATGGAATGGATCCCCTTAGGGTCTCAAACTCAGGCTTCTCTGAGATTCCCTGAGCGGCCTTTCAGAATTTAATGTCGGCACCCCCACCTTGCTGGACTCCCCTAGTCCCAAACAAGGGAACACTTGGGAAGATCTTGTCCTCTTGGGGCTCCTATCCAAGTTGGGATCTGAGAACTACTGGTCCCAGACCACACCCCTCCAAAGGGACTCCAGAGGAAGTCCCCGACTTGGGTGGGGTTAATTAGATGGCGCTTTGAGATCTCAGGATGAAAGGACCGCCTAGGGCCATTGTCCTTGGCCTGCTGTCCAGCTTGGCGGAGGAGGGGAGGGAGTACACTGTCCCCTCAAGCCCCAAGGATAATGGGGCATTTGCCTATCTATCGAGGTTGGCATTGCAAGGCTCCAAGGAGTCTTTGCTTTGAAAGGTTCTTGCTGAAGAGGCAAGGGCTTGAGATATTGGGGAGCAGGGACTCAAGGACCCATGCCCTTGGGGTCTGCCTCCCCACCTCCCTGGCAGCGCCCAGACAGCCCGGCTCTGGTGCCGTGTGTGGTTTCAGGATAAGCTGCAGATGCCACCCAGAGCGCCCTGCTGACAGACAAGGATCTCGCCTGCTTTCAAAGACGCCCTTTCATCTGCCAGGGCTAATTACACCTGCAGAGTGGGGGAGAGGGCACTGGAGCCAGCCCCCACCTTCCCCCCCTCCTCCCAACTCCCAAGCCCCCTGCCTCAGGAACCCTTTCCCCTCCCCTCTGCCTGCTCCAAAGTCCCAGCAGCAGCACCTGCCAATTACAGCTCCTCAAGTGACAAGTGGCCCTGGGAGAGAAAGGACTAGAAGATGAGCCTGTGTGTGCATGTGAGGGTCAGGGGTCGGAGCAGCTGGCTAGAATTAGGAGTAGTGAAGGCCTTGTGAGTGTGAAAGTTCAGGACTATGATAGAGCATTTAGGCTGGGATTCTGCTAACTCAGTAGGTGCTGTGTTCTACTACTTATTAACTGTGTGACTTCCCTTCTCATTTAGCTTCCTTGAGTCTCAGTTTTCTCACCTGTAAAATGGGCATTAGTACCTTCTTCATGGAGTGACTGTGAAGAATAGATGAGACAATGTAGGTAAAACTCTGATTCTAGTGTTTAGCACATATATGAGGGCAAAAGTTTATCTGAGCATGGGAAAGATGCTGTTTTATGTGGGAAACCTCCTTAGACGCCCCCAAGATTGGGTTAGACACTAGATGTTCACTTTTCTTTCAGCACTTAATGCATGGCTATGCAACAATCTGTTGATAAGTCCAAATCACCTTTCGAACAAACTTCTTGACGGACCATGTTGTATCATTTGCTGCTCCTCAGAAACCCTATACAGGGTCGCTGTGAGTCGGAACCAACTCAACAGCACTTAACAACAACAACAATTGGCCAGAGGTTGGAACATACTCACTACCTACGGGCCAGACCTTGAATGATGGTGGAGGAGTGTGTATATGCAGAGGTGTTTGGAAGTAGTAAGTTCCTGCATTATCATGAGAGGGTGAGAGGTGGTGTGCATGTGTGCAAGTGGCTGCACTGGGTGTTCGAGGCTCAGAATTAGTTCACAGTGTCTGAGTTTGGGTCTGGTGAGTGACGGTCTAGGAGGGTGTAGGTAAGGGAATGGTGTGTGTGTGTGAGGATTCCTGTCTAAGCACCCATATAAGGGCAAGAGTTTGTGTGATTGTATGTTATGTCTCTGTGGGGGAGATCCTAGACCTACCTGTGCTTGGGAGAGTATGTGTAGGTATGAACGGAAGAGTAAGGGGCAGTTATGGGGTGTGGACAGTGTGGCTTATCTGAGGGTCTGTTTAGGGTGTCAGTGTTATAAGGTCTTCAGACTGGGACCCTGACTGGGATATAAAAAAGGAACAAGAGCCTATCTTCACCCCCAAGGTGGGATAGGTGGGAGGCAGCCACCACCATGGTAATGCCACAATTGTCCCCTCTCTTCCTGGCCAGTGAGCAGGTGAACTGGTCAGAGGCTGGAGCAGGTTGAACAGGTTTTCTTAGGAGGCTCAGGAAGCTAGGTGGGTCTATGGGGGCTGGAGGTGGGAGGGTCAGAGCCCCCACATGTACAGTTGAGTGGCAGTCACACAGGAAGGGACAGGTGATCTCAGACTTCCCATTAATTCCTTCATCATCCAAAAGCAAAGAAGTTCTTCCTCATGTCTAACCAAAGCCTTCTATGTCCCAGGCTGGGCCTCAGCCTTGCCCTCCCATGTCAGACTCCCTGCTACTGTTGTTGTTGTTGTTGTTGTTATTGTTAAGTGCCGTGCCTTCTAGTCTAGTTGGTTTTGACTCATGGTGGCCCTGTATAGGGTTTCTGAGGAGCAGCTGGTGATTTTGAACCACTGACCTTGTGGTTGAAATCAACCTTGTAGTCCAGCACATTATCCCACAGCACCACACCAGGACTCCCTAAGCAGACAGACATAAATGATTTCTCAGGGGTAGCTGACCTACCTCATGGTTTCCCACTTCCCTTCTAAACGTCTCCACTTTTCTTCCCTTCCTACACGGACTCCTCTGATCCTGTTCATCTCTGGAAGAGAGGCTTCCCTAAACTCATCCAGACAAAAAGTCTTTCTGGGGTTTTAACTGACTTCTGGAAAGTTCTCAGGCTCTGTTTGGGGGCACCCCACTGGAGCAGCATAGCAGTGTGATGAGACGGGGTCTGACAACTGGGCTGAAGTCACTGGCCGCTAAAGTACGTCAGTGTGGGTGTGTGTCTCAGCCAGCCACACAACCTCCCTTTCATCCTTTGTTCCTGCCAGCCGCCCCATTCCCACCACGGATTCTCGGATTCCCAGCGTGGCGTGTCCGATGAGCCACAGTCTTCGCCTGAACACGATCCCATCCTGGCCCTGCCCTTTGCTCACCTCCTCCTCCCTGTCTCTCTCCCAGCCACAGGAAATCACTTTCATTGGGGCAGTAGCTTTCCGTCTCCCTCCTGCCCCCACTCCTTGCCATGGCTCCCCTGGCCACCAGAGGAATTGTAATCAGACCCAAAGAACACCTTTCAGAGATGTTGCAAAGTGGGACTTGGGCAGGTGGTGGGCCTGACTTTCCCAGAACTCAAGAAGGTTGGTCAGTGGTTTGGGAGGGGAAAAAACACATGGACTGAGGGGTGGAGGATTCAACAAGGGGACTTCTCCCATCTCTTTTCCTGCCCTCTGATGCTATCCTCAAGTCTTTGTGCCCTGAGTTACCTGGCTTCGCCCTCTGATGCCATCCCCAAGCCTTTGTTCCCTGTAGATGTCTGGCTGCTCCGGTCCTGCAGCAAATCCCCAAACATTTCTCCATTCACCCTGGCTTAAAGTTCAGTTTCCACATAACTGGAGATGGCTGTTTGTATTTGACCCTCCCAGTGGCCTGCCTTGACTCTGGCAGGAATTTGGACCCTGTGCCCTGGCTTCTAGGCCCTTCCCACACATCATGATGCCTGCCCAACCTGGGTCCAGCTTCCTTCTTATCTCCAAGAATTCTGTGGCTTGGATTTCTAGTTCCAAACATTTCCTACCTTCCTTCCCCTCCTATAGGAAGCTCTTTTAGAGACCCCTTGCCTGATTCTTATTTTCTCATTGACCCATCTCCCCAGTCCCGAAGCCTGTTGTTCTGTCTAGCAGAGTTGGCCAGTATCCCTCATGGATATCTGTGTGTGTCAGGTCAGGCTGAGGTAAGTTAGGAGTTCTCCAAAGCTGGTGCCTGTATCTCCCCCACCTTGAGATAGAAGCTCCTTAGGAACAGAATCCTTTAAATTTCCCCCAATATCCAGAAAAGTTCACGGACCAGGGCTTGGGATGTGAGGGAGGGGATGAGGAAGAAATCACAGGGTTTGAAGCACAAGTAAGAAAGGTTTCTCCCCGGAGCTCTGACTCGGGGCAGGACAGGTGAAAGTTTAGGGAGGTGGGGTAGGTTGGGAAGAGAAAATTTATTCATTGATTCTCTGAGTACATCTGAGAAAAGGTTGTTTAGATCAGTTTCCCAAAGTGAAACCTGGGAGAAGCAAAAATCCATTCTATGGAGGGTGGTGGGGACAGCATGGGACAACATTTTTACAGATGGAGGCAACCTGTCATCACCATCTCCTCCCTCTTGATCCCTACCTGCCTAGCAGTCATACCTGGATGCTTACTGGAGCAATCCGGAGTTATAAAAAGTACTAACAAACGTCCCCAGGCGTCCTCCACTCCTGTCCTGGAAGAGGACCCACTGGGTTCTAATCCTGGATCTGCCATTAATTAATTTGCTGAGTGATCTTTGGCAAGTCCCTCAACTTCTCTAGGCTCTCTTTCCTGTCCCTCCCCTCTATACTGTGAACAGGTGCCTGAGGGAGGAGGTGGAGCCTCCAGGCTGGTTCTGAAGCTGGAGGTTGGATGAGATGACCCTTCCAGGGTCCCCCTTCTCTTGCCTGAGATCAGGTTCAGTGGAACCTTCATGGAGTCTTCCAGTAATCAGTGTGGGGGGATGGGGAAAGGGGCAAGGTGCAGCTGTTTCACCCTTGATGGGAACATTCATCTCTTCACACCTTCTTTTCTTACCCTTTCTCAGGGCCCCCTTCCCTGGCACCTCCCACCCTCCTGTCCACTGGGGCCCTTGCTCAGGAGCAGTAGCAAACCCTTAGGAGAGAGACCAGCCCAGCACTCCTGATGAGCAATAATTTGTTTTATGACAGAAAAGGAAATTGTCTTCAGTTTCACAAGAGCGAAACGAATTCGTTTGAAGTAGTTTGCCCTGGGGCAGGCAGGAGAAGAAGGTTTCTCTCTTGAGCTTGTCTTCACTCTCCTCTCTCCCCCTCTCTCCCTCTCCCCTTCTAATTACTGCAGCTTCCAAGCTGTTGGCATGAGTCGATGCCAGGCTGTCAGATGCCAACTGCCCCAGGATCTCACCTCTTGGGTGTGGATGGGGGGATGGAGCCACAGGAACAAGGTGGGGGTGGCTCTTGGTTCAGCCTTTGCCCAAAGCTTTCCCTGGCACTATCAAGTGGGGAGGGGGAGGGCAGGGCAGAAAGAGAGCGGGCAGCTCCAGGTGTTGGGAGATCACTAGCTGCTTGATGTGCAAGGAAGGGCCTGTCATGGACTGGTGGGTTTCCTGCGTGGACCACCCATGTTTCCTGGTCACCCTTCCTTCTTCATCCTTTCTGATTGCAGTCTTGAAGCTGAACTCCTTGGTGTTGTTTTTGTTGTTAGGTGCCATGGAGTCGGTACTGACTCATAGCCACCCTATGCACAACAGAACAAAACACTGCCTGATCCTGGGCCAACCTCACAAAGGTTGATACACCTGAGCCCATTGCAGCCACCACTGTGCCAATCCATCTCATTGGGGGTCTTCCTCTTTTTCTGGAGTCCTTCATTTTATCAAACATGATATTCTTCTGTGACTAGTCCCTCCTGACAATATGTCTGAGTTCCTTGTTGCTGTTAAGTGCCATCGAGTCGATTCCAACTCATAGCGACCCTGTTTAGGGTTTCCGAGGAGCAACTGATAAGCTTGAACCGCCTACCTTGCAGTTCAAACAACTTTGCTGTCTGGCGCATTAACGCACAGTACCACACAGGAGGATTATGACCATCTGCTGGTGTCAATATTGTTAGGATGGGAAGGGCACTTGTGGTCATTATTAGTACCCTCATTAAGAAGTCCTATGGACTGAAACAATCCTGGGACCCGCCTATGCCCACTCTCTGGGCTTCTTCTTTTCATCTACCATTCCTTTCTTTCTTCCATCTTCTCTTTCTTCTTCACTTCCTTCTGCCTTCTTTTCCTTCTTTCCTCCTTATAATCCATCCATCCTCTCCTTTCATCCAGTCAACAAACTTCTAAAGCACTTACTGAATACCAGGCACCATTTCAAGCACTGGAAGTAGGGTAATGAACAAAACCTCTACCTCCATGAAGTTTACATTCTAGAGAGGAGCCTGTTAGCTACAGGGGGAAGAGGCTGTGCCTAGCATGTGCTTGGAACAGAATATTGTTGTTGTTGTTATGTGCAGTGGAGTCGGTTCCCTACACAGGGTTTCCGAGGCTGTAAATCTTTACGGGAGCAGACCACCTCATCTTTCTCCCGCGGAACAGCTGATAGTTTCTAACTGCTGACTTGTGGCTCGTAGCCTGATTCATAACTACTACGCTACAAGAGCTCCTTTGGAACAGAATAGGCACTCAGAAGCATTTGCTGAATGAACGACTAAACGCCTAGTCTGAATCAGAGGTGACACGACAAAAACACATCTGGTGGGAAACAAGGACTCCTGCTCTGCCACATCTCCCCACCCTCCCTTCCCTCTCCTGGGTACCCTCCTGCGTGATCCTGAGCTAGGCTATGAAGGGGTAGCTAGCTGCACAGGAGAGCAAGCAGACACCAGGCTCTGGGGCTGCCAACCTGGCACCGCTGCTTGGCGCTGGGCGCCCTCTAAAACAACAAACTTCATGTCTCTAATTCAGCACTTCCTGTTTGTCTTGATATTATCGCCTGTCCTTGAAGCCCACAGGCCCCATCAGAGATGGGGTAAAGTGCTGGAGCTTTGGGGACTCAGAGAGAGGGAGAGGCAAGGGTGCCTTCCTCAGTAGTTTTCTAGACTGTGCCCAAGGGCACTGGGAGAACTTAGAGGTTTAATGTCCCAGGGCACTAGATGAGGAGCCTGAATCCCCTCTGCACCTCAGTACATCAATTCCTTGATGCTGGGTTCTAGTTGTCCCAGGTTCTTGGGTCAAAGCTACTTCTTCCCTCTGTGACTCTTGGTTTTCTGAACAATGCAGAGCAGGGGGATTTGAGGGATGGAAGCCCCAAGCTTCACTACTGCTCTTTCTAAATCCCAACACGGCTAGGAAGTTCTGGTAACTTCAATACCCTTCATGCTTTGGGGGCTTAACTCCAGCCCTGCTTTCCCACTCAAGTCTAAAGTGTCTCAAGTTTCTGAACCAATACTGTGGGGACTTTACAGATGAAACTTCTTTGAAGTCCCCTGGGACCAACTGCCCTTCCTTCACTGACTGGGCCCTAGCTCACCACCGTGTATGTTCACCATGCAAGACATCAAGATGGTTGTCCTGTGGCTAGGAGAATCAGAACAGATTCCAGACAGGCCCCCCACCCCAGCCAGAGGGGTAGCCTCTGCCACCCCCAGAGCCCCAGGTAATAACCTAGGGGCCACGCCAGGCTCGCCAGCACCTGAGCCACCGGCAGCAGATAATGACGGGGGAGCCGGGCAGGCAGAGCCAACCCCTCAATCAGGAAGCAAATTAAAAAGGGGAGGAATCTCCCAGACAGACCACAACAATGAGACCGACCCCCTTTCCAGGGCACTGCCTGTTCTCCCCCCTACCTACTAAATCCTGCCTGCCAGTCCTATTTGTATTACCCAGCCTCCTCCCAGCCCTCTTATGGAATCCAACTGGAGACTCTCTGGGTGACCCTGATCACAAGGTGGTGGCAGTGTCCGGCTGGCCAGGATGCAGAATGCTGGACTTCTTGTGCTTCCTGACAGGACACTGGGCATGGGGCTGTAGTGAAAAAGGAAGAGTCTGGACATGCAGCTGCCCACCAAGCAAACCCTGGTGACTGTGACAAAAGCAGTTATAGAGAACCCAACAATCTATCCAATAGCCTCTTCTCTGCACAGGCTCAGTTCAGTCCCATGTAGCACACATCAACTGTGCACACAGTGCTAGTCATTGTACGAGATGCTGGGGAGGGAGGGGACACAAAGATGAACAAAGGGATTTCTCATCCCTCAATGTCATTAATATCACATGCAAGTACAATTTTGCTGAAGATAATTAAAAAACAGTTGCAGCTGTACATAGCCAGGAACCTGCCAGAAATTCAAGTCAAATTCAGAAGAAGACATGAAATGAGGGATGTTATTGCTGACATGGCTAAAAGCAGAGAATACCAGAAAGATGTTTACCTGTGCTTTATTGACAATGCAAATAATCAGTAAAACATCAGATTGTATGGATCATAACAAATTATGGATAACGTTGCAAACCAGATTCAGAAATTGCAAAGAATGGATATTCCAGATCATTTAATTGTGTTCATGAGGAACCTATAGACAGACCAAGAAGCAGTCGTTAGAGCAGAGCAAGACACTGAATGGTTTAAAAGCAGGAAAGGTGTGCACCAGGTTTGTATCTTTTCATCATACTTACTTCAATCTGTATGCTGAGTAAATAATCTGAGAAGACAGATTATATGAATAAGAACTTGGCATCAGGATTGAAGGAAGACTCATCAACAACCTGTGATATGTAGATGATACAACCCTGCTTGCTGGGAGCCAAGAGGACTTAAAATGCTTACTGATGAAGATCAAAGACTATAGCCTTCAGTATAGACTACACTTCAAAGTAAAGAAAATGAAAATCCTCACAACTGGACTAATAAATAATATAATATCATGACAAACAGAAAAGATTGAAGTTGTCAAAGATTTCATTTTACTTGAAGCCACAATCAACACTCATGGAAGCAACAGTCAAGAAATCAAATGACACAGTGTATTAGGCAAATCTGCTGCAAAAATCTCTTTAAAGTGTTAAAGAGTTAAGATGTCAGTTTGAGGACTAAGGTGTGTCTGACCTAAGCCATGGTATTTTCAATTGCTTCATATGCATATAAAAGTTGGACAATGAATAAGGAAGACTGGAGAAGAAGAATTGATGCATTTGAATTATGGTGTTGGCAAAGAAAACAGTGACTATACCATGAGCAGCCAGAACAATAAACAGATCTGTTTTTAGAAGAAATATAGCCAGATTGCTCCTTGGAAGTAATGATCGCAACTTCATTTCTCTTACTTTGGGCATGTCGGGAAGGACCAGTCCCTGGAGATGGACATCATGCTTGGTAAAGTAGAGGGTCATCAAAAAAGAGGAAGACCCTCAATGAGATGGCTTGACACAGTGACAGTAACAATGGTCCCAAACATAACAACAATTGTGAGGATGGCACAGAACCAAGCAAGATTTTGTTCTGTTGTACATGGGTCACTATGAGTTGGCCCCTGACAACAACAACACAAGAGTCTTCACGGTCTGACGTACAGAATTAATAGAGTCCCCCACCATTTCGGGACTCTGGGAGCACAGAACAGAGAGGAAACTAACTCTGATTGGATAACTGAAGAAGGCTTCATCAAGGAGGGAACATATGAGTTGGGTTTCATAGGATCAATAGGAGCTCATCAGCCAGAGAAATGAGAAAGAATATTTAAAACAAGGAACAAAATGAGACATAAAACTGTATGGAAAGAAAGAATGGACTAGAAGTTCGGTGGCTGGAACCTGGGGAATGGGGAGGCTACAAAAGTAGACTGAGGCCAGATGGTGAATGAGGATAAAGTTCCAAAGAGTATGGACTTTTTTTCTGTAAGTAGTGGGGAGTTAGTGAATGTTTTTGAGCTGAGGAATGATATGACCAGGGTCCTAACACCACTGTAAGAACTATAACTTCTCAAAAGTCACAAAGGTGATTCTGATATTTCTGTCTCTACTTTTCCCATAACTCAAATGCATCAATTCTTCTACAGTCTTCTTTATTCACTGTCCAGCTTTCACATGCATATGAGGTTATTGAAAATATCATGGCTTGGGGCATTTGAGTTATGGTGCTGGAGGCGAATATTGAAAGTGCCATAGGCTGCCAAAAGCACCAACAGATCTGTGTTGGAAGAAGTGCAGCCAGAGTGCTTCTTGGAGGCCAGGATGACCAGACTTAGTCTCTCATACTTTGGATATATTGTCAGGAGGGACCAGTTACTGGAGAAGGATATCATGTTTGGTAAGGTGGAGGGTCAGATAAAAAGAGGAAGACCCCCAGCAAGATGGATTGGCAAAGTGGCAGCATCAATGGTCCCAAGTGTGGCAACAATTGTGAGGTTGACCCAGGACCGGGCAGTGTTCAGTTCTGTTGTGCTTAGGGTTGCTATAAGTGGGTACTGACTTGATGGCACCTAACAACAACAACAACAACATCTTTTCTCATGACTGCTGCCCAGTCAAGCCTTTCTTCCTAGCTCCCCTTCATTGTTCATTCCCCTTTTGCCCCAAATCTCCAATTCCTTGTCTCAAGCAGAATAGTGGGGTGGAGGATTCATAAAGTACTCCTTTATTCCTCATCCCAATCCTTTTTATCTCAGATATTCTGCTGACCTCAGCCTGGGGTCCTTTCTCTCCCATCACAAAAAAGGGCCAGCAGGAAGAAAGGCAGGTAAATTGTGATCACTTTATTTGTGGGTCTTTGGGCTTCAAGGACTCTGCTGTGCCTTCTCACCAGAACCACTTTTCTACCACACTCCCCAGCTGAGGAACTCCTGGGGAGAATATCACTAATTCATTTAGCCATGACTTATCCACTCCCTTCTCTAGGAAAAGACACTGAGCTGAGGGCTCTGGCATTAAAAAAGACATGGTCCTTACCCTCAAGGAATCTACCAGCTAGCAGGAACAAGGGAAAAAAAACAACATATATATATATACATATATATCACGAGACAATTAATGCTAAGGAAATTCAGAGGAATAAGCCAGTAGGTTGTTCCTGATAAGAAAAAGGCTTCATAGAGAAAGTAGCCTTTGAGCCAGAGTTAAAGAATGATGGACGAAATGTACTTAAACATGATATTCTTTCCCAAGGCAGGGAATGAGTTCCAAGTGTAAAAGCTGTTGGAGCAAAAGTAGGAAGGCTAGACATGCTGGTGAACATCAAGTCCATTGGGCTGAGCTGGGATACAGAGTTTATGTAACAACCAATGAAAATGAAGATTGCAGACATGAAGGAGATCAAGTAGGAAGACCTTGGATGTCAGTTAGCACTGGGGAGCCATTGAGAATGTTTGAGGTGGGAAGTGCTAAGATGGAATGGCACATTGATCTGTAGGTCTGTAGGAGGGTCTTGGTGGAAGGGGACAGAAGCGGCAAGTTGCCCTTAGTATTGTTGTTGTTGTTAAGTGCCGTCGAGTCGGTTCCGACCCATAGCGACCCTGTACAGGGTTTCCGAGGGTGTAAATCTTTACAGGAGTAGAAAGCCTCATCTTTCTCCCGCGGAGCGGCTGGTAGTTTCGAACCGCTGACCTTAAGGTTCGCAGCCCGATTCGTAACCACTACGCTACCAGAGCTCCTTTCCTTAAAATCTGTCAGTAAGTTGCCACTTCTCTAGACTTGTCTCAGATAAGTGTCCATTTCAAATGAATGTATTCGCTTGATAAATAGTTAACTAAGTATCAGACATCTTTTTATACTATTTACCTGGTGCTGTAGAATAAACACTGGACTGCTCACTGCAAGGTTGGCGGCTCAAACTCACCAGCTGATTCTCAGAAACCCTGTATAGGGTCCTTATGAGTTGGAACTAACTTAATGGCACTAAACAACCACCATTCTGACCTTCAGATTAGAAGAAAAAAGTGAAATTTCACCCACATATACCTGGAGAACCTTAACCTAGCCCCTTCAACTTTAGCTAACCTAGTAGCTTCTGCCTTTGTTGTTGTTGTTAAGTGCCATCGAGTGGGTTCCGACCCATAGCAACCCTGTACAGGGTTTCCAAGGGTGTAAATCTTTATGGGAGTAGGGAGTAGAAAGCCTCATCTTTCTCCCACAGAGCGGCTGGTAGTTTCAAACCGCTGACCTTACGGTTCACAGCTCAATCTGTAACCACTACGCTACCAGAGCTTCTGCCTTTAGAGAAGGTATATGGAGAAAAAGGAAGCAACTCGCTGTGATAAAGGGTCCTGCTGTGGCATCAGCACTGGATTGCTAACCACAAGGATGGTGGTTCAAACCCGCTAGCTGCTCCTTGAAAACTCTATACGGTGTCGCTAAGAGTCAGAACTGACTCAATGGCACTTAACAACAACAAGGTGCAATAAGTTTTGAGGAAAACATGAGGTAGGAAAGTTTGGGGGTAAGAGGGAGAAAAGTTTGTGCAGCAGAAAACTACTGGGGGTGGAAGGGAATAGGAGAAACAAACTTCACAGCTGAGTGTCGGGGAGACCTGGGACTTTTGGATATAGCCAGAATCTGGGCTCTTTGGAGGGTAAACCTGTGATCTCTGGGAGAGACCTAGTATCTCTGGGGAGCAGACTTGGGAAGAATGGAGGCTGGGGAAGGAGGAGAAAGATGGAGGGAAGAAGAGTAGGAGGCAGGGCTCTGGGGTTAAAGATGGGGGCCAGGAGGGAGGCACAAATTAGAGAGCTGGAGAAGGAAGTAGAGTCTTAGCAGCTGAGGAGTGGGAGGGGGCTGGGAGGCGAGGGCAGAGGAAATGGGCCCAGGGACTGGAGACAAAAGTCTGCGAGTCTGAGCCTCTGAGGAGCCACCTGGAAGGTGCAGGCTGCAGGCAGCGGCAACATCAAACTTGGGTTCCAAGGGCTGGCTCTGAGAGTGAGCTGGAGCTGGGGGGTGGGGTGGGGAGGAGGGAGGGGACGTGCTCCAGGGGAAGCTGAGAGCAAGAGAGAGGGGTTTGAATCTTCCATTAGCCTTGCTGAGTCTTTGGCTTCCTCCAGCCCGTCTTCTAGAAGCCAGGACTCCACTCTGTAGATATGCCTGACTTCCCCACCTCCTCCCCCTGCCCATCATTGGTGGTGGGAAAGCACTTTGTTCAAGGTACAAAAAGAGGAAGAAAGGGGGTCCTCCATACAGAGTCCTGCTATGTTAATTGCTCCCCACAAACCATTTAGGGTCTCCAAACAACCTTTACTGACCCAAAGGCTCAGGGCATGGGTATGGAGCAGCCGGTCCAGGCCAAGCCCTGGGTCATCTTTCTCCCACCCCCCACCGCACCAGCCCCTGCTTCCCTCCACCCCAAGGTTCTCCCATCTTTTGGACTGGACCTGCTACCTAAGCATATGGAACCAATTGAAAGAATTTGTATGCTCACCTTATAATTTATGCAAATCAACTCTGTAATTAACTATAATTTGGAGGCATCCTTTGGTATTTGAGACATTTATCCATGAGGAAATGCCCTAGTGATAATGCTCCCGTATTAACATTATTTACTCCACCTGTGTGGTCTCCTCAGCTTCTTTCCCTCATTCACTCTGGTTTTCTGGGCTGGAAGGTGGGGAGGGACACAGAAGCCCCTCCCTGGAGCCAGCCTCAATCCTGACGCCTGGGTTCCCAATTTTGTCTAGGATTGAAGGGAGGGGCACAGCTCTCCACCATTCTGCTCTCTCATGCTTGATGGGTGGTTTTTGACTGAACTGTTAGCACTCTTAAAGGCCTCAATGTTCTCATCTCTGAAATGGGGAGAGGAAGGACCTGTCGAGGCCTTTACGGGATAATTACTGAAAAACTAATGAAGGGACTGGGAATCCCCCAGTTTAGAGATTGCTGGGGGTAAAGGGGAGGGGCAGGAAAAGAGTTCAAGGTGAAGACACCCTGATTCACCCTGTGGGAGATTTGGAGGGTGGGGGGAGGGACAGAAGTACAGGAAAGCCCTGGGTTATTGGGCCTCTGTGTATGTGTTTGGAGAGAGGGCACACAACAGCTCTGTCCTGGGTGCCAAAGGCCTTGGCATAAAATGAGATGTGATCACATGAAAAGTCCCTAGGACACTTTCCTATGTGGGTCAAAATTCCCAGCTTCAGAGGCTTTGGGAAATAGGTCTTAATTCTGTTTTATCTCCTTTCTCCTTCCTGGTCTTTTGTCCCTCTCTTCTCCAGGACATGTTCCTCTTAGCCAACACGCCCTAACTCCCAGCCACCCTAAAATTAAGTGCATGTAAATAGTTAGGGGTGTGGGGGCTCCACCTAAATTCACCCCCAGGCCCCTTCTCCTGTTTCCAGGCCCTGTTCCCAACCCCTCAACTCTTCTGGTGTTCCGGGAGTCCTGAACTATCCATAAAAGTTGTTAGCGCTTGTCTCTGATCTTAAGTGATCTCTTGTCCACTCAAGGTTGCCCTGCTCTATTCTGATCAGGGAAAGGGTCTTCCCTCCCCATTTGGCAATGGGAATCCCCAGATCCAAAAGGTAGTATACATTAGATCCTTTGGAAGGATCCAAGTTGGAAAGTGACATCTAAAAAGGGGAAGAGGCAAAAGGACTGGAGGAATGAGGCTCCAAGGGATGCATGAGAGACTCACAGGAGTAATTCACAGAGCCGATGGGGCCCTGCAGGGAGGGACCATCCTGAGGTGTGTGTATTTCAAGTCTTAAGAATGGTACTTCCTTTCTTCACACCAAGTCCATGGAGGACCTTTCAAAAGAAGGGAATTTAGAGGGTCGCAGCCATTCCCAGCCTCTCTCTCTCCTAGCAATGGTTTCATTTCCTCCATCCCCCAAGAACCACTTTGTCCCTCTCCCACTGCCCATCCAAGCTCTGGAGGAGGAAGGAAGTCCTGAGCACTGCTTCCCCCCCTCCCCCCAGCTGTCTCTTTTAGCTAAAATCCTCCTTTCCTGGCAGACCTCAGAGCCTTAGATCTCACCCCCAACCATTCCCCCAGGAGAGCCGGGGGCCACTGTTTCCTGGATTATCCTAAAAGCTTCCGAAGAGGCCGTGAGGACTTGGCAGCATCCCTGCCCGCATCTCTCTCTCTCGCCTACCCCTTTGGCTCCTACTGTTGCCTCCTTTATAAAACCTGGCTCTCCAATCACCCCCCACTGGCCCCTCACTGCTGCTGCCAGGTCTGGGCTCCATGGACTGGTAAGGGGGGCTGTTCCCTGTCCAATACAGGGGACAAGAGGATCAGGCCTCCATTTTAAAGTGGGGACCATAGAGAAGGGTCCAGAATGCTTGATTCTCTTTGAATTGAGGAGGGTGGGATAAGAGGGAGATCTCAGTGGGATCCTTAGGGAGAAACAAAGAGGATTCTTTGGAAGTCTCTGGGGGTGGTATGGACTGGACTGAGATCTGGGGGAGAAGTGGATCGGGGATTCACCAGTTAATAGACAACTGGAGGCTTTATGATGAGAGAAAAGATGGGCAAATATTAATAGACATATTGGGCAAATACACATTCACCACAAAGATTCTTGGGCACGGTAGGTAGAACACCTGCAGAGGTAATAAAGGAGAAGCACTGTACCTGTCTTATAGGAAATTCCCTTATGATGAGAGAGGGCAGACACCTACAGTCAAGTTCCACAGGTACACACAACCATATGCACACACATTTCTAGGCATAAATATGTATACCAACATACAGATGAACTATCCTCAACTGGACTCATTTTTTTTTCAGACTGAATGCAGTGATAGTTAGATTTATAATAGGATGAGTGTTCCGAAGAGTACTTGGTCCATGGTTGTTATTGTTAAGTGCCACTGAGTTGGTTCCAACTCATAACAACCCTATATAAGGTTTCCAAGGATCAGCTGGTGGGTTTGAACTGCTGACCTTTTGGTCTACAGTCCAGTGCTGACCCATAGTGCCACACCACAAGTCCTTGTTTAATGAATGAAAGGATGAGTGAAAGAAAACCATTTAGCCGCAGATGTGGACTCTGTGCCCAGTTGCCCAGGAATCTGGGAGTGAGGGAAGAGAGAGAGAAAGAAAGGAAGGTGGGGGAGGATATGTTGGTGTCCATAGCTTGTATTGTTGTTGTTAAGTACCATGGCATCAGTTCTGACTCATAGTGACCCTGCACAGGGTTTCTGAGGCTGTAAATCTTTACAGGAGCAGAATGCCCCATCTTTCTCCCACAGAACACCTGAGAGTTTCGAACTGCTAACCTTGAGGTTGGCAGCCCGACTCATAACCACTACGCTACCAGAGCTGCTTAGCTTGTATGGACAGGATATAGTACAGCATATACAGGTGGGGGTGGGAAGTAGAGGAGAAATATGATGGATTAGAAAACCAATCAGGAATTAGAATTAGAAGATGGGGATTCTGGTCCGTACTCTGCTTTTGCTTGCTATATGACCATGGGCAACTTGCCTCCTTTTTCTGGAGTTCAGTTTTCCTATCAGTCAAATGAGGATTGTACTAGATCATTTTTATGGGCAGACCAGCTTTGATATTGTAGTGTAATCTCCAGAAAGGGCAGTTGAGTTTTGGAAGAGAGTATGGGGGCAGACAGTGTCTTGCTCCAGCCATCCAAGATGGAACTGGTTTGTTGTATCCGATTCAGGATGATAGATGGCTTTGATCTAGAATTTCAGTGTAAGAGGGCTGTGCCCTCCACCTTCAGGATCTGTTAGAGTGAGACTGGATGGAATAGCAGGCAGACAGATGTGGACCCAGCCTCCTCTTCTGTCTCTTAACAGCTTTGTAATCATGGGAAAGTCATTTTAACTTCTTTGATCCTTGGTTTCCTCGCAATAGGGATAATAATACCTACTTTACTGCATGCTCATGAGAATTAGAGATATTTGTGTAAAGTACCTGGAACACAGTAGGTGCTCAATTAATGCTGGTGAGGCTGTCTGTCGTAGGTGCAAACTGGATTGTTGAGTACAAATGAAGGATGAGAAGAAGAGGGGTGGCAGGGATGGGAGATAGACACCAGGGAAAGGTGAGAGAGGAACAGAAATAGCCCAAGTCCCAAGGGGGGAAATGTAGTGAATGAATGCTGTTGTTGAGCACCCCATTGAGTTGGTTCCGAACCATAGTGACCCTGTGTAGGGTTTCGAAGGAGCAGCTGGTGAGCTTGAACTGCAGACCTTGTGGTTCAAATTAACTTTGCAGTCCAGTACATGAACCCACAGTGTCACACCAGGACTCCTAATAGTGAACAGAACCATTCAATTTTGAAGTGAGGTAAGAGTGTGGGCAATGGGCAGTAGTGACTTTGGCCATGGCTACCTTTGAGCAGGAAAACACAGCAAGTGGGAAATCAAACGGATTGGAATTCAACTGGGAATGCAAGCAGAGGAGGGCACCTGATGGAAGAATAATGTCCTAGGTCAGAAGCAGAAAGCTAAATCGGCTAAATCAGTAAATCGGCGGGACCCTGTATGCTCACCACCTGTGTTATTGTTGAATATTATTCTAATGTGCCACAATCAAGGAACCCTTGTGGTGTTGCAGTTGAAGTGCTTGACTGTTAACCAAAAAGTTGGTAGTCTAATCCACCAGCTGCTTCAGGGGAGAAAGGTGCGGCAATCTGCTTAGTAAGGATTGACAGCGTCGCAAACCCTATGGGGCAGTTCTCGGTCCTGCAGGGCACTATGAGTGGGAATCGACTTGAAGGCAGGGGGTTTGGGTTTCCCTTTTGTGGGGAGGGGTCCACAATCAAATGGAGGATACTTGCTAGGGGTGAGTTTCCTGGGAACCTCAAGTGGTTGAGGATAAGGGGGTGGTGGCTAGCATTAGAGGGACTTCAAGTGCTGCGAGCAACTTGGAGACTGGTTTCTATTTTCTTGTTGTTTTCAAGGAAAAATTGGAAGGCGGCAGGAAGATAAGGCAAATTGGCGCCTGTATCCATGAGGGGGACTCGGTTTCCCTTCCCAACAGGAGCCAGGTGTCCGTGCAAGTGTTTGCATCCCTAGAGTAGGGACTCTGGAAATACAAGAAGGGCGGCGGGCGGCGGGGTGGAGGAGGCGGAGACTGCAGAAAGATAGGACCAGGTTTAACGGAGAAACCGGATTCGCGGGCTTAATTCCTGACATGAGCCTATAACTCTATTCTGGACGTGGCTGTGAACTAGCAAAACCAACTAGCCAGGATTTGATGGCTGAGTAGATAGAGAGAAAACCGTGCCAATAGGTAGGGTTGTTGATTTAATCCCGGCCACAAAGGTCCAGAGCTGTTCTTGTTAATCTGCATCTGAGTGCCGAGTACAGGGAAATCCAACTGGTCAGAAAAACTTCGGGATGGGGGAGCGCCTCAGGCTTCCCAAGCGCTGCTCCTTGGGTTGGGCGATTTCTCTCATCGCATTTTACTGACCGAAACACTGGGACTCAGATTAAGCGGACCCGCCCGGGGGAGGTGGGGGGTGAAGGTCACAAGAAATTTAGCAAATGGCAGAGCCGGAGTGAAAATTTAAATACGTCAACTGCTAGTCCAGAGATTTTTGTGAATGTATTTTACTCCAACAAACATTTGTTTAATAATTATTAAATAAAAACCGATTTATTTAATAATTCGAGCAAAAACGATATCTTCCGTTTACTGTGCTTTTGTCAGGGGTACACCGTAAACTCTGCTTAACTTTATAGGAATATAATTTCCTTTTAGCCGCAAGCAACCTTTCCGACTTGTACCCACATACTGCAGATGAAGAAATTGAGGCTTAAAAAAGAGGGTGACGGACAGATGAATCAAACACGACTCTGGATAGGATAGCGTGTGAGCGCTTGAGGAAAAGCCCACACACTTGCACACACACTGATTTTCACGTTGTCAGTCTGGCTATTTTGTGGTCATATTTCGGGTCATGTGAGACAGTTAACCCACTGGTGGAATCGACGGCTATGGAGATGATACTAAATCAGCTTCAATCACTGCCCGGCTGGGCGAAAAGGACAGCAAACTCAAAAACGAAATGAAGACGCCGACGGCTAAGCGATTAGGCGAAGCCGATCAGAGCAACGAAAGAAATACGGAAATCGATCTGAAATTTCCTACAAAAAAAGAGGTCCCCTAGAGAGATCAATTAAGCGGGAGCGGGAGGTAGGGGCTCAGAGGGGGGACATTGGCTAACGCGCGGACGGTTGGCCGTTCCTGGGGATCCCGAGGACCTGGATATCAAGAGAAGTTCTTTTTTGGGTGGGCGCCGCGAATGCCCGGATATGTTGACCAAATGTTGTATTGCATTGCGTATGTGCATTTGTTTTTGTTTTTCTAGTATTAAAAAAATTCTCAAAGACGCTTGTCAAAATTAAGAACCTCGGGCCAGGAAGCAAGGGGTCACTTTCCAGAACTATCGCTCCCTAGGGTCATTCAGACTTCTACGTGTGCCGTCAGGTTGCAGTGTCGAGGGTAGTGGGGCGCAGGCTGAGTACCTCCCGAACCGAGAGTAACGGACGGGGTGGGAGAAGTTGGGGGCGAGGGTTGCCGCCTAAGGCTAAAGGGAGGGGGAGGGGGAAAGATGAGGGGACCAGGGAGAGTCCGGAAGGCGGAGTCGGGAAAGTGGGACAGTGGGGGGAGGGGGAGAGGAGGTAGTCACCCTGAAAGGCTAGTGGCCAGGGAGGGAGAACCCGAAAGCCAGAGGGAGGGGTACTGGGAGGGGGAGGCGAGAAATAGGGAGAATCTGTGAGGAGTGGGAAGGACAGTCAAGATAAAGTTCCCATAGCCTAGGTCTGGGGGTAGACCCCCCGCACATAATTAGCGCTCAATCAGGTTGCCTGTTTTCTTCTCAGTTCTGGACAGCGCTGCCCAACTGAGGAGGGTGGATCGATGGCTGTCGAAACCACCCGCGACCTGAATGTGGCTAGACATCACACCCTGGATTCGCACCCCCCTGTCCTCCCAGGTTTTGACTCCCGCGTCCCCTAGTTGACCACGCCAGCCCAAGGGCAGTTTTACACCCAACAGGGCGGGTCTCGGAACCGGGGAAATACCCCGCCCGGGTCCCCCAGCTAGAGAATCGAGGGGGCACAAGGGAGGAGCAACGGAGGGGGCGGGCCCAGGGACGCGCGGCTAGGTTAGCCGGGCCCCCAAAGCCCCAGCCCGCCCCCTCTTTGCAAGCAAGGCTCCCAGCCCCGCCGAGCCCGCTAGGGTTAAGGCGGCCGCAGGTGAGGTGGGCGGGGCCGCGAGGCCCTGGGGAAAAAGGAGCGCGGGGAGAGGATGCTGGCAGAGCGCGGTGAGTCACCGGCCGAGCTGGCCTCACTGCTAGCTTGCTGGCTCCCGCCCGTCTTTCACCCTTCAGTAGCGCTCTCCGCCTCCGCGGCCCGCTGCCGCCTCTGGTCCCAGTCCTCTCCAGCCTTTGCCGCCGGAGAGTGGCCGCGCGCAGGGTCCATGAGAGCCAGTCTGTAGCGCGCAAGCCGGCCGTGCCAGGAACCCGAGTTCAGCCTCCAGGTAGGAGCCGGGGACGGGTGGCTAGGGGTGCGCCTAGCTGGGGATCCTCTTGGAGAAACGCTCTCCGAACCTCCTCCTATTGCCTTTGAGGGCGCGAATCTGAAAGAATCTAAGGGTCTTTACAGTCCCGACAGAGGAAAAACTGTGCGGAAGGAATAGTGTGGAGGGACCTGGGCTTGAATGTGACAACCGGAGGATGGAAACATTGGGGACTGAGAGTACGAGTACGGAAGGTCCGGCCACCCGAGCAACGACGATTGGGAGAGGTGGCCAAGGAATGGGGAATGAGGAGGGTTGGTGAATGGGAAGCCGGGGTGCGTGCCTGCTGCCTCCTTTTCAGAGACCTTGGTGGCAGGTCACCGCATCCCAGGACTGTACACCCGGGTTCTGTGCTGGAGTGTGGGAAGACTGACCACTCTGAAGCCTCCCCAACACCCCCAAGCCCCTGGGGCAGTTCCCAGGCGTCAAAAGCTGTTAGGGTCCCAGTGGTTTAAGGACTTCTGGGCTGCCCCGCCTGGGCCTGAGGCTCCACTCCTGCTGCTTCGCCTTGTTTCTTTCTTGTGGTAAAGGCAGCCAAGCCGGAGTAGGCGCCCCAGCCCTCTTCTCTCTGCCTCTCTCAAACTGCCCCAAAGTCAGAAGATGTGGGGGTTGCTGAGATCTTCTGTGGAAAGGAAAAATCCTTGCTCTAAATCTCTGTGCCTCCCCTACCCCACCTTATCCCATCACATCACATCAGAGAAGACCCCAAAACACAAACCTCAGAGGCACCAAAACTTTAGAAAGAGGTGGTGAGAAGGGGGAGGGTCTTCATTCAGGACATAGCTATGTGGTTAAGAGGTGGAAGTCTTTAGGTTCCCAGTGGTTTAAGGAGAGTCACACACCAGGTACATATTCTGTACATACTTGTGGATTGAATGAATAAATTAATATCATGTTGTTGGTCATTTTTCCAAATTCAACCTGTTTTCTCTTTAAAATAAGAGGTTCGGTCTGGAACAGTGTGGTTCTCTACACTGTCTATTTGAACGATCTAGGGGAGTTTCTAAAACTTATCCCTGTCTGGCATGCACACCCACCCCATCCCCCTTAGATAATCACTTTTGAGCAATTTTTTCTATGAAGTCATATGATTCTGGCTTTCCTTGTTGCTCTCTTGCGCCTCATTCTGACCCTTCTTCATCCCTTAAAGGGCTTGTGATCTAACTTTTCTGAGTTTACTGGCAAGCTCTTTTATGGCTGATTCCCTTTTCTGGGGAAAGTAGACCCCAGTTGAAGAAGGGCATGGGTAGCAACCAGAGAAGAAGTGTGGGTCAGGACAGGGAAAGGGACTTGGCTTTCTCTGGTGGGGGGAACTCCCCTGAAACTGGCACTGTAGCTGCACCCCAGAAAGGTGAAGTCCCTGCCTGAGGGAAAGGGGTGGAAGCCAGGCGTGGGAGTGGGTTTGGTGGGGCCCAAGGCAACCCAATCAGGAGTGTGTGTGTGTGTGTGCACGCATATAGGGAAGAGTAGGGGGGGTGGTTTGCAAAGAAGTGGAATGCTCTTTTTCACTGAACAGAACATATTTTGGGAACACAGGTCACCTCAAGTTCAGGTTTCAGAAAATTACTGTCTCAACCCACCCATATTGCATTAAATGGGGAAAGTATGGGGAAATGCCACTGACCCAAGTGATGATCTGGGCAGTTAGAGTGATGGTGGTTCCGGTACTGCCCTCAAGGTATAGCCTTGAATTGTGGTGTGCCATGGAATTGTTGTTTCCAACTCATAGCGACCCAGCATGGGTTTTCAAGGCTGTAAATCTTTACAGGAGCAAAAAGCCTCATCCTTCTCCCTCGGAACCGCTGGTAGTTTCAAACTGCTGACCCTGAGATTAGCAACCTGACTTATAACCACTACATTACCAGAGCTCCTTGTGTGTGTGTCATTGAGTCGCTTCCAACTCAAAACGACCCTGAATAGAGTTTCCGAGGTAATCATTGCATTATCAGTATGGGACCAGCCCAACTCCCAGCTCTTAGGGTGAGTTGTGTCCTGCCGGAGAGATCACCTAGAGGAAGGTAGAGCTTCATCATCCTCTACCCTTGGCTGAGAACCTCATATTCTCAATGTTGTTGTTAGGTGCCTTCCAGTCAGTTCCGACTCATAGCGACCTTATATATCGGGTGTTTGAGGAGGGCTGGTGAATTTGAACCAACAACCTTGAGGTTAACTGTCCCGTTGCTTATTTTACAGCGCCACACCAGGACATTCTCAGTAACACTCACAGATTCTCTCTTAACTCAGCTGTAGTCTTCACCTAGAACTGGGATCCTCTTTTTCATCCAAGGTGCCAGAGAGGAACATTTTGCACGGAGGGTAGCTGGGTCAGACCAAAAGGGAGCTGGTTACTTTCCTAACTTGGCTTCTTTGCTTCCCTTAGGTTTCATCTGAGGCGCCCCTGACCTTCCCTGCCCCACCCCCACCCCGGATCCCGGCAATGCTAACCGCTGTTTGTGGCTCTCTGGGCAGCCAGCACACTGACACGCCTCACGCCTCCCCACCGCGCCTGGACCTGCAGCCTCTCCAAACATACCAGGGCCACACCAGCCCGGAGGCCGGGGACTACCCCTCCCCGCTGCAGCCTGGAGAGCTGCAGAGCCTCCCGCTGGGCCCAGAGGTGGACTTCTCCCAGGGCTATGAGCTGCCAGGGGCCTCCTCGCGGGTAACCTGCGAGGACCTGGAAAGCGACAGTCCCTTGGCTCCGGGACCCTTTTCCAAGCTCCTGCAGCCGGACATGTCGCACCATTACGAATCGTGGTTCCGGCCCACCCACCCAGGTACGGATGATGGCTCCTGGTGGGACCTACACCCAGGCACCAGCTGGATGGACCTCCCTCACACTCAAGGCGCACTGACCTCCCCTGGCCATCCGGGGGCGCTTCAGGCCGGTTTGGGGGGCTATGTGGGAGACCATCAGCTTTGTGCGCCGCCACCCCACCCTCATCCGCACCACCTCCTCCCAGCAGCAGGAGGGCAGCACCTTCTGGGGCCACCCGATGGGGTGAAGGTCTTGGAAGCGGCCGCCCCAGAGCCTCAGGGGCTGGATTCCGGTCTGGATGGGGCGGCCAGACCCAAAGGTTCCAGGCGGTCAGTGCCTCGCAGCTCAGGCCAAACCGTGTGCCGTTGTCCCAACTGTTTAGAGGCTGAGCGACTGGGGGCTCCGTGCGGCCCCGATGGGGGTAAGAAGAAACACTTACACAATTGCCACATACCAGGCTGCGGTAAGGCCTATGCCAAGACGTCGCACCTGAAGGCACACCTGCGCTGGCACAGCGGTGACCGTCCCTTCGTGTGCAACTGGCTCTTTTGCGGCAAGCGCTTCACGCGCTCCGACGAGCTGCAACGCCACCTCCAGACCCACACGGGCACCAAGAAGTTCCCCTGTGCAGTTTGCAGCCGTGTCTTCATGCGCAGTGACCACTTGGCCAAACACATGAAAACCCACGAAGGCGCCAAGGAGGAGGCTGCCGGAGCGGCCACTGGTGAAGGCAAGGCTGGTGGAGCATCAGAGCCCCCTGGGGGCAAGGGCAAGCGGGAGGCCGAGGGCGGCTCGGCACCATCCAACTGATGCCACATGCCCAGCCACACTGGTCCTGCTGGGACATCGGAAAAGAACCCCTAGGCCTGACGCTTTGGGGGCAGCTTAAGTGAGGGAGAAAGGTGGTTATTTATTGAGTGGGGAGGAAAAATGGTGCAGGGACAGGGAGACGGGGTGATGGAGGGTTAGTCACTAGGGCTGGAGGGGGCATGTTTGATGGGTGGGCTGGGAGTACCTTCTCAAGCTCTTCTGTTCTCCCCTCTCACCAATTCTTTCATGTCCCTGGGGTGGGAGGGCATCCCTTCCTTGGCTGGCGGGGTAGGGATGGGCTGGAGGAGCTGGAGCAGTGGGGCTGGCCCTGGGCGCTGGGGGTAGCTGCCTGGACACGTCCTTAGTGCCTGGGAACCAGGACATAAAAGCGCCTCCAGAGCCGCCCTGTGTCCCTTTCATCCCCCTTAGAGTGCTTCTGCCCCTAGGGTTTCCAGAAGGAGAGCTGAGATGAGGTGGAGGAGGCCAGGGGTCCCCATAGGGCTGGTCTCCATCTGATTGGGAGGGTTGTTGCTGGAGAAATAACTTTTGTTGCGCTTCCTTGTTAACCCTTCAAGACCCGTTCTGCTGGAGCCATGAAGGAAAAGGGGAAGGCCAGATATGTGGGATGTAGGGGAGTGCCACCTTGGAGAACAAAGCGGAGTCCTCTCCTAAGATGAGAGAAGGGGAATTTGGTGGGAGAATGGAATGAACTAGTTTACTGCTTCTTCAGCTCTGATTTAGTTCTTAACTCTTGGGCTTTGTAAAAAGTCAAGTTTAGTGGCTCAACTCCCTATCTATAAACCATGGAGGCTTTCAAGGCAGCTGGAAGTCCCAGTTTTAGAACTGATATAGTTCTTCACCCTAGGTCCCCTCATTTGCCTTCCCATGGGGATGAAAAGAAGAGGGTTACCTCAGCTAGTTGGGGGTGTCCCAGCAGAGGGACCTTTCAGTAGTCCCTTCTCTGAATCATGATTGCCCCTAACTAGCCATCTCCCTGCTCATTGAGAAGCTGAGCCCATTGTTTCTTGTACTTGGCCATTCCCTTCTACCTGCATCCCTTGCCCTACTCCTATAAAGCATATTGAGGATGAATTAGGGGGCCCCAGGAAGGAGCAAGTAGGTTCCTTCCTCCCCAGTCCCCAGGGAAAACTCCCCTTCCATATGAAGGCCTGTTCTTCCATTAGAAGGGGTTCTGCCTTCTGAGGTGATGTCCAGGAATCCACCCCTGTTCCCTTTTTAGATGCTAGAAATACATTTTGATTATGATTACAGGGTGGGAAGGGAGGAAAAGGAGAAGCCCAGTGGAGTCTGAACCAGGGCAAAGAAGCCGATACCAATACTGGGAAAGCTTTCTGGAATTGACGGGCCTTCCCAGGCTGGTGGAAGAGGCCTTAGTTAAAATTCCTCCTTCCCTCCTCTTCCCTTTGCCCGGCTTTGCCCACCCAGAGTCCTTTGTGGGAATTAGCTGTGTATTGATTTTTTAAGTTATAAGTAAAGGGTATTTTATTTAATATTAGGACATGTGTATGTTTGTGTGTGTGTGTATCTGTGTGTTGTCTGTATGTGTGTGGTTCTCTACTGAGCCTGGGGTCTTCAGCCAGGGAAACCCCATCTTATTCACCCCATTTGAGGTCCTGGGATCTAAGCCCACAGCATCTCTTCTTCCCTTGGGGATGCTGGAGCCCTGCCCCAGGACTGGGAGCTCTATAGAAATGGAAGTTGGGCTCTGGTGGAAATATATGTTTATGTAGAAAGGGGCCCTCCTTAAAAAGGACAATGTGCCTTCTCCCTGAGGGACTCATGGGCCTGGGGTAGTTTAAGATGTTCATTTTCTATCCTTCTTTTCCCTACCTCCTCCTAGCTCACCTCCAGGTCCCCTTCCTTGGGGGCAGGAGGAGAGTTGGCAGTGCCTGCAGGTGGCCTAGCCAGATGGAGAGAGGGGAGAGAAGGAGGGCACTGTGGGTGTGGGATGCTTTTCTCCTCCACCCATCGAAACCAGGACAGCCTTTTCCAGTGGCCATTCGAACAGGAACTCCTGATTGGGTATTGGTGGGGTGGGGCGGGGCAAGTAGATGTCCCCCTTCCAATCTTAGAAGCCCAGAGTGCTAAGGTATGCGGGTGGGAGCTTTGATGAGTATGTTTTCTTCTGCTCCCCTGTTTTATAGATCTAGGTTGCTTGGCTGTCTGCCCTCTCTTCCATGCAGCCCCCCTAGAGGAGAAATGTAGGATTTTTTTTTTTTTTTTTCTTTAACTGCTGTGAACCCACTTTGGGGGGAGGAGGAGGAGGAGGAAGAAACAGCCTGTGTTTTTTATGCCACAATAAAGTTGTCAACCACATTGTTGCTTCATTTGTCTTCCAGCTCGGTTTCCTTTTTGACTCAGTATTCCTCAGCTGTAAGGACCAGGCCTGGGCTGCAGGGTGGGGTGGACACATCCTTTTGATCCCACAGCCTCTGGGCAGCCTCTCTTCTTCTTGGATGGGGCTGAGCTGAGTTGATTGAAGGGTCTGATCTTGCCTTGGAGGTGGAGGTGGTTGGCGCCAAAGGGAGGAGCTCCCTCTGGGTTGACGTTCCCTCCTTCATCTTCACCTGTGGGGATGGGAAGGTTCTAGATATTTTCTTCCTCCTCCACATATAAACCCCCTCTTTTTCCTCTGCCAAGAACCCAGTTCCCTGCCTCCAAGAGCTAGCTGGCCTCTTTCTCTCACCCCGCCCCATGGGGGTGTGAGGGTGTGCTAGAATCAGTCAGTCCCTCTGGCTGTGAGCAAGGTGGGGGTGACTGACTGATTTCTTCACCCAGGATGATCCCTATCGGGGATAAGGCGATGAAAGGCAGCCAAGATATCTGATGGGCTTCCGCCCAGCTGGAAAGTATGAGGGAAAGGCTCCCACTGCAATTCACAGCTAGAGACCTGCCACAGTTACACAACATTGGTGTGCACAGACATACCCTCCGTGGACCCACTGGTTGCCATAGGAGATATGCAGAAATGCCCATTCATTCGTCCTCATTTTCCAAAGTGCCCAATGCCTAGCACACAGTTGGTGTCTAATTATGTCAAATGGGTGAAACCTCATGATTCCAGAGCCCTACAGCTAGGAAGGCTGATGGATTGATCAATCGATAGAGGGGCAGTTAGGGCCCCCAAAGGATAGGGTTGGGGGCGTTGTTCTTTCTCTTGCCCTTTCTCAATTTTTGTCCAGATTATCCTTTTTCCTCAGCTGGGCCCCAGTTCCCTAACACACAGGGTCACTGTGAGGCAGGGGGCTGGCTAACAGCAATAACCCTTACCCAATTTCTAAGCTAAATCTGGTTGGTACCCAGGCTGGCCCATCCCACTACTTATTTGGAAAAGTTTGGGGTCACAAAGTTGAAGGGCACCTGGGGATGGGGGCATCAGAATGATTTAGGGATTATGGAGGAAGCCAGACCGGTTTGGGGGCCAGTTGTTTGTATCCATCTGCTCCTTGATTTAGAAGCCTGGGAGGAGGGGGTGAAGGTGCTGTGACCTCATGCTCTTCCCACTCCTGGGGCTCCTCTTTTATCTTCCTGGGTCTGGGGAAGGTCAGACCCCAGGAGTCTTGTGAATCCTCTCCTCCTTTCCGCCCCTTGCCTCCCCCAGGGACAGGAGGGCATCTGTGAGGCCGGCTGGGCCTGTCTGGGCAGGGCTGTGGCCGGCCCTCCTCCCCTTGCAGCTCCTCCCGCTGACCTGCATTCTTAGCAGGGGCCTTTGGTGGGGCTCTGGTGTTTGGTAGCTCACCCCAGTAGCAATGCTGCCTGGCTGGCCTGGCCCCCCTGGCAGAGCCCAAGGCCACCTCTGACCCCACAGATCTGGCACTAGGCAGGACAATCCCAAAGGAATCAGGAGGGGGTTAGAGAAATCAGAATAGCTGGATTGACCCACAGGATGACCTCGCTTTCTTTCCCTGGAAGTGGGAGAATTCCTCTGGGGTGGGTTGGGTGAGTGAAATCAGGAACGGGAAAGTGAAGCAGAGAATGCCCTGCCTGGGAACTTCAGCCTGGGCCTCGGCTGGGCCCCCTCCAAGCCTCTTCCTGCCTGTTCCTGCCCCTCAGCGGACAGCTGGGGAAGTGCGTGCAAGGCGAGGAGCCGGCTTCCTGCAGCCTCACTTCGGATGTTGTTGTTAAGTGCCATTGAGTTGGTTCCGACCCAGAGTGACCCTGTAAGGGTTTCCAAGGAACGGCTGGTGTGGTTGAGCTGCCGACCTTGCTGTGCAGTGCATTAACCCAGGACTCCCCATGCCTCGAGGTTTGCTTCTGGAATGACATTCTACAGCAAGCTCACATGCCCTCCCTAATGTTCACTAAATCAGAAGCAGCTTCTCCTTTTCATTCACCCTAGTGAACCTGACCACTCAGCATCCTAATTGTGTAGATGTGAAAAGAATCCTAGAAACCAGCCTTCTAGTTGTTCTCACTTGGGAGGGGCCATACTAGAATCATCCATGAAAATTTTCAAGGTACTCCAGTTCACTCCCCAGTATACCTTATTGGGGCATATTAAAGCAATGCTTCTGAAATGTGACGCCAGAGGGTCTTGTTAACATGCAAGTTCTGATTCAGAAGATCTGGGCTAAGGGCTGAGATACTGCATTTTAAACAAACTTCCGATGATGCTGATTCTAGTGGTTCACAACCACACTTCTTTTTTGGTAAGGTAAGTAAGAGACAAAATTCATTTATTAAATGACAAACTTTATACAAAGCAAAAGCACTAGGAAACATTGATGTTATGTTCATGGTACACAACTTGAAGAATGTAATCAAAAACATTACCAAATTGTATGTGTAGAAACAGTTGAGATGGTGTATACTTTTATATGGAGTTCTGGTGTGGCCCTGTGGGTTAATGCGCCAGACTGCCAAGCCGTTTGAACTGCAAGGTCGGTGGTTCAAGCTCACCAGCTGCTCCTCGGAAACCCTGTACAGGGTCGCTATGGGTTGGAACTGAATGGATGGCACTTAACAACAACAACAACATACTTTATATAGATTTTCATCAAATTAAGAAAAGTTTTCAAAGCACAAAACCTTTCATGTAATATGACCATCTCAAAAAGAAGTAAGGTAGAAATGAGAGCTATGTAGAGAGGATAATGAAGAACAGAAATGGTCCACAGAAGAGGAGAAAGGTTTAAATCACAATGGAGGCAGGAGGCTTCTCTTGGCTCATCTTAGAATGTTCCCTGTTGACAGCCCCACAGACTACACGTTGAGAAGCAGAGTATTGGGTGGGACAATGGTAGTTATGTGTGGTTGGGGAAACAAAATCCCTTTTCACCTCACCTGAGCCCTGTTTGGACTATGGTTAGATGATGAGCCGCTAGAAGAAAAGTCAGCAGTTTGAACCCACCAGTTGTTCCAAGGGAGGAAGGTGTGGCAGTCTGCTTCCCTACCGGGCAGTTCTACAAGTCACAATAGAACTTGATGGCAACAGGCTTTCACCCCACCTATAAGCTGCTCCTTAAGGAGCTCTGGTAGCGTAGTGGTTACGAATCGGGCTGTGAACCTTAAGGTCAGCAGTTCGAAACTACCAGCTGTTCTGCAGGAGAAAGATGAGGCTTTCTGTTCCCATAAAGATTTACAGCCTCGGAAACCCTGTACAGGGTCATTATGAGTCGGAACTGACTCCACGGCACACAACAACAACACAAGCTGCTCCTTGGAAACCCTATACAGGGTCGCTATGGGTCAGAACCAACTCAATGGCACTTAACAACATAAGCTGAAAACCACTGATGAAGTCAAAGGTCCTCCTTTTTTACTACTGGAAAAACTGAGGTGTTTGTAGTTAAAGGGACCTGCCCAGAGATCCATCAGCTCTATAACAGAAGCAGAGATGAGCTGTCAGTCTGCGGTTCCAAGTCATGCTCTTCCCATTTTGTTTTGCCTTACCTCCAACCCCACTTCCTGGTCATTCTTCCCTTTCTGACAGTGTCTACCTGGAGACAGTTAGCACCCTCTTGAAAATCAGTCTTGTATACCTAGAGGCAATTAGAAAAGCCCACCTGCTTCCCCTCTGCTTTCATTCCCATCCCAGGAGTGACCACAAACCCACTGCCATGGCCAGGGTGCTGCGCTGAATGGCAGCCCAGGATGGTTGTGGGAGACATACAGAATTTTCAGCATATCCCCTGCTCCAGTTCTGGAGGATTCCACAGAGCAAGAGGGAATGAGATGGAGGCAAATTATAAAGGAAAATTAACTGGAAATCTGAACATTTGGGATTGAAGTCTATATTCCACTACATAACCCACCTTGGCCAAGATTTCTCTTTTGGTGCTCCAGTTTCACTAATAACTAAAGGCACCAAATCTTTGGAGTAGAAATTTCTAAATTTCCTTTCAAAGCTATCTTTATATGAATTTGACAACTATGGGAAAGACTAGACCTTTTTGGGTCAAATTGGGCTTGTGCATATGTGCACAAAATATGCATTAATTTAAACTATTCCTGCACCTCCTGGCCTGTGACCACTCTTATACACTTATTTATCACCCCAGGCCACCAACCTAGGATTGTGCCTTTGGGATTCAAACAAGGATCAATGTTGCTAAATTTCTTTCCTAATCTCCAAATGCCCTAATAGTCCCCACTCTGACAAATCAGCCCTTTTGCTGTTAGTTCCTTTTCGCCTCCAACTCCAGGTATCCACAATGACCACATCTTGGATGAGCCCGGAGAATTCCTACTAACCTTTCTTCAGGCCTGAAATGGACATGAGGAAAGGCCAAGAAGCCAGGTAGGATTTGCGAGGCAAATTCCGATTCAAGAAGTAGTACAGGCGCGCACCCTGCTGGAAGATGGATGAACGGCAGGTACTCGGTACCGACTCCGCCCCCGGGGCCAAAGACCTTCCAGGTCACCTGGGAGCCTCCGCCCAATGGGACGGACCAGACCGGAGGCGGAGAAGGTGGCGGTTAGAACAGAGCTGGGGATCCTGGAGGGAAAGAGGGTGAGGGTCATACAGTATAAACAAGGAAGAAGTGAGTACAGGAGGGGGCCGGGTTCGGGTAGGATAGCGAGAGATGGTCTGAGGACTGCATGGAAGAGCCAGGACTCCCGTGAGGGTCAAGGGTCAAGGCCTTTGGGGTGTGCAGGCTCTGGTGCCCAGGCCTGGAGTGTGGTGTTGAGTGTCCAGAACCCAATGGCAGTTGCTTCCCTGAGTGCCTGCATATATGGGAGAGGCAGGTCCCTAGCATTGAGCCATGGCCAGGATTGTGAAGAGGTGGCATGGGATTGAGTGGGGGAAGCTGTTACACACTCATCCCCAACTCTCCCCAGATGACTTCTGACACCCCATGTTCCTGCGACTGCTTTGTCTCGGTGCCTCCAGCATCGGCCATCCCAGCTGTGATCTTTGCCAAGAACTCTGACCGCCCCCGGGATGAGGTGCAGGAGGTGGTGTTTGTACCTGCAGCCATGCACCCCCCTGGGAGCCGGCTCCAGGTGGGTTAGGCCTTATGGAGACCTTCCTTCTCAGCTCCCACACCTGGGAAGTCACCAGATGTACTGGAAAGAGTATGAGTTTCGATTTGAGTCCCCCAGTCTAGCCTTTTGGCCTCTGTGCCTCATCTGTAAAATGGGAATAATAAGACCTTCCTTAAAGGGATGGGTTAAGGGGACTGTCACCTTGCCACTATGTTATAGTACCTCCCCCTTTCTGAGTGAGTCCACCTCTCTCCTCCCTCACTTCCAGTGCACCTACATTGAAGTGGAGCAGGTATCGAAGACGCACGCTGTGATCCTGAGCCGCCCTTCTTGGTTGTGGGGGGCCGAGATGGGTGCAAATGAGCATGGTGTCTGCATTGGCAACGAGGCAGTGTGGACCAAGGAGCCAGTTGGAGAGGGGGAGGCCCTGCTGGGCATGGATCTGCTCAGGTGTGGGTCCCACCTCCCTCATCTCCCTACGCACAAAAATCTTGGCCTAACTTTCAGCCTAACTCCATCCTACCCTTCTTTAAGCCTGGTTCTCAGGCACCTCTTTGTCTCTGTCCCTTTTAACTCTCACACCCTCACCTGAGAAGCTGCCCCTGCCCCCTTCTGGCACCACAGTCTGACTACCCACCCACTGTCATTGAATTGATTTAGACCCATAGGAACCCTATAGCGCAGAGAACTGCTTCTTCCCATTTCCAAGATTATAAATCTTAATGGGAGCAGACAGTCTCATCTTTCACCCAGAGTGGGACTGGATGTTGTTGTTAAATCCCATTGAGTCGTTTCCAACCCATAGCGACCCTGTGTAGGGTTTCCAAGGAGCAGCTGGTGAGCTTGAACTGCCAACTTTGCAGTTCAACCTGACTTTTCAATCTGGTGCATTAACCCACAGCACTACACCAGGACTGGATAGAAGCCCCTAAATGTGGCCACCTGTGACCTTAGAAACAAGGCAATGGTTTAAATACTGTTTTCAATAGAAGTAAATATTTTTCTCAAATGAAATCTCATATGGAGTGCCAGTTTATAAAGCCAATA
Source organism: Chrysochloris asiatica (assembly GCF_000296735.1). Classification (NCBI taxonomy): domain Eukaryota; kingdom Metazoa; phylum Chordata; class Mammalia; order Afrosoricida; family Chrysochloridae; genus Chrysochloris; species Chrysochloris asiatica. The sequence goes on from NW_006408525.1 coordinate 23,151,575, forward strand.
AAACATCTGACTGAAGAGGGTTTGAGGGCTCAGGGCACTGTTCTCTCTGAAACCATGTCCAGAGATATGGAAACCACTGGCATATCGTGCTTAACATGATCAATGCCAACGGACTTGCTGCGTGAGTTAGGCTAGCTGCCTAACCTCTCTGGGCCTTTTTTTGTCCACTGGAGTTTGTGGAGTCACTGATAGCCCCATGGTCCTTCTGTCCCCTGGCCCTCTCTCTTTGCAGACTGGCTCTAGAGCGGAGTAGCTCAGCCCAAGAAGCTTTGGACGTGATCACAGGCTTGCTGGAGCGCTATGGGCAGGGGGGCAGCTGCCGGGAGGATCCCACACCATTCTGCTACCATAACACTTTCTTGCTGGCTGACCGAACTGAGGCGTGGGTGCTGGAGACAGCTGGGCGTCTGTGGGCGGCCCAGAGGATCCCAGGTAAGAGGCCTGGTCCTGGGGCTTGCCTCCCAGAGGTGTTCCCCCTGTACCAGCCTTGAGGGGGTGGGAGAGGTGGTGGCACAGGGAGAGGCCCCAGTCCAGGAGCAAACCTTATGGGATGACTGGGATGTCCAGGGAAGTGGGCCCATTCAGGACTTCACCCCTTTCACTTGGACTTTCTGCTTCAGTTTGCTGCTGCTTTTGGGAAGCCTTCCTGGGAGTTCCTGGGGGGTCCGATTTCCCCTAACATGTAAGCAGGCACCTCTTTTTCATTGCTCTCACCACATTGAGCTTCCTATGATTTTTGAAATGGCTTTTGTTCCTTCTCCCTGCGCCTCCTCCACACTTAGGCTCCAGGAGGGCAAATCTGTTTCCTTCACAGTCATGTTCTCAGCATCTAACCCAGTGCTTGGCACATCCTAGGTGCTCAACAAATATTTTGGATGAATCAATGAACCATGTTCCTATCTCCTCCATAGAGGGGGCCCGGAACATTTCCAACCAGCTGAGCATTGGCACAGACATCTCGGCTGAACACCCCGAGCTGCGGGCCCAAGCCCAGGCCCAAGGCTGGTGGAATGGGCAGGACACCTTTCACTTCGCCCAGGTCTTCTCCCTGACCCAGCAACCTGTACGCATGGAAGCTGCCAAGGCCCGCTTCCAGGTTGGCCAGGAGCTGCTGCGCCAACAGCAAGGTTCATTGAGTGGCTGAATTTAGTGGGGTGTGGGGGTCAGCCAGTCTCCCCTCCCTCGATTTCTGGGGGCTTGGTATGTAGCTGGAGGACCCCAGCTCTCCTGCTTGGCAGGGGGCATCACAGCGGAGGTGATGATGGGGATCCTCAGGAACAAGGAGAGTGGCATCTGTATGGATTCTGGAGGCTTCCGCACCACGGCCAGCATGGTGTCCATCCTGCCTCGGGACCCTACACAGCCCTGTGTCCACTTCCTCACAGCCACGCCAGACCCCTCCAGGTGAGGGTGGGGGTGACTGGGAGCCTGTACCAGTCAGGGGAGGAGGGATATGATATGCCTCAATTCTGTGTCCCATTAGGTCAGTGTTCAAACCTTTCATCTTCGGGGTGGGCGTGATCCAGACCCCGCAAGTGCTGTCCCCCACTTTTGGAGCACAGGATCCTGCTCGGACCCTGCCCCGATTCCAGACTCAGGTGGATCGAAGACATACCCTCTACCAGAGCCACCAGACAGCCCTGGGGCTGATGGAGAAGAACCAGGTAACCTCTAGGGGTTACCTGGGGAGATGACTCGCTTCCCCTCCCCAAAGGGAACTCTGGAAACAGCAGAGGAGTCTGGGAGGGGCTTGGAAGGGGGATCTTCCCTTCAAATCTAGGACACCCAGAAGACTGCCTGGTGGTCTGTCCTTTGTCCTGCGTGTTTGAGTGATTCCCCCAGCACCCTGAGGGAAGCCTGTCCCCAAGACTGGTCTCTGCCTTCCCTGCAGGCTCAGGGGCAGCAGCTCTGGCAGAAGCAGCAGGCTCTGGAGCAGGAAGGTCTGGAGGCTGTCAGGAGGCTACTGGCAGGCCAGCAGACACTGCCACTCCAGGAGTGGGGTGGGCTCTTCCAGACCTTCGTGGAGAGGGAGAGCCAGGTATATGCCTAAGCACCTCAGCACCTCAGCACCTCCTGGCCTGGGGATTGGCAGTGGGCTGGCAGTGGGCTGTTCCTTCATACCCCTCAACATTGTCCTGGAGTGGCCAGCTTAGCCTTTGCCTTAATAAAAGTGTCTTGTGTTCTGTGAACTTGATCCCAGGTGCATGGGGATGGGGGTGGGGGGAGCACACTAGAGCAAAGGGTAACCCTGAGCTGGTCAGTGATCCTTGGTGGTCTCAGGTGATGGTGACTGGGTGGTGAGGCTGGTGGAGGGCACCTGTAAGGAGCGGGGAGAGCTTCCTGCAGCAGGTGTGTGTGAGTTCAACGCCCAGCACAACAGTGGCTACTTCTTGTTGTTGTGATGTGCCGTGGAGTCGGTTCTGACTCATAGTGACCCTGTACAGGGTTTCCAAGGCTATAAATCTTTATGGGAGCAGAAAGCCTCATCTTTCTCCTGCCGAACAGCTGGTAGTTTTGAACTGCTGACCATTAGATTAGCAGCCTGATTTGTAACCACTACGCTACAGTGACTACTATTAGGGGGAGAATTGAAACCTCAGGCTCTGGTTCCTGGCCTTGAGCTTAGGAGGCCACTCCCAGGACGTGTCCCTGAACTCAGGCCCACTGTGAGATGGCATCTTCTACAAGGTGGTGCCCACCTCTTGCAGTATACACACGCACACCACACACACGCACACACGCCAGGTGGGGGCCCTGAGAAGGCATGCCTAAAAACTTAGAAACTTGATCTTCAAAGCTTTGTCTTTTCTGTGGCTGTTTCCCAATGCCAATCATGATGGCTGTCCCTGAGATGCCCCCAGTGACACCAGAGACCTAGTCAAGGCTCAGAGACACTTTATTAGGGATGGGCTCCTGAGAGCACTGGGATGTCCCATCAGCATCTCCCTCCCTCATTCCTGTGGCTTTGCTGATAGACAGGTCACACTTTATTTCTTGATTTTCTTGGTCATAGTTTTGGTTGTGCTGGGGACCCTAGTCAGGGAGGCTTTGGGGGCTGTGGCTGCCCTGGCTCCCTTCCTTGTCTGGGCAGGACCTTTCTGGCCCAGGGAGGCCAGATTGCCAGGTTTCTTGGTGGCGGATGTCTGTGGCAAGGAGGCGGGTTCAGTCTTCTTCCCTTGCCTGGGAGGGAAAAGCGGGCTGCTGTCCCTGGCCATGAGCTCCTCAGGCGGCCGGGGGAGGTCTGTGAGCGTGAGCTGTGTCTCCAGTCTCAGGAGGTGCTCGGTCAGGGCTGCTTGCTGCCTGTGCTTCTTATGCCTGATTATTTCCTGCTCCAGGTCCTTGAAGAAGCCTGGGAGGGCCCAGAGTGGTAGAGGGGCCCCAGGCTCAGTGAAAAGGTTCCTGGCTGACCCCCCTGAACACATCCGGCCTCCTGTCTCTAGTGGGAAGGGTCTGAGTTACCTGCATCCCTACCGCACCTGTACCGTCCACCACCTCTGGACAAATGCTGATCTGTACTTGGGACCACCATCTTAAGCTTCATACTCCCTGCGCCCTCCCCTGTCTCCTGTCCCCGCCACCAGGGCAGGGGTGGGCTCTGGTAGGCTGGATCACCTTGCTCTGAGCAGAACGGGCCACTCAGCTCCGGGAATTCCTCATCTTCATCATCGCTGGAGGTTTTCTCCTCATCCGAGGCCCAGCGCTCAGGCACAGGCTGTCCATCTAGGTCCAGGAGCAGTGGTAGAGCTCTTGTCACCAGCTCCCTGCAGGGTGAAAAGAAGAGCAGTCACCCAGGAGGGTCTCTCTGGATGGGGAGTCTGGAGGAATATGAAGACACAGTCCCAGTTCCCTAGTCCCAGGTGTGGTGGCTCACAAGCTAGATGATAGTGACGGGGCCTGTGGCCACCCTGTAAGGGCTAAGGGCTAAGGGCTAGGATTGTGGAAAGGGGCAGACTTGAGCTGAGGTGGGAGAGGAGAAGGTGCCCCAGGTTTGCAGGTGGAGAGAAAGCCTTTTTTCTCACCTGTAGCCATTCTGCTTGGTACAGCTGTTTCCGGTCAGGTTGAGGATGAGAAGGCTCTGGGGAAACTCATCTGCATACACCAATGCAAGGGGCAATGAGCTTACAGCTATCTTCCAACCTAAGTGCCCCTTTGCACAGCACCCTGGAGAATGTGTGTGGGGGTGGGGCAGGCAGAGAAAAGGGAGGCCCCCTGTAGGACTCATTCTCTGCGTCAGGGCAAACGCACGCCTACCCAGCTTCAGTGTTTCTATCAGGTTCTCAGAAAGGTCCAGAAACTGGAGGTATGGGAGGTCGAGAAGGTTTTCCACCTGCTTGATGCGGTTTCCTGCCAGAGACAGGAAGCTGTAGGAGGAAGAGAGGGGGCAGAAACACAGCTGAATCACAGAGCAGCTGGAGAAAGAGGAGGTAACCAGGTGCCTGGGTTCCCTGCTAGGCAGCTAGAAGACCAGTGGCCCTCTGGGGATGAAAGAAGCAGAGCTAGTCTTAGTGAACCAAGGAGCCAGGCTTGACGAAGTCTGAGGCAGTTCCTTGGGTGTTGCGGGGTTTCCCACCCCTCCCCTGCCCTACATACCGCAGTGAGGGGATGCAGGCCAGGTTCTCAATCTGCTGGATCTTATTCTGCAGGAAGAAATCAAGATGGGTAAACCAAGCTGAGGTCAGCTTTTGGGAGGGACAAGGGTCCCAGGTCATCTACTTTTGCAGTTAGAGAAGTACCATTCTGGGAATGGTCAGCGCACTCCTTGAAATGGTCATCACTGCCTTTGGGTTGATTTACTTTGTCCAGGTGACTGGATAAGGGTGTAAACTTAGGGTTGGCTAAACTTAAGTATACTGTTCTGACCAAATAACCAAAGAGTAATCTAGGAATCAGAGAAGGAAATCAAGTGACAGGGAAGTGAAAATGGCCTTGGTGCCTTGCACACTGGGAGGGAACAAAGATCATATATTAATTTGATTTCTAAAGGAAAAGTGAAGAAAGTTGGTGATATGCAGCCTGGAGAAGGCTAAAAGCCAACTAACAAGAAATAGCCCTCATGGTTCTGAAAAGTACAAAAGAATCCTCTTAGTTCTTTCTTCCATCTTCTTCAAAATAGAAAATGGGCTTGAGCTATAAACACAAGAATTTTAGGGTAGACACAAGAAATCTAGACCAAGACAAGTGTAGGATACAATAAGAGTGATTCAAGAGCCTGTTCAGGATTTATTCTTGGGGGATGGGGGAATCTTTCAACTCAGGAGAATTCCCGATTCAACTTGGGGTATTTAAATGAAGGTCAGCTGGCCCAAACCATCAGGGAATGAACAAGATGGTCAGGTCCTAATAACTCCTTTCAGATTGCTGTTATTAAAGTGCCATCCAAGTTGGTTCTGACACATAGCGACCCTGTATAGGGTTTCTAAGGAGTGACTGGTGGGTTTGAACTGCCAGCCTTTGAGTTAGCAGTTCAGTGCTTATCCTACAGCATCACAACAGGACTCTAATCCTTTCAGATTTGTTGTTAGGTACTGTAGTGTTGGTTCTGACTCAGCGACTTTATGCACAACAAAACGAAACAATGCTGGGGTCTGGGCCATCCTCATAATGGCTATATTGGGCCCATTGCTGATGCCACTGTGTCAATCCATCTCGTTGGGGGTCTTCCTATTTTTCAATGACCCCCCACTTTATCAAGCATGATATCCTTCTCCAGGGACTGGTCTTAGATAGATTAAAGGAGTGGTGTGGGGAGGCGGGAGGCAAAGGATAGAATGGAGAGCAGGGAGGCGAGAAGTTACCGATTGCAGATAGAGGCTGTGAATATTCTGGAGGCTCTCTAAATTTTTGATAAAGGTAATCCCCTCCCGGTCCAGGCGGACAGTCTGCAGTTCAGCAAGGGTGTGAAACCTGGGAGAAAAGTTGGCAAAGTGGTGTCACTGGATGCCATTTCTGTGGTCTCTTAGCCAGAAGATGGGAAGTGGGCAAGTGTTTCAGAGAGGGTTAGATGGCTGAGTGATTTTTTTTTTTTTAATTTGTGATAAATATATAGACAACAAAAACATTTGCCATTTTAACAAGATTCACATGTACAGTTCAGTGTTATATGTTCATGTTGTTCAACCATCACCATGAACCATTCCCACATTTCCCCATCACTCTTAACAGCAGCTCAGTGTCCCCTAAGTTGTTGAGGGATTTTGATCAGCAGGACATAACCACTGATTGCATGTGTGGAGTAAGTAAATCCACTCACTGCCATCGAGTCAATTCCGATTCATAGCGAGCCTTTAAGACAGACTAGAAGTGCTCCATAGGGCTTCTGAGGCTGTAAGTCCTGGTGTGGCTATGCAGGATAATGCACTGAAACAAGATTGGCGATTGAAAACCCACCAGCTGCTCCTCGGAAAATCTACACAGGGTCGCTATGAGTCGGAACCGACTAGATGGCACTTTACAATAAGTCTTAAGGAAGTAGACTGCCTCATCTTGTAAGAGTCTGGTGGATTGAAACCTCTGCTTTTCAAGTTAGAAGACCAACGCTTAACCCACTACGCCACGAGGTTCCTTGGAATAAGTAAAGAGGGTCACAATTTTTAAACCCCCACTCACATTTTCTCAGACAGATCATCGTCCTCAGGGAAGGTCAAGTTCCGCTTAGTGATAAGGGCTTCCGTGATGCAGATGCCCCCTTGCTCTGGACTCTGGGCAGGCTTAGCTGTGAAGAGGTGACACCAACTGTCACATTTTCTTATTCCTGGAAGCCAGAGCCCACGGTTGTCCAATTATTCTACCTACCATCCCACCTCCCTACTCACCTCCAGGCATGATCTGAAACTAAAAGTCCTGGGACAGCAGGGAAGAAAAGGGAGTGTAGTAACTCAGAAGGAGAGTGGGATGGTGGAACCCGGGATGTTAAAACAAAAGTAAATCAAAGTGTAAAGTCTGGGGTTTGAGGAATCTGGAGGGGCTTCGTTGGTAGCAACTGGAGCATTGTAATTAACTAGCGATGCGGACCCAAGGCAACGAACGAATAGGCAGTTCCTTGAGTTAGGGCGTTGTTGCTAGGAGACCGGACGCCAGGTGGGAAGGGGAGGGCAGGCTAGCAGTTGGAGGATTCAGCGCATGCGGATTACTGCTTCCGCCGGCGGATTCGCCCACTGCTTCCGGCCCCTGGGTTCGCTGCCCCACAATCCTTAGCTTCTTCCGTCTCCTCTCGGTACCCGTCCGTTCCTCCGGTGGCGATGGCCGTGTCCGTGGCTGGGATGCTGCGAGGAGGTCTCCTGCCCCAGGCGGGTAAGGAGCAGCCCAAGTCCTCCCGGACAAGATCCGGTCCGCCGGCTCTAACCCTCATCTCCCATCTTCTATTACAGATTCCTTTAATCTCCAACTCTGACAGTTCCCGTTAACCCCTGACCCCAGTAGACAAGATCTCCGACCACTTTACCCCATACGGTTTCCTACGATCCCAGTAACAACAACAGTATTTGATCCTTACACCCTAAACTGTCTCTCTTTGAGTTTCACTAAACCTTGCCTATCCCCAGAGTTGCCTTTGTTTGGACAAGAGCCCTTCCCCACCTCAGCGACACCTGTGAGAGCCAGAGCTCAGTGGGACTACCTTGTTATTCCGGGTCTCGAAAGTTTTCCGCCGTTGACAGAATGAAGCGTAACACTTTTTAATCTCTTGTTTTAGTAAAAAATGTTTGAATGTTCCTTCTCTGTCAGGTTTCCGTATAGGTTCCAATTTTTGAAGCTTTTATGGTGCTTTCTTTTTAGTCCTAGTTGTTGTTGTTATGCGCCGAGGAGTCGGTTCCGACTCATAGCGACCCTGTACAGGGTTTCCAAGGCTGTAAATCTTTACGGGAGCAGAAAGCCTCATCTTTCTCCCGCGGAAAAGCTGCTAGTTTCGAACTGATGACCGTGAGGTTTGCAGCCCGATTCGTAACCACTACGCCTAAATAACACTTTTTGGACCTTCCCTCCTCCCTCTGCAAAGCAGGTTTCCCCTGCTAATCTCTGTCTTGCTCCTGTTTATTAACTCCTTAGCCCCTATCAAGGTATGTAATTTTGCATTTGGTTATTCGCTTTCCTTTTCTGATTGTCAACTCCAAAAGGGCACAACTGGAGTCCTGGTGTGGCGTTGTAGGATAAACACTGGACTGCCAACTGGAAGATCGGTGGTTCAAACTCACCAGTCACTCTTCAGAATCCCTGTAAAAGGTCACTGTGAGTTGGAACCTACTCAATCAACGACATGTTCATTCAGCATGGCCAGCAGGTGGCACGGGTCTGACATTAGCAGGCGTGCCATAGATTATTTGCTGAATGAATGAATTAGAGCACTTAATTTAAGCCAGGCACTGTGATAAATGTGTTTACACGCATGATCCATTTAAATCTTAAAAGAGGAAAGCATGATTATGTCCTGGTGTGGCGCTGCAGTTCAAGCTCACCAGCCACTCCTTGGAAACCCTATACAGGGTTACTCTGAGTCAGAAATGACTCCGCGGAAACACAGAAGAGGAAACCATGGTTCAGAACAATTCAGGGCTGTACCTAAGAAGTGGCATGAGAGAGATTGCAATCTGTTTCATCTAGCTCCAGAGTGTATGCTTTTAAAAGTTCTGTTTTATGACCATTGGCAATAAGCCTCTGTGCCGGCAAATCTTCATGGTCTCCATGTGTTAGAGCCACTTTCTAGTGGAACCTTTTCCTGCAATCCCATCCTATCCTTGGAAAGGACTGAAAGTGGGACGCTTCAGCCTTGGCTGTTGTGTTAAGGACAAAGGGATCACTTTTGCTCAGGAGTTTCAAGTCGCTTTTTTGTTTTCCGCGGAGTGCTCTCTAGCTGAAGGTTGTGATCCAGAAGAGGAGGAGGAAAGGGAGACTCATTTGGGGGAGCTGTAAAGGTTATGTGATTCCCCCCCCCTCCCCCCCCAAATCATGGGAGTAGAATTTAGAGCAGTGGTTTTGAAACTTTTGAGTGCATCTCCTGGAGTGCTTGTTAAAACACTGTATATCCCCAGAGTGCCTGATTCAGGTGTGTTTCCAGGTCATGCTGATGTTGCTGGTCTGGGACCACATTTTGAGAACCATTGGCTTAGACCAAGGGGTGACAAACGATGGCAGGGCTAGCCACCTGTTTTTGCTGATAAACTTTTATTAGAACACAGACATACCTACTTGTTTGCATATTGTGTATGGCTGCTTTTATACTAGTCACATAGCTAGGTAGTAGTAACAGATTGTATAGCTCCCAGACTTCAAACATGTACTCTCTGGCCATTTAAGAAAAAGTTTGTGCACCCCTCCCCCCATTTTTATGTTTTCAAAATAATTTCTCTGTGATCTCAATTTTTTTCCTTTCATCTCTGCACATAAAGATAGACTGGAGGGCTAGGGTTTTCCAAGGACCAAGTGATAGATAGACTTAGATTCACCCATTCAGAGAAAAGATGAAATTTGAGAAGTCAGGGTTTCTGGCAGGAAATTTCTTGTCCAGCTCTGCTGAGTTCTGTGAGCCGTGGTTGTATCTGCCAAGAGAGTCTACTCTTTTTCTGTGGAAAACTAGGGTCTCTAGGAGGCTCTGTCTCAGCTACATTGCCATCTCCCCTCCTAGGCCGGCTGCCCACCCTCCAGACTGTCCGCTATGGTTCCAAGGCTGTTACCCGCCACCATCGTGTGATGCACTTTGAGCGGCAGAAGCTTATGGCTCTGACTGAATATATACCGCCCAAACCTGTCATCAACCCAAGATGCCTGTCACCTCCACCCAGCCCTCCCCAGGAGGTAAGATGGACAAATGGGTGGGCAGCATTTGGTAGGGGGATGGTGGTTTCAAATGATCTAGTGAAGCAGGGTTTGAGGCCATCATCTCTCCACTTCCCTACTGTGAGCCCATGGTCCACACCCACTGTTAAGTTCATTTCAAGTCAGAGTGACCCTGTATAGAGTTTCGGAGGCTATAAATCTTTACAGGAGCAGAAAGCCTCATCTTTCTCCAGCAGAGTGGCTGGTGAGTTTGAACTGTCCACCTTATGGTTAGCAATTCAGTGCTTATCTTACAGCTCTACCAGGATTCCTTGACCCCATGGTTCAGGTACTTTAAATTAAAATCTGCACACAGGAAAGATGGAGGTAGTGGAGGACACTGAAAAGAGTGCAAGAGTTTAGAAAATGAGTAGAGGTAAATACTGCTAACTGATGCTGCCTGGAAGAGATTGCAATCATTGTTAAGGACATGAAGTGTATGATTTGTTGAATGTGGGACTGATGATCTGTTCTGTAAACCTTCACTCAATTCACAATAAAATGTTAAAAAAAAAAAAAACAACTCTTGATTTTGTATTGGCTTTTGGGCTCTGTGAATCAAAAAGGTCCACTGAATTTGCTTAGTTCGTTACTTGTCTCCAAAAAAGGTCTGTGTGAAGCTGCCCAAGCAAATGTGGGCAGGGCAGAGTATCTTTCTTGCCCTAAAAGGCATTGAAGCAATCACAGTTTTCTGGAGGAACGATAAGGCTTTTTTCTGTCCTTAAGGAAAACAAACCAGAAAGTCCAGTAGAGAATTGGTCACTTTAATGATGGATCCTGTTATTGTAAGTACCTAATAAATTGTAGTTTTCTGAGTGTCTCTTGGTGTTCGAGGACTAGTTCGCTGTTCTCCCCATAGAGGCTAGAAGTTGGGTAACTGAGCAGCAACTGTAGCCCGAGGGGTTTGGGTCAGATGTCAGATACTGATGAAGCCATGATGTAAGTCATTCGGCAGCAGTCCCTCCAGGACTAACAGAAGAAAGCAGAGCTGTCTTAAATGAGCCCTAGAGGGGCAGGCTGTGGAGCAGTGCTTACCAAACCACATTTGGTGGCTGGGACTCTTTCAGCAGGACTTAGCTCTTCCCTTCCTATACGTGATTAACAGCCTCTCTTCCTCCTCCTACCCCCCAAGCTCAGGCAGAAGTCATTGGAGAGAATTTTCCCAGTAGCCATATGTAGCTACTGAACACATGAAATGAGGCAAGTGTGACCGCGGCACTGAATATCTAATATATGTAATTGTTACTAAGTGGAAGTAGCCACTTGTGACCAGTAGCCACTATGTTGGGCAGAGATGATGTGAAGCCGAGCTTTAACACAATAATGAGTCTTCCATCATTGAAACTCATGTATCTTAATATTTCCATGAAATTCTGCAAAGATCACCATGAATTCCAGGTGTTCTACTGTCTAAATAAATTTTAGCATCATTACTTTTGGGGGGGGAAATCTCTTAAATGGTGTTTGTAGAAGTTAGTGAATATGTTCCTGAGTCCACAAATTCTGAACTTTGAGAAACACTTTAAATAAAATGAAGTCTTGTTTTGTGAAAATGTCTCAACTTTTAATGAATACTATAGCAGAGTTGTCTTGTGTCTGTAATTGGCAATACAATTCAACATGAGTACAATGTAAGGGAGATTGAAGTAATTTGGACAATACCATTGTCAAGTAATATTGACTAGGGTAGATGCTGACTGTCCAGGGAGGCTGAATGTTCTCAGGAAAACTCTGCTCTAAAGGGGTGTGGTTAGCTAGTGTAAGCAGAAAGCTTGGGAGTGAAAAGTCTAACATGTCTCAGAGAACCAGGGTCAGCTGTCCTACCTGTTCCCGATGCATGTTGGGCATCACTGGACATGTGTGTGTAAGGGGTACAAGGAGGAGAGAGGCAGCTTATGCCCTGTGGCTGTCCATTCCTGACTTTAGGAGACAGGCCTCATCCGGCTGCTCCGACGGGAGATAGCAGCTGTTTTCCATGACAACCGAATGATCGCCGTCTGCCAGAATGTGGCTTTGAGTGCAGAGGACAAGCTCCTTTTAAGGCACCAGCTGCGGAAACACAAGATCTTGATGAAGATCTTCCCCAGCCAGGTAGGCAGTGGGCCCTCTGGCATGGGTAGCCTGTGTTCTCCCCAGCCCCCAGCATCTGCTCCCTAGACGTGGCATTTCCTAATCTTCTCTCTACAAGCAGCCCTCTAGTCTCTGGTGCCTACGCTGCAGATAGAGTGTGAGGAGACCCCTGGGGTTGCTCCCTCAGCCTGAGACCACTTGTGACCGTTCCTCCCTCTCCTCCCCAGTAAGCCATTCTTTTCTGCTATTCCAGGTTCTGAAGCCCTACCTGGAGAAATCCAAGTACCAGAACCTGCTGCCCCTGTTTGTGGGGCACAATATGCTGCTGGTCAGTGCAGAGCCCAAAGTCAAGGAGATGGTTCGGATCTTGAAGAGTGTGCCTTTCCTGCCACTGCTAGGTGAACAAGCAGCACTGTCAGATGAAGGGGTGCCGGGGGAGCAGGTGCCTCTGCAGCCTGCTACCATATGCTAGGCTGTCTGGGTAGAACCATGGACATCCTTGGAGGAACAGCCTTTTCACACATGGGGCCTAAGTCGCCATCACTGCTGAGGGCTGACTGGCACTCAGACAGCTGTGTTAGTCTCACACTACTGACGTCACCTCTACACTTTAGGGAAGACTAGAGAAGGTGGGAGGAAGATGTCCTGGGCACTGTGGGCAGAGGAAGTTGAATACTGGTGTTAGTGGGTGCTGAGACCTTCCCAGATGAGGATACTGAAAACAGCCCAAAGAAAGAACAGTAAGCAGTGTCCCCCTGACTTCCCTGATGGGAAGATATACTGGAGGGGCTTATTCCAGAGAATACTGAGTACCTCCCCGGCTGTTCGCATTTATAAGGTCTGTGTGTGATGAGCTCCTCACAAGTGCACACATGCACTCATTCCATGATTCCTCAGTAAAGTTTGGGAAACACTGACCTAGTCAGACTTGGGGCCAGGTGGCACATGTTATGCAGAGGTTTTTGAAAGAAAGTATTAAGGGAGGAATTGGGGCCACATGGGAACCAGTATTCCAGGGAAGGCTGGGATGCGGAGAATGGTGAGGAACTTCCTAGGGTTGCAACATCATTTTCAGACAAGAAGGGCATTTGTGGGGAGCCCAGCTGACCCTAGCTTCTTCTAGGTGGCTGCATTGATGACACCATCCTCAGCAGACAGGGCTTCATCAACTACTCCAAGCTTCCCAGCCTGGCCGCGGTGCAGGGGGAGCTGGTAGGAGGACTCAGCCTCCTGATGGCCCAGACTCACTCTCTGCTTCAGCACCAGCCCCACCAGCTGATTGCCTTGTTGGATCAGTACGTCAGACAGCAACGTGAAGGGAACTCCATCGAACCGGCTAATGGGAAGCTGGACCTTCCTGACTCTGTTCCGGATTCATAGCCTGTTATTCCCAGTCCTGCCATAAAGACTCTCTGACTCTTATCGAGTGTGCTGTCCTTCCTCAGAGACGTAGAAGGATGTGGGACAGGGAGGGGCTTCCACTTACAGTGCAGAGGGATTCCAGTTTCCAGCAGAGACTGTTTACGACTCTGCTTGTTCTTTGCTTTTCTGAGTTTAGGACATGATAGAAGCAAAGCCCATTTCAGATCTCCAGGCCCAAGGCAGAGATGCTGAAAAGATGAAGATATTGCCCTCTGCCTCCTTGTCACTTGCCCCTAGCTGTCAGTGTCCCCCACCCCAGCCTACCCTCTTCTGAACACAGCTCAGTTGAATAATGTGCTAACAGTGGCATCTGTTAAGAGCCTTCTGTGTGCCTGGCACCAAACACTTTATGTGTTTTAGTTCCTTCATTCCTCACCAGGTTATTCCCATTTCACAGAGGAGATAATGAAGGGCCAGAGACCTTAATTGTGAGGCACATGGTCATGCAGTTAGTAAGTGGCAGAACAGGGAATTGAACCAGGGTGTCTGCTTCTCAAGACCTCTGCCCTGAATTTCTCCACTAGCCCGTCCTCATGAGAGTCCCAGAGTGGGTCCCCAGTGTGCTCGGCGATTAATTCTCTGCTCGTGATCTGTGCCATGTTGTGAAAGATGCTGGGAGCTCTGCCTGGTAATAAAATGAAATATCATTAACTTGCTGCTTCTAAGCTTATCCTCTATGCAGATTTATTCTCAGGGTGATCTCTCAATTCTGACTCCCCACTTCTCTTCCTAGAAAATCTCTTCCCTTTACTTTCCTCTGTCACGCCCACAAATGGCATGTCTTTTTTGTTGAGAATATACACAGCAGAACTTGGTATACCAATTCACTTTCTACGTGTACTATTAAGTGACACTGATCACATTCTTCAAGTTGTGCAAACTTTCTCACCCTCCTGAGCTGTTTCTCCCCCACTGACACTTATAGCCCCCGGAAGTTCCTCCCTAATCTTTTGAGTTGTTGTTGTCAGTTTGATCCCTTTTAGATGGTTAAGACTATTGTTTGGTCATGGGAGAGAGAGGAGGCTGTCTGCTCCTATCAGGATTTGTGGTTGTTAGGTGCCATTGAGTTGGTACCGACTCATAGTGACCCAATGCACAACAGAATGAAACACTGCCTGATCCTAGGCCAACCTCACTATTATTGCCACACTTGAGTCCATCGACGCTGCCACTTGGCCAATCCATCACTCTGGGGGGTCTTCCTCTTTTTCTCTGACCCTCCACCTTACCAAACATGATATCCTTCTCCAGTGACTGGTCCCTCCTGACAATATGTTCGAAGTATGAGAGACGAAGTTTGGCCATCCTAGCCTCCAAGGAGCACTCTGGCTGCATTTCATCCAACACAGATCTGTTGGTTCTTTTGGCAGCCCATGGCACTTTCAATATTCTCCTCCAAACCTTGGAAACCCTCAGGAGCAGTTCTTCTCTGACCTGTAGGGTGTCTGAGTTGGAACTGACTTGATGGCTGTGGACTTGGATTTTGGTCTTAGTTATTGTTTGGTTTAAGACTTCAGATCTTTTTGGGTAAATGTTTAAAGATTATCTTAGTACAATAGTTTTCAGGCGTTCATCCAGCCACTATGGCTTCAGGATAAACCAGCAAAAATTACAGCACTAGATTATCTTGAAACATTCTGGAGGAGTCTTCTTATGGTGCTGTAGGATAAAGCACTGGGACTGCAAGGTCGGGTTGAACCACAAGGTTGGCGGTTCAAACTCACCAGCTGCTCCTTGGAAACCCTATACAGCGTTGCTATGAGTTGGAACCAACTAGATCTCACTTAACAACAACATGGCTTCAGGAAGTCTGGGTTCCATGAGAGCAATGGGAACCTTTTAAAGGCAGCTGGTAGCTTTGCCCAGTAGCTAATGTATTTCAGCCAGGACTGAACAAAACTCCTGCTGTGTGCCGTCAAGTCAGTTTCTATTCATTGAGGACTCTAGGGTTTCTAAGGCTGTTATATGGAAGCAGAAAGCCTTATCTTTCTCCCTTGGAACCACTGGTGGATTCAAACTGCTGACTTGTGGTTAGCAGTCTAATGTGTAATCCACTGTGCTACCAGGGTGCCTTTAAATAAAACGAAGATTTTCTACTAATGGATTCTGGGGTAGATTCAAGCCAGAAACCTCATCTCAAGTCTTGACTCAGCAGCTCTTAGCAGGAGAAAAGTATATAATGGGAAGTCCATGCTGGACAGATCGGGGTGACCCAGGGAGATGGTGGGTCAGCAGTCTTTCTTGGACTTTGAGAATGCCACAGCTTCCTTCATTCTGGGTGTGTACCCCTGGCAGTCATGCTCTGAACTGTTCTTCTGTGGCCTGCCCAGCTCTGTGCCATGTGCCTGGGATGCTTAATCAATAGGAAGTGAGTTAAAAGGCTCTGGAAGCATCCGAAAGCCAGAGTCAGTCTGGCCAAGGCTGCCAACTCCTGCCTTCAAGAGCCCCTCCTGGCAAAGTCCAGCAGAGGTCCCAAATAAAGCAGAGAGCAGGTGTCCTCTATAAGGACCTTAAGGGGAAACCAAGTCCTGGATGGGGACCAGGTGGATGAGAAAGTCATCTAGGTCATTTCTAGGATCAAAGGAGAACCTGGCCTTCTGGCATGCTCAGATCTGTCCAATAGCTCATTTCTTTCCAGAAACTTGTTTAACTGCAGTTAACAGCTGCTTGTTTTTTCCACATTTATTTAAATGAGTTTCTCATCTTCCTCACCAGTTAAAATTTCATTGGAGCTGAATACCTGGCATTTAGCAGGCGCTGGGGTTTATTTTAATGCACAGGCACTTCCAGGGCCCCCCACATGGGGCCTGAGTTGGTGGGATGTTATACCATAAGCAGTGTCAGTGAGGAGTGGGGGGAGAAGGACTCCTGGGTGTCTCACAGTGACTGCGTTGCTGACTGCTCTTGGCAGTCTTCTGGCCCCAGAGGAGGTATCACACCCCTTCCCCATCAACCTGATACATGTGCTCGCTTCAGATTTTGCCATCTCTTCAGAATGTAAACCGAGCAGCACTAGTTAATAAAGAACTGGCTTTGAGCACTAACTGGGGTCTTGGCCACCATGGTCTGAATAAGCCCTTTACCACCATTGGCTTGAAGCCAGCAGCTTCCTGTCGTCTCTGCTCTACCTGAAACTGGTCCCACTGGGGATGGTGCCCCGGCTCCCGAGCCACATCAGGGCTGGTGGAGCCTGCTCAGTCCTGAGTCCTCCGGGGAGCAGGGGGGCAGAGCTGAGCGGCCGGCGGTGCTGGGCGGGAGGAGGGGACAGTGGAGAGGGAGGTGGGGAGATCCGGCTGGAGGGGAGGCTCCAACGTCTCCTTCCTTCCTGGTTCCTGCAGCAGCTGCTGCCACTGCTGAGCTCTGAAAGGAGGGAGCCGGCAAGTCGGAGACGGTGACTCAGAGGTGGAGCAGTGCACGGGCCAAGGAGCACTGGCGTCCATGGACCCTGGGGTAAGGGGCAGTGTGGCACAGCTGACATCTCCGGGAGGCGCCCACCTGAAGCTGGGCAGGTCTGTGCCTCCAGAGCCGGGCGGGAATAGAGGTGGGGAAGGCTGCTCACTTGTCACCTCGACCCCCACCTTCTTCCCGACCCCCACCTCCACCAGCAAGCAGTGTGAGGGACCAGGCGATCCACGGGACCAGCAAAAGGCCACAGAAATATCCCAACACTGGAAGAGTTTGGGAACTTTAAATAGCCAGAGGCAGGAGTTTCCACCTTGGGCCATCCTCTGGCAGCAGGGGCCCATCTGCCTTGCTCTCCCGGCCTCCCCTACTCCTTGTCCCCTCCTGTCCTTCACTCCTCAGGTGCTTGCTGGCTCCAGAAGGTAATCTGGGCTGGTCTTGCCCCTCCAGTCCCCTCCCCCTGCTCACACACACAGCCTCCTGCATTATTGATGGCCCTGGGAGCTGGGATGGCCGGGACTGGTGCCAGAGCCGTGGGCACTGCTGTGTGACTTGATCAGACCTTGCATGATCAGGGCTATCTCCTCTCCTGCCCAGTGTGTCCACCTGCCCAGTCTCCCACTCTCTCCAGGGGGGTGATACTTCTTAGGAGCCCCTCAGATTGGAATAGTAGAATGGGGAAGGTAAGACTTGGGGGCACTGAGAGTCCAAGTGAAAATATGGGGAGAGGCTTGATAGGAGACACAGGAAAAAACAGGTGCAGGCTCTGGGCTCAGTTTCCCCCTGTAGGAAATGGGAGCCAAAGAACTAGAGGATATGGAGAGCAATTGGTGTGGAGTTGGGGTGAAGGACCTGGGGAGACTCTGCAGGGCCGCCATGGCAGAGGTGTCTCCAGGCTGTGATGGGGGCATAGAGGGTCCTAAGGCACAGGCAGTGAGGCTGAGATCTTGCCTCTGACTCCCTGTCCTTTCTTGGAGCCTCTTCCTTCCCTCCCCTCCTCTCCTCTGCCTCACTTCTGAACACTCTCAGGGAGTCTTCCCAAGAAAGTTCTGTGTGTTTCCTGAAGCCCAGGCGTGTGTGCCCAAGGTGGGGCTGTGTGAACCTCTTGGCCTCTCAGCACAAGCCTGCTGGTGCAGTGGCTGTAGGGAGAGGGTGTGGACCAGGAGACCCACCCAGGACCAGGCCAGGCCAGCGGGAAGGCATGGCAGGTGCAGGGAAGACTGCTGGTGAACTCCAATCCCAGAGTGTGCAGGAGGGGTTTGGGGTGGGAAGACTGAAGGTGATGGCAGGAGCTGAGCCAATGGGCTGTCTCTCTTCCTTCAAGGGCCCCCTCCGGACAAGGTGACTTCCTTCCTCCCTCTTCTGCCCTGCTCTGAGTCTTCAGCAGGGAGCGGCCTCTCCCTTCTCCATGGACTTCCAAGAGAGGGACCCTCCCTCCCTGGCCGAGAGCACTCAGTCCTCAAAACCCAGCAGCACTCAGCAGGTCTGGGGAATGGGAGAGCAATGGTGGGGCCTAGCTTGGCCCACAGGGAGGGAATGGATGTGGTGGCCTCACTAGCCGCCTCACCGGCCCTCTCTGTGCTGGACTGCAGGCCCCTTCGGAGCTGTGGGAGGTGGTGGAAGAGCCTCGGGGCAGGCTGGAGGGTATCATGCCTGAGAGGCAGGAAGGCCACCTGCTCAAGAAGAGGAAGTGGCCCCTGAAGGGCTGGCACAAGGTAGGGCTGGCAGGGCTGACGGGGAATGGTGGGGGCGGGGGTATGGTGTGGGCAGGTGTGTGAGATGGAAATGGTAGGGGAAGCTGCAGGGCAGTACTGTGTTTGAGTAGAACAGTGTATGTTGTGGTTTCTCTCCTCCCCACACGCGTTCCTATCGGCCTCCTGGGTAACGTCACAGAGGTACTTTGTGCTCGAGGACGGGATTCTGCACTACGCAACTACTAGGCAAGATGTGAGTCGGGGCCTAGCCTCAGGACTGAGGGAGGAGTCTGGCCCCAGAATGCCTCAGGCAGGCCAGGGACACCTGGGGCAGACAGAGCAGGTCTGAATTCCAGGCCCACTAGTTGCTGCACGTGTAATCTTGGACACATGATTTCTCTGGGCCTCAGTTCCCTCATCTCTAAGGTGGGGAGAGTGGGAATGTGAGTGTGTAGAGTTGGTGTCATGCTAATAGAGATGGTACAGATCAAGCTGTCTGGCCAGCGACTGGCATATAAAAGGTACTCAAGAAAGGAGAGCTCAGTGGTCCTCGTCCTTGCCCCCCACGTCATGTTCTCTCTAAGACTACCTCAGTCTGGCAGATTTTTGAGGCTGGGAATATTTTCCCTGCTCTGTCTTCATAGAGCTGAGGATGTGACTTGATGTAGCAAGGTGACCTGTACCCAGCAGGGAGAGTGACAAGTTCCTACCAACACTGTGGCTTGAGAATGAGTGTGAGCTTGCTGCCTGACCCTTGAAACTCAGGGAAGTGATGACTTGTGGCTTGGAGCTTAAAACTAGTCCCCTCCACCTCAGATCACTAAGGGGAAGCTCCACGGCTCCATTGATGTCCGACTGTCTGTCATGTCGATCAACAAAAAGGCTCAACGCATTGATCTTGACACCGAAGATAACATCTACCACCTCAAGGTGATATCTGGGAACCAGTCTGACAGAGGGGACTGGGGCACACAGGAGAGGGTCGGTGGACTGTCCCTGAGTTTGACAAGCAGGTATTCCACTATATAAAACAGCCAATGGCAGATGAGCTTGTGCTGTTGGTTGTCACATGACCAGATGCAGAGCTGAGTGTTCAACCTTCCTGAGAGGGGGACTTTACATGAACTGGGGGCTGCAGGGAGAAGCCTTGCTTGCCTGGGCATCAGAGCCCTGACTTCTTGTCCCTGGAAAGCAGTTGCTTCTTCCATGCATCCCTTCCCCTCTTTTCTCTTTTATAGATCAAATCCCAAGATATGTTCCAGAGCTGGGTGGCCCAGCTTCGTGCCCATCGCCTGGCCCAGTGCCTGGACATGCCCCACGGCCCACTGCCTGGCAACACTCACCGGAAGGTCAGATGGTCCTGGGGGCAGGGACAGGTGAAGTGGTGACTTAGGGTGGTGGCTGTGGGGAGCTTGGGCACCAGCCTTCCTGACCCTCAACTCACTGCACAGGCTACTGGTGGTCAGCTTCCCACAGTGGGGAGCACTTCGGCCCTACCTGGAGTTGGACCTCGGGAGAAGGTGTCTTCCTGGCTGAGAGACAGTGATGGGCTAGACCGCTGCTCTTATGGTGAGGGGCTGGCCCAGTGCACTGTTGGGTCTAGGTGCATTAGTGGTCACAAAGCAGGGGCATGCTAACTCTATCCCTGCCTTTGGGGAGGCCCTTTCTGATGGGGGAAACACAGCCTCTGCCTCTAAGCTGATAGGTGGGCTCTGGCCTTCCCCTGGGAGTCCCAGTCTTAGAGGAGGGCAGGGCTCGGGCCTTCAGCCACAGACTAGATACTGGATTCACAGAAAAGAAGATACTGGATGTCAACACAGGGCCTGGAGTGGAGCCAGGGAATGGGTGTGCTCTAGAAGCTTGGGTCCTGGAGTAAGGCCTGTGTGAGGGGAGTGGAGATTACACGTGATCTGTAGTTGGAGGGGAGGATTGGATGCAGGCACTCGCAGGAAGCCAGGTACAGCCAAACTAAAGGGTGTGCACTGCATCGGGGGTGGGAAGGCACTGCCAGGATTTCCTGGCTGCTCAGTGAAATCTTTGGAGGAGGAAGGAAGGGAGAGACCAACTTTGGGGTACTCTGGCTGGTACTGGGAGATAGACTTCCTCATCTGCTCTCTACCCAGAACTCTCCAAATGTCAAGGGAAGCTTCAGGAACTACACCGACTGCTTCAGAGCCTGGAGTCCCTACACCGGATCCCATCGGCCCCTGTGATCCCCACACACCAGGTAGGGCCTGGATGGAGGCAGGTCCCACCAAGGCCTCAATCCCACTTGCTGCCTTCATCCCCATCCCTTGTCTGGGACAGTCATGGTCTTCTCTAGGACCTGCCAAGTTGCCTTTCTGCCCCTTTGTCCAAACTCTCCTTCGGAGCAGCTCCTTCCTCCTGGCTCAGGCATCTGCCACCATGTTGGTCTTCCCTTTGGGGCTGTCTGCCCTTCCCTCACCTTGAGAGTGAAAGTCCCACACCTGCTTTGCCAGGCCTCTGTGACGACCGAGAGACCCAAGAAAGGAAAACGGACCAGCCGCATGTGGTGCACACAGAGCTTCGCCAAAGACGACACCATTGGGCGGGTGAGGTGATGCCCCAAGGTGCTGCGGTGGGGTGCCCCGAAGGAAGATGACACTCTAGAATCCTCACCCCCCACTACAGGTTGGTCGTCTCCATGGCTCTGTTCCCAACCTATGTCGCTACCTGGAGTCCCGGGACCCCTCAGGCCCTCGAGGACTGCCACCCCAAGACTATGGCCATCTGCAGCGCAGTTTCTGGGCCTTGGCCCAGAAGGGTGAGTATGTGCTAGAGGGGCGGCCAGGGAAGTCAGGTGGGAGAGGCGATGAGTCTGACAACCTGCTGTGTGCCCCCAGTGCACAGCTCCCTCAGCAGCGTGCTGGCCGCACTCACCGCGGAATGGGACCGACTCAGGGACCTGCCCCCGGGCTCAGAGCTCTCAAGGATGGGGGTGAGGCTAGGGGAACTGGGTGACTTTGGGAGAGAGGGTTTGAGGCTCAGCAATGCAGGCCTGGGGGACTGAGGGAAGACCTGGCTTGGAGCAGGGAGGCCTGGCAGAGGCTGTCTCTGTAGGTGGGGAGGCCCCCTCCTCCTGGCACCCGCCCCCTCACCTCTCCCTGTAGGTCTCTGAGGCTCCAGCTGGCCAGAGGCGCATGCATTCACTATCCATCTCCTCAGACACCACTGCGGACTCCTTCAGTTCCCTCAACCCTGAAGAGGTGAGGAGCGGTGGACTGTCAGACCATTTCTCCTGGGCCTTCTTTCTAAAGCAAAGCTATAGCCTGGTGGTGGTGAGGGGAACAGGCAAGGTTGGCTTCCAGCCCTGAAGCAGACCCCACAGATCTGAGCTCCATCCTATTCCCTGGCATCATCACCTCAGCGGCAGCATCCTGCTCAGTCCTCACCCACGTACAGCACACGTTCACTCCTAATTCAGAGTCCAGTCCTGTTCTTCTGCATCAGTAATAGTTGAGGAAACTGAGACTCGAACTGTCTAATGTTTTGGCACAAACTCCCGTGGTTTGTGCCATCCTCTGGGGCCATACCTTAGGGGTCATACTCAGTGTTGTCGCTGTGTGCCAACTTTGTTATCCTTAACCTCAGTGTCTGCATCTGTAAAATGGGGGTAGTGGGGGTGAAAAGTTGGGTGGTTTGAAGACTGAATGAGTTAATGCATGAATAGGGATTGGAGCGGACTCTGAGGCAGTGCCAGCAGCAATGGAACCTTTGTCCCCTTACTCCCAGCTGGTGTTCATTCCTCTACCCACTCCTCCCAACCCCCAGTTCCTTGTGCCTCTCCCTTCTGCTCATAGGCAGGGTCACACTCAGACTGTGATGGGGTCAGTTGCACTGCCCTGCGGGGAGTTGTCCAGCAGGGCAAGCTCTCACGATGCGGCTGCTGAGGCCTCACAGTGTTCTGGTTCCCACAGCAAGAAGCTCTGTACATGAAGGGGCGGGAGCTGACCCCCCAGCTGTCCCAGAGCAGCGTCCTGTCCCTCGCCGATTCTCACACGGAGTTTTTCGATGCCTGTGAGGTGTTGCTCTCCGCCAGCTCTTCTGAGAATGAGGTGAGGGAGGAGGCAATAAGGTGAAGGGCCTGGGAATAGAAAGGGGTCCTGAGAGGCTAGTGTCTATAAGTCTGAGGCCTTCCTAACTGCCTTAGCCGCTCTCCTTGGGAACATGTCCTAACCTGCGGGGCCTTGCTGAGAACTCTCCCAGCTTGACATACCTTATCCCCAGTGGGTTTTCCAGAAACTACTGCCTCAACTCCAACCCCAGTCATTTTCCTGTGACCTGTTTCCACCTCAGCACTCCTTGACTCGGAGTCTCAGCCACTCTTCAATGGCTCTTCTCTTTACAACCTGCTAAGTCCCTGCACTTCCTCCCACCAAGTCGTAGGGCCGGGTCTTCCCCTCAACCAGGTGGCCAGGCATGCTCTGTGATGCCACGTCCCCCGGTCATGTCTTAGGACTCAGACCCCCACAAAAACATTCTCTTCCCCTTCCCACTAAAGGGCTAGCTGGGCAGATTCTTGCCAGGCCCTGGGCACTGCCCAGCTGCCGGGGGGCACAGTCTGCCCGGCCTGTCATCTGTCCTGGCTCAGGGCTCAGAGGAGGAATCGTGTACCAGTGAAATCACCACCAGCTTGTCCGAGGAGGTGCTGGATTTCAGGGGAACCGAGCGCTGTCAGAAAGGTGCCAGCCGGGCGCGGACAGAGAGGGAGAAAGGTGGTGTTGTCCATGGCCCAGGCCCCATGGGGAGGCAGTCCCTTGTGGATTTGGGTGTTGACTCCAGAGGTGATCGCAGAAGTAATGACGGTGAAGGTGTGAGTCGGGGAATATTCCAGGTCAGGGTCAGGCCAGGAAGCTGGAGGCTTGAGTTGGGATCCCATGTGACCACTCTGAAGCCTCGTTTATTTAACTTCTTGGAATCTGTTTCCTCATTCGTAAAATGGGCTAAATAATCTGTATCCCAGTGCCTGTTTCTGTTTAAGGAAGGGCACAGAAGGCCAGGGATGTGGGGTTCCTGCAGTGGGGACTGTCCTCTCAGTCCCCAGGAACTGGTCAGGAAACCTGGGGCTTGAGAACATCTACATCTGCAAGCACCTCGGGAGGTTTGGAAGCAGCCTGGCCTGGCCTGGTGTGTGGGCTGTTGCATCTGAGACCCAGAGGGACAGTGACAATCTGTGCTGGGCCCCAGGGGGGTGTGTTCCAGGGAGAGTTGCTGGGCCGCCCCGCCGCCGCTGTCTACCAGCAGCCAGTGGGCCTGGAGCTGACGTGAGCTTGTGGAACATCCTGCGTAACAACATTGGCAAAGACCTGTCGAAGGTCTCGATGCCCGTGCAGCTCAACGAGCCACTGAACACTCTGCAGCGGCTCTGTGAGGAGCTTGAATACAGCAGCCTCCTGGACCAAGCCAGCCGCACGGCGGACCCCTGCGAGCGCATGGTACCTGCCCCCCCAGGCCCCAGCCCCAGGAAAGCTTGGCTGGGCAGGGCCCCCAGACCCTGTTCCAAGTAGGGTGGCATCCCATATCCTGGATCCCTCTTCTCTGGGCATGACCCCTGCTCAGTGACACTGCCCCTGTCACTTACCCTCCCATCCCTCCCCCACTTCCCCAACCAGGTGTTTGTTGCGGCCTTTGCTGTCTCTGCCTATTCCTCCACGTACCACCGAGCGGGTTGTAAGCCCTTCAACCCTGTTCTGGGGGAGACCTATGAGTGTGAACGGCCTGATCGAGGCTTCCGCTTCATCAGTGAGCAGGTGTGGGTCCCTGGGATTCAAGCATGGGCTCAGAGGTGCTGGAGCAGGGACAGTGCCCAAGCTTCAGGGAGGAGAAGCCGGGGGCCAGAGGACCGAGGGCATAGGGGAAGAAGCACAGGGTACCTGCTGGTACCAGGTCCTGTACCATGTGCTGGGGAGGTGCATGACTGTGCCAGGAGCTCCCACTTAGTGCTCAGACAGATTGTTGAAACAGGGAGTTACTGTTACATGTCCTAAGGGTCTAGAGGTAGGATCCTGGGAGCCTCTAGGAGGTTATCCAGCTCCCCATGGGAAAGCATGCTCTAGGGATGAGGCTGTACTTTAAGTCTTACAGGATGAATAGGAGTTGACCATGAATACCAGAAAGTGGGGAGAATGGGATGTCCCAGGCAGCAGGGAGGAATGGAGAGGAGGGAGTTTGTCTGGCAAGAGTTACAGGTGTGACTGGGGGCCGAGACCCCAAGGAGCCTGTGTGTGTAGGAAAGGAGGTGGTGTTTGTGCGTTGTCATTTACCCTGAAGGCTCAGAGCTGCACGTCACAGAGAACACTCAGTCAGTGAGGAGGGGGGCCAGGGGGAAGGCCCGAGAGGCCATTAGGAGGCCATTTCAGTCACCACTGTGAGAGCAATGCGGTCCTGCACTTAGGCCATGGGATCAAGAGATATTGATCTTTTCTTTGTTAGGATCCTGTGGTCAACAGGATGGGGGAAGTGGCTAATGAGAGGGACAAGTCTGGGCGGGGCCTCAAATTTCTAGTTGAGTAGATGGTGGCCATGCCATTTGGCAAGCTAGAAAGTATATTAAGGTATGTGAATTAGAGAGACACATGGTCTATGTTGGGTGTGACTTCCTAGGGAATGTATCCAGTAGGCTTTGGGGCAAATGGGCATGGAACTCCTCAGGGGTACTGGGTGAAGCTAATAGTCAGGGTAACACCCAGTTTAGATGGTAGGGTCGACTGTGGGTTGTCTGGGGAGGAGGAGCACAGATGGAAGGTGGGGAGCACTACAAGAAGGAGGATCACTGAAGGGGGTAGGGAAGAAAAGAAGGAGGATGAGAGGTAGTCTCCCGGACTTAGGCTGTGTATGGGAGGGATACCATTGGGTTCCTTTTGAGGAAGGTTTCAGAGAAGGGATGAGGGCAGAGACTGGGTTTATAGTAAGTGTGGAGGAAAGTAAAGATTTAAAAAAAAAAAAAGAAAAGTAAAGAAAAATGCAGATTATTCAGGGAGCTGGATGTCTTGGCCAGAGCAGGGGAAGTTATGGCATTTGGAGAGAGGCAAGGAGGGTAGGCTATGGGATGTCGGAATGGAGAGTCCAGATGTGGCGATGCTCTGAGGAGAAGCCTGCTTTCAAGGGTGTGGTGTGGAGGCTGCTGGGGGAAGTGACTGCCAGGGAAGATGGGAGGGTGTGTTTCAGGGAGGGCCAGCAACACAGTTGGGGAGTCTATAGGCTTGAACAGGGATCATGGGGCACCTCTTGGTAAGAGGTTGGTAGGGAGCGAGTGAGAAGAGACAGCCTGAGAGCCTTGTGGGGAAGAGAAGAGAGAGCTGGTGGGATGGAGTCTGGGTAGTGGCCAAAGACTTAGCAAGCTTGGTTTGCAGGGGAACTGGGGTTCAGGTAGGGACTTGGGAGGCCATGGGTGTCAGGAACAGAATTCAAGGTCCTCAGTGAACATCATCTCTGTACCAAGGTATCCCACCACCCCCCTGTCTCAGCGTGCCACGCAGAGTCTGAGAACTTCATCTTCTGGCAAGGTGAGAAGTGGGGGCGGTGGCCCTGGGGTGCGGGGCAGGTGGGGGAGGGGCTAGAACATTCTCTGGCTTTATCTCTGTTCTTTCCTCTCCTTCCCCAAACCCCCATTCCAGACATGAAGTGGAAGAACAAGTTCTGGGGCAAATCCCTGGAGATCGTGCCAGTGGGGACAGTCCACGTCAGCCTGCCCAGGTGCGTATTCTGAGCTCCCAGCAGCCAGGCCCAGGCCACAGGTGCAGCAGGGGCCGTGGAGACAGACTGGAAAGGTCTGCTTTGAGGCTGATTGGGGTGGGGCAGTATCTGCACATTTTACACTTAGATCCACAGCTACTGCTGCCCTTCAGTTGTCACCAAGTGGATTCTGGCTCATGGCCACCTGTGTGCAGAGTAGAACCACTCCATATGGCACCTTTAGGAAGAAGTTTTCCAGACTTTCAGTCCAAGATACCTTTGGGTGGGTTTGAATTGCTAACCTAGTTAGTAGTCTAGTGCCTAACTGTTTGCACCACCCAGGATTCCTGTATTTACAGCAGTTGTCAGTAAAGAAAGGTGACGCTCTTAGAATGGTCCAGCTGGAAGGGCCCTTAGAGGTCATCTGATTTGGTGGGCTTTCCCACTTCTTGGACCGTGACTCACAGTAAGAAGTACATTTGATACTACAAGCTAGCACATAACACATGGAAATACATACACACACACTGAAACCTATCTTGATTTCAGGACGAATGGGCCACAAACCACATTTGAAAACATCTAGCTTATGTTACAGATAGTGGGGGGACAATTGACGCCAGAGAGGGAAGAGGTCTAACAAAGTCTTCCGGATCCCTCAACCTGTACAATGAGCTAACTGTCATTGCAGGGACTATGAGAAAGCCTGGATTTGAAGTCTTAGGTGGGAGTCTTAGTTCTGCCACTTAGTGGTTTTGTTGTCGTTGGTAAATGCTGTCAAGTCAGTTCCAACTCATAGCAACAGTGTATAGGATTTCCAAGGAGCGGCTGGTGAGATTAAACCACAGATCTTGTGGTTCAAACCAACCTTACAGTCCCATGCTGTATCCCACAGCACCACACCAAGACTCCATTGTTGTTGTTGCGTGCCGTGGAGTTGGTTTCGACTCGTAGCGACCCTGTACAGGGTTTCCGAGGCTGTAAGTCTTTATGGGAGCAGAAAGCCTCATCTTTCGCTCACAGAACAGCTGGTAGTTTCGAACTGATGACCCTGGGGTTAGCAGCCCGATTCGTAACCACTATGCTACCAGAGCTCCTTTGTTATTGTTAGGTGCTGTTAAGTTGGAACCGACTCATTTACAATATGACCCTATATACAACAGAAGGAAAACTGTTAGGACCTGCTCCATCCTCACAGTTGTTGTTGTGGTTGATGTCATTGGTGTTATTGTGTCAGTCCATCTCTTTAGTCTTCCTTTCCTTCACTGACCCACCATTTTGTCAAGCATGATGTCCTTCTCCAGGGACTGATCCCTCTTGATAACATGGTGGGAGTATGAGAGGCAAAGTCTCACCAGCTTTGCTTCCAAGGAACATTCTGGCTATACGTTTTTTAGGACAGACCTATTTGTTCTTCTGGCAATCCATGGTACTTTTAACATCCTTCTCACATACCATAATTCAAATGCCTCAATTCTTTTATAGTCTTCCTTATTTGTGGTCCAACTTTCATGTGCATATGAGGCAATTGATAATAACATGGCTTGGGTAAGGCATACCTTAGTCCTCAAAGTAGCATCTTCACGCTTGAGCATTTTAAAGAGGTCTCTTGCAGCATTTTGCCTAATGCAATACGATGCTTGGTTTCTTGACTCCTGCTTTCATGAATGTGGATTGCGGATCCAAGTAAAATGAAATCTTTGACAACTTGGATCTTTTCTCCATTTACCATGCTATTGTTTATTGGTCCAGTTGTAAGGATTTTTTTTTTTTCTTTACATTGAAGTATGATCCATACTGAAGGATGTAGTCTTTGATCTTCCTCAGTAAGTATTTTAAGCCCTCTTTTTTCTCACTTCCAAAAAGCAAGGTTGTTTCATCCGCATATCACAGGTTATTACTGGTTCTTCTTCTAGTCCTGATGCCACTTTCTTCTTCATATAATCCAGTTTTTCAGATTATTTGCCCAACATACAGATTGAATAAGGATGGTGAAAGGATACAGCCCTAGTGCACACATTCCCTGATTTTAAACCATTCACTGTCTCCTTGCTTTGTTCTGACAAAGCTTGCTTTGCTTCTTTGTCTGTGTACAGATTCTTCATGAGCACAATGAAGTATTCTGGAATACCCATTCTTCCGCATATTACCCATAGTTTGTCATGGTCCACACAGTCAAAAGCCTTTTTATAGTCAATAAAGCAAAAGTAAACATCTTTCTGGTGTTCTCTGCTTTTAGCCAAGATCTAGCTGGCATCAGCAGTGATATCCCTCTTTCCACATCCTCTTCTGAATCCAGCTTGAATTTCTGGCAGCTCCTTGTTGATGTACTATTGCAACCATTTTTAATAATTATCTTTAGCAAAATTGTACTTACATGTGATATTAATGATATCATTTGATGATTTCCACAATCCTTGGATGTTTGAAAGAATAAAAATATTTGTGTTTCAGAATCAGGTGGTGACCACAGTCTCTGTCGAACAGCACCCCAGGGAGAACTGTATAAGGAACACTTACCATAAGACCAGGAGATCTGGTAGCATAGTAGTTATGAATCGGGCTGCTAACCTCAAGGTCAGCAGTTCAAAACTACCAACTGTTCCTCAGAAGAAAGATGAAGCTTTCTGCTCCCATAAAGTTTACAGCCTCAGAAACCCTATGCAGGGTTTCTATGAGCCAGAACTGACTCCATGGCACATAACCACCACCGCCACTTCTCTGGAATGGATGTTTCCCAATTGGTTGGCCAGGTAGCTGTCTTCCACATTTCTTGGCATAGATGAGTAAATGTCTCCTGCGCTGCATCATTCTGTTAAAAAAGGCCAGTTTTTATTCCATCAATTCCTGGAGGCTTGTTTTTCACAGTGCCTTCAGGATGTCTTTCTTCAGTACCATCAGTTCTTGGTCATATGGTTCCCCTTGAAATGGTTAAACATCAACCATTTCTTTTTGGTATAGTGACTGTGTGTGTACCTTCCAACTTTTTTTTTTTTTTTTT
>NW_006408525.1:23181484-23191837 GCF_000296735.1 Chrysochloris asiatica
CCTTCCTCTAGTCAGGTTCTGAACATCCAGCCATTGAAGCTAGGTCCACTGGGCACTATCTGCAAGTTTGGGCATCCTTGTTCATATCCCCTCACTTTATATCAACTGGATGCTTCACTCTCAGCTCTAGCCTTCCGTGGCCATGTCCTTGTTCATGGGCTCGGGAGTTCCCAGGTCTCACTATACTTCAGGTCAACCAGCTCTCACCATACTCCAGGTTGATGGGATCTATGTAACTTGGTTGGACTCAGCCCACCTCTTCATTCTTGCTTTTCCCCTACTTCCTCTCATCAAAAGACCAACGTGGTCTCCAGCAAGTTTACTTGCCTTCTCATGTATTCCCTCTGAGTTTCAGTCTTGGGAGAAGATTTATCCTGAAGGGACTTGATGGCTCCCGGTGAACAGCTTGCTTGTTCTTGTAGTAGCCAATCAGACTGCTGTTAACTGTTTTTGTTTTTCCCTGCTGGTCTTTTTTTCAAGAAGTATCTTATGTTCCTCTAGCTGCTCCAGGCTGGTCTGCTTGTCTTTTCAAGTGGGAATTTCCCATTTCAGAAGGTTCTGGATGGGGATCAGGATTCCACCTAAGGTCTTATACACTACAAATGCTCTGCAAGAAGTCTCTTTCACTGGGCAAGTTCTAGCACCCCTTTTAGGTATTCCAATCAGTTATAGGCTGAAGGCAGACTTATGAGCTTTCTATAATCATGTTTCCAGATACCCCTTTCTTTCCCCCTCAAGTGTCTATTTTACAATAGTAGGCAAGAGAAACAAATATTCATAAGACAGTCAAGCATCTTAACATTATTTCCCCTCTTTTACCCATTCAGACTATGCCTCAATCCCTGTATCACAGAGCCCTTTTGCTCCAAGGTTGAGCACATACAAGCCTGCCTAACTGTTCTCCTATCTACCTTGTTCTCCCATCCCCCTCCCCCTTCTTGTGTATTGCCCACCCCAACACCTGAACTTCCATCTTTTTTTGATGCTTTCTGCATCATTCAATATTTTGCCCATTGCTGTTGTTAAATATTGTCAAGTCAATTCTAAAAAATAGCAACCCTGTATAGGGTTTTCAAGGAGCAGCTGGTGGGTTTGAACCAGTGACATTGTCGTTAGCAGTCCAGTGCTTATCTTACAGTGCCTCACCATAGAATCTTTCAATATTACATATCAAGGCTTGAACTTTTACTTTAGTTCTTTCAGTTTGAGAAAAGATGAGCATGTTCTTTCCTTTTGTTTTTTAACTCCAGGTCCTTGCACAATTCATTATAGTACTTTACTTTGTCTTCTCAAGCTGCCCTTAGAAATTTTCTGTTCAGCTCTTGGACCTCTTCATTTCTTCCATTTGCTTTAGCTTCTCTACACTCAAGAGCAAGTTTCAGAGTCTCTTCGAACATCCATTTTGTATTTTCTTTCTTTCTTGTCTTTTTAATGATCTTTTGCTTTCTTCCTACATGATGTTCTTGATGTCATCCCACAACTCTTCTGGTCTTCGATCATTAATGTCTAACGCATCGTGTCTGTTCTTAAGATGATCTCTAAATTCAGGTCATATTTTGACTCTTGTGGACTTCATTGAATTTTCTTCAGCTTTAGCCTGAACTTGCATATGAGCAATTGATAGTCCATTCCACAGTTGGCCTGTGACTTTGTTTGGTAATAATATTGAGCTTCTCCACCATCCCTTCTCACACATGTAGTCAATTTGATTTCTGTGTATTCCATTTGGTGAGGTCCATGTGTATGTTGTTGTTGTTATGTTGCATGGAGTTGGTTCCGACTCATAGCGGACCCTGTACAGGGTTTCTGAGGATGTAAATCTTTACGGGAGCAGAAAGCCTTATCTTTCTCCCATGAAACAGCTGATAGTTTCGAACTGCTGACCCTGAGGTTAGCAACCCGATTCATAACCACTATGCTACCAGAGCTCCTTTGTGTAGAGTCCTCTTTCATTTGTTTCAAAAGGTATTTGCAATAAATAAGTAACTGGTCTTTCCTGCAAAGTTCTACCATGCGATTTCCAGCATCATATTTTCCTTTCACCAAGGCCGTATTTTCCAACTACCAATCCTTCTGTTTTGTTTCCAATTTTTGCATTCCAATCACCAGTAATTGTCAATGCATCTTGATTGCATGTTTGATCAATTTCAGACTGAAGACGTTGGTAAGATTCTTCCATGTCATCCTCACTGGCTTAATGGTTGGTGTGTAAATTTGAAGCATAGTGGCATTGATTGGCCTTCCTTATAGGTGTATGGATGTTATTATGTCACAAATCTTGAAATGGTCTTTTCTATGATGAATGTGATGCCATTCTTCTTCAATTTGATGTTCTAGGCATAGTAAACCATATGATTGTCAGATTCAAAATGGCAATACCAGCCCATTTTACCTCATGAATGCCTAGGGTATTGATCTTTATGCATTCATTTCATTTTTGGAATGCATGAAGATCGATATGTTAGGCATTTCATTTCTAATTTACCTAGATTCATACTTTGTGTATATACCATGTGCCACTTATCAAGGGATATTTATAGCTGTTTCCTCTTGTTCTGAGTTGTACCCTAAAACGTAAATGAAGGTCCTGAAAAGTTTGCTCCATTCACGTCACTATGGTCAACTCTACTTTGAGGAGGCAGCTTTTCTTCTCTTCCCCAATTGTATTTTGAGTGTCTTCCATGAGGAGCTCTTCTTTTGGCACTATATCTGACAGTGTACCACTGCTATTCAGAAGGTTTTCAGTGGTTAAGCATTTAGAAGTAGCCCACCTTTCCTTCTTCCTAGTCTGTCTTAGTCTGAAAGCTCTGCGGAAGCCTGTCCACCATAGGTGCTCTGCTGGTATTTAAAATCCTGGTGGCATTAGCATCCAGAATCACAGCAACACATAAGCCACCACAGTGCAACAAACTGACAGAGGAGTGGTGGGCTTAGTTGTTAGTGCCTCAGAGTATTGAATCTGCTCATCAATAAAACAGAAGCAGTAAATAATACACAATAGAAGTAAAGATTAAGCAGGATAATAGATATGTGAACCTTATCTACCACAGTCCCTGGCACCCAAGGGCAGGGACCAGGTCTATGTGTTTGTCCCCACTCCATAGGCACCAGTTGTTGTATGAATGATGAGTGAATTGAATGCATTTTGGAAAGAAGGCTCTGCTTTATAAATACATCTTCCTTCGTGAGAGAGCCAGAATCAGGACCCCAGCTTCTTTCCACAGCCCCAGGCAGCTCACTTTCCAATTCAGGGTGATAACTTGGCTCCCAGGGCTGGTCAGCTACCCTCTGTGCCCTGTCTTTCCTAGGTTTGGGGACCACTTTGAGTGGAACAAGGTGACATCCTGCATCCACAATATCCTGAGTGGCCAGCGCTGGATTGAGCACTACGGGGAGGTACTGATCCGGAACACCCAGGATAGCTCCTGTCACTGCAAGATCACCTTCTGCAAGGTGGGCACACTGTATAGACCTGCCCAGCTGTCCCAGCAGCCTCTGTTTCTGGAGGTCACCTGGATAAGAAGGCATACCTCCTTAAGACTCTTGCTTTCCCCCATGCCCCAGGCCAAATACTGGAGCTCCAATATCCATGAGGTGCAGGGAGCTGTGTTCAGCCGGAGTGGCCGTGTCCTCCATCGGCTCTTTGGAAAGTGGCATGAAGGACTGTTCCGGGGACCCCCACCAGGCGGTCAGTGCATCTGGAAACCCAGTAAGTGGGGTTGTTGGGGAGGGCTGGGCAGGGGGAGGACAGCTATGGCACAGTCCACCTGCCCCAGCCCCATGCCTTCCCCCCAGACTCTATGCCCCCAGACCATGAGCGCAACTTCGGCTTCACTCAGTTTGCCTTGGAGCTGAATGAGCTGACAACAGAACTGAAGCGGTCGTTGCCCTCCACCGACACACGGCTCCGGCCAGACCAGAGGTTAGTGCCAGGCTGGGGTCGCGTTGGAGCCACTATCCTCGCTCCCTCCTTCCTGGAGCTGGGATGATGCCTTCCTCCAATGAGGTGACTCAGAGAAATGGGGCTATATAGGGGACAGAGCTGGGCCCCCAAGGCCTCCTGAGGGTGGAGAGTGCTGCTGACTGCCATCTGGATCCTCAGGTACCTGGAGGAGGGGAACATACAGGCAGCAGAGGCACAGAAGAGAAGGATCGAGCAGCTACAGCGGGACAGACGCAAAGTGATGGAGGAGAATAACATCATCCACCAGGCTCGCTTCTTCAGGTGCCTCTACCTCCCCATTGGCCCTGGGTCACCTGCCTCCTTCCCTCTGACCATTTCCTGTACAGAGTGGAGGCACATGATGTGAAAGCAGTTCCTCAGCATCTTGCGCTCTCCCCTTAGGCGGCAGATGGACAGCAGCGGGAAGGAATGGTGGGTCACCAACAACTCATACTGGAGACTTCGGGCTGAGCCAGGCTACGGGAACCTGGATGGGGCTGTGCTCTGGTAGCCCTGGCCATGGGGGCAGGGGGCTCAGCTCCACACTCCTCCTGCCTCCAACTCCCATGTTGGACACTTGGGTGAGATCAGGCTCCCCTGCTCCACTGTCCTGGAGACCAAAGGGCAGAGGCTCATCTGACAGACCCTGACTCTGACCCTTTCTCCCCTCTGCTGGCTGGAGGGGCCACATCTCAGTCCAGTCTTCACCCCTGTGGTTAGGATGGGAGGCTGAGTTTGTGCTTCCCCAGTCTCTTTGCCCTGGACAACTGGCATGTAAGTCCCTTCTCACCCTGTCATCCCTTTACCTGTTCCCCTTGGGTTCCCCTTGGGGTGCCCAGTATCTGTTCCCCATTTCAGTGCCTTCCTAGGACACAGGGGACCCCTTGATGCTCCCCATGCTTCCAATGCCCAGGGCTCTGGACAGGCTGTGAGGTTGGAGTGTGTGAAGTAGAGGAGCTGGCCTTTTCTTCCACCCTACCCCCATGCCACGTCACCAGCACTGTCTCCAGCTCCCTTAGACTGTCCCCAGCAGTTTCTGCCATGCTACCGAATCCTCTCTTAAACTGCAAGACACCTGCAGCTTTCAGCTCCCTGTCCTCAAGTGCATCCTTCAGCCTCAGCTCAGAGTGGACAAGAGGCCTTTCCAGAGAGGGGAGCAGACTGGGCAGGCAGGGCTCCTGGCTCAGACCCACCAGAAGGGAGGGAGTGTGTTTGAGAGTGTGAGTTTGTGTAAGAGTGTATGTGTATGCCCTGGTACTGCTCGCAGGCGAGCAGTGTTCCTTATTGTAGTCAGGACCTCCCTGCTGGATGTCTGCCACCATCGCCACTCATTTCCTCACAACCTGGCTCTGATTAAAGTGAATTGTTCGGCCATTCCAAACTCCAATAAAGACTGTCCCAGACATTGGGCTGTGTCCCTCACCTAAACTACAACCCAACACCATCTTTCTTCTTCAATCCTACATCCTATGGCTTCTGCCTCAGCTGTCTCTCAGCTCTGGGCCCTTCGCAGCCCTTGCCTGGACGATCGCAGTAGCCTCTCAGGTGGCTGCCAGCCACTCCATTGGATTGCAGGCTTTTAGGGCATTGGTTTTAAAGTGAAAATATGATACCCCATGCCTGCTTGATGCATCCATTTCTTCCAAGTGCCCAGAAGAAGAAGCCAACTTCAGCCAGGCAGAAAACGCTCTATAGAGTCCACATCTCCCTCTCTGGTGCAGAGCATGCTTTGCTGAACCCCCCTGGGTAATGACCAGAGTTGAGGTCAGGTCCCATCTTCTTTAACTGGGAGATCATGGTCAAGTTGCCTCACCTTTCTGTCCCTAGATTTCCTTCCCTCATCGACTTCTGTGTCTTAAATGAGAATGTTTAGTGAAGCGTCCAGCTCCTTTTGTTTGTTCTGGTAACCCGCCCCATCCTCTGCACCCCCAGGCCCTCCATCACCTGCCCTGGTTTGATGGGTGTCCCAGGAGGAAATATTTTCTCTGAGAAGGGGGGTGGCAACCCCTGAGCTACAGTACTTCCAATCCGAGTCCTTTCTTCCCTCTTCCCCAACCCCAGGGGAAGAGGGGGTCTATATTTTCACAGTTTATTTATGGAGAGTGTTACAGTGAAAGCTAACACACTTGTCTTGACACCCACCTTTCACAATAACCTCAACCCATTCCAGAAAAAGCCAAAGCCTGCACACACTCAGGATCTTGAAAAAAATGTGTACCACCCTCTGCCTCCACCCATTCACTCCGGACACCACAGAACGGGCCTAATCGGTCCCTCTAATAGGCATCAGCTTTAGTACGGTCCTCCAGGACCCATCTCTGGGCCCCTTAGTGGTCAGAGAGGGCAGCAATGACCGTAGCTTACCCAATGACCGTTCCTGGTACAGACACTTAATGGAACTACCTGGCCTAAAAAAAAAATCAAACTAATCATCCTAATCCTCATTTTATCTCTCAGGAGAAGGAGCCAGTGTGATCAGAGAAGACTCTCTTAGGACTGTTAGTTAATTGAGCCTTCTCCCCAATTAAGGAGCCTTAGAGTGATGAGTTTCTGTCTCACCATCTTAACACACAAGAGGAACCAGGCTAAAAGGGAAGGACAGGAAATCCCAGGCCGCAAAAATGAACGTTAAAGAGACAAAAATGGGCCCCGATTCCCAGGCATCACCTTCAGTGCACAACCCCTTGTGCTTGAAGCGTTAAGTGTGGAAGTAGACCATCATCTTTCCAGAAACTGCGAGAGCCAAAACCTCCAGGGCTGCCAAATCCACTGCACTTGGGTGCTGTTAGCCTTGTGCAGTTGACCACTGGGTGGAGCCCGAGGACCACGAAGGCAGAGCGCAGGGTCTTAGCGGGGCTAGAGGGATCCGCACGCCCTTCCTGAGTTGCTGCTGCTGGTGGCTGCTGAGCTCCGGACTCACGGTCCACAGCCGTCCTTGATGTTAATCACTCGCTCGCAAGGAAACACGGCCAGGACAGGGAGAGAGGACAGAGACCTGTCTCCAGGTCAGGGAAGCATGCGGAGCTCCCTCCCAGACCTCCCTCCTTACACGACAAGCTGGCGTCCGCTTCCCAACACCAGGTTGCACACCTCCCTGCAGAAAGATCAGGCTGTAAGCACCCCCAATCCTGGACTGGGAATCGTATACCCTCTATCAACTCATCAGGTGTGGCATGTTTCAGTAAGAGGTGTGGATGCAGAGATGTTTGAAGTTTGAACTACTCTGGGACTCCATCTCACAGAGAGGAGCTCCTGGGTGGCACAATGTAAGTTGTTGTTGAGTACTGTACAGTCCGTTCCGACCCATAGCGACCCTGTGTAGGGTTTCCGAGGAGCAGTTGGTGGGCTTGAACCGCCAAACTTGTGGTCGCAGTCCAGTGCTGATCCTACAGCGTCACACCAGGCGTCCCACATGCATACAAGTATGTATATACAAGGGGACTGTAAAAATTTCGTGGAAAACTTCCATTACCCTTTATTATTTTTTTTTTATTGTGAATTATGTGATAGTTTACATGGAAGAACATTAGTTTTACATTCATCCTATTGTATATCATTTCATTGCCATGGTTACAATCCCCTCCATGCATCATCAACCAACCAAAGGGTGTACTGTCCCCTGGTCATCAGCACACAGCCCCTCTCCCTCTCTGGGTCTAGAGACCCCAGCAGCTCCATCTCTCCACGTCATCGTCTCTGCCTCCATCTCTGGCATCACTGCTTCTCTGGGTAGGGTCCCGCACTCCGTTCTCCCTTGATGGTCCCAGGGACCTCTGCTCCTGGTGCAAAGTCAATCACTCCCCTCCTTTCGCTACAAAATGTCTACCTTTACATTTCCAACCCTCACAGTCAGTCCTGATAGTAATTATTCACTATTGTACCGCATGAGTGCTATCCCTATCTCCTTTCATCAGCCCCACCCAGACAGATTGGATACTACTCAGTGGAGAGTCTACCTTCCTCTGCACCCTCTGGATCTAGGTTCCCTCTTGAAAGCTTGTAAGCCAGTCACTTCTTGCCTTTATAGCCCCCCATTTTGAGTAGCCAATGTCCAAGTTGCCCATCCCTGTCTACTCTGTGTATGGAGGAGGTAGGAATGATCCTTGCTGTAAAGATTTGTTCCCTCTTTTGAGCTACTGCTTCCATAGTTGTAGGTCAAGTTCATCAAATTGTATCAGATTACTCCTTTTTTTCCTCTTCTTTCTTCTTCTAGTTGAATTCTGATCATCAGTCATTGAAGTCCATTACCTTTTAATTCCATTTTCCATGTACTTTTTGAAGCCCCCCTCATGTATGCCTACATATGCATACATATATGTATGAAACTCACAGTTCCTCATTCAAATGTGTGAGTAAGCAGAGGAGGGGGCACAACAGATGATCAATTTTTAAGGCCCTCAGAGCCTAATCCAGCCCTGGTGTTGGTAAAGTATACTGACTAGACCTTGAACTTCCAGTTGTTAGGTGACTCAAAGTGACCCTATGCACAGCAGAATGAAACGCTGCCCAGTCCTGTGCCAATCTCACAATCGTTGCCACGCTTGAGCCCATTGCTGTTGCCACTGTGCCAATCCATCTCATTTGGAGTCTTCCTTTTTTTCACTGACTC
This sequence comes from Chrysochloris asiatica, assembly GCF_000296735.1. Classification (NCBI taxonomy): domain Eukaryota; kingdom Metazoa; phylum Chordata; class Mammalia; order Afrosoricida; family Chrysochloridae; genus Chrysochloris; species Chrysochloris asiatica. The sequence continues at coordinate 23,190,037 of NW_006408525.1, forward strand.
TCCACTTTACCAAGCATGATGTCCTTCTTCAGGGATTGGTCCCTCCCTTGTAACATGACCACAGTTATGTTATGAGAGATGAAGTCTCACCTTGCTGGCTACTAACTAAGGAGCATTCTGGCTGTTCTTCTTCCAACACAGGTTTGTTTATTCTTCAGGAAGTCCATGGTACTTTAATTATTCTGTCCCAACACCATACATAACTCAAATGCATCAGTTTTTCCACAGTTTTCCTTATTCATTGTCAAACTTTCACAAGTATATGAGGTGATTGGCAGTTGCCATGCTTAAGTAGGGCACACCTTAGTCCTCAAACTGACATCTTTGCTCTCGAACAGTTTAAAGAGGTCTTGGTCAGCAGATTTGCTTTAATGCAATACGTTTTATTTCTTAACTGCTCTTTTCATTAATGTTAATAGTGGATCCAAGCCAAATAAAGTCTTTGACCACTTCAGTCTTTTCTCCATGTATCATGTTATGTATTGATCCAGTTGTGAAGATTTTTATTTTCTTTACATTGAGATGCAACCTAAAATGAAGGATATGGTCTTTGATCTTCATCAGTTAAGTATTTTAACTCCTCTTCATGTTCAGCAAGCTAGGTTGTATCATGTGCACATTGCAAGTTGTTAATGAGTCTTCTCCAATCCTGATGCCATATTCTTCTTTATATACTCCAGCTTTACAGATTATTTACTCAGCATAGAGTTTGAGTAAGGATGGTGAAAGGATCCAATGCTGGCACACATCTTTCCGAATTTTAAACCATTCAGTATCCCCTTGTTCTGTTCTAACAGCTGACTCTTTGTCTGTATACAGGTTCTTTATGAGCACAATGAAGTATTTGGAATACCCATTCTTTGCAATGCCATCCATGGTTTGTCATGATCCACACAGTTTTGTATAGTCAACAAAGCACAAGTAAACAGTTTCTGGGCAAATTATGGAATGATACAGAAAGCATCAAAAGAAGATGGAAGGAATACACACAGAGTCACTGTACCAAAAGGAAATGGTTGATGTTCAAACATTTCAAAAGTAGCATATGCTCAAGAGTCAATGATACTGAAGGAAGAAGTCCAAGGTGCATTGAAGGAATTAGCAAAGAACAAGGCACTGGGAATTGATGGAATAAAAATTGAAATCTTTCAAGAAAGTGAAGTGGCACTGGAGGCACTCACTCATCTATGCCAAGAAATTTGGAAGACAACTATCTGACCAACCGATTGGAAAAGATCCATATTTGTGCTCATTCTCAAGAGAGGTGACCCAGCGTAATGCAGAAATCATCAGACAATATCTTTGATATCCCATGCAAGTAAAGTTTTACTAATGGCTGCAACCATACATTGACAGAAAACTTCCAGAGGTTCAAGCTGGATTCAGAAGAGGACATGGAATGAGGAATATCATTGCTGATGTCAGATGGATCTTGGCTGAAAGCAGAGAATACCAGAAAGATGATTACTTGTGCTTTATTGACCACGCAAAGGCTTTCAATTGTGTGGATCATGACAAGCTATGACGAACATTGTGAAGTATGAGTATTCCAGAACACTTAATTGTGCTCATGAAGAATCTATACATGGGCCAAGAGGCAGTTGTTCGAACAGAACATGGGAACAATAAACAGTTTAAAATTAAGAAAGGTGTGCGATAAGATTGTATTCTTTCACTATACTTATTCAACCTGTATGCTGAGCAAATAATCTGAGAAACTGGGTTATATGAAGAAAAACGTGGCGTCAGGATTGGAGGAAGACTCATTAACCACCTGCGATATGCAGATGATACAACCTTG
>NW_006408525.1:23192642-23195072 GCF_000296735.1 Chrysochloris asiatica
CACTGGGTGGTTCAAACTCATCAGCCACTCCTCAGAAATCCTATACAGGGTTGCTATAAGTTGGAACTGATTCCGCAGCACTTAACAACAACAATAAATCTTTACAAGAGAGGAAAGCCTTATCTTTTTTTCTGGGGAGAAAGGTGGGTTTGAACTGCAAACCTTGTGGTTACCAAGCAATTCAGTGCTTCACTACAGTGCCACTAGGCACATTATATAATACATTCTTTAGAAATATTATCTAGAATTATTGTTTTGACATACTCCCATTTTATGAAATTGTAGTTGTTAAGTGTCGTCGAGTTGGTTCCGATTCGTAGACACCCCGTATTGAGTTTCCTCCCAAGGCATTAAATCTTTGAGAAAACAGAAAACTTCATCTTTCTCCCACAGAGCAGCGGGTGGGCTAGAACCACTGACACTGTGGTTTGTAGTCCAGTGCTTAGCCCACAGAGCCATCCTGCTCCCTCTTATGAAATTATTTAGTCCAAATTGCTTCTTTCATATCATTATCTTTGTTTCACTATAGGCCTATTAGAGCACTTCTTTCTAGCTGAACTATTGGAGAATAAACTTTTTTTTTCCTTTTAAAAACTAAAGTTTCTTTTTATTCAAAACAATATTCAGAGGGTCTTCAAAAAGCCCAACGGCCCAAAACATCCCGATTTTATATAAGATCATAGTCAAATGCTGGCTCTTGCTACCTCCATTTTTTATGCCTCCTCATTCTAGGTATTTCTAGGTCTCTGGATATTTCTTAACATTGAAGATTTATCTTCTCAGAAAGTAGGGGATATCTGTGCATTACTGTGGATACTACATGGCTAGCATGTTACTAAGGACAACTACAACAATGGGAGCAATAATAATTATCATTGAAATGAAACGTTTATGATCACAGATGAAGGTCAATATGGAAGTTTCAGAAGCAGAGAAAAAAATACGAGCAGTAGCAAATTACAGTAGTAGGAAATCTGTAAAAGTACATCTTGAATTCTTTTTAATAAGGTTCTGAGATAAACAATTTTTGAATAATGCAAGGTAAGCACTGGACCACTAACCACAAAGTCAGCAGTTCAAACCCACCAACTGCTCCTTGGAACCCTATATGGGATTGCTATGAGTCGGAATTGACTCGACAACACCTAACAAGAACAACAACAAATGGTGGTGTCCCTAGAAATTTCATCCCAAAATACCCATTCTCTATTTGTGACCTTCACAATGTAACCACCGGTTGTGTTCATTTTTTCCTTTTTCTTATGAAATAGGCAGTGTAGAGGGGGCATACAATCAATTCCTGTATCCCCAGCACTCAGAATGAACAATTACCAAACTTTTGCCACACTTGCCTAATCCAGTCTTTTTGTTGCTATTGTTTTAAAGTTCAGACCTCTCACATGCTTCCAGACCTACCTCTAAAATGTGCCTATCTTTTTCATACTGCAATGCCATTATAATTTCTAACAAAAGTAACCATAATTCCTTGGTGCCGTCTAACATCCAATTGTGTTAGATTCTCAGGGCTGCTGTAACAAAGAACCACAAACTGAGTGACTTAAAACAACAGAAATTTATTTTCTCACAGTCCCTGAAGCTAGAAGTCTGAACTCAAGGTGGGAGTAGGTTTGTGCTCCCTCTGAAGGCCCTAGGGGAGGATCCTTCCTTGCCTCTTCCTAGCTTCTGGTGGTGACCAGCAATCCTTGGCATTCCTTGGCTTGTAGATGCATTACTCAAATCTGTCTTCATTGGCACGGGGCACTCTTCCTGTGGGGTCTTCTATGGTCCAAATTTCCTCATTTTTATATGAAGGAGCTTCGGAAAGTTTGCGGAAAAATGGAATGAAAAGAGAATGGAATTTTCCCACAAATTTTTTTAAGCCCCCTCCTACAGACATGAGTCACTGGATTAAGGCCCACCCTAATTCAGTATGGTCGCATCTTAACTTGATTACATCTGCAAAGATTCTATATTTCCAAACTTTACATTCATAGGTACCTGGGGGTCAGAGCTTCGATACCTCTCTGGGGAGACACATTTCAAAACATACTGCCAGTCCATTTTCGTATTTTCACAATTGTCCCAAGAATGCCTTTTTACAGTTGACTGATTTGAATCTGGATCCAAACTAGGTCCACACATTGCATCTGATAATGTGTCTTAAATCTCAAACAATTCAACTCCTCCGTACCCTTTTTTATTCTATTCTTTGTTGAAGAAACCAGGCCAGTTGTCTTATAGAATGTTCCTTATCCCTGAAATAGGAACCCTGGTGATGCATCAGGTTAAGTGTTGGGCTGCTAACTGAAAAGTCAAGAGTTCAAACCCATCCACTGCTCTGAGGGAAAGGAAACCCTATGGACCACTTCTACTCTGTTCTAAAGGGTTGTTGTGAGTTGAAATCAACTTGAAGACAGTGATTTAAAAAAA
>NW_006408525.1:23196167-23197964 GCF_000296735.1 Chrysochloris asiatica
CTGAGGGGACCCGACCACTTGCCTTGATGTCTTCTGGGAGAGTAACTTGCTTGTTCTTGTAGTAGTCAGTCAGACTGCCATTATTGTTTTTTATTTTTCCTGTCAGTCTTTCTTTCAAGAAGTATCTTCTGTTCTTCTAGCTGTTCCAGGCTGGTCTGCTTGTGCTTTCACGTGGTCAAAATTATTTTTATCCCTTGCATTTCCTGTGAAGTAGAAGTTAATACTAAAGTCTTGATCAGATTAAGGTTACCTTTTCTTACGAACATGGCAAGGTGGTACTGCACATAGAATGCCATCAGAAAGCACAAAAGAAGGGTTATCCCATTGTTAATGATGCCAAGATTGATCCATAATTTCAATTAGGAACAATTTCAAACCTCTGTTATAAAGTTGTGCATGATTTTAAATATAACCTAACCCTCTTAGTACATAGAAACATGCAGAAATGAAGAGAGGAGAAAATAATCATTCATATTCCTGTCACCAAAGACAATGATAAATGTTGCCTTTTAGGTCACTTTCTTCCAAAAGCTACCTTTTAGATTGCTTTCTTCCATTTAATGCATTTATTTTTCATTGGTGTGGTCATATTGATGTACATTTTTATCTCCTGCATGGGCACTTGCAGGTGTCATTAAAATTTCATGAATGAATAACGATCTAAGATGCAATTATTGGTCTCTCTCCATCAGGAGCAAAAAAGACTGAAAAAGAAGAAGAAGAAAAAAAAAAAAAAAAACCCAAGGAAATAATTAGTCCAAAGGGTTAATGGACCACGTGAACCATGACCTCTACTAGCCTGAGACCAGAAGGAACATCCCTCTGAGCAGGGGATGGGTTTGAACTCCTGACTTTTCAGTTAGTAGCTCAACACTTAAAACTATATTGACACAGTGGTTGCAACAATGGGCTCAAACATAACAACACTTGTGAGGATGGCTCAAGACGGGGCAGTGTTTCGTTCTGTTGTACATAGATAGGGTCGCTATAAGTCAGAACCAACTCAATTGCACCTAACAACAGTCTATATAATCAAAGCAAAACCAAGAAGAAGATATGTACTGTAGCATTGCTTTTTTGTTTTCAAGTCTCAGATATTTATTATTCAGTGTAAATCCCAACATGATACATTAACATGACTTTGTGCATTTAGAGAAGAAAAATATCCTGGTTAAGTGGGAAATTGTACGGATGACTTCTGGAAGACCTTCATTCCAAGAAACTTTAAAGGCAAATATTTCATTTAGAAGTCAGGGCCCTTCTTTCTTCAGTTTGCTGAAATCTGCATTCACTGAGTAGAACTTGTATTGATCATTGAGACCCAGTTTGTTCCATGGTTCTGGGCTCTTCTTTCTGTTCCAACTGACATCTATATTAAACAATGCCAGACTCAAGACATATAGTGATGCTGTGGTGCCTCCAGGAGCTCTGGTAGCATAGTGGTCACAAGTTGGGTTGCTAACTTCACAGTCAGCAGTTCAAAACTACTACTGGTTCTGCAGGAGAAAGATGAGGCTTTCTGCTTCCGTAAAGATTTACAACCTTGGAAACCCTATACAGGGTTGCTATGAGTTGGAACCAACTCAATGGCACTTAACAACAATTTTCCTTTCATGTGGATCAATACAACAGATTGAGATTAGTGGATCTAATGTTAATATGTGTTTACTTTTATTAAAGACTATCAAACTGTCAATGAACCCCAGGATGGATAGACCCTAAAAGACAATCACCAAGACATATAATAATCAAGCTCTCCAAAATCAAAGATAAAGACAGCATCTTGAAAGCAGCTAG
>NW_006408525.1:23199074-23233541 GCF_000296735.1 Chrysochloris asiatica
TGGGTCTGGTGAAAGGAGATGGGGATAAGATTCGTAAGATTCAATAGTGAATAACTGTTATCATGACTAATCGCGACTGTCACAATTGTAAAGGTAGAGGTTTTGTAACAAAAAAAAGGGGATTGGTTGATCTTACAGTCCAAAAACAGAGGACCCTAGGACCATCAAGAGAGGAATGCACAAATAGAATGTGAGACCTTATCCAGAGAAGCAGCAGGGCCAGAGATGGAGGCAGAGATGGGGCCGTGGAGAAGGGGAGCAGCTGAGGACTCTAGATTCATCAACTAAGAAGAGAAGGACTAAGAGCTGGTGGCCAGGAGCAGACTTGCAGAATGTGCCCTTTGGAGATGTAAATTTCTATATATGCCTGAGTGGGTTTTTCTGTTTGTGTGTTTTTTAAAAAAAGCTAAAGTGGACAGAGAGAAATACTTTTAACTGATGGTATATGGAGGGGATTATAATCAATGTAATGAAACAAGGTATATGAAGTGTTGAATGTGAAACTCATGATGTGCCCTGTAAACTTTCACTCAATCCACAATAAAAACCTTAAAAAAAAAAAAAAAAAAAGACTGACAAACTGTTTCCCATTTATTTCCAAATATAAAGTGACTGTACTATTTTATATTTTCACCAAGAATGTCTGAGCGTTGCCATGGTTCTATATCGTCACTTGTTGTTAGGTGGCATCCAGTTGCTACCAACTCATAGTGACCTTATGCATAACAGAACAGAACATTGCCTGGTCCTGTGCTAACCTCACAATCATTGCGACATTTGAACCCATTGCTGCTGCCACTGTGTCAATCCATCTCACTGGGGTCTTCCTCTTTTTCTCCCTCCCTCTATTTTACCAAACATGATATCTTTCTCCAGGGACTGCTCCTTTCTGATAATATGTTCAAAGTATAAGAGACGAAGTCTGTCATCCTGGCTTCCAAGGAGCATTCTGGCTGTACTTCTTCCAACACAGATTTATTTGTTCTTTTGGCAGTCCAGGATACTTTTAATATACTCCTCTAACACCATAGGTCATATGTATCAATTCTTGCATGGTCTTCCTTATTCACTTTCAAACGTTCACATGCATATGAGGTTATTGAAAATACCATGGCTTGGGTCAGGAGCACCTTAGTCCTCAAGCTGACATATTTGCTCTTGAGCACTTTAAAAAAGTCTTGTGCAGTAGATTTGCCTAATGCAATATATCATTTAATCTCTTGACTGCTGCTTCCCTGAGTGTTGATGGTTGATCCGAGCAAAATGAAGTCTTTGATAACTTCAATTTTTTCTCCATTTATATGGATGTTGTTTATTGGTCCAGTGGTGAGGATTTTTATTTTCTTTATATTGAAGTGCAACCCATACCAAAGGCTGTGGTCTTTGATCTTCATCAGTAAATATTTTAAGTCCTCTTCACTTTTAGCAAGCAAGGCTGTATCATCTGTATATCGCAGGTTGTTAATGAGTCTTCCTTCAATCCTGATGCCACATTTTTTCTTCATATAATCCAGCTTCTCAAATTATTTGCTCAGTATACAGATTGAATAAATATGGTGGAAGAATACAACCCTGGTTCACACCTTTTCTAATTTGAAACCATCTGGTGTTCCCTTGTTCTGTTCTAACAACTGCCTCTTACTGTATGTGCAGGTTCCTTATGAGCACAATTAAGTGTTCTGGAACACTCATTCTCCACAATGTTGTCCATAGCTTGTCATGATCCACACAATCAAAAGCCTTTGCATAGTCAATAAAGCACAGGTAAACATCTTTCAGGTAATCTCTGCTTTCAGCCAAGACCCATTTGACATCAGCAATCATATCCATCGTTCCATGTCCTCTTCTGAATGCAGTTTGAACCTCTGGAAGTTTTCTGTCATTATGGTTGTGGCCACTTTTGAATTATCTTTAGCAAAATTTTCTTTGCATACAATATTAATGATACTGTCTGATGGTTTCTGCATTCCATTGGGTGACCTCTCTTTGAAATGGGCTCAAATATGGATCTCTTCCAGTTAGTGGGCCAGGTAATTGTCTTCCAAATTTCTTGGCATAGATGAGTGAGTGTCTCCAGTGTTGCATCAGTTTGTTGAAAGATTTCAATTTGTATTCCATCAATTCCCGACTCCATGTTCTTGGCCAATGCTTTCAATGCACCTTAGACTTCTTTATTCAGTATCATTGGCTTTTGATCATCTGCTACTCCTTGAAATGGTTTAACATAGACCATTTCCTTTTGGTACAGTGACTCTATATAGTCCTTCCATCTACTTTTGATGCTTTCTACATCATTCAAATTTTGCCCATTGAATCATTCAATATTGAAAGTCAAGTCTTGAATTTTTTCTTCAGTTCCCTCAGCTTGAGAAATGCTGAGCATGTTCTTCCCTTATGGTTTTCTAACTCCAGGTCTTTGCTCATTTCATTACAATATTTGACTTTGTCTTCTTGAGCTGACCTTTGAAATTTCTATTCAACTTTTTTACCTCCTCATTTCTTCCATTTGCTTTAGCATCTCTACATCAGAAAGCAAGTTTCAGAATCTCTTCTGACATCCATTTTGGTCTTTTCCTTCTTTCTTGTCTTCTAAATGACCTTTTGCTTTCTTCCTGTATGATGGTCTTGAATGTCATCTCACAATTTTATGGTCTTCTGTCTTTAGTGTCTAATGCATCAAATCTGTTCTTCAGATGATCTCTAAATCCACATGGAATATGTTTAGGGTCATGTTTTGGCTCTCGTGGCCACGTTTTAATTTTCTTCATCTTCAACCTGAACTTGCATATGAACAATTGATAATCTGTTGCACAGTCTGCCCCTGGCCTTGTTTTGGCTGATGCTATGGAGCTTTTCCACCATCTCTTTCCACAGATGTAGTCAATTTAATTTCTGTGTGTTCCAGCTGGTGAGGTCCATGTGTATAGCCATCTTTTATGTTGTTTAAAAAAAGGTATTTATCCTGCAGAATGGTCTCTGTTGTAGCACTGAAGTGACCACAGACAATCCACAAATTAATGAGTGTGACTATGTGACAATAAATATTTATTTATGGGCATGGGCGCTGAACTTTGGGGACTAAAAGGTCTTTACAATGAAGAAGTTATTGGTCTTGAAAAATTCTATCATGTGATTTACAGCATCATTTCTATCACCAGAGTCATATTTCCAACTGCTGATCCTTCCTCTTTGTTGCCAACATTTGCATTCTAATCACCAGTAATTTTCAGTACATTTTGATTTCTTGTTTGATGAATTTCAGACTGAAGAAGTTGGTAGAATTCTTCAATTTCATCATCACTGGCTTTAGTGGTTGGTGCGTAAATTTGAATAACAGTGGTATCAACTGGTCTTCCTTCTAGGTATATGGATATAATCCTATCACAGGCAGCATTGTACTTCAAGACAGATCTTGGTATGTTCTTTTTGATGATGAATGCAATACCATTCTTTTCTGAGTTTGTCATTCCTGGCATAATAGACCATGTAATTGTCAGATTCAAAATGGCCAATACCAGTCCATTTCAGCTCATTGTCATTGTTGTTGTTAAGTACCGTGGAGTCGGTTCCGACTCACAGTGACCCTGCCCAGGGTTTCCAAGCCAATAAATCTTTACGGGAGCAGAACGCCTCATATTTCTCCCACAGGTGTTTGTGCATTCCATTTCATTTTTGACAATTTCCAATTTTCCTAGATTCATACTTAGTACATTCCATGTGCTGATTATTAATGGATGTTTACAGCTGTTTCTCTTCTTTTAGAGTTGTGCCCCACCAGCAAATGAAGGTCCCAAAGGCTTTACTCCATTCATGTCATCACGATCAACTCTATTTTGAGGAGGCAGCTCTCCTCCAGTGGTATTTTAAGTGCCTCCCAACCTGAGGGGTCCATCTTCTGGAACTATATTTGACATGGTCTTCATGGTGTTTCAATATTCAATATTCTGGTGCTGACAGAGTTCCACTGCTATTCATAAGGTTTTCTGTGATTAAATACTCAAAGGTAGTCTGTCTCTCCTTCTTCCTAGTCTGTCTTTGTCTGGAAGCTCAGCTGAAACCAGTCCACTGTGGATGACCCTGCTGGTATTTAAACTCCCACAGCATAGCTTCCAGAATCACAGCAACACACATGCCACCACTACCACAAACTGACAGATGCGTGCTGGACAGCCTCACTAATGCCTGGTATTGTCAGTTGCTGCTCATGGATGTCATGAGTTTCTGTTTGGGAATAAAAAACACTTGAAAATGTGGTGGTTGCACATCATGGCCAATGTCATTAATATCAGCGAACTGAACATTTAAAAATGGTTAAAATGGCAAACAGTGCACTAAGCAAGAGTGGTTTTCAGGGACACCAGATTTAAATCTCATCAGCTTGGCTGCCCTTGGCTCTGCTGCCTGGGTCAGACAGGGGCACTAAGCACTGGTTTCATCACTAAGTACAAAAATACAACATCATTGTTTCTATGTCTGATCCCCTTCTCCAAGGAACCTCGGGCCATGACGAGTTCCTAGATGGCAACGATGAACGTTGAGGTGGTCTTCGCTCCGGAGTTCACAGAGGGTGTGGGCCCTTGACGTGCCTGCATTGAGAGCGCGGGTTTAGACAACCAGCTTCCCAGGAGCAACAAACCCGGCGCACCCGGATGCAGTTGGCCTAGTGGCCACTTGGCGAAGCCCGAGGACCAGAGACGCCCAAATGAGGTGTCTTGGCATCGGTGGAGGGACCCCGGGTGCCTTCTCCAGCGTAGTCTCGGCCTCGGTGGTGATTCGGCTCGGGTGCGTGGTGAAGGCGTGAGGTCTTTGGTGGGATACAGGAGAGAGGACGGAGGCATAGCAACAGAGCGCCATTCTTAAATACGGGCTTGGGGGCGCTGGACTCCAAAAAGGGGCATTGTTGTTGTTGTTACGTGCCGTTGAGTCGGTTCCGACCCATAGCGACCCTGTACAGGGTTTCCGAGGGTATAAATCCTTACGGGAGTAGAAAGCCTCATCTTTCTCCCGCGGAGCAGCTGGTAGTTTCGAACCACTGACCTTTAGGTTCGCAGCCCGATTCGTAACCACTACGCTACCAGAGCTCCTTAAAGGCATTGGATCCTATCAATTGAAGAAATGAGGGACAGGAGGTGGTTGGAGTCTCAGAGGGGAAGTTTGAAGGAAAAGGTGCATGGGAGGGTTTAGGGGACCTATGAACTCTTCCCAGGATTAAATGCTGAGGCTTTCTACTCCCGTCAAGATTTACAGCCTTGGAAACCCTGTACAGGGTCGCTATGGGTCGGAATCGATCCACGGCACTTAACAACAACAACAACATCATAGGCTTTTAAGAAACTCTGGTAGCAGAGTGGTTACGAATCAGGCTGCGAACCGGAAGGTCAACAGTTCGAAACTACCAGCAGTTCCGTGGGAGGAAGATGAGCCCATAGGCTTTTAAGGAGTCCTGGTGTGGCTGCTGTAGGATAACTATTGGACTGCTAACTACAAGGTCCGCAGTTCAAACCCATCAGCCGCTCCTTGGAAACCCTACACAGGAACCGATTCAAGGGCCCTTAACAACAACAACTGCCCTTAACAAAAACAAATGATGTTGTTGTTATGTGCCGTGGAGTCGGTTCCGACTCATAGTGACCCTGTACAGGGTTTCCGAGGCTGTAAATCTTTACGGGAGCAGAAAGCTTCATTTTTCTCCCGCAGAACAGCTGGTAATTTAGAACTGCGGTTCGCAGTCCGATTCGTAACCACTACGCTACCAGAGCTCCTTCAGAATCCCTATACAGGGTAGCTGTTTGTCGGAACCAACTGGACTGCATACAACAACATTTGTGGGATCCACTCAAGGGGTAATGGTTTTGTTTGTGTGTGTTTTCTTGCAGATTAAATTATACAAATCAATTTTAGAAAAAGTGAGGATTTAGGTTCCCATTTCTCTTAAGACAGGAAGGAAAGTTTTCCCACTGCTGATAAAATGAATGCATGTTCATTGTAAATAAAGTTGCCATCTTTTTTCTTGGTCAAGTTACTGAATTTCTTTGAGCTTTAGTTTTCTCTTCTGTAAAACAAGTAATATTATTCGCTTAGCCGACCATTCTGACTAGGAAGGGAAAAGATGTCAGATGTCTGGGATGTTGTAGGCATCAAATAGAATATAATTTTTATAATAATGAAAACCTCCTAACAAACCCAAGATCCAAAGATAATTCCAGGTACTTAAAAATTGAAAACCAACAAAATTAAAACTTGCTCTTAATCTTATCACTCAGAGATTATCATTAAGATATATATGTATTGTTGTTGTCAAATGCCGTTGAGTCGATTCCGACCCATAGCGACCCTGTATAGGGTTTCCAAGGAGCAGCTGGTGAGCTTGAACCGCCGACCTTGCAGTTCAAACAGCTTTGCAGTCTGGTGCATTAACCCACAACGCCACACCAGGACTCCTCATATGTACACACACGCACTTTTAATGATGTCTTCATTCTGCCCCCCTCTGTCAGGGCAGGCCTGGACAAGTGACAGCCTGTCTCAGCCAGTCTGCTCCTAATGAAGTGCTCAGTTGTTCTAACTTCAGTACCTGGAATTGTCTTTAAATCATGGGCTTGTGGGGAAATGGATAACCCAAAAAGGGAACCTAAATCCTCACTTGTCCTCCATGACCTCTACTACCAACCACCCTCTCTCTCTCCAAAACCCCAAATCCTGCAATACCCTCCTCACTACAGACAGCACATCCCCGTTGGGACCAGAATCTTCGGTCTATTCCATCCCTCTGGAATCTGCAGAGGAAACGCTGAAATGGTAGTGTCAAAGAAGGCCGTTCAGGATTGAGGGTGCTCTCGGCCTGCCCTCCCTGCAGGGGAAGGGGTGCAGTGGTATAGGAGAAGGAGACGCCCACATGTGCGTGCGGGGAGGGAGATTGCGGAGGCTCAGGGCGCTTCCTCTCTACTCCATTCCAGTCATTTTCCTCAAGAGTGGGTGATTGATTTGAAGGACAGTCGCCGACCCCTGTCTTAATCTTGAGTCATGTCCTTCCAGCCCACCAAAGGCCCAGAGCTTGGGAGTCTGGTTTTTTGCACCCGACCTCGAGGTGCTTGGCAGGCTTGTGGCCCTGCCTCTTGGGAAGGTTGTCTGCAACCGGGCTCACATTGCAGGCGTCTCCAGCAACACGTCACTCCGACCACAAGCCACTCCAAAACGAGCCTGTGTAGTCCCCAGAGCACCTCAACCTTCAGGTTTGCCAGCTTGGGACTTCCTATTCTTCCAAAACGTTTTGGTCCCTCTTGTGTGTATGAGGCAGCTGGGAAAAGATGTGGCAGAACTTCCCACATCCTAGGCTGTTCACTGGGAAGAAGATCTGTCAGCAAACAGATACAGGAGCAATGGTGAGAGGCACCACAGTGATGAGGATGCCCCTCTGTCCCGCTGTCCCCTCACTGTAGGCTCCACCATTTGTTCTGTTCCTATCCCAACTAAACTGGTAGGTAATTGTAAGACTACTGTGATGCCTGCAACTTACATTTGGCATCCCTGCAACTCTCCAAGCCCAGATTCCATCTCCTACAGGAGCCAGTTAGCACCCCACCCCCACTCCAGCCCCAGTGCCAGAGCTGGGCAGCCCCCAGGGCCAGAGCTGGGCAGCATTGTTAGTCCCACTTTAAAACCCACTGTCTTCCAGGCAAATTCTGACTCACAGAGACCCTATGTAGGATTTCCAAGGCTCTAAATCTTTATGGAAGCAGAAAGCCTCATCTATTTCCTGTGGAGCAACTGGTGGATTTGAACTGCTAACCTTGAAGTTATCAGTCCAACTCAAAACCCACTATGCCACCAGGGCTCCTTATCCTTATGGTGAGGAAACTGAGGCTTAGAGAGGTGGTGACAGTAAATGACAGAATTGGGCCAAACCCAGGTCTCTCATAGAGTCCCGCTCTTTCCTCTCGACCGCTCACTTCTGTGTGTAGCGTGCAGTTGTGAGCCGCTCTAGGTGGTCAGGAGTGAGTCTGCCATCTCTGGGCCCCTGAGGGCAGCAGCCTCACTGAGCCTCCCAACAGCAGAAAGGCTGCAGAGGCCTGTTTTGTAAGGAGGAAGGGAGAGGGGAAGAGGGAGGGTCTATATGACTTCCATTCCTAAAACTCCACCTTCTTGTACACCTCTTACATAGGACCCGGGAGCATTGTGTCCCTTGTCAGACAAGAGTTCTCTGCTAAGCAGGGAGTGGGCCTGATCCCTCCTCTCCACTGGACAGAGCAAAGTAGCCCAATCTCACCCTTTACCTCTCTGGAAAACCAGAGTTGAGGACCAGAGCTCAACTCTGACGCAGCCCAACACGTGACCCAACCCAGGGGCTGGAGGGTTAGAGAGGATCCAATGGCTAAGGCCCAGTGGCTAATGAAGGGGTCTGACTGAGGGCTGGGGGGTGGAGTGGAGGAAACAAGTACCTGACTCCTCCTTCCCTAAATATCCTGCAGGACAGAATTAAAACTTGGACATCTGTGTTTCTAAAGGTTCAGAGACGGTGTAAACTGGGGTGTGCACAGCATGTGTTTAAGGATCCTCTATATGAGTCATTTGGAGCCTTGGTGTGATGCTGCAGGTTAATGATCTGGACTGCAAGGTCAGTGGTTCAAGCTCACCAGCCAATCCTTGGAAACCCTATACAGGATTGCTATAAGTCAGAAACGAAATGACAGCGCTTAACAACAACATATGAGTAATTTGTTATTACTGGACAGCAGCTACTATCAAACATTTGGGGTCTGGTCCTGCTTGGCTTGCCTTAGTAAGAATGTTCAAATGGTAGAAAGTGGAAGGAGATCTGGTAGGTCAACAGCATTTGACTGCTAACTGAAAGGTGGGTTGTTGTTGTTGTTAAGTGCCGTCGAGTCGATTCTGATCCACAGTGACCCTGTATAGGGTTTCCAAGGAGAAGCTGGTAAGCTTGAACCACAGCATCACACCAGGACTCCTGAAAGTTGGGTGGGTGGTTTGAAATCACCAGCAGCTCTCTGCGGAAAAGACCTGGTGATCTGCTTTCATAAAGATGGCAGCCTAGGAAGCTCCATGGACAGGTCTACTCTGTGAATTGGGGTCACTGTGGGTCTAATGAATTGGAGGACACCTAACAGTATTAAGTGAAGATGATGCAAGTAGGCTCTTTTTGGTAATTGGGGTGCCCTCTTGTGGACACTTGAGAAATTTCATGGTCTCTGTCACATAATCAAAATCACCCCTCTCAGGGACTTTGATCCCTGCGTCCACCCATATCCTGCCCTTCACCATTTCCACCCATTGACTTCACTCACAGACCTATCGCGGGATCTCTTTATTAAGGATAGAAAGGGTTTGGGGTCTCTAGGCTGAATTTCAACACGTGAGTCCCTAATATAGTGTAAACAAGCACATAAATCAACTGTTTTTGAGTTGACTCCAACTATTAGTGACCGCCAAGTACAACTTATGACTACCCTATGTGTATCAGAGTAGAATTGTGCTCCATTAGCTTTTTAGAAGATCACCAGACTTTTCTTCCATGGTGCTTTTGGGTGGACTTGAACCTTCAACCTTTCAGTTGGCAGGCAAGAACTTGAGCTATTTGCGCCTAGGAATTTATATAGCACTTAGGTGCTTTACACGGAGCCCTGGTGGTGTAGTGGGTTATGATTTGGGCTGTGAACCAAAAGGTGGACAGTTCAAACCCACCAGCTGCTCTACAGGAAAAAGATGAGTCTGCTCCTATAAAGATTGGAAATCCACAGGGGCAGTTCTCGTCTGTTATAGAATCACTATTGGTCAGAATCGACTCGATCGATCGATGGCAGTGGGTTTGGGGGTTTTAGTTGCTTTACAAGGATCCCTGTGGTGCTGTGGGTTAGGCATTGGGCTGCTAATCAAAAGGTTGGTGGTTCAAACCCACTGGCCCCTTGGAGGGAGAAAGATGAGACTGTCTATTTCATACAAGATTTACAATCCTGGAAATCCTACCCAGGGTGTCTATGAGTCAGAACTAACTCCATGCCAGTGGGTTTGGGGGTTTTAAGTGCTTCACAAATATAAACTCAGTTATTCCTCACAGCTACCCAAGTTAAGTGACTTGTCTGAGGTCACACAGCTACTCTGGATTCTAGAGTCTGCTATTACGCATCTGCCATGCTGCCTCTCACTGGTGCGGGAACTTCAAACGGCAGCCTAAGGAAGTGGT
This sequence comes from Chrysochloris asiatica, assembly GCF_000296735.1. Taxonomy (NCBI): domain Eukaryota; kingdom Metazoa; phylum Chordata; class Mammalia; order Afrosoricida; family Chrysochloridae; genus Chrysochloris; species Chrysochloris asiatica. The sequence continues at coordinate 23,209,273 of NW_006408525.1, forward strand.
ACAGCCAGAGGACAAGCATGGGCAAAGAAAATCCATGCCCCCTCCACTTCCCTGACTTCCCCAAAGCACACCTGCACCTCCCGGGGACTAATCTGTCCTACCAGGTGAATGAAGGGTCAGGTGATCTCCAAGAACCTCCTTTCTTGGTTTTTTCCTATCACCTCCAGGAGGAAGCATGACTAGTCAGAGGACTGAGAGTCTCAAGAGAAGCCAGAGGATTCTGAAGACATAGGGTTCCCTTCACAAACTGAATCTGAAAATCTCTTCCTTCGGTATCTACGCTGCCTTCTCATTCCTCACCCTCTTGGCAGGGAGAAGGGTCCTGGAAGGTGAGCCCAAGACTCACTGCCTTTCTGAAACCTGGGAGTGTGACGTTTCAGAGAACTTGGTTTCCACAATTTCACAGAGAAGGAAATGAGGCTTCTTACTAAGGCCACTCTCTTAGCACATGCTTGTTGGCAATTGAGTGTGGGTATCAGGAGATGGAGACCCAGCAGATTTCTGTGCTGAAGGAACTCTGACAATTTCAACTCAAATGTGGTGGCTGTACAACAGAGGCTGCAGAGAAGTGTTGGGTGCAACCAGGAAGGCTTTGGAAGAGATGCCCACTTGAGATTGGTCTTGGATTTGACTTGGGGTTAATGGGGCTAGGAGGAGCATTCTAGGATGGTGCACGGGCAAAGATGCAACAGTCTGAAACAGCAAGGCAATTTCCATGAACTGTGAGCATTTGTTTGGCTGGACCAGAGGTGGCCAGGAGAACAGGACAGGAGATTAGCTGGGGAAGTGGGTGTCAAATTACAAAGGTCTCATATGCTAGGCTGAGAAGTTCAGACTCAACACTGTAAGTACAGGCAAAGGAGGGTGTCAACTTCTTTAAAGAGCATCAGTGAGGCCTCTTAGGGTTGCCCAAGAGGTGCTGGAAATGCAAAAAGGTGGAGGAAAACCTATAAAGGGTGGAGGGTTGGCAAGACTTCTAGTTGTCTCCCATATTTGTTCTCTTTCGATTAGAGTCTTGAATTTCCAGTCTCCCTTGAAACTAAGAGTGGCCATGTGACTAAGTTCCAGCCAATGGTATGTAAGAGACAGTATGTCATGTGGTAGCTTCTAGGAACCTTCCTTTGAAGACTACTGGTATGTGACCTATGGCCTTTGCTTCTTTGTGCCTTTCTCCATCATGTACCTGGAAAACCAATGTGAGGCCATCAGTCATAAAAGATGACATATTGTAGGACTGCATTTATATGAAATGTTTAGATAGGCTCAGCAGTTATAATCTACCAGTCACTCCATAGGAGAAAGATGAGGCTTTCTGCTCCCGTGAGTGTTTATAACCTCAGAAACCCTGTACAAGGTCGCTATGAGTTAGAACCTACTCCACAGCACATAACCACCACCACCATAGAGACAAGAAGTAGACTGGTAATTGCTTAGGGTGAAAGGGTATGTGGAGGTGAGGTAGGATAAAAGCTAAAGAATCCTACTGAGGTGATGAAAAAATCTAATATTGACTGTCGGGGTGATTATACAACTGTGTGAAGACATTAAAAACCATTGACTTGTACTGTACACTTCAGTGGGTGAATTGTATGATATGTAAACTGTATCTTAATAAAGTTGTTTTTAAAAGGGGGAGGAGGAAAGTACAGTGGTGTCACTAGGGCGGTGTGTGTGTGTGTGTGTGTGTGCGCGCGCACCAGTTACCACTGTTAGAGGGAGTGACACCAAACTGACTGTCTATAAAACTTTTATAAAAATATCCCTGTAACTATTTATATTGGCGTCCTGGCATGGCGCTGCAGGACGAGCAATGGACACGCTAACCACAGGATAAGGTTGGCAGTTCAAGCTGCTCCTTGGAAATCCTATACAAGGTCACTATGAGTCAGAACCAAGTCTATGGAGCAACAACAATGTGCTCCGGTCAGAGCTGTCTTTATGGTACTGTAGGCTCAGCACTGGACTGTAAGGTTGGTGGTTGAAACTCACCAGCCACTCCTCGGAAACCCTTTATAGGGTCGCTATGAGTGTAACCAACTCAGCTGCACTTGACAACAACAATGATGCTTCCATCATTTCCTTTGCACACACTGTTGTTTTCACTGCTGCCAGTGTTTTTATAGTCTCTGATTTTGTCAAACTTTTGGTGCATTAGTTATAATATTATGGTAAGTAGTATTTATGAACCACTATTGATAACTTTTTTGAAAATGAAGTGGTTGTTACAGGAAAAGAAGGAGAAAAACTAATAATGCAATTCAATATAGAAATATTTTATAAAATAATTTTGCCATTACTAGTTATATAATCTAACAAATCTTCAACTTAAATAATTTTATAACCATATTACATAAAGAGTTTGGTGTTGCAGTGAGTTATGAGTTGAGCTGCTAACCATAAGTTCAGCTGTTTGAATCTACCAGCTGCTCTGTGGGAGAAAGATGAGGCTTTCTGCTCTTGTAAAGACTTGTTGTTAGGTGCCATCGAGTCAGTACCGACTCATAGTGACCTTATGCACAGCAGAACGAAACACTGCCTGATCTTGGGCCAACGTCACTACTGTTGCCACGCTTGAGTCCATCGATGCTGCCACTTGGCCAATCCATCTCGTTGGGGGTCTTCCTCTTTTTCTCTGACCCTCCACATTACCAAACATGATATCCTTCTCCAGCGACTGGGCCCTCCTGACAATATGTCTGAAGTATGAGAGACGAAGCTTAGCCATCTTGGCCTCCAAGGAGCACTCTGGCTGCACTTCTTCCAAAACAGATCTGTTTGTTCTTTTGGCAGCCCATGGCACTTTCGATATTCTCCTCCAACACCATAACTCAAAAACATCAATTCTTCTAAGGTCTTCCTTATTCACTGTCCAGCTTTCGCCTGCACATGAGGTTATTGAAAATACCATGGCTTGGGTCAGGTGTACCTTAGTCCTCAAGCTGACATCTTTGCTCTTCAACACTTTAAAAAGATCTTGTGCAGCAGATTTGCCTAATGTAGTACGTCGTTTGATTTCCTGACTGCTGCTTCCTTGGAAATCCTATACAGGGTCCTGTGAGTCGGAACTGACTTGACAGTACACGATAACCAACTACATTCATCATAGATTATTCTATGATTAAAATTTATAATAAACTTTACTAAGGCTTCTGTGTGGAGTTCTGCTGTGGCACTGTATGATAAGCATTGGACTGCTAGGTACATTTGAACTACAAGGTGGTGGTTCAAACCCATCAGCTGCTCCTCAGAAACACTACACAGGGTCAGTATGAGTCAGAGTCAAGTTAAAGGCACTTAACAACAACAAGGATTTTCTATGGTCTGCTATCGAAGAAGGCCCACGGGGTAGTGACACCATGCATTACCAAACTGGATGACACCAATCCTAGCAACTCCACTGGGACAGTCGTGATCAACAATCCGGAAAATGCCCCATGGGCTGATTGACAGGACCTGCAGAAACTCACTTCCCTGACACTGAATTTGTTGTTTCTTGACTGAATACAAATTGAAATCTTTCAACAAACTGATGTGGCACGGGAGGCGCTCACTCATATATGCCAAGAAATATGGAAGAGAGCTACCTGACCACCTGATTGGAATAGATCCGTATTTGTGCCTATTCCAGAGAAAGGTGATTCTATGGAATGTGGAAATCATCAAACGATATCATTAATATCATATGCAAACAAAATTTTGCTAAAGATTATGAGAAAACAGCTGCAACAGTCCATTGAGAGGGAACTGCCAAAGGTTCAAACTGGATTTAGATAAGGACATGGAACAAGGGATTTCTTGTTGATGCCACATGGATCTTGGCCGTAAGCAGAGAATACCATAAAGATGTTGATCTGTGTTTTATCAACTATGCAAAGGGTTTCAACTGTGTGGATCATGACAAACTATGAACAACATTTCAAAGAATGGGCCTTCCCAAACACTTAATTGTGCTCATGAGGAACCTGTGCTGCACATAGACCAAGAGGCAGTCATTTAAACAAAACAAGGGGATACTGAATGATTTAAAATCAGGAAAAGTGTGCACCAGGGTTATATTCTTTTAACATATTTATTTAATCTGTATGCTGAACAAATAATCCAAGAAACTGGATTATATAAAGAAGAACATGGTGTCAGGATTAGAGAAAGGCTCATTAGCAGTCTGCAATATGCAGATGATACAACACTTACTGATGAAGATCAAAGACCACAGCCTTCATTAGGAGTTGCACCTCAATGTTAAGAAAATAAATATCCTTGCAACTGGGCCGATAAATAACATGATAAATGAAGAAAAGATTGAAGTTGTCAAAGACTTCATTTCTTGGATCCATTATGAACACTCATGGAAGTGCAGTGAAGAAATCAAATGACGATTGGATTAGGCAACTCTGCTCCACAGACCTCTTCAAAGTATTCAAGGGAAAAGATGTCAGTTTGAAGACTAGTGTGTGCCTGACCCAAGTCATGGTATTTTCAGTAGCCTCATATGCATGTGAAAGTTGGACAATGAATAAAGAAGATCACAGAAGAAGTGATGTCTTTGACTTATGGTGATGGAGAAGAATATTGAAAGTACCATGGACTGCCAGGAAAAAAAATCTGTCTTGGAAGAAGTACAGCTAGAATGCTTCTTAGAAACCAGGATGGTGAGACTTTGTCTCTCATACTTCAGACATATTATCAGGAGGATCCCATCCTTGGGGAAGGACATCATGCTTGGCAAATAGGAAGGTCAGCAAAACCGAGGAAGACCCCCAACAAGATGGATTGGTACAGTGGCAGCAACAATGGGCTCAAGTATAACAATGATTGTGAGGATGTCAAAGTACCAGCGAGAGTTTCGTTCTGTTGTGCTATGAGTTGGAACCGACTCGATGACACCTAACAACAGCAGTAAATCTGCTTTCCTTTGCATTTGGTCCGTGACTTACTTCTCTAGCACTGCTAGAGCAGACATACCACAATGGGATGACTTTAACAAACAGATTTATCTTCTCACAATTTAGGAGGCTAGATGTCCAAATCCAGATTTCTGGCTCCGGAGAAAGGTCCTGGTTCCCTTTTAGTATCTGTAGTTCCAGTATCTTGTAGAGCTCCGTATGTCTCAGCATCAATCTTTCCCTAAATCTAGGAACTTCACAGTTCAGGGACCCTAAGTCCGAAGGACACACTATACTCCTTGGTGGTAGTAGGTTCCTCCTCTCTGCCTACTTCTCTCCTTTTGTCTCTTATAAGATAAATGGTGCTGAATACTGCACCCTTAGGAATCTCCCTTACATTGGATCAGCGTTGTGGTGGGATTGCTGTTATTATTGTTAGGTGCCCATTGAGTCAGTTTTGACTCATTATGACCGTATGCACAACGGAACGAAACAGCGCCGTCCTCATGAGTTTTGTTATGCGTGAGCGTGAGTTTTGTTATGTTATTGCCAAGGTGTCAGTCCACTTTATTGGGAGGTCTTCCTCTTTTTCACTACCCTCCAATTTGCTAAGCAGGATGTCCTTATACAAGGACTAGGAGGACTGGTCTCTCTTGAAAACATGCCCCAAATACGAGAGATGAAGTTACGGGCAAGGAAAGGGTGGCTTAATCCCACCCTTAATCTTTTTATTGCTTTCTCACGTTAGGTCACCTCATGGAGGATCATCACATAAATACCAAATGACGGAGAGTCGTGGCCCAGCCAAACGGACACAGATTTGGGGGTGACATAATTTAACCCCTGACAGCTTGGATTTATCTTGTCTGTTGTTTTCCATGGCCAGCTCTGGGAGGAGTTGAAAAATAATTCCCCTTCCCTTCCTTGGAGGTATCCTGCTCAAAGGCCTTATTTCCTGCTGACACAGTTAGAGCTAGAATTACCTCAGAACTGAGCACTCAGAGGTCCCAGGCTCAGGATTTCTCTGGTGACACAACTTCCTTAAATCCCAGTTGACTGTCTGCCATTTCAATTCCTCAGAATGCCATGTGCAAGTAACCAATGCCAGAAATCTCACCCAGTCATGAAACTTGATTCTGAGCCTGACTCTTGTGGTTTCTGTCTCTTAGCAATAGACTCTGGCCACCCATGTAGGCCTTAAGTTGTGGCTCTTCCTTGGTATATGGACAACAGGTGTTCATTGGCCAGCATCCATTTGGGACTGGGACCTTAAATTTCCTTTCGGAGTCACTTCTCCTTCTATCAGCCCAAAGACTTCATATGGGATTGTTCTACTGCCAAATATGTTGTTGTTAGTTGCCAGTGAGTCAGTTCCAATTCATGGTGACCCCTTGGGTGCAAACGTAGAACTGCTCCTTAGGGTTTCAAGGCTCTGACTTTTCAGAAGCAAATAGCTAGACCTTGTCTTCCCAGGTGCTTATAAATGTGTTCAAGCTGCCAAACTTTCTGCATAACCATTTACACCACCCAGGAACTCTGACTTAGGCCAGGTTTTCTAGAGAAGCAAAACCAGTGAAACACATATATGTGTATATATATATATATATAAGTTTATTATCAAGGAAAGGGCTTACATTTGCAGAGTCCCAGGTCCCTAGCGGAGTCCTGGTATGGAACAGTGGGTTAGTGTGCTGGACTGTAAAGTCAGTTTGATTCACAAGGTCAGTGGTTCAAGCTCACCAGCCACTCCTTGGAAACCCTATATAGGGTCACTATGGGTCGGAACCGACTGGATGGCACTTAACAACAGCAACAAGGTTTCTGATGGAAGAGAGAGTACCTCCTGCATGCCCATTATACTGGTAGAAGGCCATACACTCAAGGAAGCATCCCTTTAACTGATTGGCTACTCATAGCAACGCATCATAGTTAACTATTTGTATCAGGTTTCATCACCATGGGAATAAGCACATCCCAACTGCCCAACTTCTGGGAATCCTGGCTTAGTCAAGTTGACACAAAACCCTAAACATTGCAAACTTCTACCCACAAATATAGTCTGTGTGTGTGCACCAATCAGTATACTTCATCTCCCTAGCCAAAATGATCATACTGGGCTGGCCACATGATTTAAGGTAGTCCAATTAGAGTAACTCTCAAGAATTTTTGTGGGTGGAATGTAAGTTGGCACAGCTACTGTGGAAAAGAGTTAGGCAATGTCTTAAAAAAGTAAATATATGACCACCATGCGACATAGCAAGTGCACTTCTGAGCATTTCCACCAAAAAAATAAAAATTTTCACACAAAAACTTGTACATGAATGTTTATAGCAGCTTTATCCATTATGGTAAAAATCTGGAAGCCACCCAAATGTCCCTCAATGGATAAATGCTTAAACAAACTGGTGGAACATCTATATGAGGACTACTCAGCAATAGAAAACAAAAACTATTGATACATGCAATAACCCGGATGAATGTCCAAGGATTATGACTGCCTTCTATTGGTCTTTAACTCCATGTCAGGAATTAGCCATAGGCTAAAAAGAGCTCTGGTAGTGTAGTGGTTATGAATTGGGCTGTGAATCGCAAGGTCAGCAGTTTGAAACTACCAGCTGCTCCATGGGAGAAAGATGAGGCTTTCTGCTCCTGTAAAGATTTACAGCCCCAGAAACCCTGTTCAGGGTCGCTATGAGTCAGAACTGACTCCACGGCACATAACAACAACAACAATTGAAACTGAAACATACTTAAACCTGAAATCTCCACATCTTGACACACACATTTTAACAGGAGAAAGAAAAAAAATCAGCTTGGGGCCATTAATGTCCTTCAGGAGTTCAGATTGGATCTAAATTGAACTTCGCATCATTATCATACTCGTATTTAAAAGGTTAAAAGAAAGAACACAACATCCAAAGATGACCAATATGCAGTGTACAACGTGACAGCTGACCGATAGTGGCTCTCCACAAGGCCTTCTCTGAGTTCAAAGTCAATCCTGTGATCCAGTTCCAATGCAGAATCAAGAAACCCAGAGCTGCTGTGTACAAGGGGCTGCATTGGCACAGTGGTAGTCGTAGGAGAGGCAATTGGCTTCTTCTCATCTTCCATTGAGTCTTTTGATGTCTCAGACGGCTGTGAAGATGAACATCCAAATCTTGAGAATAACATTCCTCCAATCCTTTTCCAATGCTTCTTGTTGTTGTTGTTATGTGCCGTGGAGTCGGAACCGACTCATATAGCAGCCCCTAATAGGCTTGCTTTGCCAATATTTGTTATTGACTCTTCATCGTGTCGGTGGGACAAGACTGGTGAGGTCACTGGACTAGGTATGATTGAAATGCCTTCATTCTCTGAGACTGGTATAGGTTCTTTTGCTGGATTCAGAAAAGCTTCATGAACTTTTGCTACTCATGTGTAACCTGCACCTTAATACTTCAACTAGGACCTAGAAATGGCAAGTTTACCATTAGGTGGATCAGAAAATTATTTCCATAGGGATAAAATGAGGATGTGGTCTCAGTCTCCCAACCTTGCCTCATTCCCATATCTTCTCCTCTGGTTTCTGATGTTGTTTTGGGATGAGCTAGATTCACACCTTCCACAATAAGAGCTGAATGTGAAGCATCTTCTTCATCCTCTTATTCACAATGATGTGATTTGCTTATCATGACTGAGATGTCTTAATTAAATTTCCCTCGGTAGTTCCAGACTCCTACTCCAAACTAAAGGAATTTGCTGTCAATGTGTGACGTGAAACAGGGGGTGACTCATAGAACCAAGGGAGGATGTTCAGAATGGTCTTAAGAACCAGTTCTCTCTTGCACACCCTGTTGTCACTCAAAGCCTCTCATATTTTATTCCTACTTGTGGCGCTGTGGGTTAATGCGCTAGACTGCAAAGTCGGTTTGAACTGCAAGGTTGGTGGTTCAAGCTCACCAGTTGTTCCTTGGAAACCCTCTACAGGGTCACTATGTGTCAGAACCGACTCGATGGCACTTAACAACAACAACATCTCTGCAAATCTTTTGCTCTTCTTGCTGAAACTACATGCTCTGTCTTTCATCTACTTGACCTCCCTGTTGCACCACAATCAAATATCAAACAATATTCCAAATTGACTAATGACTTTCCACCCAAATTCCTTCACATATCAACCTCCTTTCAGTCAGCTGATGAGGAGTGAAATGAGGTAGGACCTCATTCTAAGAGGAAGGAGGCTGTGAGTAGGAGTGTCCAGAAAGAAGGCGTTTGGTCTAAACACACAATATTTAATATTTTCCCCCCAAAGGACCACAAAACAACTATTAATTTAATGAATGTATAGCTAATGATCTCCCATAGTAAGCAACGTCACTCAATCCTCTTGCCATTTCAAGATGCAAAAGACATTTCCAAGGGAACTATTCAGTATCCTCAATGAAATGTAAGAAAGCCATGCTAAAGAACTGAGAGACAAAGCTAATAGGCCAGGATGAAGGGGAGCTAGATGAGAGAAGGCAATTTTGCAGAGAAAAACAAAAATCCAGTGGCCGATACTGCGAGAGGTGTTGCTTAGTGAAATGCTAGGAGGCTCCAGAACAAGCAGTGCTTTTCTTGTTGAGCTCAGGAAACAAAATGAGTCACACACAGAGGAGGGTGTGGACTCCTAGCTATTTTTCAATTTAAGTGTATGGGGCACAGCCACTCCTTTGGAAACCCTACATAGATAGGGTCGCTATGAGTCGGAACCAACTCGATGGCACTTCACAACAATAACAACAATCTGGGTATGGATTTGGAATTGCTCCCAAGGTATATGCTAAATCTATACTAAATATTTTCTGGAGTATTGTTTGTGACCAAAGCTTGGCCTAGATTTCTCAAATTTATATTTGATTATATACAATTTGATACAATGGAAGCTGACGAACTGAATCATGTTAGTAATTCTCCCACTGGTTGCATTAAAAGAAAGAAAACCTTCTCTCCCACTCCAAATTCAATGGCAGAATTTAAACTTCCAGTTGAGACCTGAAAAGAGCATCATTGAACTGAGAGAAAATCAAATTAGTATAATGAAAGATTGTCTTGATTTGATGTGTTTCAAAATGTTTTAGCCACATACCTATACTGAATTTCTCTTTCAAGATACAAGGCTACTTGTAATCTAGAGATACAGGCATCAGAAGTTGTGTCTTCTCAGGTGTTTCCTGGAGCAGTTTTGGTGCCCTTTACCCCTACTTAGAAGCGCCACTGGCAATCTAAGAATAAGTAGCTAAAGTAAAAGAACAGAGTGTTATTCTCTGAAGAAAATGAGCAGAAGAGGTATGGGCCTTCAGGATATCAAAGCTAGTGGCTAGGAAGGCTGAGGAAAAACTAAAAGCAGAAAGTTTAAGGAAAAGTTTGCAAAAGAAATAATTGGATCCCAAACTCCTCTTCTCATACCTAGAATGCTGTCAATCAGAGAGAACTTTGGAAAAGTCTCCACAGGAGAACTGAACATCTTGGGAGTAAAGATTTTTACATGCTAATATTATGGGGGGCCCAGCTCCCAGTGGTGTAGTAGTAAATGTTTTCAACAAGATTTCAAGGAGTCAGTGTGTCCTGCTTTATCGCATTACAGCTTTTATCGTTTAAATGTTTCCAACATGATGTCACTGAACACAGAGTTAGGAAAAGATGCACACATTTGGCTTTTCAGGTTGGTGTGAGCCACTTCCAGCATGCCACTGCTGGTTTCCTGACCTGATAGATCACTCTAAGTGAAGCCCACTGGTTGACAAACTCTTCCCCCATAGACACATAAGAGCTTTTAAATAGCCTTCTAATTCCTTGTTCTTATACAAGCAGATAAAAGGAAATTTGAGAAAATAGAGACACTGCAAAAAAGAAGAAAAAAGAAAAATTCCCTTCCCAATTATTCTCTTTAGAGGTGTGAGAAGATATTTCATTCATTAAATTAGTATAAGGGGATAAGAAAAATTAGAAAATAAGAAAAGGTTCTTAGAAATTACAAAAAAAAAAAAAAAAACAAGATAAAGCTTAGAAAATCTCCCAAAAATAGCAGTGCCTAGCCATCCAAAAGATTAAATACTTGGGGGCAAATTTAACCAGAGAAACAAAAAACCTATGCAAAGATAACTACAAAATACTACTACAGGAAACCAAAAGAGACCTACAAAAATGGAAGAATATACCATGCTCATGGATAGGAAAACGGAACATTGTGAAAATGTCAACACTACCCAAAGCAATCTATATAGATACAATGTAATGCCAATCCAGATTCCAACATCATTATTTAAGGAGATGGGAAAACTAATCACTAACTTTATATGGCAAGTCAAGAGATCCCAGGTAAGCAAAACATTACAGAAAAAGAGGAACAAAGTAGAAGACCTATCACTTTCTGATCTCAAAACCTACTACACAGCCACAGTAATCAAAACAACCTGTTATGGGTACAATGAAAGACACATAGATTAATGGAACAGAAGTGAGAATCCAGAAGTAAATCCACCTACCAATGCTCAGTTGATCTTTGACTAAGGACAAAAACACATTAAATGGGGAAGAGATAATGTCTTCAAACGGGACTGGCAAAATTGGAAGTCCATTTGCAGAAGAATGAAACAAGACCCATATCTCATATCATGTATAAAAATGAACTCAATGTGGATTAAAGACCTAAATGTAAAACCTAGAACAATAAAAATCATCAGTGAAGAAATAGAGACAAACATAGGGGCACTGATACATCTGATACATGGTACACTATCAAACATAACTGAATGCAAACAAGCAGCAAAAGACAAATTAGATGACTATTGCTGTTATTCTTTAGTGTCCTCAAGTCAATTTTGACTCGTTGTTTTTTCTAGGTACCATCCAGTCAGTACCGACTCATACTGACCCTATAAACAACTGAATGAAACACTGCCTGGTCTTGTATCAACCTCACAGTCATTGCTATGTCTGAGACCATTGCAGATACCACTGTGCCAATCCATCTCATTGGGGGTCTTCCTCTTTTTCTCCAGCCTTCCACTTTATCAAACATGGTATCCTTCTCCAAAGACTGGCCCCTCCTGATAATATATCCAAAGTATGAGAGACCAAGTCTGCCATCCTGACTTCCAAGGAGCATTCCGGCTGTACTTCCAACACAGATTGGTTTGTTCTTTTGGCATTTTTAATATTCTCCTTCAACACTACCATTCAAATACATCAACTCTTCTATGGTCTCCTTTATCCACTGTCCAATTTTCACATGCATTTGAGATTATTGAAAATACCATGGCTTGGGTCGGGAGCATCTTAGTCCTCAAACTGACATCTTTGTGCTTCACTGCTTTAAAGCAGTATTGTGCAATAAATTTGCCTAATGCAATACATCATTTGATTTCTTGACTGCTGCTTCCAAGAACGTTGATGGTTGATCTGAGCAAAAAGAAATCTTTGACAATTTCAATCTTTTCTTCACTTATATGGATGCATAACCTGAGATTAACATACATGACACCACCACCCAGAGCTTAATCTAGACATAGAAGTATTTAAAGTAAAACAAACATGCAAAACTGAATATAGGAAACCAGAAATATCAATTTTTAATGAAGTCAACCACAAAGAAAAAAAGAGAGAATAGTATAGATACAGAACTTCCTTAAACAAGTAAGTCAAGTAGATTTGAAGATAAAACACACTATTTTAAATGAGGAAAAAATTAATAAATTACAGGTTAACCTCAAAGATAATTATACACCTTCGCATCAAAACTAAAAAGGGGAAAATCAGAAAGATTTAGTAAACCTTAAAACAACAGAAGTGAAGAAAATCCACAAACAAAATGGACTCAGCACAGAAAATTATGTGGAACAAAGAAGCCAGCAGAACCACACAAAAAAGGCAGACAGAAGTAGACTAAAATTCAAATAGAAAAAACTAATGGCAACCAAAAATGAGTAGGAGTAGCAATTTTAATCTTTGATTAAAGTCTCTAGACGTTAAGGTAAAAATCAGCACAAGAAACAAAGAAGGACATTGTATCATGAGTAAGGGATCAATCAAACAAGAGGACCTAGCCATAATAAACATCTGTGCCCCCAATAAAACAGCCTCAAAATACACAAATCAAACTCAAACAGAACTGAAGAAAGAGATAAACAACTCTACATTAAGAGTAGGCTATTTTAATACACCACTTTTGATGAAGGACAGGACAACTAGAAAGAAACTCAACAAGACACACAAGAACTAAACAACAAACCAGCTTGACCTCGTAGACATAAACAGAGTACTTAAGCCAACAACAGCATACACAATATACATTCTTTTCTAGTGCTCATGGAACATTCTCCAGAATAGATCATATGTTAGGCCACAAAGCAAACCTCAATAAATTTTAAAACATCAAAATACTACAAATGTCTAATTTGTTGAATGCAAAGCTGGTGATCTTGTCTGTTATTCTTCACTCAATTCACAATAAAAAGTGAAAAAAAACCCCAAACTACAAAGTGTCTTCTCAGATCACAATGCTATAAAATTAGAAATCAACAGGAAAATCAAGGGGAAAAAAATCAAATACATCGAGATTAAACAACATGCTGCTTGAAAACTTCTGGGTAATAGATCAAACAATAAATGAAATTTTGAAATTTCCTTGAATCAAATGAGAATGAGAAGAAATAATGAAGGTTAGAGCAGAAATGAAAGAAGCCCTGGAACTCACAACTGAGGTGCTCACCTCCGTGTGGCTTCAACCGCCGAGAGAGTGGGAGCTTCCCTGGGGGTGTACACTCATTCCTGATAAAAACACTTAACAAAATAGGAATAGAAGGGAAATCCCTCAACATAATTAAAAGCATACATTAAAAACCAACACCCAACATCACTCTCAACAGAGAGAAACTGAAGTAATTCCCTTTGTGAATAGGAACCAGACAAGGATACCCTTTATCACTACTCTTATTCAGTACTGTGCTGGAAGTCTAAGCCACAGCTACAAGACAAGAAAAAGAAATTAAAGGCACCCAAATTGGCAAAGAAGAAGTAAAACTCTATTTTCAGGTGACATGATCCTATACTTAGAAAATCCCAAAAACTCAGCACAAGAGTTATTGGAACTCATTGAAAGATTCAGCAGAATAGCATACCAACATACAAAATCAGTTGCATTCCTTTATATTAATAAAGAGAGCTCTGAAAACAATATCATTTGCAACAACCACAAAAAAATGAAATACTTAGGAATAAATCTAGCCAGAAAAACAAAAGACCTACACAAAGAAAGCGACAAGAAACCAAAAAACACCTACAAAAATGACAGAATATACCATGTTTATGGACAGGAAGAATTAACCTTGTGAAAAAGTTAAAAGGCAATAGAATGCAATCCTGATCAAGGTTCCAATATCATTCTTTAAATAGATGGAAAAACTGATCACCAATTTCACATGGAAAAAAAAGAGACCCCAAATAAGCAAAGCATTACTAAAAAAAAAAAAGGACAAAATAGGAGCAATAGAAGGCCTCTTACTTTCCAACTTTCCAATCTCAAAACCTACAACAACAGTCAAAACACAACAGTCAAAACAGACTGGTACTGATACAATGTAAGATGTATCAATCAATGGAACAGACTGAGAACCCAGAATAAATCTATCCACCTATACATAGTTTTTCTTCTACAAAGGGCCAAAATGCATTAAATAGGGAAGAGATCGTCTTTTCAACAAATAGTGCTGGCAAAATTAGAAATCTATTTGTAAGGAAAGGAAAAAGACCCATATCACACATCATAATCAGCATAGATTAAAGACCTAAGAGCAAAACCTAGAACTATACAGATCATCAATGAAAAAATAGGAGAAAACTAAGGAGCTTTGATACATGGCATAAATACACTATCAAACATAACTGAAAACACACAAACAGAAGACAAAATAGATGACTGAGACCTCCTAAATTAGACACTTCTGTGCATCAAAAGATTTCACCTAAGAGTACAAAGAGAAGCCATAGACTGGGAAAAATTTTGTGGCAATGACATCTCAGACAAGGGGCAACTGTCTAAAATTTATAGAACACTTCAACACCTCAATATGAAGAAGACAATCTAATTTACAAATGGGCAGAGAACATGAACAGAAACTTCGCCAAAGAAGATATTCAGACGACCAACAAACATGAAGAAATGCTTATGATCATTAACCATCAGAGAGATACAAATCAAAACAACAATGAGATATCTTACTCCAGTATTAATAGCAAAGTTGAAGAAAACAACAAATGATGGCGAGGGTATGGAGAGTATGGGACCCTCCTACACTGCTGGCGGGGACTGTAAAATGGTGCAGCTGCTGCAGAAGATGGTATGGCATTTTCTCAAAGAGATGGAAATAGAAATATCGTATGATCCAGCAATCTCTCTACTTGGTGTATATCCTCAAGAAATAAAAGCTGTAACACAAATAAATATATGCATGATCAAGTTCATTGTAGCATTAGTCACAATAGCAAAAATGCTGGAGCCAGCCCATCAGCAGAGGAATGGTTGAACAAACTTTGGTACATACATGCAATGGAATATTATGCAACACCGAAGAATAACGATGAATCTGCAAAACACTGTAGAAGAACTTAGAAGACATTACGCTAAGTGAAATTAGTTGATCACCAAGGGGCAGATGTTGTATGAGCCCACTACTGTTAAAAAGTCAAAAAAAAAAGGTTTTCATTCTATTATAAACTTCCTGTGATGGCTAATGTGGGTGGGATGGAAGGTCGAAATGTTCACTGGGTAGAGTATAGACCACCACTTGTCTGTCAGTTTGTCACAATGTGACGGCTTGCATGTTGCTATGATGTTAGAAGCGATGTCACCGGTATTTTGAATGCCAGCAAGTGACAGGTGTCAGCTGAGCTTCCAGACTAAGACTCAAAAGGAAAGGGGGACTACTTCCAAATATTTAGCCACTGAAAACCTTGTGAATAGGAAGGAAACACTGTCAACTAGTACCAGAATATGATGAATAGCACCAGAATATTGTCAGATAAAGTGCAGGAAAATAAGCCCCTCAGATTGGTAGGCACTCAAAATATGACTGGGAAAGAGCTGCCTCCTCAAAGCAGAGCCTTTAGTACCTTTATTTGCACAACTCAAAATAAGGAGAAACAGCTGCAAACATCCATTAACAATTGGAACATGGAATGTATGAAATATGAATATAGAAAAATTGGAACTTGTCAAAAATGAAATGGAATACATAAATATCAATATCCTAGGCAGCAGTGAACTGAAATGAACTGATATTGGCCATTTTGAATCTGACAATCACATAGTTTACTATGCTAGGAAAGACATATTGAAGGGGAATGGCATCACATTCATCATCAAAAAGAACATTTCAAGATTTATCTTGAAGTACAATGCTGCCTGATAGAATAATATCCATGTGCCTAAAAGGAAGACCAGTTAATACCACTTTGATTCAAATTTATGTGCCAACCATTATGTTGATGATGAAATTGACTAATTCTACCAACTTCTTTGGACTCCTGGTGTGGTACTGTATAATAAGCACTGGACTTCAAACCACAAGGTCAGCAGTTCAAACCCTCCAGCTGCTCCTCGGAAACCCTATACAGGATCACTGAGTTGGAACTGACTCAAGAGGTATAGATTAAAAATAAAAAAGATGTATAGATAATTACTGGTATTTGGAATACAAAAGTTGGAAACAAATAAGGATCAGTAGTTGGAAAATGTGGGGATCACATGATAAGACCAACGAGTTCTTCATTGCAAATAGTTTTTTAAACAACATAAAAGATTATTATATGCATGGACTCCATCAGATGGGAAATCAAGTTGACTACATCTATGGAAAGAGATAGTGTAAAAGCTCCATATCAGCCAAAGTAAGGCCAGGGACAGACTGGGGACACAGACTATCAATTGCTCACGTGCAAGTGCAGGTTGATGCTGAAGAAAATTAGAACAAGTCCCCGAGAGCCAAAATATGACCTTGATCATATCCCACCTGAATTCAGAGATCATCAGAAAAACAGATTTGATGTATTAGACATTAATGACCCAAAATCAGAAGAGTTGTGGGACAACATCAAGAAAATCATACAAGAAGAAAGCAAAAGGTCATTAAGAAAACAAGGAAGAAAAAAAAAAAAAAAAAACCACAATGGATGTCAGGGAAACGCTGAAACTGGCTTTCCAATGTAGAAATGCTAAAGCAAATGAAAGAAATGATGTAAAATTGCTGAACAGAAAATTTCAAAGGGCAGCTCAAGAAAACAAAGTCAAGTATTATGATGAAATGTGCAAAGATCTGAAGTTAGAAAACCAAAGGAGAAGAACACACTCAGCATTTCTCAAGCTGAAAGAACTGAGACAAAAATTATTGCAATACCGAAGGATTATTTAGGCAAAATATTGAATGATGCAGAAAATGTCAAAAGAAGATGGAAGGAATATACAAAATCACTGTACCAAAAAGAAATGGTCAATGTTCAACCATTTCAAGAGGTAACATATGATCAAGAGTCAATGATACAAAAGGAAGACGTCCAATGTGCACTGAAGGCATTGGCAAAGAATAAGGCTCTTGGAATTGATGGAATACAAATTGAAATCTTCAACAAATTGATACAGCACTGGAGGCACTCACTCATCTATGCCAAGAAATTTGGAAGATGGCTACCTGGCCAACTGATTGAAAGAGATCTATATATATACCTATTCCAAAGAGAGGTTATCCAATGGAATATTGAAATAAACAGACATTATCATTAATAACACATGCAAGTAAAATTTTACTAAAGATAATTTTTAAATGGCAGCAATAGTACATAGACAGGGAAGTGCCCAAGGTTCAAGCTGGATTCAGATGAGGATGTGGAAGGAGGTATATCATTGCTGATGCCACATGGATCTTGACTGAAAGCAGAAAATACCAAAAAAGATGTTTATGTGTGCTTTCTTGACTATACAAAAGCTTTCGACTATGTGGATCATAACAAGCTATGGACAATATTATGGTGAATGAGTATCCCAGAACACTTAATCGTGCTCATGAGGAACCTGTGCATACACTAAGAAGCAGAATAAGGGGACACTGGTGGTTTAAAATCAGGAAAGGTGTGTTCCAGGGTTGCATTCTTTAATCATATTTATTCAATCTGTATTCTGAGCAAATAATCCAAGAAGCTGGATTATATGAATAAAAGCATGATATCAGGGTTGGAGGAAGGCTCATTTACTATCTGCGATATGCGGATAATACAACCTTCTTTACTGACAAAGTGAAGAGGACTTAAAATACTCACTGATGAAGATCAAAGACCATAGACTTTGGTATGGGTTGCACCTCAATGTGTTGCGGACCGTGTAAGACTAGTCAGAGATTAGAGGCCCTATAGGGCCGAGTGTAACAAATGAGGCCACTGGCAGTTAATGGCAAATTGCTTTCATCTTAATATTCAGTTATATATATCAAATTAATACATGGAGCCTTTGATAATCCACAGATAAATGTGATATTTTCCTAAAGCCGAGACTAAAAGTTGCAAGGTTAAGCCTTTCTCCAAAGGATTAACTAAAAATATTTTAGCTACTTCTTGGTTCTTGTTCTATAGACAAAGAACCCATCCACCCTAATCGTTTTCCAGGTGCAGCCTGAAAACCTGGCTCAGGAAGCCGAAACAGAAACAGCGGGACTCCGCCCAAGCTTTTGTCATTACTCTCACCTTCCCTCAACTGACCTCAGGGGCTATAGATATGTTAATTGGGCCTGAGAATCCAAGTTGCTGGCCTGGGATTCGAACCAGCGAAGTACGATGTAAAGTTACCTGAATGTCTGGAAAAGTACTGATGTTAGCTGTACCTTGCCTAAGTCCCTCCCAGCTGGGTGTGAAGCTCCTCCCCAAAATAAAACAGAGGCCCAGGCCTCCCCAGGTGTGCATTACTGGTTGGAAGGCATGCAGTAATGATTGCAGTGCATTACGGGTTGGAAGGCATGCAGTAAAGATTGCAGTGCATTACGGGTTGGAAGGCATGCAGTAAAGATTGCAGGGCATTACGGGTTGGAAGGCATGCAGTAAAGATTGCAGGGCAGTGAGTTGCTGCCTGCAGAGGCCATGATGCCTGTAGTCCCAAGCCTGCCCACCAGTGATGTATCCACCCTGGCTTTGGGGTACCTCATTGTCTCTCTCTTTGTTTCTTTCTGTGTATTCTTGATATATTGCAATCACCGTCAGGTATCCCCTCCTCATGAACCGAACCCCTATGTCGAGGCGGGTCCCCGACATCAATGTAAAGAAGAAAAAAAATCCTCACCACTGGACCAATAAACAACATCCATATAAATGGAGAAAAGATGGAAATTGTCAAAGACTTCATTTTGCTTGGATTTATAAGCAACTGCCATGGAAGTAGCCGTGAAGAACTCAAACAACACATTGCATCAGGCATATCTGCTGCACAAGACCTCTTTAAAGTGTTTAAGAGCAAAGATGTCAGTTTGAGGGCTAAGGTACACCTGACCCAAGCCATGATACTTTCAATAGTCTCATATGCATGTGAAAGTTGGACAATGACTAAGGAAGACCATAGAATTGATGCATTTGAGTTATGGGGTTGGAGAAGAATATTAAAAGTACCATGAACTTCCAGAAGAACAAGGCAATCTGTGTTGGAAGGAGTACAACCAGAAAGCTCCTTAGAAGCCAAGATGGCCAGACTTCGTGTCTCATACTTTGGACATATTTTCAGAAGGGACTAGTCCCTGGACAAAGACATCTATCATGCTTGGTCAAGTAGAGGAGCAGTGAAAAAGAGGGAGGCTCCCAACAAGATGGCTTGACAGAGAGGCAGCAGCAAAAGGCTCACGCGTAGCAGCAATTGTGAGGACGACGCAGGGCTGGGCAGTGGTTCATTCCATTGTACAGAGGGTCACTATGGGTTGGAACCAATTCAGTGGCACCTAATAACAACAACAGAGTGTAGACATATGCTAACTTGGGTGATGGGGAAGGCAGTTAAAAAGAAAAGGAAAGAAAAGAGAAGGAAGTGGGGTAGAAATAGTTTTCTTCTTTTTTTTGTCATTTTTTTCATGTACTGGAAGGGTGTATTTATTTTCTCATTTAAAAAAAAAAAAGAGCTTATACAATTTTTCATTTGAAACATGAAGGTCGGGTTATAAGCACAGCACTTTCTATGTTGTTATGGCGTGTTTAATACAGACAGTCAGACCTCTTAGTGCATCTTAATAATTTCATTTTCTCTAATAATATGGCCTCTTTAATGGTTCATTAGGATTTTCAGAAATGATTTTGAAAACTGCCTTGTATAATGAAGTAAAACAAAGAAACCATAGTAGTACACAGCCGCAGCAGTGGCCCGAGATCAGGGTACAACAGGAGTAACAGTAACAGTCGTGGCAACAGAATAGCAGGGGCCCAGGATCAGGGCAGAAGAGTAGTAACAGTAACAGTAACAGCAGCCTCAGTGGCCGCGGTCAGGGATGTTGTTGTTGTTGTTAGGTGCCATTGCGCGATCCTGGGCCAACCTCACCACTGTTGCCACGCTTGAGTCCATCGATGCTGCCACTTGGCCAATCATCTCATCTCACTGGGGGTCTTCCTTTTTTTCTCTGACCCTCCACCTTACCAAACATGATATCCTTTTCCAGCAACTGGTCCCTCCTGACAATATGTCCAAAGTACGAGAGACGAAGTTTGCCCATCTTGGCCTCCAAGGAGCACTCTGGCTGCACTTCTTCCAAAACGGATCTGTTGGTTCTTTTGGCAGCCCATGGCACTTTCAATATTCTCCACCAACACCATAACTCAAAGACATCGATTATTCTACGGTCTTCCTTATTCACTGTCCTGCTTTTGCATGCATATGAGGTTATTAAAAACTACTTCCAAATCTTTAGTCACTGAAAACGTTGTGAATAGCAGAGAAACACTGTGAGATATAGTGCTGGAAAATGAGCCCCTCAGGTTGGAAGGCACTGAAAATGCGACTGGGGGTCAGGTCACTGGCTGGCTGGCTGTGTGCTGTGGAGTCGGTTCCGACTCATAGCGACCCTGTACAGGGTTTCAGAGGCTGTACATCTTTAGGAGCAGAACGCCTCATCTTTCTCCTGCATAACAGCTGGTAGTTTCGAACTGTTGTCCTTGCTGTTCGCAGCCCGATTCGTAACCATTAAGCTACCAGAGCTCCAAAAACAGTAGTAGCAGCAGCAGCGGCAGCACCAGTGGCTCCTCCCTGGCTCCTAAGTCCCTACCAGGAGGTGGAATACAATTATTCATTCCTGGGGAAGGCAGTCCTGGGCCCCCACGGCTCCAAGCTCAGCGAATGCGACAAGGTCCCTGAGCTGAAGCTGTAGGCTCAAGCAATGAGCTTGCATCTCCCAGGATGAGATATGAGATCAAGGAATCCTGATGTGATAGGATAAACACTGTAGGATAAACACTGGACTGCTAACCACAAAGTCACTGGTTCAAACCCACCAGTTGCTCCTCAGAAACCCTATACAAGTTTGCTATGAGTCAGAACCAACTCTATGTATGGCACTTAACTTATGAGATCAAATTGCCAACAGCAACTTGAAAGAGTAGATAGGAAGGAACCTTAGGGGTCAGGGAGTTTATGTTAATGGGGGAAGAACAACTTCGGAAAAGAGGGTGAGAAGGATTGCACAACTCAAAACCTGTCATCAATTTCACTGAATTGTACATGCAGAAATTATCAATTTTATTAAATTGGTGTACATTCTGCTATGTATATTCTTTTAAAAAAAAATTTAAGGTTTTATTGTGAATTGAGTAATAGTTTACATGGAAGAACATCAGTTCTGTACTCATCCTATCTTTCGTTTCATTGCCATGATTACAATCCCCTTCATGCATCATCAATCAACAGTATTTGCTTTTTTCTTTGTGTTTTGTTTTTTATATACACAAAAACATTCAGGAATCTATAATAATTTAAACAACCAAAGGGCACATTCTGCAAGCCTGCCTCCTGGCCACCAGCACACAGCCTTTCTCTTTCCATGAGTCTAGAGTCCTCAGCTGTTCTATCTCTCCATGTCATCATTTCTGCCTCCATCTCCGGTGTCGCTGCTTCTCTGAATAGGGTTGCTACGTATATTCTTAGCAACAACAAAAATAAAATATATTAAACGCACACAAAAAGTATAGTTGTTATGGTTTCAATTCATACATGTATGGGTGTATTCCAACCAAAACATGTTTAAACATATCTATGTGATCAGTAGATAGCTACAGACAAGTTCTCTCAGTAATGCTTGTCTTAGTCTCATTAGAGTGCCTTCCAAAAGAGATGCCAATAAAAACAGTGGCTGCCAAGCGGCTTGACTGTGCCAGTTGAATCCAAGGTAGACAGGCCAGCTCAGGAAGGTTATGTTGTCTTTGAGGTGGGATGGTAAACTTGATAGATTTTCTCAAAGGACAAAAGATGATCATGGTGTTTACTATGAAGTTTTCAGAAAATTGAAATTTGTTTTAACCAAAAATTTGGTAGAAAAAGTCCAAGAAAGTGGCACCAAGGAAAGTTTCTGACAATGCACCTACTCGTTTTCGAGGGTAGCAAGGCTGTCCAACAAGAATTTCACTGGGAAGCTTTGCCCTATCCAACCTGCAGCCCTGATCTTGCCTCTTCAGACTTCTTTTTGCTCCCCAAACTCAAGGAACATTTTAAAGGAATGAGTTGAGTGCCTCGAGTGTGCCCAAAGTGCTATTCTGATGAGGTTTAAGTGAAGAGTGTAGGCTTCTTTGGGGGAAGGCTTAAAGAAATGGAAACACCACCTCCAGAAGTGAGTACTCTATTTGGAGACTATGTTGAGAAACAATAGCTTCACATTTTGAGATTTTTGTTTAATGATTTGGAAGTCCTGGTGTGGCTCCATAAGATAAACACTGGAGCTCAAGGTCCGTTTGAACCGAAAGGTCAGTAGTTCAAACTCACCAGCTACCCCTCGTAGGAAATCCTACACAGGGACACTATGAGTTGGACCCGACTAGATGGTACTTAACAACAACAACGATTTTGTAACAATCCCTTTTGTCTGACCCTCACACAACAGTCAGTATAACTGAATGAACTACATAGCTACCTGCTGCGAATAAAGCTCCTAGAATTGCAACCCCAGAAGAGTATCTTTTATAAAGTTCAAAACAAATAAAATAACTAAATAACACAGTACTTGTTGTGAAGTGCCGTTGAGTTAATTCCGACCCATAGCGACCCTGTATAGGGTTTCCAAGGAGCAGCTGGTAAGCTTGAACCATCAACCTTGCAGTTCAAACAACTTTGCAGTCTGATGCATTAGCCCACAGTGCCACACCAGGACTCCGAACAGAGTACTTAGGTACATATATATGTGTTAACACTTAATTTTTAAAAAGCAAGAAAAAGATAAACCTAAAAATCAGGATACTTGCCATCAATAAGGAAAAGCCAAGGGCTGGTGCCGTGGGTTAAGTGTTGGGCTGTTAACCAAAAGTTTGGTTATTTGAACCCCAAGTCACTCTGAGAGAGGAAGATTTACCGCCTTAGAAACCCTGTGAGCGGTTCCACTCTGCCCTGCAGGGTTGGAAATCACCTGATAGCAGCAGGGTGGGTTTATGATATTATTTCAGCATTTCTTTCCACTGTGCATGGGTTGCCATGAGTTGGAGGCGGCTGACTCAATGGCAGCTAACAACAATGATATTATTACTATTACTTTCATTCCAATTCTAGTGGGATTTTTTTTGAAGTGAAGAGAAACTTCACTTCTGCCACAGTTCACACCGCCTCCTTCACCAGTCTTTACCTGGAAGCAATTTTCACCGCCTTCTACTCAGAAGAAGGAAAAGATAAGGAGACATTAAAGAGGTTGGCTCTATCTTCTCCGTATTTGTTGTTGTTTTAAGTGTTGTCAAGTGGGTTCCAGCCCATAGGGACCCTGCAGAGGGTTTTTGAGGCGCCGCTGGTGAGTTTAAACAGCCGACCGACTGTGCGGTTTAAACCAACCTTACAGCCCAGCACATTAACCCACAGCACCATGCCAGGACTCCTGTATTTAGAAGCTCATAATTTTGTAAATGATGTTAAGAGTTCTGCCATATTACACTATGAGTTCAGACTATTCCCTTCTCCCCTATTCCTTCTGGCTGCTACTTTATGGAATTAGTGGTATTAGGTTGGGTTGTTGTTGTTAAGTGCCATCGAGTCGGTACCGACCCATAGCGACCTTATGCACAGCAGGATGAAACACTGCCCGATGCTGGGCCAACCTCACTACTGTTGCCACGCTTGAGTCCATCGATGCTGCCACTTGGCCAATCCATCTCATTGGGGGTCTT
>NW_006408525.1:23234561-23235220 GCF_000296735.1 Chrysochloris asiatica
TATGCTTGCAGCCATTTCTGTATTAGGTTGGGTAGACCTACTTTTTTTCTTGAGGAATTGCTGTTGGAATTAAAATGCTCTCCTCTCTTACTATTAAAAAAATTTTTTTTTACTTCCAGCAAGATGGTGAAGTAGGCAGATGAACTACACAGACACTCTACAACAAGGTACGAGAGATCAAATTAAATAGACACAGATGAAAATTCTGGCACCCTAAACTTCAGAAGAAAGGTTAGAGAGGTGGATGGAGTGCTTGCTGGGAGGAGGGGCCAAGCAGGGACGGTGAGAGAGGGAGACTGACCAGTGAACTGCTGGTCTACCATCATGGGAGCAGCTTTGGCAGCAGAGGGAGGCCTGGCAGAGCAGATTCACAAAAACACCAGAAAAGATGCGATTTTTTCTTTTTCTACACACTCCCTGGTGACCAGAGGTATGGCCAGCTCCCACCACGATCTAGCCCCAGTTCAGACCTGTTCTCTGGGAGTCTGGACCCACATTGGGAGCCACACCAGTGTGAGGTCAAGGTCGGCTTAACCGCTTTGGTACCACTTTGGTGCATGGATTCAGGTGAGCTCTGCTCCGGACCTACAAAACCCACAGAACTACCAGACCAGCATTTAACCAGTCACCTGCCCCAGTTACCTTGTGGTCCCAACAGA
>NW_006408525.1:23239275-23240644 GCF_000296735.1 Chrysochloris asiatica
GGTACATGGAGGAGATTGCAACCATGTAATGAAGAAAAGTGTATGATTTGCTGAATGTAAAACTGATTATCTGCTCTATAAACCTTCATTCAATTCACAATAAAAAGTTAAAAAAAATTTTTTTCTTACCTTTATTAGATGTTGGGGAAGGAAGTAGTGATCAAGCCAAATTCCACCATCTTTTCTCAAAAGTGACTGCATTATGTGTTTTGATGCTATGCTAGTTGGTTCATAAAGGTTTACTATTATTATTTCTTCACTATTGAATATACATTAATTAGTTAATTGATGTATTTTATCTTAAACATTATATGACATCGTATTAATATTTCAATCTGTACTTTGCTTTTATTGGAATAATTTGACATATTTTCCCATTTTGAATTGATATAATGTCTTAGTTTCATTTTTGTTTTGGTTGCATCTTTGTCAAACAGCAAATTAGTGGACTTAAAAACACATTTTAAGACTATTGAAAATATTTCCTATTTGTTAATTAACAAATACAATGAACATTCATTAACCCACCATACAACATAAATAATAATTAGTACTAATTAATTTTGTTATTTTTTTTAATAGAATTTTGCAAGACCAGCAATGTATTGATTGCAAATACCTTTTCACCAACATAAACAGTGACTATACACGTATGCCTTATATACATGCGAAGCCTGAATAATGAGTAAGGAAGACCAGGAAAGAATTGATGCCTTTGACTTAAGGTGTTGATGAAGAAAAGTGAATATACTATGGAGTGCCAGAGAAACTAACGAATCTACCTTGGAAGAAGCCAGCTGGAATGTTCCATAGAAGCAAAGAGGCCAGACCTCATCTCACATACTTTGGACAGGTTATCAGGAGGGACCAATTTCTGGAGAAGGACATCATGCCTGGTAAAGTAGAGGGTCAGCAAAAAAGAGGAAAACCCTCCAGAAAATAGATTGGCACAGTGGTTACAACAGTGGAGTCAAACCCAGGAAGGATTGGGAGGATGGCGCAGGATCAGGCTGTGTTTTGTTCTGTTGTACATAGGGTCATCATGAGTTATAACTGACTCAAGGGCACCTAACAATAACAACAACAACATACAAGTAGACCTGCCTGGATAGAACACACAGGAACCAAGTCAAGTCAAATACATCTGTAGAAAGAGACAATTTCATCGACTGGAACAAGGCCAAGGTCCGACTGTAGAACAGACCATCCTTTGTTTATATGTAAGTTCAAGCTGAAGCTGAAGAAAATTAAAACAAGTCTATGAGAACCAGAGTATGGCCTTGCATATATCCCACCTAAATGTACAGGCCCTCTCAAGAATAGATTTGATGCATTGAACACTAATGACAGAAGACCAAACAAACTGTGG
>NW_006408525.1:23241444-23249337 GCF_000296735.1 Chrysochloris asiatica
TCAGCAGTTCAAGTTCACCAGACACTCCTTGGAAACCCTATACAGGGTTGCTGTGGGTTGGAACCAACTCAACGGCACTCACCAACAACATGGACAAAATATTGAGTGACACAGCAAGCATCAACAAATTATAGAAAGAAAACACAGAGACACTGCACCAAAAAAGAATTGGTCAGCATTCAACCATCTCAGGAAGTAGCATATGATCAAGAACTGATCATACTAAAGGAAAAAAGCCAAACTACAATGAAGGCATTTGTGGAAACTGTTGTTGTTGTTAAGTGCTATCGAGTTGGTTCCAACCCATAACAACCCTGTATAAGGTTTCCAAGGAGTGGCTGGTGATCTTGAACCACCGACCTTGTGGTTCAAATGACTTCGCAGTCCAGTGCATTAGCACCACTCCAGGACTCCTATAAGGCTCCAGAAATTGTTAGAATATCAATTGAGATATTTCAAAAAATGAATGCAGGGCTAGAAGCACTCAGTCATCTTTGCCAAGAAATTTGGAAGACAACTCCCTAGCCAATTGATTGGAAATGATCCATATTTGTATCCACAACAGAGTATGGAAATTATCAAACAATACCAATAATATTACATGCAAATAAAGCTTTGCTGAAGATAAGAGGGAACTTAGAAATTCAAGCTGGATTCAGAAGAGGACATGGAAGGAGGAATGTCATTCTTGATGACAGATGGATCTTGGCTGAAAACAGAGAATACCAGAAAGATGTTTACTTGTGTTTTATTGACTTGAAAAAGCATTGTACTGTGTGGCCCATAGCCAATTATGGATAATAGTGTGAAGAACAGAAATGTTGGAACACAAGAGGCAATCCTTCAAACAAAATCAGGGGATATTAAATGGTTTAAAAGTAGGAAAGTTGTATGTTAGGATTGTATACTTCCAACAGACTTATTTTAGCTATATGATAAGCAAATAATTTGAGAAACTGAACTATATGAAGCAGAATGTGGCATCAGGATTGGAGGGAGATTCATTAACAACCTGAACTATGAAAATAACACAACCTTGCTTGCTGAAAGCAAAGAGGACTTGATGTACTTACTGATGAAATTCGAAGACTACAGCCTTCTGTGTGGATTATATCTCAACATCAAGGAAACGAAAATCCTTACAACTGGACTAATGAGCAACAATATGATAAGCGAAGAAAGGATAGAAATTTTCAAGGATTTAATTTTACTTGGAACCATAATAAATGCCCATGGAAGCAGTAGTCAAGAAATCAAAAGATGCATTGTATTGGGCAAAGCTGCTGCTGCAAAAAAAAAACTCTTTAAAGTGTTTACAAGCAAAGACATCGCTTTGAGAACTAAGGTGCACTGGACCCAAGTCATGGCATTTTCAGTGGCCTCACATGCATGAGGAAGACCGAAGAAGAGTTGATACCTTTGAATTATGATGCTGGTGAAGAATATTGAATATACCGTGGACTGCCAGATGAACAATCTGTCTTGGAAGAAGTATAGCAAGAATGCTCCTTAGAAGCAAGAATGGCAAGACTTCATCACAATAGTTTGGACATGCTATCAGGAGGGGCCAGTTCCTGAAAAAGTGCATCATGCTTGGTAAAGCAGAGGGTCAGAGAAAAAGGGGAAGACCCAACAAAATTGATTGGTACAAGGACTGCAACAATGAGCTCAAACATAGCAATGATTGTGAGGATGGTGCAGAACCAGGCAGTGACTGTTCTGGTGTACGTGGGGTTGCTGAGTCAGCACCAAACAACTAATATTGTTATTAGATGGCAACATCTAATAGCAATAACTCTGGCTGCAATTCTTCCAACACAGATCTGTTGATTCTTTTGGCAACCCATGACACGTTCAATATTCTCCTCCAACATCGTAACTCAAAAGCATCAATTTTTCTACAGTCTTCCTTACTCACTGTCCAGCTTTTGCATGTATATGAGGTGATTGAAAATACCATGGCTTGGGTTAGGCGCACCTTAGTCCTCAAGCTGACATCTTTGCTCTTCAACACTTTCAAAAGGTCTTGTGCAGCAGATTTACCTAATGCAAATTTGCCTGACAATATGTCATACTTTGGATATTTGTCAGGAGGGACCAGTCGCTGGAGAAAGATATCATGTTTGGTAAGGTCAGAGAAAAAGAGGAAGACCCCCAGTGAGATGGATTGTCAAAGTGGCAGCATCAATGGGCTCAAGCGTGGCAACAATTGTGAGGTTGGTCCAGGATCAAGTAGTGTTTTGTTCTGTTGTGCATAGGGTCGCTATGAGTCAGTACCGGCTCAATGGCACCTAACAACAACAACAACAACAACAACAATACCATTTGTGATATGCATATACAACCATATGAAACATTTCTCTCAAGTTGAGAATTTTAAGAGTTTTGTCTGATTATTTTTTCATTCTTAAGTTCTGTAAATTACAATTTAATAGTTTTCTCCTTCTTTGAAGCATTTTTAGGTATGATTCCAATTTTGTAAAATTATGTCGTCTAACTCATCTCATGTTAATGGTAAGTACTGATGAGTGATGTAATATTTTGCTGTCTTTATAATTTCCTGAATTGTTTGAATTCTTTATAATAAGGATTATCATTTTACAAACTTACTTCAGTATGTATATAAAGAAGCAGACGTAGAGAACAGAGATAACAATAATATTGAGTGCTTGCTATTTGTCAGGAATTGTCTCCAAACCCTTTACTTGTGTTAGAGTGAATCCTATGAAACTGCTGATAGTTTATGTTTCGACCTCCAAAAATGCTATTTCATTTACTCCGTCAATGCTTGAACAAGCCTAGAAATGGACGTGAAAAGCCAAAATTGCAAGAAATGGAAAGAGAGATCCAAGTGCCATCTTTCTCTGCAGAGGCCATGGGTCCCCAGCCAAGTCCTCTGGACTTGCTCTCACTCTCTGCGTCACGGTACACACACATCTGCCTTTAAGAGGGGACATCAATCGTCAACCTGAGCACGGGGTAGGAAGGGAGGACATGCGGCTGTGTTCTTAGTCCAGCTTCTGGATGAAACCCTTTCAGGTTTCAAGGCAGTTCCCAGAAACAAGAGCCGAAAGAGAAGCTTGGGCACAAAAACTCCCAGTGAAGACCCCTTCCACTTCCCCCCAACCCAGGTACTGAAGCAGGACACACAGTTCCATGTTTATTTTCAGAAAGTGATGAAGACAAAAGAAATACATCCAGACACCACTCTCTGTACAATAAATAGCCTCCCCATTCCAAAAAGAAAAAAAGCACACGCACACATACAACAACAACCACAAACAAGACCCTGTTTCTTGATTTGGGCACCATCCCCTACCTCCCAGCCCCTTCTTCTGAACCCCATTCTTCAGAGAGGACAGAGCTTAGGCCAGCTGCCCCAAGTCACCTGAGTTCTCTCCTTGACCCTGGCTGGTGGACTGTGATAAAATCCAGGAATATTTATTTTTAGATCAGGGATTAGCACACATGCAAACAAAAAATTCTAGAAGGTACTTTACAAAGGAAGAGAGCTGAATGTCCAGTCCCAGCCTTCTCCCACCTGAAGGAAGAGCACTCCACTGTGTCCAAGGCCTTCTTTTTCTCTGTTGTCTGTTCTCCAGGTGGGACTCTAAAATCAGCAGCAGCACCAGGTAAATGGCTGTAGTTAGGGCCAAAGAAGGAGCAGGGACACAGCTCACACAGCTCATCATGGACCAGGAAGCAGCAGTGAATCCCAGAATCCTTCTTGGCCCCAATCAACTACTATCCGGAGAAGCGACAAAGGCAGCTGGGGACTTCTCAGTCCTGAGTCTGGTTTCTAACTTGGTTGGCATCCTCCAGCCTAATACAGTTTCTGTGCCTTTCACCATGTCACCTGTTCAATTGGGGAAATAGTTATAAAACTGGCCTTCCGCTTCCTTATCAAAAGGCGAAGGAGCCCCAGCCGGGGAGGAGCTGTCGCCACTGGAAAGGTAGGAGGACACACGCCTCCGCTTAGAGTCTCCTTCGCCCAGTCCGGACTCACTGGATTCTAACCGAATGGAGGTGATCTCAGTCCACACTGAGGGAGTTCCCTGGTCCTCTGGCCCCCGGCCCTCCAAAGTACCAGGGCCAGGTTCCATGGGCAGAGTTCGCATGGGGCGGAACCAGCTGGCTGGGCCCATCTTGGGAGGGTACTGGGGAGCCACAGGCCAGGCAGTGCCAGGTGCCAGGACTTCCTGACCTCGGTAGTAGGACAAGTTGGGCCCAGGGGCGGAGGGCAGGAATGTAGGTTTCATGCTGACAGCCTCATAGCTGTGGTCCCGGGGGGCTCCAAGCCAATAAGGCTGGGGAACCACATCCTTGGCCTGGCCAGGAAGGTCGGGGTAGAAACGGCTGGGGACAGGATACTGGTTGGGTAGGAGAGAAGAGTAGTGGTCTCCCCCAAGCAATTGACAGTTGGTTCCAGGCGGGGAGGGTACGCTGGTGTCAACAGATGCATACATTCTAGTGAAACAGGAAACAAGAATGTGGGAATCACAGCAGAGCTGGCCTACCAATTACATGTCCTTTACCCGATCTTCGTTCCCCGGCCTAACCACCCTGCAGCACCCACCTCAACCCTGTCCCACCCTTAGGAGCAGAAGAGGATATGCTCAGGCTGGAGATAAAGTAAAGACACAGCACGGAGGCACACACAGAGCAGGTCTCCAAGCTAAGAAAGGACCAAGAGAAGGCCCACTGTAAAGATGCACTGAGCCCAGTAGCACTTACGACTCAAAGTTCTCCCGAAATCCTTTGGCAAAAGGGTTATTATCAATTTTCAGCTGAGTTATCTAGAGAGAAGGGAAAGAGAGTCCTGAGTCTGGGTAGAGAGAGCTTCCAAACTCCCTCCCAGGGAAGACTGTGGCCCCCTTTCCATCCCCCAGGAAGCCCTCACCTCGGCATTCTGATAGGCCGTCACAGCAATAAACTGTGTTTCTTGAAAAGTAAAGATATGAGAGTTGGATGCGTTGCAGGCTGCCTCCGGCTCGCTATCATTCACCTCGACGATGTGCAACCGGGGCTGGTACTTGTGGAGTGACTGAAGCACTATCATCTGCAAGGAGAGTAAGAGTGTGGTATGGGGGGGAGGGGGAGGGCACCATCCATAATCTGCTGTTCCTGCTGCAGGAACATCCACCTGCCCTGCCACCATGTGACTTCTAGTCCTTCCAATTCCAGAGTCTCTGGCCTCGTTGGAGATCGAATTCTAGTCTCTTCTCCCATTTTCTATTCCAAGATGTCCATTGTAAGCAAGGTATTGGTACAAATAGGGCTTTTCGGTTTAAGGACATTTTTTAGGTTCTTAACAGGATTGTTCAATCTGGAGCCCTCTGCATTCATTCCGTGGAAACACTGGGGCTCACACTTCATGAGCCTTGGCAGCCCAGGATTCTGGGACAAAGCCCCCCAGGCTGACTTGGCCTGTGTCTGCCTGAACGTGACCCCTGCCTGAGGGTCATCTGTCTCCCTGAAATGCAGCTTCCTCTCATCTCATCATCCTCCCAAGAAGGGTAGAAAAGAATCGAAGTGTTCAGAGAGGAAGAGAAGTCAATTTACAGAATAGAATCAAGATTCACTGTGGTCTCAGGGCCTCAGACTCATATCTGTGGTGGAGGTCCTACCTGGGTCACATTGTTGGAGGCTCCCTTGTTGTTTGTGAGCTTCAGTTTCCCGAATGAAACTTCCTGGCGCATCCAGTGGGCTCCAGTGTTTGGTGAATCGGGGTGAACATACAAGCGGTTTCCTGTGGACAGTTCATCCTTTTGGCATGCAGCCCACAGGACCAGGCTCCTGGTGATGCGGGGCTTTGCCTGTTCTTAATTTTCTGAGGGGATGTAAGAGGGATGCAGGAGGAGGACCAGAGGGGACAGGACAGCAGAGGTGTGGGCAGAAGTGTTCAACTGCAATCACTCAAACAGTTAAGTTCTAACCTTTGATACTTGTGAATGTGACCTTATTTGGAAATAAGGTCTTTGTAGATGTAATCAGTGTACAAGGAGGTCATACTGGATTAGGATGGGGCCTAACCCAATGGCTGGTGTCCTTCTAAGAAGAGAAGGAGAGACACAGAGACACAGAGACCCAGAGAGGAGGTCATATGGTGACAAAACAGAGATCAGAATGAAGCATCTACAGGCCAAGGAACACCAACGACTTCCAGGGAGCTGAAAGATGACAGAAAGAGTCAAGGAAGGATTCTCCCCTAGAGCTTTGGAAACATGGCCCTGCCAAAACCTTGATTCAGATTTCTAGCCTCCACAACCTTGAGACAATGCACGTCTGCCATTTTAAGCCATTCATGTCTTAGGAAGCTAATACAACAGGTTACAGCAAAAGTGAAAAGAAGCAGCAGCAACAAAAAAACAGAAATGGGAGGTGGGATTGGCTGGGGTGATACCAGGTGGAACCGGAAAATTCAATTGGGCTGGGGTTTGAGGATTCCTCCTGGACCCACCAGGGGGCGCCCCAGGCTAGAGAAAACAAAGCTCCCACCCAACTTCGGAAAGCCACATACCTGGCATGCTGCCCTCCGCCTTTCCGCATTGTACCCACTTGCCACTCTGATACCGCCAGTGGTGCTGGTCCACCAAGACCACGTCCACGAACATCCGGTAATGGCTGGTGGGCTCCAACCCAGCCACAGTAAATGACAGGAATGGGAACATCCTCCTGGGGAGAAGAGAAAGCTCACCAATATGCCATCAGCTTCACAGTCAGTAGTGTGCTGAAGTTGGCTGCCCCTGACTCACGAGAATCAACTGTAAAATGTTCAGGAAGTATGCAAGCCAGTGGGTAGACACAGCCCTAATTATAAGTATGTTATAGAAACATACAATTGTTGTTGTTGTTAAGTGCCAGTGAGTCGGTTCCGACCCATAGCGACCCTGTATAGATTTTCTAAGGAGCAGCTGGTGAGTTTGAACCATCGACTTTGGGGTTCAAACCAACTTTGCATTCCAGTGCGTTAACCCACTGTGCCACACCAGGACTCCAACTTACAATGAGATCTAATATATTTAAAACCAAGGTAATAAATACTCAAAAGCCATTGCTACCAATTATTTATCTAAGCTCTTGAGGTTATTTATAGTTATTGAATCTAGGTAAAATGGCAACATAATGGAAAACCACTCTTCCCAGGGACATGTTCAGCCATATCACTGAAGTCGTGGCTTGAAGTCAGCCATGGTAGCAGTATTTACACCACAGAAATCAGCCAACATTACAAATCAAGGTTTTTAATTCTCTCGTTGTTGTTTAGAAGACTAATTCGTAACTATTTACCAACATGGCACTGTCTCAAACCTTAGTTTGCTTCGTAGGAGAGCGCTAAGCCACTACCACTGATAATTATCCACTGATAATTCCTTACAGGACCTCATGTCTCAGTCTCCAAGCCCTGGTCTGGCCTCAGTTCCTCATTCGTCCTCTCCACAGTGGCTGTCACTGTGCTGGCTCACCCTTAGCTCCACGGCACCCTCCCACACCACCCTCCTTTCCCCTCCTTCTGGGTCTGATGTCTGTGGTCTGACCTATCCCGAGGCTGGGATTTCAGAGAATGCCCCATCCACCTAAAGAGGGGTCTTTATGCTCACAGGTCTGGTTCTAGGAGGAAATAGAGGATGTTTTGGAGTGGGACCCAGCATTTGTCGCCATTCCTACATTAGTCCAGAGGAATGGACTAAGGTAAAGAAACACTTCCACACCAAGACCATCTCGATCACTTCCGCCATCACTAACCTCATTACCATCCTCATTACAACTTACACAGCAGCAGCATCACCACCATCACCACCTCCACTATCACCATCACCTCCACTATCACCATCATCACCTCCACTATCACCACCATCACCTCCACTATCACCATCACCTCCACTATCACCA
>NW_006408525.1:23250937-23347885 GCF_000296735.1 Chrysochloris asiatica
CTCCACTATCACCATCATCACCTCCACTATCACCATCACCTCCACTATCACCATCACCTCCACTATCACCATCACCACC
Source organism: Chrysochloris asiatica (assembly GCF_000296735.1). NCBI lineage: Eukaryota > Metazoa > Chordata > Mammalia > Afrosoricida > Chrysochloridae > Chrysochloris > Chrysochloris asiatica. The sequence continues at coordinate 23,251,017 of NW_006408525.1, forward strand.
TCCACTATCACCACCACCGCCTCCACTATCACCATCACCACCTCCCTATCATCTCCACCACCTCCCCTATCAGCATCACTAGCACTTCCGCTATCAAATCTACCACCTCCACCATTTACACCAGCACCAGCACCAACACCTCCATTATCACCTCCACCACCTACCTCCCTATCATCTCCACCACCTCCACTATCACCTCCACCATCACCTCCACCACTTCCACACTTCCATCATCACCAGAACCAACACCTCCACTATCACCATCACCAGCACCAAGACCATCATCAGCCCAATGACTTAGTCTTTCTCTAATAACTCAAGTGAACAAACCTTCATCAGAATCACTTGTCATTCCCATCCATTTCTCCTCCCTCCTCCCATGAGAAGCAATGTAGGATGGAAGAAATGCACTGGTCCATGAGTCAGAAAGCTGGGGTTGGGGGTTACATTTTGAAGCAGGTATGGGTTCCCGAAGGCCAAGATCAATACCCCTAGCACTTTTGGGAAGGTCCCAGACTCCTGGGCTGGGAAAAGTAGACTTTCTGGTCCAATAACCTTGTTGTTGTTGTTGTTACGTGCTGTTGAGTTGGTTCCAATTAATAACCACCCCATGAGCAACAAGACCAAACACTGTCTGGTTCTGTACCATCCTCACAACTAATGCTGGAGCCTACTGCTGCTGCCACTGTGCCAATCCATTTCATTGGCACAATGACAAGTTAATATCCAAACCAAACCTAAATTTCTTTACCTGTAACTGGAGGTAATTAAACTCTGACCCATCTTTCTTCTCAAGCTGTTAAGAAACTCAGCTCATCCTACTTCCTACACCACCTTGTTCTCAACCTTCTCCCTAGCCCTGAGGCCTCAAACCCTCTGGTCTGACTGGAGGTCTGGGTCCAAATCCTGGGCCCAGAGACTTGACTAGGCCACTCATCTAGAGAAGTCTAAGGTTTAGGACTAGTCTTGAACAATGGGAGGTAAAAGATCATTTCCAATCCACTTCTACCACCAACTTATTCTATGACCATAGTCAGACTACTCAACTATATTCTATATTGAACTGGTTCCTTTTCAAATGTGAAAAAATAGACATGGAAGAAAACATAGCATTTATTGTTGTGTGGCGCTGTGGGTTAATGCGCCAGACTGCAAAGCCATTTGAACTGCAAGGTTGACAGTTCAAGCTCACCAGCTGCTCCTCGGAAACCCTATACATGGTCGCTATGGGTCACAACCGACTCGATGGCACTTCACAACAACAACATATACTTCAGCCAATTCATCAAACCAGTCCTTGGAGATATAAAATGCTGTTTCCACTTTTATACTTGAACAAACTGAGACTTGAAGAAGTTTGACGATAGTTCCTTGGTAAAAGAGTAGAGTCAGGGTCTTATGTGTTCAGAGCCCCTGCTGTGTCTCCATCCCTCCATCCTGCTTTGATCTCTGGTGGTAGTGGGAACAGTGTATATTCCAGTAGGTTCCTACTCACAGCCACCCTGTGCAAGGCTTCTGAAGTTGTAAATCTTTAATGGAGCAGAAAACCTCATCTTTTTCCCGCAGAGCTGGTGAATCTGAACTGCTGGCCTTGCGATTAGCAGACCAACATATAACCCAGTATAGCACCGTCTGCACAGAACAGCTAGACTAGACTCCTGAACAAAGGACCTCCAGCAGAGCTCATTTGTCAGCAGAGACCTGTGCTGAGCAAGTTTGAGTGGAGCTTCCAGACTAAGACACAGTAGGAAGAAAGATCTAGCAATCTACTTGCCAAAAAAAAAAAATCAAGTAATAAAAAGTCCATGGATGACAACAGTCTGACCCCAATCTGCATGAAATTGTCATGAGTCAGGGCTAACAATAACAGGGGGACATGAAGGAGACACCGAAAGGGGTGGGGAACAGGGAAAGAAGAACGGAGGTCTCCCTTTCACTCTAAAAGTCTAGACTCCCCACCAGCTGGAATCCTCAAATAAGCCTCTGATTTACATAACAGTTTGCTAGGTATGGAGATGGGGATGGTGCCAAACTAACCTCTCCAAAACAACCCACCTCACAGAACAGGGTCTAAGATATCAAATACTTTCTCTGCTACTCCTAAGGATCAACCTCCATTAAGATGATTCCCAAGGTCATCACACCCCTTCCCCAGCCCTGAACACCTGAACCTTGTGCCACATCATCATTGTTGTTGTTGTTGTTAAATGCTGTCGAGTCCGACCCATAGCAACCCTGTACAGGGTTTCCGAGGAGCGACTGGTGAGCTTGACTGGTTGCGGTTCAAACGGCTTTGCAGTCTGGCACATTAACCCACAGCACCACACCAGGACTCTATATCATCATTAAGTAAGGGCAAATTAAAATAAAATTAAAAGGAGATAGTTTTTGTCATTCATATAGGCAAAATGTTTAAAAATTGGTAATGTCTATGCAGAGTCCAAACCCACAGCACCACACCAGACTGTGAAGTCAGTCTGAACTGCAAGGTTGGCAGTTCACGTTCACCAACCGCTCCTCGGAAACTCTATAAAGGATCGTTATGAATTAGAACTTACTCTACGGCACTTGACACTTAGCAACAACATCCTGGTGTAGGATAAGCACTGGACTACTAACCAAAAGGCTGGTGGTTCAAACCCACCAGTCGCTCCTTGGAAACCCTGGGCTGTGTCACTATGAGTCAGAACCGACTCAAGGGCACTTGGCAACAATGCTGGTGAAGGAGGCCCACATGGCACAGGAAGTTGGAGATCAGCTGCCAACCTAAAGGTTGACTGAAGCTACCCAGTGGCTCTGCAGAAGGAAAGGTCAGGTGATCTGCTTCCGTAAAGACTGGTGTTGTCGTTAGGTGCCTTCAAGTCTATTTCAACTCACAGCAACCCCACCCATGCGACAGAGCGGAATCGCCACTTAGGGTTTTCCAGGCTGTGGAGCTGCTCGGTGCACTCAAATCATCAACCTTTCAGTTAGCAGCCAAGCACTTAACCGCTGTGCCAATAGGGCTCCTTCTGTAAAGATTACAGCCAAGAAAACCCTCTGTCACACATGGGATCACCATCAGTAGGGCGGGGAGAGAGACAGCAATAATACTGGTGAGTCTGTGGGGTCCTCTCACACACGAATGGTGAGGGTAGACCAGTAAATTGGTATCAACTTTTAGGAGGGTATTTTGGTAATGCCGAGTACCAATCGAAATGTGAAATGTCCTTGGGCATTAAGGAATTTCCTCCTCCTGCCAACCTCAGAGAAGGAGCTCTGGTAGAATAGTGGTTACGAATTGGGCTGCTAACCTCAGGGTCAGCAGTTCGAAACTGCCAGCTGTTCCGTGGGAGAAAGATGAGGCTTTCTGCTCCCGTAAAAAAGTCATAGCTTCACGCCAGAAATGGAGGCAGAGGCAATGACATGGACAGTGGCTGGGGACTTTAAACACAGAGAGGGAGAGGGGCTGTGTGCTGATGACTGGGGGTGGGGGGCTGGGGCGGGAAGGGCAGGCTTGCAGGATATACCCTGTGGTTGGTTGATGATGCATGGAGGGGTTTGTAACCAAGGCAATGAAATGATATACGATAGGATGAATGTAAAGCTAATGTTCTCCCATGTAAACTATCACATAATCCACAATAAAACATTAAAAAAAAATTACAGCCTCAGAAACCCTGTACAGGGTCGCTGTGAGTTGGAACCGACTCCGCAGGACATAACAACAACAACAACAACCAACCTCAGTCCCACTTAATAGAAATCAGACGGCCAATGGCAAAAAGCCAAACAAAAAAGCAAAGCTGTTTTCACCTGCCCAGAGAGAAATGAAGTCAGTCAGACCCAATAAAAAGCAGGATAAGACTTTAAAAAAAAAAAAAAAAGATTTAAAAAGTTCTTAGAGTTGGGAACGTAGAGAAGAGAAAACGCTAGTATTTATGAGGCCAGCAAGGACAGACAGTGTGAGGCTGAAAAGGTTGCTTCATCCAAGCCTACCATCACACACACATATGCAAAAGCAAATTGAGCTATTTAACAACAGAGCTACCCAAAGTTATCTTAATTACAATAATCAACCCATCACACCCAGAAAAGTGGGGGTTGCCAGCAATTAATACACACCCATACACCCACATACACAGAGAAACGGGCCTCTCTCTTCCTCTATTGAGAATGTCTACTATCAACTAGTATAGACTAAACAACATACTCACAACATACCTACACTGCCACACAAATGTCCCAACACAAGCCAGTATTGGTTCCAACAAAGTTATCCACATTTTCTACAAGTACATTATATACATTAAGAGTCTCCAGTTAGGCCAAAAGGTTGTTTCGTCCTCAGTTTCCCTCTCCCAGCCCCATCTAAACTGCCTCAACTAGTCTTTGAAATGGGGAGAACTTCCCCCATGCTTCCCACCTATCCTACCCATGGGGAGAACATGACTATGTCACTTGTCTAACAGACGGATGGGTTCAGGGTGGGTGGGAGAGAAAGAATCTGAGAGGGAATGAGTCAGCCCAAGGCAAAAGGCTGTAGGCCTGTGGGTGGGCCTCGGGTGGAAGTATTTTCTGAAAGGGAAGAAGGTCATGGGTGATGTATGTGATGGTGACTGGCAGGCCAGCCCACCCATGACAGGAGGACAGAAAAGGAACCCAGGTCTTCCTTTTCAGAAGAACCATGTTGCAGGAAGAATGGCCTCTGACTTCCCAGATCTCTGGAACCCAAGCTGAGAAGATACAGGGCGATTTAGGGCTGGTGGGGCTAAACTGAGGATAGTGTAGGCAGTCTCCCCGACCCCAGTGTGGGACCTCTGAGACCCAACCCCAAGGGCAGCATCAAAGGAGACAGACAAGAAATATTTGTTCTCCCTTCCCAAAAGGACCCTGGGATATTCAAAGGAGCCCCCTCAGGACAGGTCAAAAAATGTGAGAACAGGAAAACACACAAACACACTTATGAAAACAATCAGGAAATCTTGATGCTATTTAAGGATTGCTGATGAATTTTTATCAAGTTTGATAATGATATTGTGTATTTAAACACACTTTTTAAAAAGTCACTTTCAACAATGTTTAGAGATATATTTAACAATAAAAGAACATACTGTCTATGAATCACTTACTAATTACTTCTTAGATTACTATATTACTAAAGTAGATGCAGACAGAAGAGGTGGAAGAGGGTGAGAGGAAAGAAGACACAAAACTGGACTATGTTGACAACTGTTTGTCAGTGGTGATGGAGACATGGAGGTACATCATATTTTTCTTCCCACATTTTTATGTGTTTGAAATTTTTCAAAATAAAATGAAAATACACAGATTTAAAAGGGAGATAACGAAATTGTCTAGAGAGGATTATTCAGCAGGAACATCAAGGAAAGAAAGAGGCTGGTGCAGATTGTGTTGGCAATACACAGTTCAAGATTCATTCATGCCTCTGAAACACCTTCATAAGAAACCCACAGGCAGACAGGCTCTGGCCTAGCTTGGCCAAATCGCTGCAGTTCTGGCTGATGCTCCCTCACCCCATCCCACAGGACCAGAACATATGTGAAGACCTTCAACCAGACCCCAGGATGGGAGGATCAAATGAAGGCCTCTAGACCACACCGTACAGTGGTGGGTTACGAGACCTGAGTTCTGGTGTATCGCGTAACCCTGTGTAAACCACTAGCCGTCCTGACAATTCAGTGTTTTCAGCTGTAAAATGGGCAGACTGGCTGTTCTACCTAATGCACAACGAAATAATGGAAATGAAAGCACTTTGATGACAAGGCTTTAAGACAACATGCATGGTTACCATAGGAAGCAGGAGAAAGAGATCAAGGTAGATACTCTGGGCTCTGAAGCCAGCCTGGCTGCTGACTCTGGACCCACATCCCTGTCTGTGCAGGAAGAGAGTTAGTAAAATCTTCTGGGTCTTGGCCAGTTCAGACACACTGAGACTAGAAGCCTGGGCTGTGCCTGGGTGCTCCCAGCGGGGTACTAAGGTTAGGGTGAGCAGAGAGGGATTATCAGAAAGTTTAGGAGATGAAGGCTGAACCATAAAAGCAAATGCCAACTCCCCTGGGTTTGTCCCAGGGAAAGGTACATCTTAGCAACTTAAAAAAAATAAAATTGTGGTTGGTGGACAAGTCCCTAAATCCCAAACTGCCTCACAGAAATTATCTGGAAGGAAGATTTCCAGATTGAGTGCCAAACCCCAGCATGGCCTCCTCCCTGTCCCTCTCCAGGCCTTACATTTGATATCCTTCAGGCCTACCATCCCTGGTTCACAGATGACACAGCCCCTCCATACCAAGGTCCTAGATGGTTTTCCTCCCCTCACAAGTCCCCACACAGACAGGGCCCATTTGGGGGTTGCTTACTAAACAAATACCACCCAATGTGCAAGTTTCTCTTTCTTTATCCGGAAGCAGCACCTTATGCCCTAAACCTTACCTCTCATGCACTGAGCTCAGGGGACCTTGGGGCATGGGGACTTCACCAAAGCCAAATTTAGGCCACTGGTTACGTGGACAGGGGTGTGGACAGGCTTTCAGAGGGCAAGCCTCCAAGGGAGTATGGAGTGTGGGGCTGGTGGCCAACTGGGACCCTTAGATTATCTTCACCTGGGTAGGCCTGTGGGCATATGTATCTTTCAACAGGGACCTTTGACTAAAAAGGACCCAGGCTTTCCTCATATTTTATCTCTCCCAACGCGCGCACACACACACACACACACACACACACACACACACACACACCAGCACACCAGACATACGATCTCTAAGTATGACCGGAAAGGAAACTTGGCGACTGTGCCTCCATGTCACCAAATCCCAGTCTCTCCCCCACCCCAAAAGCTGACAGGATCACAACAGCATCAAAGAGACTAGGGGGAGATGGGCTAAGGGAGTATATGAGATGAGGGGCCGGACTATGGCCCCCACACAGTAGACATTGCCATGCCCTCCATTTTCCTGCAGGTAGGGGTGTGGCACCATAGGTTAAGCGCTCGACCTCAAAATTAGTTTGAACCGCAAGGTAGGTGGTTCAAACTCACCAAGCCCTCCTCGGAAACCCTACCCAGGGGTCGCTATGAGTCGGAACTGACTCCATGGCACACAACAACTAGGTATCAGAGTTATGTTGTCTTCTCAGATCGGGAACCCAGGTTCTCCTCTGCCCCTCAGTCCAACTTCTCAAGGTGTCTACTAATTCTGGATGGAACCAAGGGACCCCTGCCCTAAACCAAGACTACTTCTCCCACCAGCTCTCCCCCACCTCCCTTTTGAGTTCTCTGGCTTCTTGGAAGGCTGCCCTGGAGACAAATAACCCTCCCCCGTCTCCACACTCCCAGCCTCCGCCCCCAGCGTTCCCTGTCCTTACCACAAAGCCCACCCAACCTCAGAGAACTTTAAGTCAGAACTGCGAGGGAGGCCGAGGCACGCACTCGCAATGTCTAGACAGACAAAAAACGGAGAAAAAGTCCTTGTTCCGGGCGCCCCAGACTCCCCCGCCGCCCCGCCTGCCACGGCCCTCGGGGCGCGCCCACTCACCGGCCCTGCTTGGTGATGATCATCTCCGTCTGGTGCTGGTTGAACTTGGACCACAACAGGTGGTTGTTGAGCGCCACTCGCAGCTTTCCGGATACCTCGAGGCCAGCGGGCACCGCGTAGTCGGCTCGCGGCCCGGGGTAGAGGCCGGCTCGCGGGTCCGGGGCTGCGTAACCGTCCCCGGGCTGGTAGCCTTCGGCCCCCGTGGGCGGCAGAAAGGGCTCGGCGGCGCCGGGGAAGCCGGCGGCCTGGGGCCTGGCCGGGTAGGCATAGGTCCCCAAGAAGCGTCCGGGCGGTGCGGGCACTAGAGCGCTCCCGGCATAGGGAGCCCCCAGACTGCTGCCCCCGCGCCGGTCGGCAGCGTCCTGCGCCGCCGGCTCCGGGTAGAAGTAGCGGCTCTGCAGGTCGGCTCCGAGCGCCCGGCCCTCGTCGCTGGCCGGCATGGGCTCGGTGCCTGTCAGCATGGCTCCGCAGCCCGGCTCCACGATGCCCATCCGAGGCGGGCCGGGCACCTCCCCACCGCCGTCGAGGGCGCGGCCCGGCCCTCTCCACGAGCGCAAGGGAGGGCAAGGGGGTCACTGCAGCTGGGGCGCGGGGGCGGGGCAGGGGCCCCAAGTAGGGGGCCCCACGGAGCCTGACTCGGACGCCTGGGTCCTTAGCCCGCGTTTGGCCGGCGCGCAGCAGCTCCCGGCTCCCTCTCCGGCGGGCCGCTGTCACTAGCGTCGCGGCGCCTTTGCTGTGGCTTATGAAGCTCTCTGGGCCCCACCACCCGGCCACCTCGGTCCCGCCCCATTCTCCCCGCCCCCCTCGTGGCTAATACTAGGTAAGTTCTCCTCGGCCGGTGAGGACCCGCAGCCTTCCTCCCCGGCCCCCAAACCCCCACCCCCATCCCATGGTAGGGGCGAGAGAGCTCCCGCATGCTCCGTAGTAAATGCTTCAGTCCCTGCAGCGCCAGCCCGTTTCTCTCCCCTGGACCCTCGGGCAATTTCAGGCATCCAGGAAGCTCAGCTCAAAGGCCCACTCCTAGGGGAAACCTTCAGTGGTGGCCCAGATGGGGCTAGGACACTGACTGACTCAGAGCCTGCTGCGACTCTGAACGTTCAACAGATATTCTAAGTGGCTTTGCGTGATGTTTGCCCTCTTGTTGTTGTTATTGTTGTTAAGTGTCATCGAGTCGGTTCCGACCCATAGCGACCCTGTACAGGGTTTCCGAGGGTGTAAATCTTTACGGGAGTAGAAAGCCTCATCTTTCTCCCGCGGAGCAGCTGGTAGTTTCGAACCGCTGACCTTAAGGTTCGCAGCCCGATTCGTAAGTCCCCGCGAACTGTGTCTCCGGTCTCTAGACCCTCAAGCCCCAGGGTCAACCTGGAACCTGGAACGTGTGTGCAGCATGTCTTGGATGACCTTGAGACCCTAGGTAGCAGGAAGCGATTCTTAAAGGAGATTGCACTAGCTATAACCTTTGCTTTGCAGGACCCTGGGCTGAGTCAGGCGCACAACAGCTACACCACCTGTCATGGCACGTGGCATGGGCACTGACTGGCAAGAGCATGGGGCTGCGAGGACTCAGACTTCAGTCCCAGGACTAGCTCTGTGTGCCACTCAGGTACATGTGAGCTGGTCAAGTCACTTCCCTTGTCTGAAAGTCAGTTTCATGTGACCCATCAATATACTACTTTTCAGGAATAAGGATCTGTTTTTCAGAAGGGCTACTAACTCACAGGAGACCCCGTCTACTATTTCCAGTTTATTATTATATCTGGATGGAAAAGATGCTTGAAGACTTGGAGCCAGCGACAGGAAGGAAACCCACCACAGGCTCTGAAGGGCCGCATGGGTGATGGGGCTTTGGGCACTTAACTTTTCTCTATTTTCCTTTTCTGTTAATTAACATAGTTATACTACTTTTATGATGAAAGAGACCTCTTTTTCTTCCCCCAAATGAAAAGAGTCTTTGGGAGTTTTCCTGTGTATAAAGACAAAGCATATTCATATAGAAAATATAAGCAGTACAGAAGACTAAGATAATAATAAAACTTTCTGTTTCTGTTTTTTACACACACACAACTGTAATTTAACACATGTGCTCTTTTGTAATGTGTGTGTGTTCATTTTACAAGGTGTCATGGAATTTTCTGCATGTCAATATATAGATAACAATTTACATGTTTAAGTGTGCTTGATACAGTTTTCATCAAGTTCAATGTTTCTCTCTCAGCTACCCATCCCAGTCCTCCTCTGGGGACTGGCCCCATCTCTATATCTCTGTCCCAGCCCAATGGGGCTTCACCCTTAGGGCCCCAGGGGGACTCTCTGCTCCCAACTAGAGCTGAACCGAGAGGCAGGTTGGCAGGTGAAGGCAAGGCTGGGGACCCCAGGAGGCGGGCATGACCCAGGGAGGGGAGTGGAGAGAGAATCAGAAGATCCCTTGAGGATGGAGACCAGATACATGAAAACATCAGAAAACGGGACTGGCCTCCTCCCCAACCCTTCACCCTCCATTTCCCAATGCCTTAAGGAAGAGGAAAACCTCTGCCTGCCGTTCTCAGAGGGACCGCAGCACTGTTTGAAAGACATGGTGATGCTGGGACCCCTGGCTACTTTTTGGGAAGCATGAGAGATTTCACTAAGACTCCCCTGAAAGAATGATCTGCCCGAAGACATGAGACTGTTAAAGCTAACACCTCTTTGGGGAAGACATTTTTACTAAATGCTTGGTTGGGCATGGCCAGCTGGGGGTCTTCTTCCTCTCTGCCTCTCCCCCTCTTAACTTCCACCCTAGTCTTCACATGAAGCATCCCATCCTCCTGCCATTGAGGAGGGTGGCCAGGTTCTGTCTCCAGGACAGAAAGAGTTATAAAGATCAGAGTCAGGTGGACGTGGGACATGTGTCTGGAGGAACGGCTGAGAGGGCATTCTCTCTATAATCCAGTGGAATGATGGGTTGTTAGAGGGTCTTACAGCCTGGCTTATCAACCCCAGATCCTTCACCCCCCCTTCCTCCAATTGCTTCCACCCAAAAAAGAAAGTGCTTGTGAAAAGCGGGGGCTGAGTGGCCCTGGTGTCAGTCCCGCCCCTCTGCCAGCTTGGGTGAGAAGAAGAACCCTAGCAGTCACACCTCCTCCTGTCGCCTCCCTCCCTCCCAGGGCCCCAGGGCTGGAGAGGTGGGAAAGGGGGCTGGAGGAGAAGGCCCCCTGGGATCCCCTCATTTCCCTAACACTATCCGCCCCGCCCCTGCCTGGCTCCCCTCTCATCCCATGAACACACTGAACTTCCAGAAGTCTGGCCTAGAAAACAAGCTAAAGAAACACAGACAGGGTGTCGGGATTGGGAGGGACATGGGCTCCAACAAATATCAAATATAAGAGACTGGCTGGATGGGAATCTGAATGAGGTACCAAATTCACATACCACATTCGGGGCAAAACCAGGGCTGGGATTCAGGAGTCTTGCCTCCTAGCCCACAAGAAGGAGTTGTTGACGAAACAATTTTAGGATTTGAGAGGGAACAATAATACTAAATGAGAAGTCACATTAGGAAAGCTTGGAAACCAGAAAATTGCCCATAATCCACCAGCCTCCTCACCGGCTTTCTTCCCTGTGTTCGTGCATGTATTCAAGGCTTCTTTTTATACCCTTTCCCATCAGGACTGAACGTAAGTGAGAGACTCCTCCCAGGTCACACAGTACGTATGTATGTATCAGGGAGTATTGAATTGTAGATTCCTGGAGCCCACCTCTAGAGAAACTGAGGCCTGGCAGGCCTGGGAAACTCTACTTTTAAGAACAATTACAGGGAAGGCACGGATAATGCACTCAACAATAAGGTCGGTTTGAACCAAAAGGTTGGCGGTTCAAACCCATCAGTCACTCCTTGGAAACCCTAGACAGGGTTGCTGTGAGTCAGAACGACTTCATAGCACTTAATAACAACAGGGAATCCATGCAGTCCCCTCTTAGGTCCCTCCCACTTTGCTCTCCCACCTCCAAGTCCCTTGAGTTTGCTTGGTGGAGTCTCCTAGGTTGTAAAAAGAGATTTTAATACCCAAGGAGGGTGGCTATGGGCACTGAAAAGATTTCAGGACTGGACACTCCACACCCCAGAAGCAAACAGTCACCTGGATCCTCTCCTTCAATTGTTTAATGGAGTCCTGGTGTGGCTCTGTTTGATAAGCACTGGACTGCTAGTGGCAAGGTTGGCAGTTCAAACCCACCAGTCCCTCTTTGGAAACCCTACACAGGGCCACTCTGAGTTAAGATAGACTGGATACAACAACAAACAACATAGGGACCCGGGAGGCTCCTGAACAGGCTCCAATTCCTTGGGGAAGGATTGCTGGGGTAGGGGTGGGGGCGCAGAACTGGTGAAGGGTATGCAGAGGGGCACCAGCACTCAAGAGTTTTGCCCTTCCTTCTCTCCCCTCCTCTGGGCACAGCCTTGGAGGTTTAAGAGGGGAGATAAGCAAAAGAGAGGGGGCGGTGTGTTGGGGGTGAGACCTGAAATGAAAGAGAGCCAAGTAAGGGGCCTGGGTTTCTGGAATTTAGAGATGGAGAAGGCCAGGGGCCACAAAGTTAGAGACCCAGAATATGACTCAGTTAAAAAGTCTTGCAGGGAAGAGGGGGTGTAAGAAAGGGAGAGAGAGATGGGCCAGAGAGAGACAGGAGAAAGGCCTGTGGGGTACTGGAGCCTGGAGCAGGTGGGTTTCCTTGGGGGTTGGGTTGAAACCCCACTTCACTCCTCACTGGCTGTGTGACCCAAGTATCTGAAGCACTCTCGGTTTCCTTCTTTGTAAATGAAGCTAATAGGCCTTCTGCCAGGACTAACTGAGTCTCAAGTGAGATGTAAGGGAGCTAAACCCTGAAGGGTCAGTCCTAGGCAGAAGCAAAGAAAAGTTGCAAGCTGAGCCAAAGTGCCCCTCTTTCCTCCAGTTCAAACTAGCTGCCATCTCCCCTATTTTCCTCTCTTAGTGGCTTATCCCTTGGTCCCCACAAAGTACCCCTATTATCCAACCTCCAGTTTCCACTCAAGGCCTTGGGCCCATCTCAGAAAGGGACAGAAATTACAGGCTTTCCCACATGATCCCCCTCATGATCCCAAAACCCTGAGGACTCCAAGCTCATGCCCCTAGCTTGGTGACACTGGGTGCCTGAGTTCTCAATAGAGCTCCTCAGCCCTCAGGTGTGGACTCACAAAGTACACAAACACATACCTAGGGAAATCCCCAGGGTCTAGTCCCTGTAGTCCCACCTCCTTCTCTTTCTTGTCTCTTGTCCAGGCTCCCTGAGCTCCTCAGGCACCTGACTCTGCCCACCCCCTCTGCACCTGCCCAACTCCAACTCCAGGCCCAGACTGCCAGTCCTTCAGAGAGCATGGCCGGAACCATCAGATTAGCAGCCAGGGATGGGGAAGGGGGGGGCAAGCACCTGTAGAGCCCCCTCCCTCCATGACAGCTGCAGGAGTTCTGGAGTTCTGAGTTCCCAGTGCCCAGTGCCACCACTGTGATCACAGTGTGGAGGGCTCATCCCAAGGTCAAGGGCTCTAGACTGGGTCACCCTTCCCCAGCCGTGAGGAGGCTAGGCAGCCCTAACCCTCTGGCTCCAGGCCATACCTGGGTCACTCTGCATTTCAGTATTTCTCTGGAATCATCTATTCTCTCTTGGTCTCTAACCACTCCCACCAGCCCCAGGTCTTCACACAAGACCCACACAATCCATACTCACACACACACACACACACACACACACACACGTGGCATCTCCCATCACTGTGTTCCCAGACTAGGGACATTAAGACAATGAGTACCCCAGTAACTCTGTAATAGTGGGAGCATGCCAGGGTGTGGATGGGTAAGCCTGAGCTCCAGGGAGGCCCTGAGGAGAGGTGCCCCCCCCTTCCTGGGGAATCTCAGCAGACAGGCCCTTAATCTCTGGCAGGAAGCTGGATCTGGTTACTGTGAAGGGGAGGGGAGGGGGGGAAATACCCAGGGCTTTGGGTAGAGGGAGCTGGGGAAGGAGGGAAGAAAGAAAAGGGCAGTAGGAAGAGGATGGTGCTGGAGGATACAGTCCAAGGGTTAACCCCTTCCAAACCAGGCTTTTATCTGTTACCAGTCCTCTCTGAGATGGGCACAATTTATTGGCACAACCAAGCTCTGCGATGTGTTGTCATAAAATGATACAACAGCCTCTGCCTATCCCCTTTTCCCTCCAACACCCTCTCTGGCTTTCTGTGAGTTGAGCATATCCCTGTTTCCCAGTCTCTTGTGACAGGGGGCACACTGGAGGACAAGTCTGATGGGGCAGCAGAGCTGCACAGCAGGTATGGTGATAGTAGGGTGTTGTGGAGTCGGTTCCGACCCATAGCGTCCCTGTATTGGGTTTCTAAGGCTGTAAATCTTTACAGGACCAGAAAGCCTCATCTTTCTCCCACCGAACTGTTGACCTTGGGGCTAGCAGCCCCTACCACTACGCTACCAGAGCTCCTTGCACTGCAGGCATAGAATGGGGGAAAACCAGAGCAGGTAGAAAGACCAGAATGACACGGAGCTCTGGGTTCTGATCTCTGTCACCAAGCTCTGATGGCTTTGGGCCAGACCCTTTCCCTCTCTGTGTCTCAGTTTTCTGCTCTATAAAATGAAACATTTGGCAGAGACCAGGGTGCTGGAAGACATCGCCAAACCCAGGACAGGAGACTGGCTGTCCCTTCCTGTCCATTCAATGAATGTCCTGAAGTCTCTTCCAGCACCAAAGTCCTTGGCAATTCAGCACCACTAGGGGCAGGACAGAGGAAAGAATGGTTAGATAGCTGGGAGAACTTCCTGCCAAGCAACAGGAGGGTGAGAGGCACTAGTATCATATCAAAGCGGTTTTCCAGCCCTTGGTTGGGGCTGAGAGGAGAGGGATACGGAGTGGGGGCTCAGCATCTGGGTAGTTAGCTTTCATTCTCAGGCCCTGAAGGGAGGGATTGGCTGGACTGAGAGACCAACACAAAGTGACAGGGTCAGTTTTGACACATTGTGGAGCTATGGGCCCAGGGGTTTGGTCTTTGGTTTGGTGGGGAAAATTCCCATTAAATGATAACAAAATAGGTCAGAAGGAAAAAGCCCACAGCTGGTACTGGGTCTGTGGTAAGAACCCCCAGGGGGGTGGGCAGGGCTACAGGCCAAAATGGGGTGAGGGGAAAAGAGGAGTGTTTGCAGTGAATGGGTGGGCTGGGAGTAGGCACAGGATGGCAGGTCCCTCAGCCAGCCTTTGCCTCCTTCAGTTCCAAATCATGGGATTCTACCTACTATCTGTTTGTTGTCCCACGTTCCTTCTCTAAGGTAGGAAGCCACAGCGTTCTTCTGCCAACCTCAACCCACCCCTAACATATAAACAAATTTTATTCCAGAATCCCCAAGACTTTTGGGCTTCCTTCGTCCTTCTCAAGGAGTCCTGGTCGTGTATCAGATTGTATATTGGGCTGCTAACCACAAGGTCAGCAGTTTGAGTCCACCAGACGCTACGCAGGAGAAAGATGAGGCTTTCTGCTCCCATAAAGATTTACAGCCTCGGAAACCCAGGGTCGCTATGAGTTGGAACCGACAGATGACACATCACCACAACCACTCTCCTTCTTCAGCTCCTTTCATGAAGTCAATCCGTGGCCTGAAAAAGGCACAGCTTAGAGACTGGATGTGATATAGGAGACCCTGAATCCGAGACCTCCAAGCACTTACTCAAAAAGGCAACTAACTGCCATCAAGTCAACTCCCACTTACGGTAACATCAGTGCGTCAGAGCAGAAGAGTGCTATGTTAAGCTTTTCAGTGGCTGATTTTTTAGAAGTAGATCAGCAGACCTGTTTTCCAAGATGCTTCTGAACAAACTCGAACCGCCAATCTTTTGGTTAACTGATGAGCACATGAACCATTTGTATCACCCAGGGACTCCAAACAAAGAGCTTAAGACTGTGACTGGGCTGTATCGAACTCTGAGGTTCCCATTCATATTTCCCCCATTTAGGTTGTTTAGAGCCACCTCTCACCCCATTCACTTAAGGAAAGTTCTTTCAACTGTCTTCTCACACTCCCTCATACTTCAGTCCAACCCCATTTCCTTTTCTGAGATCCCTGAAGCCCCAGAGAGATCACCACATGAATTTGGGAGTGGATGAGAGGCCTACGACCCACACGCCATTTCTCCGTTCCTCATAAATCCCAGGCCCAGGCAGAAATCAAGCAGACAACTAGTGTCCGAAGCAGAGGGACCAAGTAGTCATCAGGCTGAATGGGCACCTGGGTCCCAGCCACTGCAATGGGAGGGCACCCAAGGCCGTGTTGGTGAGAAAATGGACTGGCTAGGTCTGACCTTGAGTTTAACCCCACTTACCACTCCAGACACAGATCCGCTCTGACATGTCAACCTGAGTTTTCCCGGAGGGCCTTCTATCTGCTGCTCACCTTCTTAAGTTACCCAGGAAGTGTCACATAGCATCTTGCCAACCTCCATCCACAGGGTGGTCCCTGAACCTATATCCTCAGCCATAGGAGGCATGAAGCTGGTGTGGGCTGTCCATTGTTGCTCCCTCCCCAAGTCCTCTGTCATTTCTTTCTAATCACTGGCACCCAAATCTGACATTCTGTGGTGGGAAGTGGAGGAAGGCAGCTGTGGTCAGGCAAGACCAGTAGCTAGGCATTCAGATATTGGCCCCATTGTCCTTGTATTTCACAAACACACACACACTGACCTGGGGTCATCACCTGAGGCTCAAGGCCTTGCACCTAGGTCCCTGCTGCTCAGGACATCTTACCCAGCTCAGCTTTGTTTCATCCATCAGCTTTCAGTGAACTTGCAAACTGGGAAAACTGGAGTTCTTCCTGCTGCTTGGGGGTGAAAAAAAAGAGTGTGACACAAGAGAACACCTCTAAGGCAATTCATACCCTGATCTCACGAGACTTCAAGATAGTGTGAAACATTAGGCAGGGCGCATTGCCCCCATTTTACAAATGATGCAACTCAGACATCCCTTGACTCTGTGCTTGCACTGTGCCCATCCTATCATTCCACCTTTCTCATTTATGTGAAGAGAATTCTGTGATTATTCCCATTTGACAGCTGGGGAAAATGATGCTTAGAGGCGTGATGTGATTTCCCCAGGCTCTCAGTTATTTTTCTCTCTTATCTATCTCTTCATAATGCATCCAACCTAACAAGGAAAGTTACTCCCTTGGCTCAGTCATTCCCTTTCCTCCTTCCACAGAAGGCAAGACCCTAAGGCATCTCCCAGTCACCTGGTGAACCTTCTCCATATGAGGGACCTTCAAAAAGTTCGTAAAAAAATTACACTATTTTTAAACTCTATTTATCCATGACTTTTTAAAGCCCCCTAGTACTTTGTGAAGTCATCCACGGGATCCCAACGTTATCCCTCGAAGCCCAGGCCTAGTATTCTCACCTCTCCTGGTATCCTTTTCCATCTGATGACCCTGCATATTGAATTTCATTACACAACAAATCCCAGGATGGGTAGGAATCAGGACTGAAGAACTGGAAGGGACAAGGACCAGCTCAGACACACAGCCAATGTGGGGCTAGACCTGGGGCAGTGGAGCTTCCTCCACTGGGCCCAGGTAGAAAGAAACCAAGAGTCCCGGTCTCTGGGTATGGAAGGGGAGTTGGTAGAGGCATTCCTCACGTCTCTGAGCTATCTGCCCCTGGTAAGTGGGTCTGCTGCCTGACATCCGAGCTGTTAGGTGTTTCTGTCTGAGTGGGAAGGAGGCCTGGGCAGTTCTTAGACACAGGAAGAGAGTGTCACTGGGTATGCTGCCTCCAAACAGCGCTCACCTCACTCTCCCTGCCCACTCTGAAACACATCACACCTTCAGCTCTGCTCTCCTGCTAATAGGACCTGCCTTTCTTGCTAGGGACATCTCTTCTCGCTTTCTTTTCACCTTGGGACTAATGAGTCAGTGGACAGCAGAACAAGGTGAGGCTGCCATCTGCCCCACTGCCAAGAGTCATGGTGACCCCATGCATACTGGGATCAGACTGTTGTGATCCATAAGCTTTTCATTGTCTGATTTTTGGAAGTAGATCACAAGGCCTATCTTCTTAGTCTGGACCACTTCACTGAAGCCTGTTCAGCATCAGCAGCATACAAGCCTCCCCTGCAGGCATGGTGGCTGTGCCGGAGATGCACTGGCTGAGGATCAAACCCACGTCTCCCGCATGAAGGCAAGAATTCTGCCACTGCCTCCTAATGCTAACCTGCTATAATTTTGGGCCTTGTGTGCCCCTTTTGCTCTGAGGACAGCATATGGGATTTAAGAGCTCCCGTTCTGGACTGGCAGTAGGGAGAGACTTTCCTTCACCATTAATTTATAGGGGAGGTCAAGGAGCACCATCCTCTGGCTCTAGACTTTTCTCAAGATCCAAAGTCTACCACCCTCTTTGGACAAACCCAGGCAAGACTTCCAAAGAGATCATGTGAGGCAGAGTTCTTTCCTGTCTCAGGGCTGTACCCGTTCTTCCTAGAGTCTAGTCTTGATCCCTCACAGAGGGGTTGGAAGGAGGTAGAGATGAATAGTAGTTTCTTATAAACCTGGTGGCTTCTTGTTCCCCGATGACAATACTGAGGACGGGCCTTGTGGTTCTGGGTCTGAGTCAGGGCCCCCATCGCCCGGGCGTCCCCAGTGCCATCTCCCTCTGCCCCACCCCGGACTGGAAAATCAGGCTCACGCCTCTGCCGGAGTCAGTGCTTCCCCCTGCTTCCCCTCACGATCTCGCTTTCCTCTAAAGGGAGGTGTTTCCTCGAAGCTGGGAAAAGTCTAGGGGGCTGAGACCTCGCCAACTACTGGGAGGCGGAACTCGGTGGGCACGGGGCTGGGGTGAGGGTGAGGGCGGGGCGACCCTGCCTTCCTGCCCGTCCCCCTTCAGCCTGCTCCCCCGCCCTGCTCCTCTAGCCCATCGAGTGTGCTTGTGTGCGCGCGCGCAAAGGCATGTGGTCGGTCTGACAGGGTGGAAGCCCCTCACCACTGAGGGTGAGGGTGGGGTGGAGAACGAGGTCCCCTGTCTCTGGTGTGTCACACACGTTCCGTGTCCATGGGCTCTGCATCCCTTCCTTCCCACGTCACTTTCTGGTCCCCTGTGAAAAAGGTGAATAGATGCATTAAGCAGATTTTCTCCCTCTTTTGAAGGGTGAAGAAGGCCTCGCTCTTGAAGAGACAATTAAAGAGATTCAGAGTCTACCAGAAGGTGACCCTTTGGGATCTCAGAAATTGATCCCTCTTACAGAGAGCCGCACAGATCAGTCAGTCCTGCAGACCCTCAACCTGGAGAACCAGAGAGAGCTGAAACAGAAAGAGAGATAGAAAGACAGAGAAACTGAGACAGTGAGAGTCAGAAAGAGAGTGCAGGGCAGAACTGGGGGCGGTGGGGGGCATTGGGGCAGGAGGAAACCACAGGAATGGGGGAGGGGCTGAGAGTGAGGGGCTAGGGCATGGCCCCTCTTGTCCTTTTCTCTTTCTTCCCTAGTATCACATAGCCACAGAAAATCAGCCTTAAAGGAATCCAAGTTTTACTTCTCAAGTAAGGAAAATTAAGGCTAAAAGAGAGGAAGAGGCACTGAGCAGGATGTGGACCACCTTCCTGCCTCCCATATGCCATGCATTGCTAAACTGAGGGGGAATCCGGAGGACCAGACCCGGGAAGTGGCATGTGGAAGGGGGCTGGGGGCTTGTCCCGAAGCTGTATTTGCATGGTAAGCACACTTCTTCTTTTGAGATGTTACAGATCAATAAAAATAGCAAAACTTTCTAAAGGATGCCTTTACCCTACTTTTGAGATTGAGATGATGGGGGAACTACCCTTCCTTTGGTGCCACCATTAATGCACAGGAAAAAGGGAAATGAGCCAAGAATGTTTAAAATCCCAGAAGACAAAAGATAGCACCTCTCTTGCCTACCCCACATCCCATCCTAAACTCAGGGTCATCAAACCCTCATTTCCTGACTTGGGGAAGGATGGAAAGATGCACCCAAAGAAGTCAAATAAACTGACCAGGGGCTGGGATGAAGGTATTCCCATTTGCAGCCTGGCTTCTCCCATCTACACCAGCCTGCCTGGAAAGCTACCAGCAGGACTTGGCCCAGAGAGGGGAGGTAACTATCTCCAGATCACACAGCCACCTGAGAACGAACGGATAGGGGAATTCCAACATCAAGTTTTGTGTCTCAGGCTCAAGCACCAGCTGGGCAGCTGTAGCCCTGCCCGCTGGTCAGCAGCAGCTCTGCTCCCAAAAGAACTGAGGCTGGAAGAGGTAACAAAAGAAAACTCTTTTGGGGACACAAGTGTCCTCCTCCCCAGGCCCTCCCTACTCCAGGTTGTGGGGTGAGGAAGCCCATGAATTTTATGCACCTTGTTGTTGTTGCGAAGTGCCGTTGAGTCAGTTCCAACCCATAGCGACGCTGTATAGGGTTTCTGAGGAGCAGCTGGTGAGCTTGAACTGCCGGCCTTGCAGTTCAAATGGCTTTGCAGTCTGGCGCATTAACCCACAGTGCCACACCAGAACTCCTTGGTGGTCCTCAAAGACATGTTGGGACACAGAACCTGCTGGCTCTGCCATATGGAATCACAGACCCTAGCAAAAGCCTCCAAAGGAAACCACTTTTCCATCCCTACCTCTGACTCCTCTGAAAATTCAGGGGGCTAACAGGAGGGGCTTCCAAACCCCTTAGTCATCCTAGGAAGCCAAGGTGACAAGTAATGACTGGTTTTCACCAACCACAAGCCAATTTTTGTGGTTTCAGAGAGCAGCAGAAAGAGGCCCTGAAGTACAGGAGTGGGCAGCTCCTGGCCCCTGCCGCTGGCCCTGGGGCACTGACAGGGCAGGCTGGGGAGGGTCTCTCCTCTGCTCTGACATGATTCAGTCCAAGGCTCAGGAAAACCCAGAATTGCCCCACCTCACAGATTCACATAGACAAGGTTTGTAGCTACTAGGAACACCTATCTCCCAGTCCCCTTGATGTTCCAGTGGCAGCTTTACTGGTTAGGCAGCTGCTTCCTGGATCCAGGATGAGCTATTTGGTTTTGCTTTATTTTCCCCTTCTATCTTTCCTTCCTTTCTTCCTTCTATCGTTTCTTCCCTGGGATATTATGTGTATGAGGGACAAATCCAGGAGCCACAGTGAAGAGAACAGAAGCTTCTAGAAGTCTCCCAAGTGCATACATCCTGCAGGGTCCAACCCAAACCCACAGACATCCAGGCCCAACCCCCTGCCCCTTGGGCTGTGACACCATGCCTTCCCAATCCCCAAACCATATGTGTTCACCCCCTTCCTAAGCTATAAGGTTAGCTCTAAGCGAAGCTTCTAAGTAGAGTTTGTGAGAATCTCAGCACTATAGAATGTTCAAGTGCCAGATCTGTGAAGGAAATTAAAACTGCCTAGTCCAGTCCCTTCATGCTTGCAAATTGAAGAGCCAAAGTTCTGAGAAGTGACCAACGTTCCCAGAAGATGGCTAGAATGAGGGTCTTCATAATCAGAACATGTTCTATTTACTCCCATACTGCCTCTCTCCAAAGTTTTCCAAAAGAATAGAGTAGCCAGAGCTGGCCTGCCCTCAAGGAAGCAAGTCAGCAGCAGTTCTGACACCAAGGGTTTTCACGTTTGCCAGGTTACATCTCCTAGTTCTCCTCTTCTCCTGGAACCTGTCTGAATCAGCTACTAGTGGACCTCCTGCCAAATCTGATGACTTTGGCTCTGACAGAGAAAGTAGGGGGCAGGATGAGAGAGACCAGCCAATGCACCAGTCACAGCTCACAGAGTCTTAGGGAGGCGGGAAGAAGGAGTAGAATCTAGAGGAGCAGGAAGTGGGGATAAGTGAAATGCTAGGAAAGCGGCGGCTTCCCCACAGGGGATGAAGCTGTCCAGTTGTGCTTGTAAGGTTTACTATGTGATTTCCACCAAGGATGCTGGAGCTGTCTTGCACCGCCCACTGGTGAGAGTGGATCAGGTTTGGTTCTTCCCAAGTCCATACTTAGAGCCCTCATAAAACCAAACTAAACCAGTAGCCTTCTAGCAGACTCTGACACCTCGACCCCGACCCCACATGTTGCAGAGTAGAACTAGAGTTTTCATGATTCAGAAGCAGATCTCCAGGCCTTTCATCTGAGGTACCTCTGGTAAGTTTCAATCACAACCAACCTTTCAGGTAGTAGTTGGGCGCTTAACCATTTGTACCACATAGGGTCTCATCAGTACCCTCACAGTGATGACTTTAATGGGAGTGCTTCTAGTTAATTTTTCACCAACACACCACTGGGTAATGGGGTCAGTTTCAGGACCTAGAGCATATGTTTGTGTGTGTACGTGGAACTTCACACATGTGTTGGTGTGAAGTTGGGGCCTGCATGAGATGGGATTGTGTGCATAGCAGTGTGTCCTGCATCCTTGTGGCATCTAGAAGAAGCCTGTTATCTCTGTGTTCCTGGTTCTGTGAGACTCTGTGTGTGCACCATGTGTGTTGGGAGCAGCGTGTCTCTGCAGATGGATGTCACTTGGAACCTGAGAGTTAGGGACACGGGGAAGACTGTGTGTGTAACGGGGCTTCTGTTGGGACTTCTGGGGCTAAGTGTGACAGGGTAAGTCTGGAGGACAGCTCTGGTGGCAGTGTATCTGCTTGCCTGTCTGTGATGAGGAGACCCACATGTGTCCACTGTGGGGCCTGAGACCAGAGACACACAAATCTTGAGTTCTAAGGAAGCCCAGTCAGGGTATGGCTGAGACCCCCTCTGCCAAGTCCTATCTCAGTCCCTCCTCTGTCCTGAGGCATAATCATATATCAGTGAGGGTGGGGGTGAGATGCCAAGGCAGGTCAGGGACTCTGATCCTCACAATAGGTTCAGAGTGACTGGGCTCACCAGAAAGGCAAGCACCAGGGGGCACTGTCCCCTCCCTTGCCTCTCCCCTTTTTCCCTTCTTCTGGAAGAGCTATCTTCTTCCCACCACCTCCTAATTCTCCCCCTCACCCTCATCCACAGTTTGCTTTTGTAGTCCAGGGGAAAGGGACAGTTCAGCTCCTGCACCATCCACAAGGCCAGGGGCCCCAGGATGGGGAGGGACATGATCATCCTTCAATCAGTCTGCCCACCTACTCACCTCTGGACCCAAAGTCTAAGCTAGGGGTCCGGACCCTCTGGAGCCAAGAGCTATCACTGGAAGGATACAGGCTCCCTGAATGCCCCCGCCCTCTGCAGACTCTCTCCAGCTCCACTGTCCACTCCCCACCTCCCCCAGGCCTCTTTTTTTTTTTTTTTTAATTTAAGGTTTTTATTGTGGCTTAAGTGAAAGTTCACAGGGCATATCATCAGTTATTCATACAACAAATCACATACCTTGTTTCATTACATTGATTATAATCCCCTCCATGGTACCATCAGTTAACAGTATTTCTCTCTATTCACTTTAGCTTTTTAAAAAACAAACAAACAAACAAACAAAAAACCCCACTCAGGCTTATATAATAATTTACATCTCCAAAGGGCACATTCTGCAAGTCTGCTCCTGGCCACCAGCTCTTAGTCCTTCTCTTCTTTTTTTTTTTTTTAATGTTTTATTGTGAATTATATGATAGTTTACATGGGAGAACTTTAGTTTTACATTCATTCCATCGTATATCATCTCACTGCCATGGTTCCAATCCCCTCCATGCATCATCAACCACCCAAAGGGTATATCCCAGAAACCCGCCCCCTACACTTCCCCCTCCTCCCCCCAGTTTTCAGCCCACAGTCCCTTTCCCTCTCTGGGTCCAAAGTCCCCAGTCCTTCATCACTCCACATCATCATTACTGTCTCCATCTCAGGCATCTCTGTTTCTCTGGGCAGGGTCCCACTCTCGGCTCTTCTCTGTTGATGATCCCAGAGGCCTCCACTCCTATCCTGGAGAATTATTCACTCCCTTCCTTGTTATAAAACTTCTACCTTTGCATTTCCAACCCTCATAGTCAGTCCTGATAAGCATTATTGACTACAGTATCACGAGTTACCCATCTGTATCTCCTTTTATCAGCTCCGCCCAGACAGATTGAATAGTACCTACTGGAGCTTCTGCCTTCCCCCATGCTCCTTAGCACCAGGTTCCCTCTTGAAAGCTTGTAAGCCAGTCACTTCTTGCCTTTGTAGTCCCCCCTCCCCATTTGAGTATCCAATGTTCAAGCTGCCCTTCTCCGTCCACTCTGTGTGTGTGGATGTGTGTGAATGTTTCTTGCTGTGAGGATTTGTTCCCTCTTTTGAGTCGCTGCTCCATAGGTATAGGTCAAGTTCATCAGACTGTATCAGCTCACTCTTTTTTTTCTTCTTTTTCCCCTCTTCTTTCCTCTCCTGGTTGAGCTCTGATCATCCAGTCATCCAGTCCAGGTCACGTGTCCCCCAGGCCTCTTGCTCCAGTCTCCCTTCACCTGTCACCAGAGCTGCCGCCCCTCCTCCCCTGCCATAAAGGTAGGGCAGTGAGGCAGGGTTGAGATGAAAGGTAGGTTTTTTCACCTTTGGCCTCCTGACTCAAATCCCATATCCCATAATCCTTCTCTTGCTGTTGTTTGGGAATTGCTATTGTATGGACTTTCTCATCATGATATTTTAACTCTCACCAAACGACTGGGTGGTACTATGCAAATGATGTGTTTGTGGCCCACCAATGGGCTTAGATAGCTTGCCAAGAATGCAAATAAAGTATGTGTCACATTTGTGGGCATGGGATCATGCAAACTAGGTATATAGAACCCTATTCAGGGCATTGGCCAGTTTTGCCATTCTGCTAGGCCTAAAAGGAGCCATCCCAGAGGTGGACAAGGCATCTCACTACCACCAAGAAGTGACAGGAGGGGAGGAATCCCGGATCCCTGTGCTAAGAACCTCCTAGACTCAGGAGACAGAAAGAGAACAATGAGGCAGCTTCCCATCCCATGGATCACTTGCTGGCAGAGTGGTGTGCTTTCAGACAGAGCTAGGTTTACCAATCCAGATGCAGGGAGCTGAGTGCCTTTGAGCTGGGCCTTACTGGTGGGGTGGAGTGTCTCTGGTGTTTATCGTTGAAGCTGAAGAGCTTTGTAACACTTACCCTAATAGGACAAAGACTGAGAGACCAAGAGACCAAGGGCCAGAGAGAGGCCTGTCTGCAGGCACATCTGAGAAGAGGCTGTCTTGAACAAAGAACTTTATTCTGAGTTATTCCTGGCCCTAACTTGTCAAATATTACTTCCCTAATAACCCCCACAGTTGTCTCTGAGTTCTGTGTGGCCATTGCAATGAACTATTGTATGAAGCAGTAAAGTAGAGAGTGCAGTGGGAGGGACAGATGGTGTCAGAACTGGTAAAAAGTTTGAAGAATGGAGGTATGTCTGACTTCTGCTTCATAGGAATCAGCTCTGAGCTGCTGCTGCTGCTGCTGGTAACAATTCTCTCTCTTTCCAGTTCTGAGACTTCCATGGCACCATTTTTATAGTCTTGGAGTCCTCTGGCTTCTTGGTCACTTCCTCCAGCTGCTTTGTTGTGAACTGAGGACAAACACTGTTCAGATGCAAAGCTCAGGGACTGGGACTTGCAGTACCCCTCATGGCCCCCCTCAGGGGCTTGTCATATGGGGTAGGACACTGAGGAAGGAAACTCATCCAGGGCTGTGAGGCTGTCTGGAATAAGTGAGCAGAAAGGGTTTCCTAAAGCATAGGGGGCATATATGTTCTCTGGTCAGCCCAGCCCCACTAGCCTTGGAATAGACGGTCAACTTTGGAAAACACCCAGGGCCCAGGGCCCTCAGTTCATCCTTGGAAATGTGCCCCAGTGTCTTCCCAGAAGCAGGAACTTTTTCCTAAGATCTAGCCTTACATTCCTTGTACGGAGACTGTGCCCAGCACCTTACTGGCTAGAAGCCAGGCCTTCTTGCCACACCAGCCAGTGTCTCTCCTTTGAGTGAAGTTGAATGCTCAGGCAAAAAACCTGTCAAGTTCCAAAATCAAAAATGTAAGTCTCCACTCATCCCCAGTCCTTTCTCTATCTTCATCCTCCATTTGTCCCCTGCCCTCAGCCACCACAGAAACCCACAGGGCATTGGAGCCTTTATCCCCAAATGAGTCAGGGCCCTTCACATGTGTTAAGTTAGGTAGGGTGCAGGAATTTCCCCTTGATGTCAAGCAAGGGCTCCACTTGGTACAAACCTCTGTCCAGTTAACTTGAGCCAAAGGGGCAAGGTACCCTTCCCCATCCATCCAGAAGGGCCAGGCGTCCTGTGGGTGAGCTCAGCTGGGCTCTGCATCGGCAGGCATCTTTTATCACCAATTTTGCTCTCTAAGTTTAGTGCTGAAGGGGGTATCCATCCATGCAGCGTGCCTAAGCATGAAGTTGAGGGCAAGCACTGCTCAGAGCTGCTGGCCCATGCCTGGTGCCCACCTCACCCCACAGTTGTCATTCCAAGCAAATGATGGAAATAGAAACTTCTATCTAAGTCTGAGATTCCAGGGACCTCTCAAGGGGCACCAAGAGGCCAGCTCCCGATCTCCAGCTCTGTGTTTCTTACTCAAACACTCAAGAGATTTCTTTTCCCATTGGAGAGGGACGTGCAGGAAAAAGGTGTCTTCAGGCCAATAAAGATGGCTGGCCCGGGAGGGCAGAGGCAGTGGTGGCCCAACTGACCGTTATGGAAGCTGGCATACTCCCCCCACCTTACCCTCTGCACTGCATATATTCTCTCCCCCCAAAATAGCATCCCTGGAGGGGGCAGTGGGGAAAGTTCTCAGCTCATCATTCACTCCTTCCCACGGTGTGTTCACAGCTCTCTTGGCTGTCTCTCATGACCTGGTTTCCCTGCCAGGCCCTTCTCTCCCTCCACCCTCATCACCTTGCCCTTCCCAGCCAGGACTGCTGGCAGAGAAGGGGCCTCCCTTCCCACAGCCCATCATGTCTGCCATCTCCTGCCTGCAAGCTGGGACTGCTACACTATTCCTACTCTCTTTGTAACAGAAGTCAGTTCAGTACACATAAACAGATGAATGGGTGGGGGTCTGCATGGCAGTCACTTGATCAGGGGATAAAAATTAAAATGGAACAGTCCTTGTCCTTTGTCCAGGATCTCCCACCTGGGAACCAACTCCAAGTCCAGGTGCACTAGAGGCCTCTAGCAGGGAGACTCTCCCAGAACTGTGGGTCCCTCACTTTTTCCTCCCATCACACAGTCTTTAGGATTAAGATCTCACATGGACCCTGACTTGTCTAATACCATATCTAAAAATGAACCAAACACTCTCTTCTATTGTCTGGGTTATTTCCCAGGCAGAATGCTCCTTCGAGATGCTCCTAGACTGGCAGGGGCAGTTCAGACTGTGCCCTTGGGAAATACCCAATCTGATGGAAGGTGCTGGACACCGATTTAGAGAACTATATTGGCAGAGACAACTCCCAGTTAGCCAGAGCTGGAGCCCTCACAGCCTCTAGAAGGAGCTCCAGGGACTGGGTCCCCAGAGGAGGGGAACTCAGAAGAAAAGGGACACGGCTAGGTTTTTGGGGGCTCAGGGAAGTGAGAAATCTGGCTGGGGTGTCTGCCCACTGCCAAGAGGGATGAGCCCAGCAGTGGGCGCATTGCCCCTGCCTCAGACCAGCTATGACTTTCTGTCTAGTCCTGGTACCACACCATGGGAGGGTTGGAGACAGGGAAAAATTAGCCTCATAGGCCCCCTCAAGGGAACCACCCCCCTTGTTATTTCTGGTTCCATTTCTTGGTCAAGAAGGGTGTCAGTGGTAATGCAAATTAGGAGGTGTTGGAGGTGCTGGCCTACACCCATCCTGTCCCCCTCCCCGCATGGCCTCACTCACACAGCAGACTTAAGCATCTGTGAACCGTTCCTGATACCCCTGTCCTTGGCTGAAATGGCTTGGAGGGTGGGTTGGGCTGTGTGCTGAGGGGTTTCTGCTTCTACCTCTGCCACAAAGAACAGGGGACCCAGCAAGAAGACCTCCAGATGGCACCCAGGTCACCCCTTTTCCCCATCAGTCCAGCCAGGCCGCCCTGGATTGTCTGCATAGACAGTAAATGCCCCAAACCAGAGCTTTCTCTCAGGCTGCTAGAGTCTTCCTCTGAGCAGCATGCCTCACGGCCCTCTGCAGATGTTAGCTCTCAAAAGGCACTTGGGTGACCAGAGCCTACAGCCCTTAGTACCAAGAGTTTTTCTGGAGGAAGGGCAAGGCTAGGGGCAGGGTGCTTGAGGATTTCACAGGCACCTTCTTCCTCACATTCTCTGTCCTCTTCCCCCAGCACCTTGTCCTACCCCTTCCCACTTAGGAACGCTTTGTCCTTGCCATTCCCTTCTAGAGTCTGACCTCAATTCATCCTGAAGAAGCCAAACTTGTTCTGCTCTTGTCCTTGCAGAGGAAGAAATGAGACTGGGGGGGCTGATCTACTTCTTTCCCCTGTAAAGATGTCACCAAGTGAAACCCCCTCCCCACTCTGTTCCTCTTCATTAGCCCTAATCAGCTGGGTGAGGTGTTTCTCATTAACACAGCTGACTCACCCACACACCCTTCCCTCTGTTAGCAATTGGCGCCCTCCCCCACTCCCCCCTCAACACAGGCATGTATACACACAAGGAGGAGCTGTTGTTCTCCTCAGCTGATTGCCTGACAGTATGCACAGGGACCCAGGAAAGGGGAAGGGGTCTGTTTCCATGGCCTGGTAGCTCAGGCTAGGGAAACCCAGGGGGAGAGGGGCAGGGCTAAGGTGTCCTCTCGGATGGATGAGAACCCAGGAGCAGCTAAGCTAGTGATTGAAGGAGAGACTAAGGGCAGACAGACCAGAGCTGGCAAGACTGTTGGAGGTTGGCATGGAGAGAAACCTGGCTGGCCTCACTTCAGTGAAGTTGTGAGTCCCCCTTCTACGCTCCAGCCAGATCTTCTGGCTCTGGGACCACCCCCAAGTGCATCTTCTCCAGCCTTCACCTCACTTCTGTGAAAGATGTCCCTCCCGTCCCCATCCTTCCCGGAGAGTAGAGACATAGACCCTTTGCCCCCACACTCTCTCCACTGCTAGTACTCACTCTCCCAGGAGCAAGGGCAACACATGTACTATGTCTGATCACAGTCCTCCCAGCCTCCTCCAGCTCCCCACCACTATGTCCTCTCTTTTTGAGACAAGCACTGGCTGGGAGGTTCCTGGGCTGGAGACACACTAGCTTTCCATCCTGCACCCGAACCCTTTCTCAGGTCCCCAGAAATCAAGGAGACAAGCTGCCAGAGTCTGCACCCTCTGTTCCAGCATTCCCCCTCACCCTGGTGACAGGGACAGTGGACAGGCTGTGGGATATCTAGGTTCCCTTCCACTTTCAGACATGCTCATGGACCAGAGCAGTTACCTGGGTACCCTGTCTCTGTGCAGGTCCACTCCCAGGTCACTGCCCCTTAACGCAATGCTCAGGACTTTTCTTTGCCTTTTGTCTCTGGATCACCTCTACCTCATTCAAGTCCTTCTAGCAAGTGCTTCCAGAGGGCTAAGCAGGCCAAGACCAGGAAACCTGACGCTGCCTTCTTCCATGGGAGTTGACTGAGGTGAGACACTGAGTACCACGCCTCAGAGGTTCCAAAACCTTTCCAGTGACTTATGACACCATATCATGTAGGGATGGCCATCTCCACTTTTCCTGGCACATGGGACTTGACTGAAGGGTGACTCGGGGTTGGATGAGCTCCTAGAGAGCAGGTGTGGTTGTTAACCGTCAACGAGGAGCAGCAGGGGCTGGGAAGTCCCACCACAGAAGTCTGAGCCTTGGCAATGACTGGGGAGGGGATAGGGTCTAGAGCTCAACCTCGGGTCTTCAGTGATCAGTTCTTCCCTGTTTTTATGTGAATCCTTGGCAAAAGAAAAAGTCCACAAAGAAATGACAGGCACCCAGAGTTGATTAGTTCAGACTCTTCTTGAAGACAAAGAGCACAGCCTGGTTCAGGCAGGTGTCATGGGGTCATGACCTGGCTCTGACCTCTCAGGCTGTGGGACTTCACAGACAACTGCTGAGCCAGGAGCCCAACCATTCCCCTACATGTCGAGTTACAAGGGACATGGAAAACGGATGTTAGACCTCTTTGAGGCCTCCGCATGGGTCCTGGCATGCAGAAATCACTTCATGTATAACTGCTCCTGACATGAACCCTTAAAACTTTAGGGCTTCCACCTACCAGATCTGCTGAGAAAGAGCATTCAGGAGATCCCAACACCTGCTCAGGGCTGGGGGCCTTCATGAAGACATCCTCTGTTGCCCATACATGTTCCAAATATACTCCATGTCACATGCCACGTGTGGCATGCCCACATCTTCATGTAGGTGACTACACACCCCCTACTTCACCAATGCCACCCTTTCATGATTGGTTCCTTGAAACAGCTTCTAAGCTCCACCCCAGCTATCCAAGGGCAGAGACCGAGCGCAGATGGAACAGGTTAAGTTTTATTTGGACTGGCAACTTTTTCTCAGAGAGCACAGGGGCCCCTGCCTCCCCTCTCCAGTCCTCCTCCCCACTTCTTCTCCCTGGTGGGAGCGCTCAGGATACAATGACATGTGTCTCTGGAGTCCTTGGCCCCTGTACCACCTGACACATTCCTTCCCTCCCCTGCACTGAGGAGAGGAGGACTGTGAGAAGTGGTGGGGTCTGGAAGAGTTGGATCAGAACGGTACGTGCACGGATAGGCGCATCCACTGCCACACCCAGGGCTGAGACCTGGGAAGGGCTGCCAGTGGAGGGGGGTTGGATTCTTTGTGGGGTAGTAGGCTCTCACTAGAGGAAGCTCCCCACCTCAGCCCTGGGGACCTCCTGCTTACCCGTCCTTCTGAGGTAGATTTCACAGAGGGAATAAGGGTCGGTAGGGTGTGGAAAGGGGTTAGCTCTTTAGAAGTTGATCTCCACAGCACCCTGGGCCCATTCTCAGGTTCTGGCCTGGGAGGCAGGGCTGAGGATCCCAACCCTGCTAACAGATGCTGAGTCACACGTGGGCTCTAGGAAGGGTGAGGGGAGTATCTGCCTTGCCAACCTGTGCCTCAGTGTGTGCCCAGGGCTCCAGGAAGAGGGTGTGGGCCTGGACAGTTGGCCTGAGGGTTATAGTGCAGGGACCCCATGGCAATCTCTTTAGGCTGGATCTTCTACCCTTGTTCTCCAAGGCCCTCTCTCTCCTCTCCCACCCTCCTGCTCCCCGGGGTGGGCAGAGGGGGAGAGCAGACTGTCCTGTGAGAAATGGCAAGAAACAAGATGCCCCTTCTTCCCAGAGGGCCCATGTCATGACGCCAAGCTGACCACACGAAGGGGGAACTGGCCTCAGTGTGTAGGGCAGGTTTGGGACCCCCACAGGACAGGGTACAGCCTAAGAAAGATGGACATCTGGGGAGGCTCTGGGGAGCTCCTGGGGGCCTCTGGCATCCTTGCCCTCCCTCAGGCCCACACACCAGACACCTGCTTAGGTCCAACCCTGCTTGAGAACAGGAAGGCAAAGGAAGAGGCCCAGAAGGGTACATCCCTCCTAGTCCTAGCCCAGATCCCTTCCTCCTCAGCAGAAGCCCGGATGCTGGGGGAGCCTCTGCCGACCTCCCAGGAAAAGCCAGAGCTGAGTGGTGCCGGGGCCAGGGAAGACGGCACGCACGTTGACTCGGTAGCTAGTGGAGGTATCTGGGGGTTGCAAGGGGCAGCCCCCTACCCCACAGGATTCATGCAGCATTCAAAGTGAGTGAGTGAGTGGATGTAATGACAGAGTGGAGGAACAGCCCATGGTGGAGGAGGTGCCCTAAATCTTGCTGTTCTCCAGGTGAGAGTCAATATGTTTGATGAGGGCATCATCCGGGTAGCCGACAGGGAAACCCAGTTGGCAGAGTGGGCAGCTGCGGATGTCAGAGCCCACTGTCTCCATCAGCAGCTGTGGGGAGAAAGAGATTGTCATTTATTGTCCCCTGTCTCCACCCAGAGTCCCCACATCCTAACCTCCCTTTCTGGAGCCCCAGGGCAAGAAAAAGGGCTGTTGTTTGCAGAAGGAGTCTGGACAACCTTTCTCAGCAGCCCAGCTTCAACTCCCCTGATGGGAGCATAGGGTCAAGGTGGGTGTCTTCGAGAGTGTTACTACTCACCCTATCAGGACATCTGTGGTCATGAGGAAAGCCAGGACCTAGATATGCGCCCTCCCAAGTGACTAAAACACAGCTTCCAGATAACACAAAGCCATGGATAATCCCAAACAATGCACAACCCCAAAATAATGTTCTGTCTAGCTTTGGAATATATTTTGGCTCTTCCAGGTAGCAATAGGGTGGCTCCGACATTTATTGAACTCATTATTTCCATGAAATGATGGAGTCCTGAGATAGGAATGTCTCTAGAACAAAGAGAAGACAGCAGATGCTCTGAGGTTGATGGAGGGAACCAGACATACAGGCAGTTTCTTCATTATCGCCACCACCATCAACATCCATAGCCAGCTCTACTAAGAGCCAGGCACTATGAGAGGTTTTTAGGCTCACTGCCTCCTGCTTAAGAATCCCCTGGTGTGGCATCGCAAGGGAAGCACTTGACTGCTAACCAAAAGGTCAGCGGTTCAAGGGTAGCTGGGTCAGAACTGACTGAAAGGTACCGGACAACAACAATATGAGATATTATTGTGATTCTCCTTTTGCAGATGAGAACACTGAGAATCAGATTGGATAAGTCACTGGTCAAGGGTCCCACAGCTATTAAGTGTGAACTGTACAGCTGTCACTCAACCACGGCCTGGACAAAATTATTAACAGGAAATTCAACTCAGGCTAACGAGATCAGAGGAGAGATGAAGCAACCTCTGCTAGGCCCAGCAAGTCAAGGCACAAATAGGGGACCAGCCTCCCTGCTCTCTAGCTCAAGGGCTCTGGGTACCCTACTCACGTTGATGGATGGCCAGGACTGCGCGTGCTCCGCGTGGGCGTAGGCGGCCGGTGACTCGGGGATAGGGAAGCCCGCACAGAAAGAGGCGCAGCGGATCGTGCCCGCCTCCGGGCTGGGCGGGCTGGCGGGCATAGCCCACTCCTCCTCCTCCGACGGCTGCTTCTCAAAGCGCAGTCGGATGCCCTCGAAGGCGCGCCGTGGGCTGAGGGGCCGACCAGGGCCATAGAGCTCGCCATAGGCCCGGGGCTTGGGAAGCGTGGCAGCCTCAGCCTGCAGCCAAGGTGGGGAGGCGCCCGTGTAGCCCGCGCCCTCCGCCATCTCCGAGTAGCTGCGCCGGCCCTGGAAACCTGCCTTCACATGGTGGCTGGGCGGCTTGGAGTAGCCTCGTTCGGCCAGCGTCCTCTCCCCGGGTGGCGGGGGCCGCGGCTGCGGGGCTGGGCAGGCAGAGGGTACTGGGGAGCGGCGCTGTGGGCTGGGAGTCTGACAGGCTGGCGGCACCGGGGAGCGGCGCTGCGGGACGGGTGATGGGCAGGAGGGCGAGGCAGGCGACCTGCGCTGCTGGGGCGAGGGGCACAGGGGCACCGGGGAGCGGCGCTGGGGGACTGGGGATTGGCAAGGGGGTGCCGCTCGGGCAGGTGGGGATGGGGTGGGACACTGAGGGGCCGGGGAGTGGCGTTGTGACAGCGGTGAGTGCCTCTGGCCTAGAAGAAAAAACAGGATGGACTGGGGTGGGCAAAGGTGCAGAGAGATGCTCCCCACCCCACTCCCCTTCCAATGTGAGTGATAAAGGACCAAGCAGCAGGAAAGGAAGTCAAAAAGAACCCTGGGTGCTGGAAGGTTGCCATAGCTACCCTATCCCCCACCCCCACCCCCTCAATCCCAGTCCAGCTTGCAAGGAAGCTCTCCCAGCTATGCTCCAGCTCACCCGCACTCCGGGCCTGCTCCTGCAGCAGTGTCCTCAAGATCCTTCCCTGCAAAGAACTCAACTCGCGAAGCCGGCCCAGCTCCTCCGTCAACTCCGTGTAAGCCAGTGCCAAATTCACCCTGAGAGACATCCCAGTGCCTCAAATTTAGGGCTTGGCCCAGCCTGTCTGACCCTGAGGTCAGAGGGCAGGGAGTGGAAAAGAAGAAAAGGGTAGTGGGTGCTGCCTCTCATGTGGCCCACACCACCCCTCCTGGCCGAAATTTTGACTTTGAAATCCTGACTCAAACATCATCTCTTCAATGGAGTTTCCCTCTCCTCCACAGAGCCTTCCATTAGGCTAGGACAGTTGTTCCAGCCCATGGGTCAGGGATTCCAAGGGGTCCCTGAATCCATGAGTTCACCAAACATTGCCTGTGCATTGAATCTATCTCAACAGAGGTATTTGTAACTGTTTTCCTAATCTGTGGAGAAGTTTGCTTTTTTTTAAAAAAAAAAAAAAAACAACAAAACCAACTCAAGTTCATCAGCAAGCTTTACTAAATTTATAGTAACTTTTATCAGTGCGAATTTTCTCAAACAGCACCTACTAAAAGTATAAGCATCATCAGTGTGATGGGAGGAGGTCCATGAAGAGTCCTCACTTTGAAGAGGTTGGGAGCCACTGTTGCTCAGCTTATGAGGAGACTCATTATATAAAGGAAGACATAACTTCCTGGGTGGGCAGAGGCACTAATGGATAAACATGAACCAAAGTCGGCCTGATTCCACGTCCACAGCTCTTGCCTCCACCTCAGAGTTACTTCTGAGCTCTTTCAGCCTTATATCACTCAGGAGCTCCTTGCTGTATAACTTTAGGGCATGCCTTACACTGAGATGTCTGTCAGCAGCTATTGTCCGCACTGCACACTTTCAGGGAATGCCACTCAGACAGAGCTGCTGTGTGTTAGAACTTTACTAGAACTCCATTGTATTTGTATTCCCAGCACATGGTCAGTGCCCGATAACCACTGGACGTTCAGGAAGCAGATAATGAATTGAGCTTCTTTTTTTTTTCTTCCTGAGCACTTCCTTTTCTCTTCCTTTCTCAGCCCTGCCCCTCCCCTTCCTTCCACCCTGGCCTCACACAGGCTCTTGGGCCCTACTTCATCTTTGTCCTGGGCTTTCACAGAGCCTGGCATGTCCCGGAAGGCAAGGATTTTGGCTTCCTTGGATCTCTCCACCTCACCAACTTCAGAAGGGACTGCAGAACTTTGTGGGACCTGGGGTTACAGGAAAGTGGCAGGCAAAGGTTCAGCCACCCCCAGATGGATCTCCTCCTCAAGGACACCCTCTTGTCAAAGAGTTGTAAGGTCCTGAGCAGGCAGTGAGGTCAGGGAGT
The DNA here is from genome assembly GCF_000296735.1 of Chrysochloris asiatica. Taxonomy (NCBI): domain Eukaryota; kingdom Metazoa; phylum Chordata; class Mammalia; order Afrosoricida; family Chrysochloridae; genus Chrysochloris; species Chrysochloris asiatica. The sequence goes on from NW_006408525.1 coordinate 23,285,753, forward strand.
AGGGCTGGAGTTCTGTCCCCATTTCCATGTCATGGACATGTAAGAGATGATGTGGGTGGACGTGGAGGAGTGCGAGGTTAGTATGAGTTTAAGGCCTGAGAGTGAGTGTGTGTGTGTGTGTGTGTGTGTGTGTGTGTGTGTGTCTGACCCGGAGAAGAGGAGGGGAAGTCATAAGGTTAGAGCATCGGAGCACTAGGTAAACATGACTGAACTCCCAGTTCTTTGCTCAATGGCTGGGTCTCTCTTACTAACCCTGGAGCAGGGCTTGGTGTGGGGAGAGACAGCTGCTTCTCACAGATTATTCATTTGGATCAAAGAAAAATTATTGCAAATAGACCAGGACTCTGGGGGACAAGTCCACTTCTCAAAGAGGTAGCCCTCAGTACCCATCTAAAGGCTGACAGACAAAGGTGAGAGGAAGGATCCTTCTTGGCCTCCATGCCAAGGTTCCTTCCTTGTCCCTCAATCTCCACCTCTCAGCCCTTACATTCATTAAATGGGCCATCTCATGGCCCACCGAAAGAAATACCATTTCCCCCATCAGACTTGAAGGTGTGTCCTATGTTCACCTGGGGACTCCTCAACAGAATACCCCTATTTCCCCCTTCAGATGGAGGGCAACCTGGGGGCAGGAATGTCTCCTCCATCAGACTGTATCTTTTGTCCAGGCAGCCACAGTTTCACTCCCCATCTACCTTCATTACTGTACCTCAGGTGACAGATACAGGTCATAGCCTTCACACCCCACCTCGGAGACAGAGCACTCCCGTGTCACACTCAGTTCTCAGGCCCCTGTATCTCCCCTGCTTGCCTGCCTTCCTTGTCATGAGCTACTCCCATTTCCACGGCCCAGCTTCCAGCACCTTCCTCACAGTAATGCAGACATGGCAGCAGCAAACTAAAGGAAGAGGCCTATCCTGGCCCCATTGCATCCTGTCCCGGAATGCCCAACCCCCTCTCCTGGGGTAGGCAGGCAGGTACAGCCCCCCCACAGCCCAGGCAACCCTCACAAAGACCTCCCAGATCCTGGGCAAGGTGATGGGACATGACCTCCTCCTGATGCCTTTGGGACCTCCCCCTTAGGCCATCTGTCCCCACTTCAAGGTGCCTGGCCTGGGCTGTTGATTATGTTAACAACTTTAATGACTCACATTAAAAAACATTGCCAATTCAGTGGAAAAAAAAAATCTCAACTACACAACACAACCAAGAATTGCACACATGCACCAAAACATACACTCCATTTCCTGGCTTCCTGGCCCACACCTGAGCGCTATTTTCCACCATCAACACTGTTTGGGAAGGATGTTATTGTTGTTAAGTGCCCGTAGAGTCAGTTTCGACTCACAGCGACCCTGTATAGGGTTTCCAATAAGCAACTGGTGAATTTGAACCACCAACCTTGTGGTGCAAACCAACCTTGTGGTTCAGTGTTTTATCCTAAAACGCCACGCCAGGATGGGCCAAGAGAATGGCAGAGAGCTGTACAAGGTGCTTCTTTTTTCAACTGTGGGGAACAGTTCTGAGTTCAGAACCTGAGATGAACCCAAGGGGAAAAGACCCACAGCTAATCTCTGAGTGCTTGAATTGTACTTAATCTTCACAGCAACCCTATGACACTGATACTTTTATTAGCTCCACTTTACAGATGAGAAAACTCAGGCTTACTGAGGTTAAAGTAACTCAACCAAATTCATAAAGCCTAGTACTAGCTGAGCTGCTAGGAGAGGAACTTTGGCCTCTCAGACTCCAAAGACTAGGCTCCCAATCATTACACATACTGCCTTCCAAAATCACCTGGAATGGAAGAGGGGAGTGATGGAGAAACAGCAGAAGAGAAAAATGGTCAGGAGAAGGAGACTGGGAACCTCAGAAGTGGCCTGGGAACCCTGTCTTAGGAGAGGATAGGAAGGTGCTAGACATACGTGCAAGTGGGAGATCAAGGAGGCTAGGAGGCTGGCTCAAGGTCACGGAGTGGTGGTGGCAGAGCAGGGATACAAACACATGCTCTTGACACCTCAGGCTGCTGAGCTGGCACCTTCAGAAGAGCCAGAGTGCAAATGGAAGAACGGGCAGAAAGGAGAGCACCCTGGGCTGCAGATCTCTTCACCCTTCTTCAACTTAGCTTTTCATTCATTCGTTCCACGAATCATTCTGATATCTCAAGATCTCATCTGGCGCCTATTTTGAAGCAAGGACACTAGAACCTTCCCTGTTATTGATGAAGCAACTGAGATCAGAAAGGTTAGAGATCTAAGTGTCCTCCTCTGTAGAAGGTTTCTTTCTGCCCCCCCAATGCTGGTTTGTATGCCATGTTTTCCCTTGGAAAGCTCCCTGGGTGCCTCATGCTGCACTGGGGCCACAAAATGATGCGATGGGGCTTCGATTTAGGCTAGTGTTGGGTCATGATCAAAACTAGGCATGGGTTTGAGGTCAAGCTTAAAGCTGGAGTTGATGGTTCATTTGAAGTCAGGCTTGTGGACAAAGTTAGATTAGGGATACAGTCAGAATCTGGGATGGGATCTGTCAATCGGGGATCAGACTGGGATCAGGATTAGAGTTGGTCATCCTGATTCAGATAGAAATCTAGCATTCCCAACCCTTTCCTCCTTGCCAGGAGCTACCCCCCAGCCACCCTTTCAGGGAATCTAAGGACCAAACTTTCCACCACCCACAAGCACACCCACTGTCGGTCTTCCCACCCGACCCTCAGGGAGGGGACTATAGGCACCCGGCCGTGGAGCGGACTTGAGGTTGCGGGCCCACGGGAAGGAGGAAGTCACATTGCAACAACCCACCACTTCCTTTCAGGCGCCTTGCGCCCCTTTACCCTCTTCGACCAGCTATGACTTGCAGTCCCTAGAGCCTGGCTCTTCATGGCACCCTGCCATGCTCACAGCATAGCCAGATGTTCACTCTGTCTAGAAAGTCTCCCCAGATGTAGCTGAACTGAGTAGTTCACAGAAAGGCTGGAAACCAGAGTCCTTGTTCAGGAGGGTGACCATCCATCCCAATTTACCTTGGACCATCCTGCTTCATATTAGCTGCCTCAGCAAATTATTTCACTTTCAAAAAGGCCCCAGTTTGGCCATAAATCATATGGTCGCCCCTATATGGGGCCTCCTACCTAGAGGGGAACCGGAACTACAACAACGTCAGAGGTACCTGAAAGGTTGTCTCCATCCAGAAGGACCTATGTGAGTCAGAAAGGTCATAGCCTTGAAAACCCTCAGGGGCACAGTCCTACTCTGCAACACATGGGACCACCAGGAGTCAAAACCAACTCGAGAACAACTGTTTTGGTTTGGGAGAGCCTAGAGAAGAACATGAACCAGAAAAATGCGACAGAGAGACAGGTACTCGTCCCAGTCGTTCAGGACTTGTTTGGCACTTAGACGACTTAACTTTCCTGTATTTCTGTTTGCTCATCTGTAAGGAGGACAATACCTATATCCCGTTTTTTTGTGAGAACTGACTGAGCTTTTGTTTGGAAATGGCCTCGCACAGTGTCTGGCAAGGACAGAGAAGCAAGTGGAGTGTCTAGGAGACAGACAGAGAGAGAGAGGAGGTTTTGGAACGATTGTGCACCACCAGCTCAATGAATTTGGTTTAAGAATGAGGGGAGGATGCGCAGGGAGAGAACACAGAGAAAAGTATGGCTGGGAAAGGGGCAAAGGCTAGGGTTCAAATGCACACCATTCCCTCAGACCAAAATTAGTGGAAACAAATAGAGGTCCAGCTTCAAGATGCCTTCCCACCTCCTGGGAGCACCCTCAGGGCTACAAGGGCTCAGAGATTCATTCCTGTGAGCACAGGGTGCCCTGGCTGAAGAAGGTTTGAAATAAAGGAAGTAGGGAGGGTGAGAAGCAAGCGTGAAGGGGGAGGCCCTGGGCCCGCTGGTTCTGGGGCACGAGGCTAAGTTCAGGGCACACGGGGGTCTCCGACTTCCGTCCTGACCCACCCCACACTGCCCTTGACCTCCGTGCAGAGTTTCCATCGTTACTCGGAGTTCACACTTCCCCACCCCCCCACTAACCGCAGCCCACGCAGAGGCTTGTGGGCGGAGAGAGGGGGGTGGGCGGAAAAGGGCCCAAGCTGCAGTGCTGAACCCCCTATGTTGGAAAAAAAAGAAAGACTTAAGAGTTTTCCCCTCGTCACTGGGCCCCCTGCAGGGTGAACCCCTTCCCCCACTGAACCCTCATTCCCCTCACAGAGCTCCCACCACCTCAAAGAGCACCCTCTCCACAATGTCTCCTCCACCCTCAAGACTGGCCACACCCTCAGGACCACTGAGCCTTTGAGCTGAGTTCAGAGTGGAAGGGGCACGGGTTCTGTGCCTCCCACCATGGTCAGGACACTCTTGGCACTTCTTACCTCCCTGTTCATTCTAAGGAGAAGGGTGGTCCCCACCTCCCTCACCACTGCCCTTGGCACTTGAGTAGCCATAGCAGCTTGTCCTCTGGGGCAATATGACCCTTGGGCACTGGCCACCAGATGCTGGGGAATCTTACCCCGAGCTTAGACCTGGAGGTATTTTCAGAGGGACTTGGCTGACCAGAGCTCATACCCAGGGGCTGGGATAGTGGGGACAGGGAAACCTTGGGGTTGAGGCTGCCTTCTAGGCCTGGACAGAACCCACAGAAGAGAGTTAATAACAGCAGGATCCAAGTCCAGGCAAAGTACAGTACCAAGCCGAAGTCCTACAGTAAAGCTGGCTGCACAGGAGGAAGTGAGGTCCCTCAGTGCCCCTCATCCCACCCCCGAGCCCGGATGAGCAACTTTCCAGATGCAGAAGATTCTGGAACTCAGAGATCCTGGGGTCCCCATCTTCAGCCTTCATATCCCCTGAGTCCTCTTCATCCCGATTAATATCCAAGCCCCCAAGCCCAGTCCTGGGTATTGCATTCCTAGTGTCAGCTACCCACTAGCCTGGAGGGTCAGGCTGAAGTGGGAGGAAGAGGAAGGGCTGCTGGGGGAAAGGAGCAGAGAAGGTGACTGAGGCCTCTGGTGGGAGGACCGCGGAGGGAGCACTTGGGATGCCACTTATTACTAAAAAAAGCCTAGTTTATAAGAAAATAAAACTACCGGGGGAGTGAGGGTTTCCTCTGCAAGTTAACTCTTGCCAAGTTGGAACTTTGCAGAGATGCTTAGCCAGAAAGAGAGCATGGGCTGGCCAGGCAGGGCCCAGCCGATGGAGTATAAGACCCAGGAGGCCCTGAGACAGTCTGGACCATGCGAAGATTGGCTAAGGCCAGTCCCCAAGCAGAGCCCAGCTCCCTCTGGCCAAGGGGACTGGGGGAAATAGGTGCCATGGGATGGGCAGGGAAAAGGGCAGTTATGACAACACTAAGCAGCTCGATGGCATACCTCTTAAAGCATTCATTCACACTGGGATTGGCCACCTTCTCCCTGACCGTCCACTTCGATTCACACCCCCTTCCTCTCACATCTTACAGCAGCACCAGCCCATGAGGGAAACCTGGGGTCTGGAGTGAAGCCACCAGTATGCCAGGAAGGGCCCCAGGGATCTACCCCTGGTGTTCAGAATCCAGCCCTGCTTAAACTGTCTTCCCTGGGATTCAACCAACTCGGGGGTGGGAGGTGGGGGGATGGCTTTGATGCTAGACTTATAAGAAGGGGTTGGATTCAATGACCCATAAAAAGCCCTACAGTGTGACTTCTGGGGGAGCTAGGGTTCTAGAAAGTGCGTTGTATGTTCCTGGTCTAGGCACATAGGCTAGGGTAGGTTCAGAGCCCCAGTCACAAACTAGGGTGAACTCCTTCTGCAGAGGTTCCCCATACCCTCTCCTTCTTCTAGCAGCCTACCTGAGGGATCCCACCCAGTCCCACAAAATGGGTTTTCACCCCCCAGCTGGGTGACAGCCAGAGTGGAGAGGGAGGCGAAGGGTCTCCCCAGTTGGCCAGAAGCTGGAAGATTAAGATGAAGCCTGCTGGGGTCATGGCTAGATATCTGTGATGGAAGGTTAGTCCCATCCCTCTCTGGGCCTCAGTCGCCTCCTATGAAAGCAGGGAGTCTGTGCCACATGCTTCATCTTGGTGGGAGGACTTAGGCGGAAGGAGGTTTGAGCTTTATTTCTCAGAAAGTAGGAGAGGATGAGTTTAGGTGCAGATGTGACAGGCATGAGACGCCACTGCTGCAAAGCCGCTCACCCCCACCCCTTGCTGCCCAACACTCCCTCACAGGCCTTCAGCACTAGACACTCCACTGACATGGCCCCCTTCCTACTTCCTGCTGCCCCTCTCTGCCAGGGCTACTTGGTAGAGTATGTTCTCATTCCCTACCCCACTGGGTGTGGGGCTTCCTTCTCTGAGTCTGTTTCTCTCTCCTAAGATGGCAAAGCAGCTTTTAAAATCTACCACCTCCTCCGTCCTCACCAGGGAGGTAAGAGCTTACCCAAATGGCTGGGCCTGGCTACTGATACAAAAAGTTGGGCCTCAGAGAGGCCCCAAAGCTCACTAGAACATAGCAGCGAAGTAATGAAGTTAATCTCTCCTAACCCTTACCACCTCTAAAGAGACAGGCTTGGGTCCCTGAGGAAAGAAAAGGGAACCTCCCAGAAACTCACCTCCTTCCTATGGAGGATGTACAATCACAGAAGCAACTCAAACAGCATGCACCAGAGGGCAGGGAAGAGACGAAAGCAAACCAGAGGGGAACTGGGATGTGCTGCCCCCCAGGCGTGTAGAGATTAAGAGGGAGAAGACTTAGTAACACTTACTGATCATCCCCAACTCTTTTCACCCACGCCATGTCCCGCTCCGACTGGTTGGAGGCCAAATCCTAAAGGGTAAGATTTAGAAGTCAGACTCCAACCTCATCCTGGCCTGGACATGCTTGTTCTGCCATGCCCTTGCCAGAGTCAATCTGAATTCAGGGAGGAAGGCACAATGTGGCCCAGAATCAGAGGGGTGCATTAAATGACCTCTGAAGGCTGTTCCCAACAGCCCTCAGACCTCCATCATCTGGGGGGCCGGGTCTGCAGCTACCCTGACAGTTACCTGGGCCCGGGTCTCCTGTAGCTGCTTCAGCTCCCCCTGGAGCCTCTCACATTCTGCCTGGAGCTGCTCCTCCCGTAGCTGAGCCCCCCGAGCCTCTCCTTGGGCAGCTTCCAGAGCCTCTTCCAGACGCCGTCGCTCTAGCTCACTCACACTTGGCGAGGGACCAGGCCAACCTGCTGCCAGAGGGGGATAATGTGAGGCTGGATCCAGTTGTCCAGCTACTAGGCACCCCCACTGACTCCCAGATCAACACAAAATGAAACCACTGAGGATTGCAACTTGAGGGATCCAAGAGAGATAGGCAGTAAGTTAGATTCCCAAGAAGGAAAGATTCCATTTCCAGAGGGCTGTGAGGAAGGAGTGACTGAGCTGCTTTTTCTAATATTGCAAATGAAAACATAAAAAGACAACCTCTCGAAGGCTTCCCCTGACCAGACTCAAGTCTACAGCATCCTCAGAGGCCCCTCAGACTCATATAACCTATTACAGGCAAGGATCTGGGTGCTGACGCCCTCTGCTGGTGATCATAGGAATCACATTGGGGTAGCCAGGGATTGATAATGCAGCCAGCCATCAGTGGGAGAAACTGGGGTTAATAGTGAGAAAGGAAAGGGAAGTGTGGAGTATGGTGATTAAGGGAGAAACTAAAAATATTAGAATGCAGTATGGTGTATCAATAAGGAGCTCTGGTAGCATATCGGGCTGCGAACCGCAAGGTCAGCAGTTCGAAACTACCAGCCGCTCCGCAGGAGAAAGATGAGGCGTTCTGCTCCCGTAAAGATTTATAGCCTTGGAAACCCTGTTCAGGGTTGCTATGGGTTGGAACCGACTCAACGGCACTTAATAACAACATGGTGTATCAATAAGAGAAGCCGGAGATGTCCAGTGATGCTGGAATGGGGGGTTAGGTTTGGAGATTTTGGAAGATCTCACCGTGACTCAGGCCAGATCCCCCTCTCAGTGCCAGGTAGTGCAGGTCCAGGTCAGCGCAAGGCAGGACAGGGGCCTGTGGCGGAGGGCTCAGGCTGGGGAAGGCTGTGTCCCGGAGACCCTGTTGTTGCCGCAATTGCTGTTCCAAACCACAGATCTGCCGCAGGTGGGTCTCCACCAGGGCCCGCTGAAGGAAGACAAAGGTTAATGTTCTGCCTAAGTCCAGGCCACCCCTTTGAGCCCCTGAAGCCCAGAACTGCTCTATGTCTAGATGGTCATCACCACCAAAACTAGAGCAAAGACCTTTAGGTCACACATCCCAAGCCCTGTCCAAGTAGCCATTTGTGCAAGATCTCTCCTCCCAGCAACTGCAACACAGAAAAGGTTTCTGGTTGGTTGTTGCAGCTGGTGAGGTCTAGGGTACTGTCTTATCCTTGTCATTCATACACAAGGACACCCCACCCCCTCAGTGAGGAAAGGTCAGGAGCTTAATAACTTAGATATGACTTAACTGTTCACCGATCTCATCGATAAAATGAGGACAACAATATTACCACACCTACCTAACAGGGCCGTGAGAGAAGATGAGTCGATATACATAGAGAGAGAAGAAAGGGACCTGGCACATGCTGTGAAGAGTCATCGAGTCGGTTCCGACTCATAACCACCCTGTACAGGGCTTCTGAGGAGTGGCTGGTGAGTTAGCAATCCAGTGCTTATTCTACAATACCACACCAGGACTCCCCTGGCACATGGTGCTGGTGTGCTGTGGAGTTAGTTCCGACTCATAGCGACCCCATATAGGGTTTCTGAGACTTAATCTTTATGAGAGCAGAAAGCCTCCTCTTTCTCTCGCGGAACGGCTGGTAGTTTCGAACTGCTGACCTTAAGGTTAGCAGCCCGACTTGTAATCACTACGCTACCAGAGCTCCTTCCCTGGCACACAGTATGTGCCACATAAGTATTAACTATGTTAACTCCCTGTGACTGCTGAGATGGATCTTGGCATGTGTGAGCAGATGGACAGTTGCTAGAATCAGAAGACATGATCCCAATTCACTATGTTAACTACATTAGCATGCTATTAACATGGAGTCCTAGCATGGTGCTGTGGGATAAAGCACTGGACCTCAAGGTCGGTTGGAACTGCAAGGTCGCAGTTCAAACTGACCAGATGTTCCTTGGAAACCCTACACAGGGTTGCTATGAGTCGGAACCGACCCGACCCAACGGCACTTAACAACAATTAGCACGCTCAGCTGGTAACCAAAAGGTTAGAGGGTTCAAATCTATCAGAGTGCTTGATGAGTAAGTTCTAAAAAATCAGCCCTTGAAATCCCTGTGGGACACAGTTCTACTCTGACACACATGAGGTCCCCATGAGTTGGCATCAACTTGATGGCAACTAATTATTATCATTAAGGCAAAGAATTTTCACACGAATGTCTCATCTACTAACAACAGTTCTGCTGCCTCATGCTGGTGACTAGAATCCGTTCTGACTTAACAGCGACTCTGTATAGGGTTTCGTAGGCTTTACATTTTTACAGGAGCAGAAAAGCCTCATCTTTCTCCAGTGGAGTGGCTGGTGGATTCAAAATGCTGATATTGCGGTTAGCAGCCCAGCTAGTAATTCACTACACTACCAGGGATCCTAGGCCCCACAGATCAAGATGTTGGTATCTTCCCCCCAGTCTTCAGAGGAGGGAATGAAGTCAGGCTAAGTGACCTGACCAAGGTCACTGCTAGGAGTCAGCAGGGATCATAATGTCTCCTGATTCTAGCACCTACCCACCTGCTCACATATCAGGCCACACCTCAACTCATCATCCTACACATGTGAAGATTCACCTCAGCTGTCAGACACTCTGTTACCTCTATCTTCACCCAGACAGCCTCACAGACATAATCCTACCGGCACAGGCACAGAGTAACCCAGCGTAAGACCCAAACATACAGAGTCATGGTGTTCCACACACTCACAGCATGGATGACACACAGTCTTACTCACAAGACCAAATGAGTACTCACCGACATATAAGAACACATGCAAGGTGCATGCCACAAGCACATAAGAAGTTATACAAGATTACCAGTAGAGATGCTGACACAAACACACACACATACAACAAAGCACCCCGCTCCCTGGGCCTCACCATCTCCCCCAGCTCTGTCTCCAGATCGCTCTTCTCCACACAGAGTTTCTCGTAAGCCTGAATCATTTCCCCGAGCTGTTCTTCCTGCTCCTTGTTCTTCTGCAACTGGATAGGGCCCAGAAGGGATGGGGTGTACATCAGAGCCAGGCCCATCCCTGACTGTGCCTCCCCACTCCCAGCACCCCAGGGAGGGTGGATGGTCAAGAGTCGCTGCAGTTGCTTCTAGCAAGGACCATGGCCATCCAATCAAGGGGGCAGAAGGTCAAAGGTTGGGGAGAGGGGTATCTAAAGCAGATTGGAGCAAGAGAGATGAGGTTCGGAGGGTTCTCCCAAGAAGGGCTCACCTCATGCTGGAACTGGTTGAACCGCTGCTGCAGACTGACCTTCTCCACCTCTAGCAGGGAGCCATCCTTGATTTCATACAGGGAGAAGCCATGCTCCTCTCCAAACTCATTGATCAGCGGGTACTACAGGCAGAGGGGCAGAGCAATAGCTTCAGGAGCACTGGTTCCCTGCTCCTGCCCAGACCTCGGTGCCACCACAACCTTCTGCTCCCTCCCCTCCTCAGTGGGACCCTGTGCAAGCCAATTCCCATGGGCTGAAGGCATTTCCCATCAACCAGGTCTCTTTTGGATAGAAGGTCCAGCCCTTCCAAAGCAATTCCCTGGTGATGGACTCGGGGCTCACCAGAATTCCCATTCAAAGCAGTCATAGTTCTCATAGGAGACCCAAGGGTCTGTACCCTGGATTCCTGTCACCTCACCCACCAGATTCACAGCCAAACACCCCCCCTCCCATCTTCAGGTCCTGACCTTGATCTCATAGACTTTGAGGCGGCGTCGGAGTGTGGCATTCTCCCTCTCCAGGCCTCCCAGTCGCTCCTTGATGTCTCCGTAGGCCGTGATGAGGGCAAAGTGGGAGGCAGAGCACATGTCTCCCCCTAATGAGGGGTCTCCAGGGCCATCCAGCCACACCTCACTGGGTCCTAAGGCCTCCTGGGTCAGGATGCTGATGTCGTCCTCAAACATGGACTCCATGGCAAGGACCTGGACCACGGCCCACACTGGGCCTCCTGGGAGAGCAGGAGTAATGGTGGAAAGAGTCCTGTCATCCAGATCCAAAGGATCCTGCAGCCTGCTGAGAGACAGCCTGGAAGCTCAGGGCCCAAGGTTCCGTGGGGGAACTCTCACAGGCCCTTCCCAGCCTATTTAGCCCCATCTTCCCTGCTGCCTTTGGGGAAAGTGGCTGGGGCTATGTAAAGATTTGGAGCAGGAGGGGATGTTGGCCAGGCCTGCAGAAGAAAGGGGCTCGGGAAGAAGCCAGTAGAAGAAACCGGGAGGTTATACCAGCAAAGGGATCGGGACCTCAGCCTGCCCTTGGCTTACCCCTTACTGCCTTTTCTCAGCCTCAGGCCGTACTTCCCCCAAATACCTTTCGGCCCAGCACCTCATCCCAGGCCTCTGGCAGCCCCAGCTCCTCCCTAGTGCAGCTCGGAGGGTCAGCCCCCCACAGTCAGCACTTCCTCTGCTACGCCCCCGCCCAATACCCTGCTTCCTTCCCGTAGGATTCCAGAGTTCAGAAAAAGGAAGCGCCTCCCCCACCAACCAGGCTCTCCAAGCCACGACCTGGGACCTACAGGAAGTCCTTGGCTGAGTGTCAGAGAAACAAATGGGGGAAAGAGTGCTCTGGGAGGGGCGCTAGTGCAGAGCCAAGCTCGTCCCTGGGTGCCCGCATGCAGGGAAATGGGGAGCCCTAAGAGGGGGCAGGAATGACTCAGGGCTCCCTAAGAGTAGGCGAAGGGGTGCGTGTGTGTACTTCTCCTGGTCTGTTTATGAATGTGTGGCATGTGGGGGGAGGACGGAGTGTGTGTGCCTGTGAATGAGTGTAGGTGTGTCACAGTCACTGCCTCAATGAGCGGGTTTGCAAGGCTGAGGGGGCGTCAGGGGACAGAGTTGAGGAAGTGACCGCGAGGGTGTGTGTGTACGTGTGTTTGTGTGTGTGCATGTGCGCGCGGATGTGCACGCGTGCGTGAGCGTGTGAAGGGTGGGCACGTTCGGGCCGTGTGTCACGTGAGGCACTATGGGAATGTCCGAGGGGTGTGTGTGTGTGTGTGTGTGTGTGTGTGTGCGTGCGTGCGTGCGTGCGCGCGCCGGAGCGTGTTTGCGCGTAGGAGAGGGGGCTCAACCGTGAGGTGTGTAGAGTTGAGACGGTGGGATCCCGCACCTTCTAAAGCTGGGCTGCAGAACCTTGGGGTGAAAAGAGCCCAGGCCCAGGCCCAGGCCCCGGCCCCAGCACCTCAGCCTCCCACCCCCCTACCCAGACTCGTCTAAGTATTAGGGAAACGCGAGTGAGCGGGTCTGAGTAAGGAGAGTGTGTGCGCGGGTTGGTAGGGCTGGCCCCACCTTTAACCCTTCCCTGCCCACGCCCATCCCCTCCCCCCAACTTCGCTGCCAGCACTCACCACACACAGCACCCCAACCCCCCCCCCCAAAAAAACCCGACACCTCAGGCCCAGCCCCACTTGCGGGAGGCTTCGTCCCCAGGGCTGCCGAGACAAATGTTTCCTTTCGTCCGCATTCTTCCCTCCGCCCGGCGGCTCCGGGTGAAGAGTAAGAAAAAGCAGATGGGGAATGGTGCCTCAGTCGACCCCGGGCCCCTCCTGCGGCCCCTTTAAGAGCCGCCCTTTAAACCCCATCAGCTCAGCGGACGGAACCTGTCGCCCCTCCCTCTCAGGGGCTGAGACCACGCAGCCCCCTCCCCCCCGCCGACGGAGTCCGGGCCCCGGTCCCTCTGCTCCGGGCCGGGGAAGGGGCTCCGCGGGCGGTGCGGCCTGAGGAGCGGCGGAGGAGAGGGAAAGGGCGAAATGCGGCTGCCCGGCCGCCGCTGACCCCTTCCCCTCCCAGTCATCCTGGGCAAACTGCTGGCCAACCTCCCGCCCCCTCCTCCGGCCCACCCCGCGACCCCCGGGGGCCGGGCCCAGGGCGCCGCTCCCCTCCCCCCTCCCTGGCCCTAGCCGGGAACTCACAGCTGCTGCCGGTTCCTGCTTGTAATCGCAGCTTCCCCCCTCCGCCTGCTCCCTCCCCAGACGGGCACCGGTGCCCCCACCCCCCTGGCACCGCACTCTGCTCCTCGCCCTGTCGCCGCCGCCGGGTCTCTCCCCACCCCCCGCCTCTCCCCCAGCCCCCCCTCCCTCTCTCCCGCCCGCCCCGCTCCTCCTCCTCCGCCGCCTCCTCCTCCCCTGCTGCTCTCGGTTTCTCCAGCTGGGAAGGCGCCCGGGACCCCGCCGCTGCCACCACCACGTGGCGAGGGGCGACCGGCCCCCTCGGCTGCTGCCCGATCTGGCAGCGCGCCCGGCGCCCACCCGGCTCCCTGCAGAGCAGCGGGGCCCGCGCTGCGGTCCCCTCCCCGACGCTTCCAAGCGCAGGGTGGCGTGTGTTGGGGGGCGTTTGCGGACGGTGCAGGTGTTTTGGTTTGAGCTGATTATTTTATGAGTGGTGATGGACTGTTTATTTGGATTTTTTTGGTGTTTGCTCTTTTAAGAAGGAAAATGTCAGATCTACTCTTCATTGCTTTGATAGAGAGCATTGCTGCTGGTAATAGACTGAACCTAGGTTGCAGTTGGAGGGATTAGAGTTAGATCGGTAACTTCGGAAGCGAGTGTGGAGAAGATCAAAGGTTCATTTAGGGAGACCTCTTTTTTCTCCCATGTACAATTCTGTCCCACCAGTACCCCCACAGGACCAATGACTTAAAGAAACAGCAGATTGAATCCCCTTTCCACAAAAAATTATTTGTGTACCTACCAAACTATGCTGGGCAGGAGATGAAAGATTTATATTTTGGGATTTGTTTTTCCTTTATACTTTGCTACTATGTGACCTTGAACCTTTCTTAACCTTTCTGAGTTAAGTGGGAACGATTTCCTGCCCCCACCCCACCCCACCTCACCCCTACCTTCAAGTGAGAAATGAGGATCGGGACTGAAGGTGCTCTGTTGACCCCTCAGGAGATATTAATGGGTAGGGAACCATTTGGATTATTCCCTAATGGATTCAAACCCTGAGTGCTGCTAGGTCAAGATCAGGGTAACTAGCTAAAAAAGCATCTTTAGAGACAGAGAAACATCCTCCCTCTTTATCTGATCGGCTAACTCAGCATTTAACTGAAGCACCCCATCTCCAGGACACCTGAGTTTATCTTTCTGGTTCCTGGGGAGATTGATTCTAGGAAGGGAAGGAGGAAAGAAAAGGTTTCTTTCTGGGCATAACAGCAGCTGCCATCTTTCCCCACTGTGGGGAGAAATCTGGACCTAGGGGTAAGTTTGCCACCAGGGAGGTTTCCTTCCTTCTGCTGTGTTCCCGTTCCCTCTTGCCTGCTAGCACCTACTACCTTTTATAATCCTGAGCAGGAAGCCACGAGTTTATGAGCCATGTGGGATGACCTAACCACTAATTCTGAGGACTCGACAGGTGCAACCTTCCTCACTTGCTCCCCAAGTTCTCTTCTGAAGCAGGAGAGCAAGCAAAAGAGGAGGCTGCCATGCAGTGAATTAATACTTTTTCCCACCAAATGGGTGGCACTACACAAATTAGGTGCTTGTGGCCCACCAAGGGGATTGGCTAGCTTGCTAATAAGTTAAATAAGTGGCACCTTTGTGGAGGTGGAATCATGCAAATAAAGTGTAAGGAACCCTAATGAGGGAATTGGTCAGTTTTGCCTTCCTACTAGATGCTGTGGGATAAAGTACTGGGCTGCAAGGTTGGGTTTGAACAGCAGTTTAAACTCACCAGCTGCTCCTTGGAAACCTTATACAGGGTTGTTATGAGTCACTTAACAACAATAGCTAAGCTTAAAATAAACAGGGGACCTGGTGACCACCAAGAAAAGAGCCAAGAGTGGAGCATGTCCTTTGGATCCTGCAAACAAGGTTGCAAACCCTGTCAACCAAGAAGACAAAGTTGTAATGCCAGAAATACTGAAAAGCAGTGGCAGAGAAATGGCAGTAGTAGAAGGCAGCCTGATGAATTTCTTGGCCTACAGAGTGAGAAAGCTGAGCTCCTTAAATCAGGAGGCTTGCTGGCAGAATGGAAGGCATCTAGGCATTTATTGGTACTAAAGAGCTTTGCAACTCTTACAGAGAGACTGAGGGGCCATAGACTAAGAGGCTAAGGGCCAGAGAGCAGTCTGCCTGCAAGTATGACTGAGAAGAGGCAGTCCTGATTGAAGAACTGTATCCTGATCCTGAATTGTAACCTGTTACTTCCCTAATAATAAACCCCATAACTGTGAGCAATGCTTGTGAGTTCTGTGTGGCCACTGCAATGAATGATCAAACCTAGCAAAGAAGTAAAGAGTGCCATGAATTTATTAAAAAAACAAAAACAACAAAAGTTGGAGAGTAGTGGCATGCTTAATTTCTGCTTCATGGGAATCAGCCTTGGGCTATTGAGGTTGATTTTACTTTCCTTACCTTGTGAAGTTAGAAGAGATTGGACACTGCCCCCACACCATTTTTACAGAGGCTTAGCTACAAAATATGAGGTTGTCTGGGTCCTCAGAGTATGGACTGAACCTGTGAAGCTGACTGCAAACCTTCTCTCAAGAATGTGTCCTGAGTCCAGGTACCAAATGAGTTATCAGCTCCTGTGGCTGGATGATCATACCTACTTGAATTGAGTCACTGGGTAGGAGTGCAGCCAAACGATTGAATCCTGATTTTGGGTCGTCACTGCCACAACCCACTGCGATCAGGCCTGAGTTTGTTGCTGTTACCTTGGAGGCAGCTTAGACTCATGGCAACCGATTATGGTGGAATGTAACATTGCCCTTTTGTGTACTATTTTCACGATTGCTGGTAGGTTTGAGCTCATTGTTTTAGCTATTGTGTCAATTCATTTCATTGAAGGTTTCCCTCATTTACACTGACCCTCTGCTTTAGTAAACATGATGTCCATTTCTTCTGGCAATTGGACTTCCCAGATGATGTGGCCAAAGGAAACCAGCTTAGTCTAGCCATCCTGGCTTCTAAAGAGCATTTTGGTTGCGTTTCTCTTAAGTCTTCTTTGTTCACTCTCCTGGCAGTCCAGGATATATATATTCAGTATTCTTTGCCAATACAATTTGAATGGTTCAATTCTCCTGTATTCCTTTTTCATTGTCCAGTTTATATATATGTGTGTGTTGTTGTTGTTAAGTGCCATTGAGTCAGTTCCGACCCATAGCGACCCTGTGTAGTGTTTCCGAGGAGCAGCTGGTGAGCTTGAACTGCCAACCTTGCAAACGGCTTTGCAGTCTGGCGCATTAACCCACAGCGCGCCACACCAGGACTCCATATGTATATGAGTCAGTTGAAGATGCTATGGCTTGGATTAGGAATATGTTTGTCATCAAATGACATCTCTGCTTGGATTCCCCTAAAATGGACTTCCCACCCCACTACCCCCTAATCTGGATGTGATCTCATTGAATTCTCCATTTCTAGTTCTGTTGCTCAACCCAGACAGGCAGTTCTGAGAGTAGGACTGTATCTCTCCCATCTTCATATTCCCACGTGACCTATTTGATGCTTGGTCGTATGTTTATTCAGCAGATTTTGTGAACGCCCACTGTGTGCTGGATGATGGCGAGACAGTGATGAACAGGACAGACTCATCTCTTTTCCTGAGGCTTTTGCATTCTAGTGGGGGAGTTAGATCAGGCTAAAAAGATGGATATATGAGACAATTACACATTATAATGAAAGGTGAAAGAAAACAAGTGACAAAGATTTGATAAGAATGAGGGTGGTGGGATCAGCTTAAAACAGGGAAAGGAAAACAAAATCTTAAAGGGAAAGTAGCAGTCTTTATTGACTGGGTAAATTCATGAAGCAGTGTGGCTTTGAATTATTTTGCTAGCCTGGGCCCATCACCTAATCTGAGAAAACTGGAGATTAGTCTGAATTCCTTCTCAGAATCCATGCTATTTTCTGGGCTCATCATAGTGGACACTATTAAAATTACTAAGCACTGTGGAAGGGGAAACTAGTTAGGACTAAGGAGGAGAGAAGGCAGTGTGGACAGCTGGTCAAGCACAAGTTAGCATATCTAAGTGGTGTTCATGGTATGGTAACAGAGGAGCTGCCTCCGGTAGTCACTCAGAGGTGAGACAGCTGGAAAGCAGGCTCTAGTTATCCCTGTGTTTCCTCCTTGGAAACCATCAAGGAGGGACTGCCTCCTGACTCCCAGGACTCTTGCTCTACAGACTTTCCTATCCTGTTCTTGCCTGAAAAGAGTAGGAGGTGGCATTAGCAGCCGGTAAAGAGATTGAATCAAAATAAACCCCAGATGACTCAAATAAAATCAGGCAGGCAAGAAAATTGATTAGACACATGTGACAATGTAGGATCTGGGTGCCACCTTAGCCCTCAATTCCAAGACCTTAGGGAATTGGGGTTCACTAAGGAATTATCCTGACATTACAACTGCAGCTGAGACTCCATCACCTCAGAGGTGGAAAAATTCATTCCTGCACAGAGTTCCCAAATTCCTGTGGAACTAGTGCACATTGTTTAGTTGAATTAGCAGGGTTTTGGGTGGAAATATAGTATGTTTTGTGTTTTCTAACTCTTAACTGAAAACAGAAGTACTGTTTGTACTTCATTTCAGTTTCTCCTACCACAGTAGCTTCTATAGCCAGTTCATTTCTGCTAGCTCCCAGAATTTTTTTTTTTTTCAAACCAAAGGTCTCACATATGTATTAGCCAACCTTTTTATGCAGAAGCATAAAATCAAAGGACAAAATCAGAAGTTTTGTGAAACATTTTCAACTGATCAGATCTTAGCAAAATTTAACTTGCTATATGGCAGTGCTAGATCCTAGCTACATAACATGTGTGCCATCACATGTGTGACTCCTTAGAGACCCAGCTTGAGTCTTCTCCAGTGTCTTCTCTTGGGAATTGTATCTGATTTTATTACCAGTTTTCATTCAAATCCATCAGGGATTGGGACGATTCTGCTTTTGTTTCTTGGTCAGGAATCCCTTGATCTTGAAATTCTTATGAGAAGACACAGTGAAGATAAAAGGTAGCAGTGGTCACACGATGGCAAAGAAAGGAAGAGCCCAACAGAAAATTTAAATGACCATATTGAATTATTGAAAACTTTCTATTAGAATGTGAGCTCCATAGGGAAGGAGATTTCATTTACTTAATTCCCTGCTGTATACCCCAGTGCTTTCAACAAGGCCTGGCACATACATACTCAGCAAACAGTTATTAATGAACAGGGTGCTAGATACTGTTAACAGTTTCATTTGTATTATATTGCCTTGTTGTTGCTAAGTACCACTGAGTCGGTTCCAACTCATACTGACCCTGTATTAGGTTTCTGAGAAGCAGCTGGTGGTTTTGAACTGCCAACCTTGTGGTAAGCATTCCAGTGCTTATTCTACAGCACCACACCAAGACTCCCTATCTTGTCTTGTTGTTAAGTGCTGTTGAGTCAGTTTCGACCCATAGTGACCCTGTATAAGGTTTCCAAGGAGCAGCTGGTGAATTTGAACTGCCAACCTTGCAGTTCAAACGGCTTTGCAGTCTGGCACATTAACCCACAGCGCCACACCAGGACTCCGTATCTTGCCTTAGGATCCCTATTTTACAGATGAGGAAACTGAGGATCTGAAAATCTTAAAAACTTGCCCAAGGTCATATTCAAAAAGAGTACAAAATATTTTGAAGAGCTGTGCTTAGAAAATAGCAAGTTATTGCTCACACTATCGAGAGCTTATTCATAGTCATTTCTTCATTCTTTGTTTCTCAGGATGATAACAGGCTACTCTTCTGCACTAAACACTCAGAGCTCAGACCAACAGCCAAGCCTGAGATGTACTTTGCTTTCAGACAAAATACATTTCACAAAGACGCTAACTCAGCTCAGGAACTTATGACCAACAAGCACCTGGGAGAGAGAAGAGCTCCAGCTTCACAGGCTCATGCTTGACTGCTGTGCTGTAGGCTCAGCTAACCAAGCTTACTCAGCAGCCCTGGGCCTTTCTGGCCACCAGGCACCAACATTCACCTGCTGCCACAGCCCTGGTTGCAGAAAACTTCAGAGGGGAAAGAGAGCAAAAGCGTAGGAAGATGGTTCAAACTTCAGGTAAGAGGAAAGTTGACTTTGGGGGAATTGTTACCTGATCCCTGACTTAAGAATATGGCAGCTGTGAAAAGGTTAACAGTGGACCTTATTATAGAATTAACACAAAAATTTTACTAACAACTTCCAAAACTCTTAATTAGGGCTCTCCTTGATCGCTGCTGCTGAAGGGCCTGCACAACATGCAAAATAGATCAAAATGCTGTCAGATCCTTAAAAAAAAACAAAAAAAACCTCTCAGGTCCTCTGCCATCCTCATGACCAAACATAGACTGGACTGTTAGGATATATATGGGTTTCATGGACTGGTTTTTGGAAGTAGATCACCAGATCTTTCTTCTTAATCTTAGTCTGGAAACTCTGCTCAAGCCTCCTCTACTCATCCTTTAACCTGCATACAACTGTGGAGTCACTAGGGGAGCACAGGGATACAGACTGCATCAAGTTACACTGTCAGAAGGGGTAGCACCAAAATGATTATCAATTTTTTCCCATCATTTTAGCAGAAATTATTTTTTATAAAAACATCCCTATAACACTTGACAACACAGAACAACAAAAACATTTTTCCTAAGCCCAGCTTACCTGTAGCAATAGGCCTACCAGACTGGAACTGATTTCCTTTTTGAAAATGCACTCTGGTCAGAGCTGTCATTATCTGCATGCGCTACAAGCACCTGCTGCCATTTTTATTGCTGCCAGTGTTTATAGTTGATGATTTTGTTAGTTCTCCTGATTTTTAGATACAATATTGTGGTATTTGTGAATCTATATTAATAACATTTTTTGAGAATTATCTGAAAGTATTAATAACAGCACTTGCCAACTGCTCTTTTGAAACAAAACACGACAAAACTCAAGGAGATGCCATTGCAGTGCTAGCTATACAAGAACATAGTGGTGACTAGTACAGCCTACACGGTCAGCATGCTAGCTGGTGTCTTTGGGCAAGACTTTCGGCATGTATTTCAGTTTTCTCATCTATAAAATGGGTCTAAAATGGTACCTTTGCTATCGAGGCAATGATTACATTTATTAAGATCATGTAAAATGCTTATTGCAAGCCTGGCATCTAGCAAGTACACGTAATGAATATCACATAGTGACTATTGAGTGTTCTCATTCCTTCAATTAACCCAAGATTACGAGGTTAGACTAGAGTCATCCAGCAACTAAGGAGAGGAAGAACTAGATGCCCAACTCTCTTGAGGCCCTGCCATTCTGATTTCTGGATGCGTTGCGCTTCAAAGGCGAAGTTATACCACCGCAGAAATTCCCTCATTGGTGCTGACATGTCATTAGTCAAACAATTTCTACTTAAGGTCTACTGCATGTCAGATACTGCTCTGGACTGGGGGTACTGGGAACAAGACACCAGGGTCATTACATTAGCCAGTGCACATTACAGTGGGGGAAAATGGCAACAAATTAAACAAATGCTTTGTTTTCTATCACTGAGGGGCTGACATCATCTGTCCAGGGCAAGTGTGAAAAGCTTGAGCTTTGGTTATGACTGACCTGGGTTTGAATTCTGACTTACTCTATGAATCCATCTTCTGGCTCCCCTTCTACATCAGGAAAATGGAAGTGACTATTAATCTATGAAAGCTTCTCCTGGCTGTTGACTGTCACTTCAGGTAGGTCCAACTGGGACCCTGGATAACACCAGGTGAGATTGTCACCTTTCACTGTGTATTGGTAATTGCAGGGAGGCTAACAGGGAGATACCTGGAGATCTGCTAAAAAGAAAAGAAAAGAAAACCCAAGAAATCTTAAGAGCAGTTCCTTCCTACCCTTTGATAATGAACCATCATTTTTTTCCTGCCAAGTACACCAGTCCAGAGTTGATTGCTGTAGCTCTATAAACCCAGTCACCTCCAAATTTGGGTGAAGAAATAAAATATTACTTCTATTTATAATTATGTTTCATATAATTCCTCTTTAATTTCAATTTGTGTATTATACAATATATAGGTACAGTATTACAAGTATATAATTTATAAACACATGGGAGGGATGCATGATGAAATTCTTTACTGACAGGGTGAGCAATCAGAAAAGGTGAAAGGCCACAGGGAGGTAAAGATCAGCCCTCATTTTTACTTGCCCAACATAAACAAAGCAAAGTGCCTCTTTCCATAAAGTAGCCTCTAGGGAGGGCCACTATGCAATGAAGTGGTAGGACGAAGGATCCAGTGTTTTTAATCCCAACATAGTGTTCTTTCCTCTACAGGTTTCTTGCGGACAGGGGTGATACGAGAATAGAAATGAAATACATGCTGCAAATTAAATCAAAAAGCCAACCTCTGGATGGACCAGTTAAACAGACCAGCAACAGGAGTCTCCAGTACTTCAGAATCAGACCCTTTCAACAGGAAACCCCAGGGAGTGAGGGGATGGTACTCAATGTAGGTTTCTTATGTAACTCTCTCCTTTATTCTACTTAACACTCTGTAGGGTCCATTTCAGACTCGTGTCCTTCCTCTCCCCAACTCACACACACAACTATCAACACACTCCAGCTTCTTTCAAACCATTCATTTCACCTCCAAGGAGGCAACACCATCTGGAACCAAGAATGAAGCAGCAAATGTTGAAAATAAAAATAAAGCGGACTTTATTTAGAAGATAAAGGTGGTGGTATCAGTTTTGGTTAATAAAGTTGGGCTCAAGTGTTTTAACAGGTCTTTAATGCCATCAAAGACTGGCATGCCAAGGGCATTCTGAATGCCAATTACAGATTGAAGTTTCAGAAACCAAGATGCTTTCAAAAGCTGATGGAGTTTGGAATTCTCATAAAGTCAGACCAATCACACTTCAATAGTGAAAAGTGAATATTGTTGTAAAAGTGAAAACACTACACTGAGCAGCCCCCCTCCCTTTTCCACAAGTCCCTAAGGCAAAATTACAGTTGCCTCTGACAGCCACAAACTCAACATTTCAATAGAGGGGAGTTGAGGGGAACTGGGAGAATGGAAAGCAAAATTAATGTAATTGATATAGGCAGCTGCCACTTGAGGCAAACCAAAGCCTAGTCCCATGCCCATTTTCTTCACATTTGCACTGACATCTTCCGAGACAGACGGTAACTACATTCGTGAAGGAATGTGCCAAGCGAGCCTAGGGTGGGGAAGGCCCAGACACTGAGTGGACAGAATGCACCTGTGTCCAGTTGCCCTAGGCAGTACACGTGATTAAGAACAAGTACCTAAACCGGAAACCCACTAGCCAGAGGTAACTAGAAGAGAGGATCAAATGCATAACCAGTGCAGCAGAACTGTGAGGCACCAAGACCACAATCTACCAGCCCATTCTCCTCTCCACCACTGAATGGATCTGGGAGAAGTAACAGCACTTGTCAACTGCTTCCCTGGAACAAAACATGACAAAACACACGGAAGGTTTTGTTTTCATTACGGTTCTCAGTGTACTTTATTCTCCTGCTGTCTAGCTAAGCAGCCCACACAGGACAGAAATGGGTAGCACTGAGGAATGATCAGATCTTTTATTCTCCCCAATATCCCTGCCCCTCATTAAGCCCCATCCCATCCCTATCTAATATCAAGGAACAGCTAAAATTAAAACAAGGCATTAAAAGGCCAGGCCTCCTTAATGGGGCTTAGGAGCTGGTGCAAGCTCTTTGTTCACAATGGAGCGTCTCTCCTTCAAACACCTGGATTATTTTTTTGTACACTGGTTCATAGATCGGCACTTGACTTTGAACCTGGCACCAAAAGGCACAATATCTGATACCCTGTACAAGAGCTATTAGAGATGCTGCTGTGAGGATGGGCAAAACCAAGCCAATTCCACTTCTGAATGGAAAGCCTGGAAAGGGACTGGAAGGTGGTGAAGGGAGACAAAGAAAAACATAAACCCATTCTTTTGCTAGGATGGAAATGAAAATCTTGTTTTTTAATATTTCAAATACCAGGAAGCAAAAAAACCCACTTCCTTAGTTTTTTTTAAAGCAACATATTCAAAATGCCAGCAAAAATTCCTAACTGCAAAACCAAAAGGGGATCCAAACTCACTGACATCCCTTATTGCTGAAAGATTCTAAAACCAAAATTTAGGATGCCCTGTTTCCCATGTAAAAGGGAAAATAAGTCTGATTTATGGTAATCACAGCACATCACACCTTTAAAAAAATATATTAAAGTGTGTGAGCAGGGGAATGTTTGACACCATTTTATTAATCTTAAGTGGAAAAATATAACCGTTTTCAAGTGCCATTTTCATCATGAAGTTCTACTTAGCATATATATATATGTATGTATGTATATCTATATATCTTTTTGTTTTGTTGATTAGTTGGTTTTGAAGTGCAGCAAGAGACCAATACCTCATTGTAGTCAATCAAATAAAAAAGAACAGAAGGCCAAGCAGTTTCCAAATGGTTATTTTATCAGATTGAACATTAAATTTATCTTTGTTCGCAATCCAAAAGTTACCTGAAGTTTGCTCATGTATGTATGTGTGTGCGTGTGTGTGCGTGTGTACTTTTTTGTGTATTTTCCAAAACTCTTTGGCACAATTTTCAGGGGGCGTTCAGA
Source organism: Chrysochloris asiatica (assembly GCF_000296735.1). Taxonomy (NCBI): domain Eukaryota; kingdom Metazoa; phylum Chordata; class Mammalia; order Afrosoricida; family Chrysochloridae; genus Chrysochloris; species Chrysochloris asiatica. Next base: position 23,309,549 of record NW_006408525.1, read on the forward strand.
CTGCCACAATACAAGTTAAGGAGAGAGCTTTCCTTTTCTGCTGCCAATTCTGAGCATTTCTAACTTTTGGGTTGTGACTTTGTTGTTTCTGAAGTCTGTATTCTTTATTTGTAACAACTGTATCTTTTTTTTCTATATCCTCTAACTCCAGAGTTTTCTTTTTCTCCCCCCCCCCCACCCCACTTCTACATTCACAGTTGAACCTTATTATTAGGAAAGGCGCCTTGATGAAAATATAGGATGGGAGTTCTGACCATTCACCAGTGTTTTCCCTAAAAGATAATAATAATTAAAAGCCAACAAAAACCCCTAAAGAGCGTCTTTCCTTTTTTTTTTTTTTAACATCTCTTGTGCTGCATCAGTAGACAGAACTTCGGTTAGTTTTATGAAATGCAACATCTAACCTTTTTTCTTTTTTTTTTTTTTTTTTGGGAAAAAGAAACTGCAATGACTTGAAGTTGAGAATGTGGATACCATACCGCCTCACTCACACACACTCATTCTCAGACTGAAAAGAATCCCTCACTCTCCTTTTAGCCAGCACGTGCACAGTACTGTGTGGCAAAGGTACACTGAAGGTGGGCTTGAGACCCAGGCTCCATCTTTATCAGTAGCAAAGGCCAGGCTGCCTTTTACAACAAAGCACCACAGCTGAACCCAGTCCCTCCTCTCCCAATCCAGTCATTCCACTCAGCACTGGCCACATGATAGAAAAGCTAGTTCTAGCCTCTCCTGGGAAGAGAGAGCTTTCTTCCTTTTTTGTTTAAGCAAGTAAATCCATCATTTTTCTCTTTTCCAAGATGGCCGATGTGATGGTAGTCTACGAAGTCAGTGCTTACTTAGCTCACTAACAGCGCTGCTGTTGGTAGCTGCGGCGACTGCTGTGGCAGGATTTCAATGTGGTGTGTTTTCAAGCCTCACTCACTCATCCTCTCATTCCCAAACATTCAGCATCCGTGCACACTCCTCACTTCCGGGTTTTTCAAAAGATTGGAGATTTCCAGTGGGGGTCTCAGGTTATCATCCCAATGGTAACAGATCTAAAAACAGATGGGGAAAAAGTCAATCTGTGAGATCACAATTACCACCGAGCAGAGCCCAACACCCTTCAGGTTCCTACAATTAAACATGGACTTGACGGCACTTAACATATCAAGGTCTAAAAATAATTTGACTATCAACTATTCAAGAACAGTCTTGTCTCCTCTTCTATATGCCATCTACCTGCCATTGTTAATATCTACATTATAGGAGAACAGAAAGGAAATTATACAAGATAAAATTCAAAGCAGCCAGTTTTGCTAAGATCTGTGGAGTAAGATGACAGAGTGGGCATGAAGGGAAAAACAACCAAACTATACTGCAAAGTAGGGAGTCAGGCAACTTAGCTTATTTTCTACCGAGTCAAGTAACTTCCAAAAGCATTGCAATAAAGAAACAGTATGAGAAAGAGAAAAGGAGTGGAAAGTGAAAAGGCAGAAAAGAGAACTATGGGGAATGTCATTCATTATCAGTGATATTATTAGGATTCAGCATGATCTGAGGATCTCAATAAGGAGCTCTGGTATCATAGTGGTTACGAATCGGGCTGCTAATCTTATGGTCAGCAGTTCAAAACCACCAGTGGTTCTGCCAGAGAAAATTAAGGCGTTCGGCTCCAGTAAAGATCTACAGCCTCAGAAACCCTATGCGGGATGGCTATGAGTTGGAACTGACTTCCACAGCACGTAACCACCACCACGCTTCATCACCATGAAGATTAAATATTGGGCTCAAGGAAAAAATTGAGGTTGTTTGACTCTTCCATGGCTAAAGAACCAATATGGGGTATTCAAGCAAACCACCAGAGAAGCCTAAAGAAAACACACCTCTTCCACAAGAAAGAAGCAAGAAGCAGTAAATACAAGCTCTTACCAAGCTTGGTTCTTAAGTTTCCTCAGTTCTTTTGTTGCCCATGTAGCAAGGGTTTTTGCTTTGTTAGTCTTTGATCTCCGTCCTTCAGTTAACAGTTCATGGATCATGGGCCTAGCTTCTACTAATTTCAGTACATCTTTCCCAAATGCTGTACATAAATCCCTGTGCAATACAAACACAGAAAATAAGGTCCTGGCCCCAAACCAGTATCATCTGTTTAGTTTTCCAAATCAGTGCTAACCAACTATGGGTTTCTTAGTATTTACCTCATATTATAAGCTGAAAGCTCTAGAGGTAGATATACAAGTCTTAAAATGCCTTCTTTCAACTAACATGAGGCGGTCTACAAAGGTAGTTAATAACTTACCCAAGGTTGCACAGCTATTTCATGATAAAATCTATACTAGAACCCAGGTCTTTGAGCTCCTCAAAACCAATGTTCTTTCTTTCTTCTAATGATGCCTCAGAAACCCTCAATAGAGGATAAACAGAGGCAATTTGTTGACCAACATCAGAATATGATATGAAGATAGATCAGATACTTCTTCTATACCTCTGAGAATTTATTTCCTGAAGAGTTTAAAGGAAATTATAGAGATCTGGAAGGTCTGAAACAAGGCTAAAGCTAAGATCTATAGTGTATCACAAAATAAGACATGTTAGCTCTATATACATCATAACACTGGTCTTCAGTGCTATAGAGGTGGGTTACTGCCATTCAGGATCCTCTCAGAATTATCTACTACGTATTTTCTCATTTTCCATGAGACAGTTTACTCAGTTCTTGGAAGTAGGATATAACCTACCCTATCAGTCCAGCAGCACAAGCTACTACTCCATCTGTATGATCCTCATCTCCAGCAATGTGGTCAATGAAAGACAGAATAAATTCTACTCTGGGCTGGACCAGCATCACATCAGCTATAAAAGAAAAAAAGAAAGTTTCACAAAGTTGTCCCACATTTCGCAAAACTATATCCCTCTTCAAAACTCCTACTCAGAAACCCTATACAGGATCATTATGAGTCAGAACTGACTTGACACTTAACAACAATAACAAAACAAGTAATATGGACTTCTGATTCTGAGTCCTCTAATCCAGTCCCACTGGAGCTCAACAAGCGCTACTCCTAGCTGGCTGCAAACAGCAACTAGTATTTCTGCCCTAACCTTTTCCAACAGCCTAATCAGGTCTTACTCCTCTACAAAGCTCCAGATATGTGGGACAAAGAGGAAAGAACAGTAAATAGTTCCATACCCCCAGACATAGCTACTCTCTTCATTAGGGCATTGGCTCCTCCTTCCTCCTTCTTTAAGCCACGGGTGCTAATTTATAAATGAGGTATAGAATGAAAAGTCACAGCCCATTTGGCCAATGGACTACTAAATAAATTGGGTTGTATACTCAACGGTGTACGTTCTCTTGATCACCCTTCAATCCCTGGACGATTCCAGTATATGCTTCCAAACAGCCTTCCCTTAGCTCATTCAGATAATCCACCATGTCATAGTCTGACTGTAAGAGACAAAAAATAAAATCGCATTCACATTTGACTGTATGCTTGTCAAAAATCCTAATTAAAGTTGGACTTACAGATCAACATACCTTGTCCACCTGGGCTTGGGAGGCCTGCTGAAGAGTATTTAATACTACCTCAAGGTATTTTTTAAACTCTCCACCAATAGCAAGGGCAATGTCACCAAACACTGACAGAATCTGTGGCTTCACAGACCTATGGACATTCTCATTCTGACAAGGAAAACAAGAAAATTAATAGTACAAATTTATTGAGTCATCCATAAACACACAAAAATATTTATTTATAACATATTAATATTATTTACAACTTGTAATCATTCCATGTAAGCCTCATTTTAATTCTTAGAATATACTAGCACCAGTACTGTTATTCCCACAAAAAAAAAAAAGACTAAAGCTTGAATCCAATGACTTGCTTCATAGAATACAAGTTAAGTAGCAAACCTGGCAGTCTACACAAAAATTCATGGTATTTACCTCTGGATAGAACCGTTACATATTTACTTTTTCCTCTCTCTGTGTTTTTTTATATTACTTTAATTAGCTTTGCAACCTTACTTTAGCATCAGCCTGTGAAAGTTACTAATTCTTTTCTTGGTATGTCCACAGCCAATGTTTTGGGAACTTGCTCCCCTGACATAGATCTTAAGGTTTAACCGTCTTTCAACTGATCATGCTTTGAAAACTGCTTAACTAGATGTGCAGACACTCACCCCCAAATTTTCCAGTAGCAGCTGCATCACCTCATCACAAAAAGGTAAGATGTTGGACTGCAGGGCACGGCATAAGTCTCCCACTAAGCCCACAGCTGCCAAACAAACCTGCAAAGAATCAAGGGACTAATCTTCCAAAGAGAAGGCATTATTTTTACCTAGCTGCTGGTCTTATCACTTAATGCTATTAGTCAAAGAAGAGAACATCCAATATGGCAGGAAGAGAACTGGAAATAATCAAGGAATCACCAAGAAAGCCCAATATTCACCATGTACAGTAGAGGCAGGTAGTTAAAGAAAAAGATGCCTGGCTCTTTAGGGTACCAGCAACACAGTTCTACAGGACTACTGCCTAGGCAACCAGCCATCTTGTGCTCCTGTATCTGGAGCATCCAACATCCTGCTGTTCACAGATGACTTCCAGTTTAGTTAGTTGCTCAGGGCAACAAATAAAGCAGCTAATAATTGGGAAGAACTCCCTTGCTACAGAAACCTGATTTGTCTATGGTACAGTGACTAACAGGTATGAATAAGAATATAACTGTATTATTTCAAGAGCATATCCTACCTGATACTCAGCATAATTTTTCAGTCCAATGCCCAGGAAGGGTTTAAAAGCCTCCATGTATTTTAGGAATTCACCACCCAACACTGTAATAAAACAAACTATTAGCTAATGACAGCATCACAACTATCATGTAGGTGAGCAGATATCCTAACTCTCCCCAAAGGTATTCACTCTACTCAACAGATCCCATCATCAAGGTATTAAAACTGTCTAAGATTAAGTCAACTCTGTAACTGCTGAAGGACCTAATTCTTACATCCTAGAAATAATGCTAACTCTCTACAGAACAGGGTTTCGTTCTGGCCAATGCAACTTAGTACACTCCTCAAGGAATATCAAGGTTAATTTGAATTGGATGAGCCAGGAACACTACCATCTCTTGTCCACCCAAACCCCTCATCTGATCGTAACATCCTCTCTGGAGGACCTTGAAAACAAGGTCCCTAGACAATCACATCAAAGATTTTTCCAAACCATTGCCAGGAAATGCAGTGTGGACTTCATATTCAAACCAGCTATTCTGGAAGATAAAATGACTTCAGTGACAGACCAGTTGGACATATGCTCTGTATTCTGAAAGAGTTGGTCCTCAGGTAATGGTCTTTAGTAATACACCTTACAGGCCACCCCTTAAGAAGCAGTTTCAGATTACTTAAGTGCCCCTTAATGGGCTTTCAAAAAGCCTTCAGTCAGATATGCCTGAATTCCCCAAAGCAATTTCACATAGTCAGACATGTAATAATCAGAAAATGATTTATTTCCTTGAACTTTTTCTATTTTCATTCCACCCCACGTAGCCCACCATGTGTCAACCTGATTCCTAAGAACTGCAACCTGAACTCGGAGGAGCCAAAGTAAAAATCAAGAAAATAAAAAAGAGAGAAAGCTTTGCTTCTTCCATCCAAATCCCAATGAAGCAAGCAGACTTCAGAGAGAAGAGGCAGATGAGCATTACAGTGGTAATAGTTTTCACACCAAAACACACTGCCTATCTTAAATTCCAAACTGGCTCCCTACTTACTTCTAGCAGAGTGGCCAAGGCAGTTATACAAACTACCCCTAAATCCAATCCAATTCTGAACAGACTCATGGCCCAGTAAATTAAAGAATATGCTTTTGGTGGTCAAAAATTCTTCAAGGCATTTAAAACTGCTACAATCTAAAGGTATTCTCTGATTCAGGTCCACTGACCTTCCACCAATGTGCTAACTGCCATCAAGGCATCCTCTTGCACTACTCCAGACCCAGCTGTGCTCTGGAACATCCGTAACAAGGAAGCCATGACCACATCAGAGATCTGCAAAGCATCTTGATGCTGCACTTTCCGGAGAACATTCTGTGAAATAAACAGTTCAGGATCTGTAGGTTCCAAACCCTTCAATCAGAACACTATACCATTCTCTTCAAGTCTCTTAATTGTCTTATTTTGGAAAGGACTAAAATACTCAAGAACTCTGAGAGTGTAAATCATCTGCATCTTAAAGTCTCTTAAATATATCTTCTATTCCCCAAGTGAGAACGAGATGATCCTCCCTGGTGCAGAGCCATCTCCTCCGCAATTCACTATGTCTGACCAATAAATCCATTAGTAGTATCCATACTCCATTCTTATGGAATGACAGTTGAATTATTTCTATTTTAAAGAAGGCCATGTTATACTGAGTTCTTAGTCATAAAACAAAAAATAAAATTATCTTATTTAAAGATATTGGTCAAGAAATAATCTTGGTAAAAGTTAAGCCCAACTGCTTTCAACTCAATTCATATTTCCCAAATTTCCCTCCTCATCCTTTCATTTGTTTCAAATGCTGTTACTGGATCATTTCTGTATTTTGTCTGATGGAAAAGGAATAATCTATTAATATTTATGCTTTTAAAAGTACTACTGCCCATTTAAAAACAAACAAACAAAAAAAGATTGCTATCAAGTTGGGAAGGGAACTCACAAGAAAGATCTACTCAGGATCAGTGAATACACAAAAATTTAGCGCCTACAGGCTTCAGACAATAAGGTCTAAGATTTTCCTGTTCTCAAGTTTAAACAGGAATAGCTCAACTATTTCATGAATGAGAAGTGCAATCTTATTTTATTTTTATAAGTCTAAGAAAGTCTACTGTAAGCACTTAAAAAATAGTGGCTGTAGACAGATTCTGACTTATGGTGACCCCATGTATCCAAGAGAAGAACTGTGCTCCAAATGGTTGTCAATAGCAGATTTTTCAGAAGTACATGACCAGGCCTTTCTTTTAAGGCATCTCTGGGTAGGCTTGCACCACTAACCTTTGGGCTAGCAACCAACCACATTAACTGTTTGCAACACCCAGGGGAGTAGGCACAGCTAAACAATCAATGAATATAAATTATGTAAATTACAATAAGGCTTTCAAAAGGCAAATATTCTTTTCAAAAGATGAAGGTAGAAATCAAAGCTGTATTATTATCAGAATGAACCATAGCTGGGAATCAAACTGACTGGAGTTTAGGCTTGAACAATCTAATGAAAATGAAAGATTTAAAATGGATAATAATCCTAGAAAACCAAGAAATAAATTGGGTCTTTCTGGTGCCATAAGAAATTATTCTCCCAGTCACAGACCCAAACCTTTTGAAAACCACTTCAAGAGATCTGTGTGTACATGTCCTGGCGTGGCACTGTGGGTTAATGTGCCAGACTGCAAAGCCCTCTGAACTGCAAGGTTGGCGGTTCAAGCTCACCAGCTGCTCCTCAGAAACCCTATACAGGGTCGCTATGGGTTGGAACTGACTCGACGGCACTTCACAACAACAACATGTGTACATGAACTGGTTATTCTGAGCTATGGACTATCTCTTTCCCAGAGATACTAAGTGTTAAGGCTCCAGCTTAGAGTCTTGGTGTGGAGCTGTTGGATATGCACTGAACAGCTACCACAAGGCCTGAGGTTCAGTCTCACCAGTTGCTTCTTGAAAACCCTACACAGGGACACGATGAGTTGGAACCGAGACTCAAGCACTTAACAAAGCTCCACTATACCTGAAGAGTTGCGCAGAGTAAAGACTGAAGGTCATTGAACTGGATCCTATCAGATGTGCTCTGAATATGTGACTGTAAAAGAAGAAAAGAAAATCAACCATAGTGCTCTACGTGAAGCTTTCTAAAAGGGTTTTACATATATATAAACCTCCATTTCTGCTAAGTTTGCTGGGACTACTAAATTAATTTTATTGATACAGCATACAAAAGTAAACAAAAAGCAAATGGTGTGTATGGTATTATGTATAAATGGAAGAGCAACACAATGTCAAGTTGCCATGTTTTGTAGAAGCCTTGTCATCTAATAAAATACATACTTCAGCTTCAAAGAGAGACCACCTTGAAACCAGAGCTCTACATCAGAAGTCTTACCACCAATAGCCAAGAATGGCATAAGCCTCACCTCCATCTGAAGCACTTGCTGCAGTCGCTCCATGATGACCAAAGTTGTTTTCTGAACTGCAGGGTAGCAGTCCTTGGCACTGTTTTTCACAATTTCCATCAGAGATTCATAGGCAGCACTCCTCAGGTTGTTCTGATGTCCATCAGGCCTAGAAGCAGCCAACAGAAAAACACCTTAGAGCCTCAACTGAGGAGAAAGGCTAGAAGTTCTTAATGTGTCACTGAGAATAACCCAGAAACATGTGGCTATAAGATCTGGTTTGGAATGTGACAAGAATCAATAACTGTTCTCATTATGTTCTTCAGACCAGGTTAAAATTCAGAAAAGCCCTTTTGGAAATGCACTAAAATTACAAGGGGAAAAAAAAGACACCACAATTTGCTTCATTCATCTGTAGGAAATGTCTTTGCATACACTCCTGAATAGAGCTGTGGAGATGAACTTTAATTAAGCATGGAAGATCCTGGTGGTTTACTTTGCTCATGGCTTTTTATGTTTCACTCACATAAAATCAGAATATGATTTTGGTCAATAAAGATTATCCCCACCGCATAGTCCCTGCACTGGACTACAAGGCTAGTTTGAACCACAAGGTTGGCAGTTCAAGCTCACCAGCCGCTTCTTGGGAACCTTATACAGAGTCGCTATGGATCAGAACCAACTCGATGGCACTTAACAACAACAACATAGTCCTTTGCAGTTTAAAAGCTCCATTTGTTAACTATGTGATACCAAGTTCCTCATGCAACAATGTAAAATGGCGGTTACTAAACTGGTGTGACAATGAAACTTATAATTTTGTTGTTGGTTAGTGCTATTGAGTCAGTTACGATCCATAGCAACTCTGCATAGGTTTTCCGAGGAGCAGCTGGTGAGCTTGAACCACTGACCTTGCGATTCAAGTTGACTTTGCAGTCAAGTGCATTAACCCACAGTACCACACAAGGACTCCAAACTCATTATGAGCATTAGCATTTTTCTTACACCATAACTAAATACTGACACTGACTGTCAACATCATAAAATCAACTACTCTCTACAAGGTAACTATAAAGCAGTGATGACCAGAGACGATTTTCAGACTTAAACTGCAAACAGACTAATCCTGTATTTCATTCTATTTTTGATTAGGCTAAATATTCCCCCCACAGAAGGCAATAGGAGCTAGATGCAACTCCACCATCCAATTCTGTGAAATACCAGTTACCTATCTGTGGTCTCCAGCAGCTTCTGAACTATGAGTTCAAATGAAGAGGACAAACAATAGGTAGCTGGTTCTTCCTGATCATCAGCTACATCTGCAGCTTCATAAGCAGCTTCAGCCAGACTGGAGAAAGCCTTAAAGTCAGGAAGACTTAACATTAGTCAAGACAAGTATCCCATTCCACAGTCAACTCATGGTTTCATAAGGTATCTTAGACAGTGTTCCTTTCCAATTAACCTAAAGATAAATCGTTGCTAGTTGAATCCCCAACTTACCACCTACCCTTGTCTCCCTCTTGCCCTTCTCAGCAATGGCTATTTTTGTAGCCAGCAACTGTCTACCTTAATCCAAATATCTTGCCCCCAAGCAACTCAAGAAAATGAAATCCAAAGAGCTCCCCAACTAAGTTAGCTTGTAAGTGGTTCGGGAACCAGTCACCATGAGTCAAAAGCTCCCACTGGCTCATGGCCACATTTCAATGGAAGAAATTACAAATAAACCAATCGGAAAAAGCCTTTCAGGAAGGTGTACCCATTTCTCTCCCACATCCCCTACTACTTTCTTGCCAACAACTTAGTTAGGCTCCTTGTCTCACCAGGAAGAACATTCCTTACCCAGCACACATTTGAAGCCACTCTAGGTTCAGCACTAAGGCCCTCAATCAGACACTGCATCAGGGGAGCCAAGTAGACATCATTGATGGCAGCTTCAGGAAGCAGTTCACAAATTCTGCCCACAGTCCATGCAGTTGTATCTCGAACAACAACACTGGGGTCTTTCATTAATTCTATTAGGGTAGGCATTGCCTGGAAATAGAAACCAGAGTTATTAGCAAAGCAAAATGAAGGTTAAAATTCATGCTGCTTATTACCTCAAAAGAGTAAATTCTGATGGGTGGGTTTTAATGTAATGCATTATCAAGATACCGTCAGAGTTTTAAAAAGATGTCGTTTAAAAATAGCAAACTATAATAGTAAGCGAAGTGAAAAAGTCCTCATCAAATCCCTGGTCTGTAAAGAGTTCGGTGTGAATGCTTTCAATAGTTTATACTCAATGAATCAGACAGAATTCCTAGGATACAGCTTTGGTGGCATCTGGAGCTTCATATGCTCTGAACTCTATCATAATGGACTCTTCTGTCAGGCATAATAGAAAAACAAATACAACATTCTCATAGGGGATTTTTACTACATAAATGTTATATTCAAAGAGTGGAATAGTGTTATCATTAAAAAATAGAAAGAAAGAAAAAAAAAGCTTATATTGCTAAGGAAGAAAAAACAAAAACTGTTAGGACTATTTGCACACAGTATCTCCATTCTGTTGCATACAGCAAAAAGCTGAAAGAATAAATACCAAGAGTTAAAAGGGTTATCCCTGAGTAATGAGATTAAGTGACTATTTTTTTTGGCCTTTTCTGCCTGCATTTTTCAAGTTCCTAGGTCTAATGACTTATAACTATCCAGAAATAACCTTTGTGAATGATTATTTACAAACGATTTTTAAAAGGCACACTGTTAAGCAAAAAGTTAAGTAAGCAATAGCCAGCCCGACTTTCCATTCTGAAAACTCCCTTGACTTCACCTGTATAACTAGTGGTTTGAGCTGACTGGGCTCTGGTCCCTCCAAGATACAGCCGAAAGCCATCACTGCCGCATCCCGGTACCGCCAATCAGGGTTCTTAATGTGTTCTTTAATAAAGGGGAGGACATGCGGGACGATGTCATCTTCACAGCAGGTGGCCAGAAGCATGAGACACACTCCTGCTGCTTTGCAGGGGTTCCAGTCATCATCATCATCATTTTCGTCCTGGTGCAAAAATGTGGTACTAATTAAGTTTTTGTTCAACAACCTATTTCACCTCAGAAAGTTGTCCTCTGACTACTCCCAAATGTCTTTAGTACGCTGTTTTGGAGAAATGAAAAAATTTACAAAGAAAAAAAAAGATTCCACTCAGACTTCCCTTAAATTATAATTCAAGTGTATCATCAACCTTTAAGGTCATTCAACCTTAGAATGTCTGCCTGGGCTGTTTCAAAAAACCGAAAAAACATATTAAAGTGAAGACGGTAAAGTCAAACATAAATATAGCAACTGAAAACATGATGGAAGAGACAGACATTTCAGCGATCGCTCAATCCATTTCAAATACATCCCTAGTTATTTTGAGATGGCTATATTGAAAGAGCCATGTACAAATTAATACTCCTGCGTACAAAGACATTTCAGTGCTCAAAGTCATCAACAGTGTTTCCTCAGAGGACTGGCTCTTTGGAAATATTTCCATCATACCACAAAAGGTGTGAGGTAGCAAAAAGATCCTTTTCATTGTTAAGCAAAACCAAAAACACCAAACCAAGAAAAACTGTTATATAAGATGAAGAAAACAACTGCAACCAAAATAACTTGTATCCAACCATAATATTTCAAATGTATAAATATATACACATATATACATATATACACATATATATATGTTATGAACATATAAAAATAGGATAAATATTTGTTTCCCTAACCTTTCTTCACTGAACTTTATACTACGTGCGTGTTTGAAACACAATGCACTGAGGAAATCAGAGCAGTGCGTGTGGCTCATTCCTAATCAAGATATATCTGGAATGTTCAGATTCAATTTTCCTTCACAAAGAAATCAAGAGTCTAAGCTGTCCCTGAGCCATCTATAACAGAATACCAAATAGTTTTCTTGATGTGGTATCAAGTGTTTTCACTAAAACTGTTCAGCCCTTGTAAAGTTTTATAGCCTTCCTAGCTATAAACTCACCTGTTTAGTTAGTGTCTGAGTGAGGATTGGAACCAGGTACTGCAGTGCTCCCTTAGCATAAAACTTGCTGGTGTGCTCAGGGGGCCGTCCTTGTTCTGCTGCCTAAAGAAAAACACAGCAAACTGGACAACAGCAAATATACAACAGAAGATATGCTATGAAAATAAAGACATACCACTGGAGCTGGCAAGGGGATCCACAGCAGACATGAAAAAACAACATTCACTGTGATCTTTGGAGGTGCTCATTTTTGGTCTACTTTCATAAGACTATTTTACATCTAAATCTACCTTATGGACCAAGGCAATTTTAAGAATTACATTATTTTCTCACAAGATTTGAAATACATACTAGCAAGCTGTCATCTAAATAATCACTGGTTCAAGAGAAACACCAAATTTACTTGTGTTTCTGAAGTGCATAAAGACTTGAAAACAAAACTTGGGTCCAAAGACTTCAAGTACAGAACCAATCCCTTTCCTCTTTATCTGATTCTTTCAGGAGAGTTAATAAATAAAATAGCAGTTGTTGTTGTTGTTTAATTGCCCTCGAGTCGGTTCTGGCCCATAGTGACCCATAGGGCTTCCAAGAAACAGCTGGTGAGCTTGAATCGCCGAGCTTGCAGTTCAAACTGCTTTGCAATCTGGCTTATTAATCCACAGTGCCACACTATACACCCTAAATTTGCACTGTATCTTCACACAGGAAATAATTCTGCATCTGGTGTCACCGCCTTAAACTGATAGCCTGCTGCCCCCTAGTGTTCACACGAATAAAATCAGTATTTACAAGAAGCCATCCTCCTGGTGTGACGTTGTAGAAGAACTGGACTGCTAACTGCAAGGTCCATGGTTCAAAACCATCAGCCGCTCCTCAGAAACCCTATACTGGGTAAGCAATCAGTCAGAACCAACTTGATGGCGCTTAACAACAACAACAAGACAGACTCAAACCATGGTAAAGCTGGACAATAAGGACGATCAGAGAAAAAAAAGTATTAAATACACTTGAATTATGGTATTGGTAAAGAATACTGAAGTACCATGGGCTGCCTGAAAAAAACAATAAATCTGTCTTGGAAGTAGTACAGCCAGAATGCTCCTTAGAAGCAGAGATGGCAAGATGTCTCATGCATTTTTTTTTAAAAATAAAGACCCTCAATGACACAGAGTGACACAGTGGCTGTATCAGTAGCCTCAAACAACAATTATGAGGATGGGGCAGGCAGTGTTTTGTTCTGTTATACACAGAATCAGAACCAATTCTACGACATCTATAACAGCTGATCAGCAAAAACATATGGGATGCTTTATTATTTATTAATCAAAATTCCCTAAGAGGGGTTTTGGCTGGCAGAAATGTCTGTAAATGGAGACATTCTCAAAGCCCCGTCAGAATGAAAGCTTTCCCAACAACAGAAACATTCACAAAGGAGATGAGTCCCATCCCTGAGCCCACTAAGCATTAAGGCTCTCCCCAATACCCGTCCTTTTCTCCCAGGCTCACCTCTGAAGCCTCAATGGCCAAATCCATTTCCTCATCACAGACATTGGACCAGAATTCAATTCCTTGTAGTGCCACCTCATCAATGTCACTTTTCATTGCTTCAATTGTGATCTTAAAGAGAAAAGATATGACACCCCAGGCCCAAATAAATACTCGTTCAAGTTAGAGGCCCTCTTTAACCATAGATATCCAACTTCCAAATTGCAGACTTATGAAAGCTAGGTCTGAAATGAAAGGCAGAAATAGGAAACAGAATTTTAAAAAACATTATTTAATAGCACAAGTTTTCTTGGCATGTCACTGATGAGCTTAAAAGTAACATTCAGACACAAGGGAATTTCCTCTATTTCCTAATATCCAGTCCAAAAAAAATTAATAAAAAATCACAGAATCAACAAAACAGCAATTAAGAATGATAGATTTTGCAATTAACTACATACTCAAGTCATATAAAATATAAATACTTACAGCAAAAAGAGCAGGACCCATATATGTCTCCATGTATTGATAATACAAGGACATTATCTTCACCAGATTCTGTAAAGCAGCCACTCGTACCTTTTATAAATAATTAATTCAAAAGTTAACTGAAAGTTAATAACAAAAATGGATGGTTACCTAAAGTCAACTGAGGCACACATAGGTTATATGTTATTTCCCTAGAAATTATCTTCAACTTTTTCTCTCTCCTCCTTTTCTATGTAATTATCCCCCTTCCCCTTTGTTTTGCTTTCAAGTGCCCAGAGTCAATGGCACAGCTTAAGATGTTACTCTCATCTCACAGGCTTAAAGGGCAAGGTTTAGTCTACAACACCACCAAAGTCTTTTCAATTGCTACAACTTATTGCAATTAAGTAGCAAAATTCATCAGAAAACATTTCTCCTCCAAATCTTTTTTAAGAGGAACAAAACTTTGCATTATGGCTACTTTGCAGCAAGTATTGATTTTTATTCTTCTTGAATATGTGGGAGGAAAACTTAATATTAAATTAATATCCTTTTTCTGAAGACAACTGATTCCTACTATTTCTAACTACTTCTTAGAGCTGGCATTTCCTAGAAAAGATTAGGATTTTTCATATGACTTGGTACTTACCCTTGTATCTGGACACTGCGTGGCTTCACAAACCACCTGCATAATAAAGTGCCTCTCAGACTGCAGGAAGAATAAATACATACAGAGAATTAGGGGAGTATCAACTATCCATATGAAGACTGCTACACTCTCGACACAGAGAATCTCTCTCGCCCTTGGGTCCCACACAACCCTACCTGGAACAAACCACCAAGTTGCTTTTCCTAAAAACAACAATGGCATTAAAAAAGGATTTACTCCCAACAATCTACTATATGAGGAGTGCTGGTGTGGCGCTGTGGGTTAATGCGCCAGACTGCAAAGCCGTTTGTTTGAACTGAAAGGTCGGCGGTTCAAGCTCACCAGCTTCTCCTCAGAAATCCTATACAGGGTCGCTATGGGTCAGAATCAACTCAACAGCACTTAACAACAATCTGCTGTGTGACCTGCCCTCTAAAGAGGTCCCTAATCTTTTAATCTCCAAAATGACCTCCATCAACAAGACTTCAGGAGGAAAGAGACAGGAAAATGTAGGCCAAAAGGTTTAATAAAATTGTTCAAACAACAAAATACCCAACGTGTACAGGGTATCTAAAATGTAAAAGAATGCAAAAACCTGGCTGTATTTCAGAAACGAATTCTGTTCAATGAGAGACGCCAAACCATATCAAATGTGGTGAGTACAGGAAAGCCCAGAATCTCATGCTTTTAGCAAAACTTTTATTAAGAGCACCTTCCTAAAGAGATATAAAACAGGCTAAATTCTGTATTTTTTAAATCCAAAGCACAACCATACTCTGAAGTACAAAAGGAAAATTCCTAAGCTTTTTAAATCACTTTATGCCCAAGAGCCTGAGGAGAAATGGCAAGCACCTACTTTCATGGCCATGTCTCCAGTAATACAAATCCCCTATTAGAATGGAATTGAATGTTTTTAAATAGGACAATACTTTCTTTTAATTTCAAATAAAAGGAAAAAAATAATCCACATCAATCCTTTGTTTCCTACTCTCTGAACTTTTTTGTCAAAAGAAACATACCTCTTTGTCAAAGTTTGCTTTGGTGAACTCCAATGAGTTTAGGAGTGCATTTGTAGCTGCCAGCTTCACATTATTACTAGGCTCTTCTTTTCTCATTCCCTGGATTATGGCAGTCAGAATTTCATTGGATTTATCCTGTAGCTGCTCTGGGTCCTGGAATAAGCAGAAAAGTATGGTGATATAATTTATCATCAGACCTTTGAAAGATGTAATCTTGAGGGAGTAATCTAACTTCTTCCGATTTTCTGACACATTTCCACTTAGGGACAGATGCATTCCTCAGCTTATTCTGCTTCACAAATAGAGCATTGTTAACAAACTGACAGTCTGTGGCCACTCTGCGTTGAGCAAGTTTATTAGCATCATTTTTCCAACAGATGAACTCACTTTGTGTGTGTGTCACATTTTGGTCATTCTCACAATAATTCAAACTTTTTAAAGCCACTGCACACTTAATAAACTACAGCATAACATAAACATAACTTATATGCACTGGGAAACCAAAAAATTTGGCATGACTTCCTTTATTGTGATAATCCCTTATTGCAGTGCTTAAGAGTAAAGATGTCAGTTTGAGGACTAAGATGCACCTGATCCAAGCCATGGCATTTTCAATAAACTCATATGCATATGAAAGCTGGGCATAAATATCACAAAAAGACAAATATTGCATGAGACCACTGTTGTAAAAAGTTAAGGTTTTCTGGATAAAAGAAACATTCTATGACAGTTACCAGGAGTGGGAGGAAAGGGAGAATTACTCACTGACTACAGGGTAGACACATGTTAACTTGGGTAATAGGAAAAGCAAAATACAAAGGGAGTGTGGCAGAGGAAAAAAGACAGTGAAGACACAGGAAGGAATGAGTTAAAGTGAATAAAAGGTAAATATTGTAAACTGTTCTATTCTGGAACACATAATCGTGTTCCTGAGGAACCTGTACTTAGACCAAGAGGCAGTCATTTGAACAGAACAAGGGAACAACGAATGGTTTAAAATCAGGAAAGGTGTGCGTGAGGGTTGTATTCTTTCACCATACTTATTCAATTCGTATGCTGAGCAAATAATTCGAGAAGCTGGATTACATGAAGAACATGGCACCAGATTGGAGACTCATTAATAATCTGTGCTATGCAGATGATACAACCTTGCTTGCTGAAGGTGAAGATCAAAGACCACTGCCTTCAGTATGGTTGTACCTCAGCGTAAAAAAAAACAAAACCCCTCACCACTGGACCAATAAATAACATCAAGATTAAAGCGTTAAAGAGCAAATATGTCAAAGTTGGACAATGAAGAAAGAAGACCATAGAAGGAATGATGCATTTGAGTTATGGTGTTGGAAGAGAATATTAAAATTACCATGGAATGCTGGAAGGACAAATTAAAAAAATCTGTATTAGAAGAAGCACAGCCAAAAAGTCAGGATGGCCAGACTTCATCTCTTATACGTCAAAACATAGTATCAGGAGGGACCAGTCCCTGGAGAAGAACACCATGCTTAGTAAAGTGGAGGGTCAGTGAAAAAGAGGAAGACCCTTAGCTAGATGGACTGGCACAGTAGCAGCAGCAATGGGCTCACTGCAACCTGTGAGGTTGATACAGGACCAGGCAATGTTTCATTCTGTTGTGCAAGAAGTCGCAATGAATTGGTTCCAACTCAATGGCACCAAATGATAAAAAGCAATCCTAATACTAAGTACGTCATGAGAGGGAACCAGAGGTATAGGAGTTCGGTACACATCAGACAGATACTTACTATATCTTGGCAAATGTAACCAATAGCTTCCAATGTCGACTCTTTCATGTGCTCCGTGCTGTTGGGGTTTGTGACATTGGTCACCAGCTGAGGAATGAGTTCTGGCCACTGGTTCACTGGGATCTCTGCACAAGCAATACCAGCCACACACTGAGAGGCAGAACTAGGCCGGTAGGTTTCTGTGCCCAAAGTCTGCAAAACCTGACCAAAAAAAAAAAAAAACGACAAAGACAAAATATATACATTTCTACCACTGTTTGAATATATTTTGCCTACTACCCCACATAGGAAGTAGCTCTGATAGCATAGTGGTTATGAGTTGGGCTGCTAGGTTCAAGGTCAGCAGTTCAAAACTACCAGCTATTCTGTGGGAGAAAGATACGGCTTTATAGCCTCAGAAACAAGATGCAGGATTGCTGAGTCGGAATCAACTCCATGGCACATAACCAACCACCCACTAAGGTCCTGGTGTGGCGCTGTAGGATAAGCACTGGAATGATAACCAC
The DNA here is from genome assembly GCF_000296735.1 of Chrysochloris asiatica. Lineage (NCBI taxonomy): Eukaryota > Metazoa > Chordata > Mammalia > Afrosoricida > Chrysochloridae > Chrysochloris > Chrysochloris asiatica. The sequence goes on from NW_006408525.1 coordinate 23,327,577, forward strand.
AAGGTCAGTGGTTCAAACCCACCAAGCCGCTCCTCGAAAACACTAAACCAACACATCAACTTCACTTAAATTCTTAGCAAATGAGATTTTTTAAAGTAAAAAAGGCATATGCAGTATATAGTCAGTCATAGAAAAGAGCCAGCCTCAGCATGACCACCATCCACACTGCCTTAAAAAGAAAATCAACCATTCTTGCTTCCAAATAAAATTCTCAAAGCCTCTCACTTCAACCCAAGGCAGGAAATTAACAGTATAGGGAGGTAGTATTAAAAGGCAGTGGGAGGTTGGTGGCAAAATTCAACTTCCAGTCTTTCTTGGTGATTTTAAGGGAAGGATGGCCAAAGTCTTAAGCCGCGTTTTGTGGCCAGAAATCAGGGACTCTATAGAATGAAGCCAACCATAGAGGTTGAGTTGGGGTGCTACTCTCAGGGCCAGCAGTTTGAAACTACCACCGGTTCCACAGGAGAAACATGAGATTTTAAACTCCCGTAAATTTTACAGCCTTAGAAACCCAATACAGGGTCACTGTAAGTAGGAACTGATTTTACAGCACATAACCACCACCACCATGTGGCCTTCAGGTGGGTCTAATACATAAAAAGGCTTCGATCAAGTAACAACATCACTAAATGCAGAAACAAAGTTACTGATGTTACCAACACCCAAGAATTATTCCTTAATTTAAAATCTTAAAGGATTAGTTCTGTTTGCCCAAGTACCCAATAACTGTTCTCCCTTCTATCAACAGATAATCTGAACTAGTTAGATATGCTAATTAAAAGTAGAATGTCTTGTTATTAAACGTGTCTAATTTGAAATGGCAACTCTACACCCCTATAAGCATTTACATAAAGGGTAAAGGCACGGGTACGAATACGGATGAAGCCACAATTGACTCAGGGTTAATCATTACCATTAGTGAATTCAGTCAATGAACTCATGAAGAATCATCAGTCCACTCAAAAGGCAAGCAGTTAACTGTGGCATAGACACAGGACAAAGAGTAGCTGCCAAATATTCAGGTCAGCTCTGTTGGCCAGGCCAGGTCATTTAGTATCCAGTTTTCCAACTAGTAGCTAATAGGTATCTTAACTAGTAGCTAATAGTTACCTTACCGTCTTTCCCCTTTACATAGTATGTCATCATCCCTGCCCACCCACCACCAGCTTGGCTCAACAACAAACCGCTATGACTGATTCAAAATGAAGATTATGATTCTAGGACTAGCAAAACTAGAAGAAGAATTTTAACAAAAACTATATGTCAAAAACATGATGTGAAATGTCTAAAGTGGCAATGGCCGAACACATTTTAATCCAGGTTTAACTAATAGTCTCTCTCAGGCCAGGGCATCTTTACACTCAAATCCTATTCTATATTTACCTTTCTGCCTTTAAAGTGATTCTCAAAGACACTTAGTGTTAAAGGAAAACAAAGGCCAAGATAACTGAAGTTTTTCATGTACAAAGATTCAATCATGCTTATATAAAGTTTGATTGAAGTTTAAACAATTTTGGTGTTAAGAATGATGTGTCAAAAAGAAAATGGAGCCAATTACTGTTTCCATTTTGTCTTATATTATTACGTAATTTGAGGGGAAATGAAAAATCAAATGGGCATCCATCATGATGATGGAATAAATTTCATTTATATCAAATTGCTGAGAGGAAGGGGTAGTAATGCTATTACATACGCAGTCCCTATGTGGAAAGAAATGGCCATACATATTCCGAGGAAGACAGGAAATAAGCAAAACTAGAGCCGGCAGGAGGTACCTAACTAGACAGAAGTCATTACCTTAAGGGTTACAAATTTACCTAATGCTGACACTTAGAATTAGGAAATGTCAAGTACAGTGCATAACCTTGACCTGCACATATACACCCATAATAATCCCCTGTTGGCCTCCCCTCAAATACCATAGACCAACAGATGTTAAATTTAATCCCCTACCCTTTATACCTATTCCCTGTAATGTATTGTTGCTAAGTGCCACCAAGTTAACGACCTTGCATAGGGCTTCTGAGGCTTTTACATTTTTGCAGGAGCAGACAGCCTCATCTTTCTCCCTTGGAGTGGAGGGCAGGCTTGAACTGCAGATCTTGTGGTAGCAGTCCAGTACTTATCATAGGACTGCTCCCTATTCCTACAGTACAGGTCAGTATATTATCTCACCTGTTTTTTAACCTTTCCATATATGGACTTCTTATTCTTAGCATCACCTAGGATTATGCATTTGGAGTTCAATGTGAGTTAATGCACTGGATTGCAAGGTCAGTTTGAACCACAAAGTCAGCGGTTCAAGCTCACCAGACACTCCTCGGACATCCTATAAAGGGTCGTTATAGGATCATCAACTCATTGGCACTTAACAACTACAATTGTAGAAAGTCTCAAGAACAAGCTATAAAGAAACAAACATTTAGTTTTCTGCAAATATTGGGAAACTCATATCTCACTCTTCTTTTTGTCTTGAATAAGTCAGGTGTTTCTAAGAAAGTTTTTCATAATTTGCTAAGTAAATCAAAACACCATTAAAATGCCACAATCCTATTTTGCGAACTCTTTGGCCTTTCAAAGGCCTTAATGATCATTTAATTTCCCTGTGGCTCTACATAGTACTATGCATGAACCACCAAAGGAAAGAAAATTATCCATAGCAGAAGTTCACTGAGCGTTAGAAACTGAACGGTGGAAGAATCATTTGGGAAAACCATTTTCAAAATATTCCTGGGTCTCACTCTAAAACCTACCAAATCAGAAGCTCTGGAAGGAGCTTGGATCTGCAATATTAACAACAAATTATCTAAGTGATTCTGATCTACAGTTTGGGAACAACCAATTTTTATCTCTAATTCACCAAAAAGTTTCTATTGTTGTGTGCCGCTGAGTCAGGTCTGACTCATAGCAACCCTATATGAGTTATCAAATGTGTCAAGAATGGCTCATGGACTTGAACTGCTGACCCTGCAGTCAGCAGTCTGGTGCTTGCATAGTACAATGTTAACACCAGGGCTCAGATGACAAAAATACAAACAAACAAAAAAAACGACATATATTTCTTGTTCCCAAAGCAATATAACCAAAAAAGAGTCTCTACAAACTCTTTTAATTATCAATTCTGGTAGCTAATCAAAGATCCCCAAAGGAATGCAATCCACATTAGTTATCTTTTAAAAACTCCAGTTCATTAATGGAAATGGAACAAGCTGAAAGGAGAAAGGTTTAATCATATACAGTTTCTTGAAGTGAAGTCTACATCTCAGAAACCCATCCCGCCAACTCAATTCCATGCAAATGACAAAAAACCCAAACATGTTTCTTATTCCTAGGCAATAGGACCAGAGAGGAAAGTTACTTACATAATTCTTGACTTCCTGTCGAGCATTAGCATCAATAGCAAGCCATCTCTGCTGATATTGTGCCTTGATGTCTGGATCCTTTGATGTCAAAGAGTTCTTGATTTGTAGACCAGCTGCAACTCTAGCAACTTGACTGTTTCCTGGATTTGCCAGCACTCTGGACAGTTCCACAAGGAAAGTGGGCTGTTAAGAGAGGTACATGGGAATGAAAAAACATCCCTTGAGAAATTCACCAACTGAGGCTAGGTTATAAGCACTAAGTCAATGAGAAAAATCTAATTTTATTTTAGGACAAAAATCATAGATGTCCCAGAAATTCCCATCCTCATTCATCTTACCATGAAGTTTTAAACATAATTTATAAGTTGCAGATTTTCTTATCAAAAACTATCTTAATTCCAAATTGTTACATGAAATCTCCAGATTAAAGCAAATTTAGCAATGTGGTATATACTAAAATGTCCCAAACACCAACAACAGTGGGTAGCATTCAATAAATATTTATTGAATGAATGAGTAAATTATGGCAGGGTAGAAAGCAAAACTGTTTTCTTTAAAAACAAACAGAACAAATCTTAGTCTGAAAACATGATACTGAGGGTAACTTTTGAACTTACAGAAAGTAAGCAATCTTGAAAGAAAAAAAATACTTTTTAAAAAAGGAGACCAATGGAAAAAACAGATTTAAAATGAAGTATGATATTTAGAAAGTTAAAATGAAAAGATAAGAAAGGGCAAGACAAGTTGTTCCCAAGAAACTGGTTTTGTTATTTTGTACTCATACTTGTTAAGTGCTGTTGAGTCGATTCAGACCCACAGCGAACCTGTACAGGGTTTCCAAGGCTGTAAATCTTTACCGGAGCAGAAAGCCTCATCTTTCTCCCACAGAATAGCTGACCTTAAGGTTCGCAGCCTGATTCGTAACCACTGCGCTACCAGAGCTAGCCACCAGTTAACACACTCAACAAATCTCAACTTTTGGGCAAGGCTGTACACTGAACATAAGACAGTGAGCTCTGAACAGTACACTCAATCTTATATCATGTACAGGTTTCAAAAGCTACTCCCTCTTTGTTTAAAGATCCTCACACACACATACTTCCTTCTCCAAAAAAGCAGCTGTCCAAATGGAAAAGTGTACAGAAAAAGTCAAAAGCATATAGTTTAATACCACTAACAAGTACTGATAAGTACCTTCAATTCTAAAAGCCTAAGTAAGTTTATACCAATAAATATGGTTTCAGAATACAAGGCCTCTTGCAAATTAGCAGAAACAGGAATATGCATAACATAGATATGTTATTAGTCTACTGGGAAAAATCTTTCCCAGGCAAAAATAAGGGTAAAAAAGACAGTACAAGCTGTCACTTTTAAGATCAACAAGGAAAAAAATCATCCAAAGGCAATCTAGATACAGTAAACCCTGTCTCTTACATTTATTTTGCCTAGATATTTCAAAGGAATACATTTTGTTATAGTGATGTCTACACGTTACCTCTCAAAAGATGTCAAGTACCAACCACCCTTCCCACAACAGGAGAGGACAAACCGAGTGATGGAACTGGCACATGGGTTGTGGAATCCCAAATTTTATTCAGTCCACCAGTCTTTAGATGCCTATGGACTGATTTTCACTGCTTTTTAAATTTGAGAACATGTCAAACGAATAACTTTCCTCTGTGATTTCATCAGGAAATAGGCCAGATCTCAAGGATGAGCTCCAGCCTGTCGGCTGAGTGCAAATCCCCGTTATCAAGTCTCTGCTTAGCTTAGCGTGGTTTTAAAAAAAAAAAAAAAGACCCCAGGTTAGGAAGAGCCGGGAGAAATATTCATCGGATGGGTTAAGAGGCATTCGGGTGCCAGCTCTAGCCATAAGCAGACACCAAGGAAGGTAGAAAAGGGCTGAGCTCTAAGAAATAAGTAGACAGAGGCACGAAGGCCATAGCACATGCAGGAGAAACTAGTCCGGGTCAGAACCGGGCTAGCAGCTAGGTTCGGAGCTTCCACATGGCCCCCTAGGCCCGGCTCCCCCACCCCCACTCTTGCTGAACACGCAGTGCCGTGCAACCTAACTTCCCTTTCCTCCCTCTTTCTCCCTCCCGCCGCACCGCCGCCCTCAGGCCGCGCGGCGATTGGGCGGCAGTCCCCCCGGCGCGGCGCGCCATTGGCCAGCCGCCGGGGCCCGGGGCGGGACACACCCACCGGCTTCTCGATGGCGGGGTTAGGTTGGACCAGGCTGGGGGGGGAGGGGGACGGGCTGGGGCGGGGTGGGTTCCCAAGGCCTGGGCCTCCCGGAGGGCGGGAAGGCCCCGGACGCAGGGCATGGGTAGACGGCGGGATGGGGGACAGTGGGGTGGCACGCACCAGATTCTCTACGGCCGCACGCTCCAGGAACTTCTGCGCCGCTTCCAGTTCCAGCCGATCTAGGGAGTGGGAAAGTAGGCAAGGGGACAGGGTCAGAGGGGCCAGGGCCACCCCTCCCCCCAACTCCAATCACCTCAGCCCGACCCCCGGCCCTCGCGTCCTACCGGGAGACACGGTCTTCTCGAGAATAGTGATCAGCTCCATGGCGGAGATGGTGGCCGCGACTCCTTCTAAGACGACGGTCCGGCCTCTCGTTCGGCGACTCTAACTGGGGCTGGGGGTTGGGGGTCGGGTGGGAAGGGAGGGTGGGGTGGGGGGCGGGGGTCACCACAAGCCCATTCACCGGCTCCCTTTTGCTAGTCGCTCTGACCCCCTTCCTTCCTTCCTCCCTCCCTCCTAATTTGCTGCTGGCTGCGGCGGCAGCTGCTCCTCTAGCGGTGGGGGAGGGACCCCGGGGCCAGCTCAGAGCGCGGCTGGTGCTCTGGTGGCGGAGGGAGAAAGAAGGAAGGAAGGCAGTAAGTGAACGGCGGCTCGCAGGGAGGGAGAGGGAGGGAGTGAGAGAGGCGGAGGGATATTCGGGCCGGACCTCTCCGCGGCGGCACCGCGCTCCTTGTCGATTGGCTGTCACCGTGGCCACGCGGGATCCCCAATTGGCCCGGTGGTCAGCGTTGAAGGGCCGCCCTGCGCCGATTCGCTAGCTGGCTTCAAGGCCCGGGTTGGTTGGGCAGGCAGAGGAATGGGGTACACGGATTGGTAGAGGGAAGGGAGGTTGAGGTGGGGCAGGTTTGAGCCGGCTTCTGATTGGGTTGGCTTGGCAAAGGCTGTGAGCTCAGACTGGCTGAGCGTTTAGAGGAGGATGGGCCAAAGGCAAGACCCCCGATCCTGGATGATTGGCTGAGATACGAGACGTTGATAGGCTTGGGTGCCCGGGAGAACTGGGGAGAGGAGTTCGGGCTCGGGTCCGCTGAAAGGCGGGAGGCGCCGGGCTGCTTTAGGGGCCCTGCGCAGGGCACGCTGGGACGCCCCCGGGAATGGGCGGAGCTGTGTTGGGGCAGCCTAGAGCTGCGGTTGGGAAAGTGCGGTCACTCCGAGGGGCGTGTAGAGTGAGGATTTCGTGGCCCTAAGCAGGAGAGGGAGGACCGTTAAAGCCTTGTACCGCGCCCACAGGAAGCTGCTTTAATGGCTAGGCCACTTAGTACCAGGCTCTCGGCTGGGAAGTAACTTAAAAGACCATCTGGTTCAACTTCCAATATGTAGATGTAGAAACTGAGGCCCAGAGAGGGCATGGAAGTTGCCCAGGATCGGGAATGCTCTCTAGAGCTCCTGACTGCCCTTGACTCTCCCTGCCCGAAACCTACACACCGAGAAGGTAAATACTAATGAAATCCCCTTAGGCCAATTTATACATTTGGAGATCTGTGCTGTTACAATGCCTAACTCAAACGTTGCATTTGGATTTCTCTTAGACCTCCATCCATAGCTACCAGTTTTTTAATATAATTTTTTTCATTCTCCCAAGATAACCCTATAAAAGGCACAACCATAACCAAAAAGTCTGTGTGTGCACAGACGTGTGTTTTAGCCTTTTTTTTTTTTTAGTTCAGCACGTTGGGCGACACCAAGTCTTTCTTTAGCAAAATGCACTTAAAGATGTGCATATAATTTCCATGACTTCCTTTTACTTTGGTAATGAACCCATTAAGAGTTAAGAGTTTCCTGAATTGTTACATTTTTCATCCTATTGACCATAGTGCTAATTGTAGCATGTTTGTAAAACTTGACAGTGAATAAGGAAGATCTTAGAAGAACTGATGCATTTGAATTACTGTTTTGGAGGAAAATATTTAAAAAGTACCATGGACTGCCAAAAGAACAAACCAATCTGTGTTGGAAGAAGTACAGCCAGAATGCTCCCTGGAAGCTAGGAGCCAGACTTCATCTCTCATACTTAAGATATCTTATCAGGAGGGACCAGTCCCTGGAGAAGGACATCATGTTTGGTAAAATGGAGAGTAGGAGAAAAAAAAAGGAAGACCCCCAAGGAGATGAATTGGCATAGTGGCAGTAGCAATAGGCTCAAATATAGCAACAATTGTGAGGTTGGCGCAGGACTGGGCAGTGTTTCCTTCTGCTGTGCATAGGGTCGCTGTGAGTCAGTATAGACTCGATGGCGCCTAACAGGAAGTTTGAGTTTGTGAAGCCACACTGGGAAAACCTAGGTGGAAATGAGTCCCTGATGAGGGGGTTTCACTCCAAAATTAAGAAAGCTTAATCAGCCACCTTTGATTCTTAAAAGACATTTCCTCTGCTAGAGATACCTTTTCAATCTTGAAACTGGAAATGAGGGATCTCATTCTTCACTTATCTTGTTAACAAGCAGATTCTGGTGCTTTAGGAAGCAGTCCCCTAATTCCAACCTTTGTTTATCTGTTAATGAAGGAAGAATGGGCCTGTGTGTCGCTTTATTAGAAATTAATGAAGATTATGTGAGATGGTGGTGGTTGATGGTTATGTGCCTTGGAGTCTGTTCCAACTCATAGCAACCCTGTACAGGGTTTCCCAGGCTGTAAATCTTTATGGGAGCAGAAAGCCTCATCTTTCTCCTGCAGAACAGCTGGTAGTTTCCAACTGCTGACCTTGAGGTTCGCAGCCTGATTTATAACCACTATGCTACCAGAGCTCCTTTGAAAATCTCTGCATTGTCTTTATGTGACGTAAACTGTAAAATTGCCCTGGTGGTGCAGTGGTTAAGCACTTGGCTGCTAACTGAAGGTCATTGTGTTCACACCCACCATCTGTTCCCGTGGAGAAAGATGTGGCAGTCTGCTTTCTTACAGATTACAGCCTAAGGAAACCCTCTGGGACAGTTCTACACTATCCTATAAGGTTGCCATAAACCATAATCAATTTAACAGCAACGGGTTTTCAGGATTACACTACAAATGATCTCTAACTTTGTTTTACCCCAAGCCAGCTTTTGCCAACTCTTCAGCAGTTTTCTGGGCCAGCTCCTCAGCTCAACATCAGTCATACTATATATACCAGTGAGAACAAATTGATTTTTAAAGTTGTCATCGAGTCAATTCCAACTACTGAGGAACTTATGTTACTTAGCTTCTCAGTTTCCTCATCTGTAAATATTAAAAAAAAAAAAAAAAAACCTTAAAGGAGTGCAGAGATTAGATTAAATAATGCAGCTTGAAAAACTGGAGCACATAGTGGACACTTCATTATGGATTACTGCCTGTGGAGATAGACATGGTATCCAAGGACAGAGCAGTCACAGTGGGCTACCTGAAAGAGAGGGTAGTTGTTTTCTTACCTTGAAGTAAGGGGTCTATTTTGATTAGCAAAATGGCTTCAATTATCCTGTAGCAACAACAGTTAAGCTATTCAGTAATAAAGGACTGAATTAGGTCCAGAATGAACAATTACAAAAAGGCTGAATCAATAGAATTGATGGGATTTAGTGGTAGTAGCGTAGTGGTTACGAATCGGGCTGTGAACCTTAAGGTCAGCAGTTTGAACCTACCAGCTGCTCCGCGGGAGAAAGATGAGGCTGTCTGCTCCCATAAAGATTTACAGCCTCGGAAACCCTGTTCCGGGTCGCTATGAGTCGGAACTGACTCGAAGGGACTTAACAACAACAACAACAGTGGTAGATAGAAGAAAGGGAAAAATGAAACTTGAGTCCTAGGTCTCCAGTTGGAACGTTTGGGAGAGTAAGTCATTTTAAAAACAGTCAGGTTTGGAATTTGGGGGAAAGGCTGGTGCTTGAGGAAAAAAGAATTTAGAAGTCAATGATCAGAAATGATCAGTGAGACCCTGACATCCTATATAGATATAAGTATAGAAAGAGAAAGAAAAGCCAAAAAATGTAGGGAGTAGAAATGTAGTTCCAATTTGTGGCTAACAAGAGTAAGAGGGAGAAGAAAAGGAACAGCAAGAGGTAGGAAAATAAATTGGTGGATTGTTTGCTAGTGTGAATTACTGGTAATCAGTAGTCATTGAAGGAGCTCTGGTAGCGTAGTGGTTACGAATTGGGTTGCGAACCACAAGGTCAGCAGTTCGAAACTACCAGCTCTTCCGCAGGAGAAAGATGAGGCTTTCTGCTCCCATAAGATTTACAGCCTCGGAAACCCTGTGCAGGGTCACTATGAGTCGGAACTGACTCCATGGTATTTAACAACAACAATAGTCATTGAGTCAATTCCAACTCATGGTGACCTCATGTGTGTTCGAGTATAATTGTGCTCCACAGGGTTTTTAATGGCCAGGTTTTTGGAAGTAGATTGCCACGCCTTTCTTCCAAGGTTCCTACCCACCAACTTTTTGGATAGCAGCAGAGAATATTAATAACCGTTTCACTCTTCACAGATGTCCATGTCCTAATCCCCAGAGCCTGCAATATGTTAATTTACACTGCAGAAGGGACTTTTATAAGTGTAAGTCAATAAAGGATCTTGGGATGAGAATATTATCTTTCATTATCCTGGTGGTCCCAATGTCCTTAGAGAGGAGAGTTCAAGTCAGAAGTCTCTGTGATGACAGATCAAGGTCAGAGTGAGGCATGTTCAAGGAGTACAGGTTGCCTCTAAAAGCTGGAATGACAAGGAATGGATTCTCCTCTAAAACCTTCAGAAGGAACCAAGTTCTGCCTATCCACTTCTAACTGCAGGAACTATAAAAATAAGTAGGTGTTGCTTTAAGTCACTAAGTCACTAGGGTGATGGTAAATAGTTACAATAGCAATAGAAAACAATGAATACAGCAATTAACCATTAGAAACAACCTAAATAACTATGGTGGATTCAATAAATTATGGTACATTCGATGTTTAACGATGCTAATTCTAGTTGGTCATTAAGAATTATGCTACTGAAGATCATTTGATCCTGTAGAAAACGTTCATACTATCCTTATTGTTGTTAAGTTGCCCTGGAGTCTGCTCTGACTCTTAGTGACCCTTTAGGGGGTATCCAAGGAACGACTGGTAGGTTTGAACTGCCAACTTTCTGGTTAGCAGTCCAGTGCTGACCTCACAGCACCACACCAATACTCCTATGTTGTTAAGTCAGTTGTGACTCAGAGCGACCCTGTATAGGGTTTCCAAGGAGCGGCTGGTAAATTTGAATCGCCGACCTTTCAGGTCACCGACCTTGTGATCCAGTGCTTATCCTACAATAACCACACCAGGACTCCTTGGACAGAGGAAAACTACACACAGGGCTGTAAATCTTGAAAGAAGCAACTGCCACCTCTTCCTCCCAGGGAGTGGCCAGTGAGTTTAAACCACCAACTTTTCTGTGGCCAGTTGCTTTAGCCACTGTGCCACCAGGGCTCCTTAGATATAATTGTTGTTGGTATGTGCCATCAAGTCAGTTCCGACTCAATGCAACCCTGTTTGCGGATTCCAAGGAACAGGTGGTGGTTTTGAGCCACTGACCTTGCAGTTAGCAATCCAGTGCGCTCCTACAGTGTCACACCAGGATTACAGATACAATATAACTCAATAAAAATGTCTTGAAAGCAGTATATAGATAATGTCCTGTTTTGTTCAAAGAAAAGGAGCATGTTTTATGTCTGCGTATCACAAATAGTGTATACTCCAAATGTATAAAACCAAATGTTAATGATGCCTGTCCCTGGATGGTAGGATTACAAATGATTTTTATACTCTGTTTTTCTCTGCATATTCCAAATTTTCTGTTATTTCACAGATAATACTTTTTTTATTGTGAAAAACATTTTGAAAAATCGGGTAAAGGGAAAACTTTCAAAAATGATTTATAAGTTCCTCAAGGCAAGGATCCCATTGTACCTGGTACCACAGATCTTCAGTAAGCAATCTGAAAATAGATGATGATTTATTTCTAAATGGCACCCTCTCAAAACAGGAAGGGTGCAGTATTTGGGAGACAGAGGGGAAGAAAAGAAAAATATCACAAGAACAAAGAGATAACCTCTTCCTGAATCATGATTTGGGAGGACCTTGAGAGGGTGTAGGAAAATGGAGCCAATGAGCTAAGGACTCTCCCCACTTCCCCTGTGCCCCTCCTGTGTTTGCCAAGGTGCTGGATCCAGAGCCAAACACCTTCAGCAGAGTTTTCTTTTCATTTACTCAATCCTCCTGAACTTCAGTCCTTTGTTCTTTTTCTAATTATCAAAGTAATACATGCTCCTCACTGTTGTTATTGTTAAGTTTCATCAAGTTTGTTCTGACCATGCGCATTAACCCATAGTACCACACCAGAACTAGTCATAACCCACCCCCATATCCACTGCCATAGAATCGATTTTGACTCAGAGCAAACAACCTCATCTTTCTCCAGTAGAATGGCCAGTGAGTTTGCAATCTTTTGGTCAGTTGCCCAACACCTAACCCACAGAACTACCAGGGCGCCTAGCCATTGCTGTAATAGATGTAAACTTAATACGTTTGTTAAGTGCCATTGAGTTGGTTCCAAGGAGCAGCTGGTGAGCTTGAACCACTGACTTTGCGGTTCAAACCGACTATGCAGTCCACCTCATTACTCCACAGCACCACCCTGGCACTTAGTAAATATTCATATGAAAACACACAAGACAGCTGACTGTTGTTTTTGCTAAGTGTCATTGAATCATAGCTACTCAGTATAAGGTTTCCAAGGAGCAGCTTGTGGCTTTGAACCACTGATCTTGCGATTAGCAGTCTAGTGCTTACTCTGTTGCACCACACTTGTTAAGTGCCATCGAGTCGGTTCCAACCCATAGTGACCCTGTACAGGGTTTCTGAGGCTGTAAATCTTTACGAGAGCAGAAAGCCTCATCTTTCTCCTGCAGAGCGGCTGGTAGTTTCAAACTGCTGACCTTAAGGTTTGCAGCCCAATTCATAACCACTACGCTACCAGAGCTCCTTAGGACTCCATTACAGAGGTGTAAATTAAAACAACAATCAGATATCATCTCACCCTTGCAAAAATGGCACTAATTAAAAAAAAAAAATGAGTTTCCTGGGAGACTAAAACTCTTACATGAGTACATGGAGTCCTTGTATGTCACTGTAGGATAAGCAATAGGCTGCTAACTGCACGTTCAGTGGTTCAAACCCATAAATCACCCCTTGGAAACCCTATACAGGATCGCTATGAGTCAGAACCAACCTGCAACACTTAACAACATATGAGTACTTTGCTGATAGGATTGTGAAATGGTACAGCTACTATGGAAAATGGCATGAGACAGAAACACCATATGGTCCGCTGATTCTACTCCTAGCTATGCTCTTCTATCCTAGAGAAATAATATCAGTGACACAGACATGCACACCCATGCTCATTGCAGCGTTCTTCACAATAGCAAAAAGATGGAAACACCTAAATGCCCATCAACAGATGAATAAACTGTAGTAGAAACACCCAATGGAATACTATGTAAAGTTAAAGAATACTGAAGAATCTGTGAAACATCTCAAATGGATGATGAACCTAGAAGACATTGCTGTTGTAAAGTGCCACCAAGTTGATTCTGACTCAACGACCCTGTATAGGGTTTCTGAAGAGGAGCTGGTAAGCTTGAACTGCCGACCTTGCAATTTAAACCAACCTTGTAGTCTAGTGCATTAGCCCACAGTACCACATCTAGAAAACATGCTGAGTGAAATAAGCCAAGCAAAAAAGGACAAATATTATATGGGACCACTTTTATAAAAGGTCAAAAGGTTTTTACATAGGAAGAAACATTCTATGATGTTTACCAGGGAAGGGAGGGAAAACCACTAACTAGGTGGTGGTTGTGTGCCACCGAGTCAGTTCTGACTCACAGTGACCATGTGAAGGGTTTCTGAGGTTGTAAATCTTTACAGGAGCAGAAAGCCTCATCTTTCTTCTACGGGCTGCTGACCTGTGGTTAGCAGCCCAACAGGTAACCCACTATGCTACCAGTGCACCTTCCTAAGATAATGTTATTGTTGTTGTCAAGTGCCATGGAGTCTGTTCTGATGGAGCTGCTTGTGGATTTCAACAATTGACCTTATGGTTAGCAGCCCAGTGCTTATCCTATAGCGTCTCACCAGAATTCAAAGTAGATAGTAGACTCATGTTAACTTTGGTGAACACAGAGCTTCCAGGCAAGTTAGGGCCTCGTCTTAACTATGAGTAGACAACCAAAGATCACCATCTAATCAAAGAAAGTCTCTAACAGGAAGGGTAAAGAAAAATAAGCCTGGAACAAATAGAAATGATGCAGAGAACAGAATAAAACTAAATTCAAACTTTAAAAAGATATTGTCAGATAGCTCAAAAGAGGGAACAAGTCCTTACAGCAAGAATCATTCCCACCCCCTCCACACACAGAGTAGACAGGGATGGGCAACTTGGACATTGGCTACCCAAAATGGGGGGCGGGGGACTACAAAGGCAAGAAGTGACTGGCTTACAAGCTTTCAAGAGGGAACCTAGATCCAGAGGGCCTGGAGGAAGGTAGAATCTCCAGTGAGTAGTATTCAATCTGACTAGGCGGGGCTGATGCAATGAAATGCAGACGGGTCTCTTGTGATACAATAGTGAATAATTGTTATCAGGACTGATTGTGAGGGTAGGAAATGTAAAGGTAGACGTTTTATAGCAAAGAGGGGCGTGATTAACTTTTCAGTCTAGGAGCGGAGGTCCCTAGGACCATCAAGGGAGAAGAGCAGAGAGCAGGACCCTACCCAGAGCAGTGATGCCTGAAATGGAGGCAGAGATGATGATGTGGAGCGATGGAGCAGCTGGAGACTTTAGATCCAGAGAAGGAGAGCGACTGTGTGCTGAAGACCTGGGGGGCATGGGGAAGGATTGCATGGAAGGGATTGTAACCATGGCAATGAGACGATATACAATAGAATGAATGTAAAACTAATGTTCTCCCATGTAAACTATCACATAATTCACAATAAAACATTTAAGAAAAAAAAAAAAGATATTGTCAGAGAGCTATGGAGATACTGCATCAATAATACAAGAACAGGAAATTACATATACAAAAAAAAAGAAAACTAGAGACTAAAACAGATCTTAAAAATATGATAACAAATACAATCAGAGGGTTAGAAGATAAAATTGAGCAAATATCCTTTAAATACCCCAAAAGCTAGAAATCAGTCATGAAAAGATAAACAAGTTAGAGATGACCAACTAAGTCACAGAGAAATAGAGAAAAACAAAAAGAAAATGATAACTGAAGGAAGAATTTAAGAACATGCTTTTAAAACTGAACAGCCTAGGTTTTCAGAATAAAAGATCCTCTGAGTACTCAACATGATGGATACAAAAGAACCAGACCAGGGCACATCGTCATGAAATGTTAACTCATTGGGATATTTTTTGTTGTTATTGTTGAGTGCCATCGAGTTGGTTACAACTCGTAGCAACCCTGTATAGGGTTTCCAAGGAGCGGCTGGTGAGCTTGAACCATCAGTCTTTCAGTTCAAACCGACCTTGCACACTCCAGCACATTAACCCACAGCACCACTCCAGGAAAACAGGAGACATGAAAACCTCCCAGGAAGAAAAAGCAGCTCACATTCAAAGGAACAACCATCAGAATGTGTCATACTTCTCATCAGCAATGCTGGAAGACAACAGAGAAAAGTTTTCAAATTATTGATGACCTAGCATCTTATAAATGATCCAAATTGTCATGTCAGTAGAGTCAACACATCTATAGACTTGTAAATTTTTATTTCCCACCCAATGTACCCTTTCTCAGGAAAGGATGAAGGATGCGCTATACTACTATGAGAAAATAAACAAAGAAATAGGCAGACATGAGGTGCAGGAAACAGAAGACTCGAATGTAGGTGAGTATGAAGGGAAACCCTGGGATGACAGCTGGGCAGCAGGCTTAGAAAGCAAACAGTCAAGATCGGAGCAGGAGAACACCAGGTCCTGACTGACAAGATAGCTCCAAGAACTAAGGTGCAATGAGTAGAGAAAAGATTTACACTTTTGGCGAACAGTGGAGAATAAATTCATCATAGGGACACAGATAAGCATATAAAAACCAAATCTGCTTTTATTAATAATTAAGCTCTGGTAGCATAGTGGTTATGAATCGGGCTGTGAACCGCAAGGTCAGCAGTTCGAAACTACCAGCTGTTCCACGGGAGAAAGATGAGGCATTCTGCTCCTGTAAAGATTTACAGCCTCAGAAACCCTGTACAGGGTCGCTATGAGTCGGAACCAACTCCACAGCACATGACAACAACAACAACAACACAAAAGTTGTGTGATACAGTTACAATCATAAAAAAAAAAAAAAAAAATCAAGAGTACCTGCTGTGTACAACCAAGCATCTCATGGACTTTGGTTTCTTGCTTTGGATGTTTAGGGTCATGGTTTCATGGCACATCCCAATTAATTGTGCTAACAATATGTTTAGTGCTTCTGTTCTACCTTCTAGTTCCTTGTGTAATGGTTGAGGTCTTATAAGCTCTTGCAAGCAATCATCCAAAGCACTATTGGTTTCTAGTCACCAGGAGTAACAAAGGAAAAAGGAGAGTCAGGAATAGGAGAATATGGAAATGTGTGGCTAATTGCTTCCATGAACAATTGCCTCTTTTGCCCTAAAAACAAAATAAATGGATGGTGTCCAGCTACCATTCCAGAACATCTGATAAAACATTCCATAGAATAATTCTAATCAAAGAGAAGGAGATGTAGAACAGAATTTCAAATTCTCATGAACTCTTAACTTTCTGGAGCCATGGAGGGTAGATGAGCCTTTAAAACTATTCCCCTGATATAATCTTTAAACTTGAAACCAAAAATATCCATGAGGTCATCTTAATAGTTTAGTAAGAGAGGTGTGCCTCCAGCATTTTGCTCTTCTAAGAATTATCTATATTGCAGTTCAAACTCACCAGCCGCCCCTTGGAAACCCTACACAGGGTTGCTATGGGTCGGAACTGACTGGACGGCTCTTAACAACAACAACGAATGGAATCAAATGAACAGCAACTGGAAAGATTAGATAGAAACCTTAGTGGGCAGTGAGTTTATGTTAAAGAGGGAGGAACAGCTCAGAAAAAGACAATTAGAATGGTTGTTTAACTTGGAGAATGTAATCAGTGTCACTAGATTGTACATGTAGAAACTATTGAAATGGTACATATTTAACTTTGTATATTCTCAACAATAAAGTTTAGGAAAAAATTAATTCCAGGAAATTAAAAAAAAAACACCTCTTATACAGAAATGAAGTATAATCACAGCCAACAAAATTGCTGGTCCATGAATAATATTTACAGATATTAAGAGCTGAGATTACAGCTTGATATGGAAGGCATCATTGTGGAAACATTTATGTTGCTAACCACTTACTTAGCTACTTCAGTTCCAATCATCATGGCCATATTCAGCCTGTAAGAATTCTCTTTATTCCTTAAGTGGAAATTGAATGAATGAAATTGAATTAATATACTAATAAAACAATTTAAAAACAAGCTAGTTGCTATTCAATTGATTCTGACTCATGACGAGCCTGTGTGTTTCAGAGTCAAACTATACTCCATTTTCAATGACCATGATCTTCTGGAAGCAGATCCCCAGACCTTTATCTGAGGTACTTCTGGGTGGATTTGAACTGCTAACTTTTTGGTTAGTAGCCAAAAGCTTAATCATTTGCACCACCCAAGGATTTCAAAATAAAAATACATGAACTTCTTAAATGCCGTTGAGTCGGTTCCAACTCATAGCATCCCTGTATAGGATTTATAAGGAGCAGCTGGTATTTTTGAACTGCCAATCTTGTAGTTAGCAATCCAGTGTTTATCCTACAGTGCTACACATGGACTTTAATACATGAACTAAATAAATTAATGAAATGTTGTATTAAACTATCAATAAAGAAATTGGGCCTAACCAAAGGACTTGTACATGAAAGTATTTAATATTTTAGACTAAACATCTGGAAAAGATTGTCTAAAGTTTAAACAACTAATTGGAGAACTTTTAACTTGGTCAAATAGCATATCATAGTTTATATCTAAGTTTCAGACTATTACAGGGAAATTTGTTGTTGTTGTTGTTAGGTGCTGTGGAGTTAGTTCTAACTCACAACAGGAGGAAACACTGCCAGCTTCTCCGCCATCCTCACAATTGTTTGGTTTGAGCCCATTGTTGCAGATACTGTGTCAATCCATCTTATTGAGGGTCTTCCCCTTTTTTTGATGACCCTCTATGTTACCAAACTTAATGCTGTGTATATTGAATCCAGTATATGTTAGACAAACCCTTAACATGTTATATTGCAATTTTTTTTTTTTCTTCTGGTGCCGTGCTGATTTTCCCCATTCGAATGCAAGTAATTTGAGTGTAGGCTCGTAATCTTTCATCTGTGTGGTCTGGCATCTAGCACAGAGCCTGTCTCTCCCCCTGACTTTTAATTTCGCTAAGATTTACTACGTCATCACAGAAACCAGAGTTTGATAACCAGACCCAAAATTTGCGTAGTATTCAATGTTTTACACAGCACAGTCACACTCAACTGCCTCATACTAAGATTGGTTTTTGTTTTGTTTTTTAATTATTATTTCTCCATCCTCCCATTTTGCAGAAAAGTACCTGAAGTGACTTGTCCAATGTCACATAACACTGAGTCTAAGTCATCCTTTGGCTATTAATTTCTAATATTGTTCCTTTGTGGTCAGAGAAAATAGTTTGTATAATTTCTAGATTTTAAAAATTTGCTGAGACTTATTTTGCGGCTTAACATGAGGTCAATTCTGGAGAATGACCCATGTGCATAGGAGAGGGGTTTGTGTCATTCTGATGATGGAGTGCAGTGATCTCAAACTCACATGTCCATTGAATCTCATTGGTTCTTGGTGTTAAGTCCTCTATGAGCTTATGTTAATGGGAAGGAACAATTCAGAAACAGAGGCTAAGAATGGATGCACAATTTGAAGAATGTAAGCAATATCACTGAATTGTACATATTGAAATTGTCGAATTGGTGTATGTTTACTGTGTATATTTTCCACAACAGTTACTAAAAAAAAAAAAAAAATTCTAGGGGGCAAAGTTCTACTCTGACACACATGGGGTTGCCATGAAGTGGAATCAATCGTTAAAAAATAAAACAACAAAATACTCAGGTCTCCTGGTTGGCCAGCAGTGTGGCAAGACCTGGGGACTCTTTGGCCCAGAGTCAGTGACATAGCCACAGAGGACTAGAGTGGAGAGTGAAGCATCCAGCTGATAAGAAGAGAGGGCATATGCACAAGAACACCCACACTTGTAGATAATACCCACTTGACCTGGCTTCAATGACTGGATGATCAAAGCTCAACTAGAAGAAACAAGAGGAAAAAAAGAGTAATCTGATACAATTCGATGAACTTGACTTACACCTATGGATGCAGTAGCTCAAAAGAGGGAACAAATCTTTACAGCGAAGATCATTCCCACCCCCTCCATACACAGAGTAGACAGGGAAGGGCAACATGGACATTGGCTACCCAAAATGAGGGGGCTGCAAAGGCAAGAAGTGACTGGCTTACAAGATTTCAAGAGGAATCTAGATCCAGAGGGCGTGGAGGAAGGTAGAATCTCCACTGAGTAGTATCAAATCTGTCTAGGCAGGGCTGATGAAAGGAAATGCGTATTGGTCTCTTGTGATACAATAGTGAATAATTGTTATCAGGACTGATTGTGTGAGGGTTGGAAATGTAAAGGTAGACATTTTGTAGCAAGTGGGGGAGTGGTTAACTATGCGGAGGTCCCTGGGACCATCAAGGGAGAAGAGCGGTGTGCGGGACCCTACCCAGAGAAGCAGTGATGCCAGAGATGGAGGCAGAGAAGATGATGTGGAGAGATGGAGCGGCTAGAGACTTTAGACCTAGAGAGGGAGAGGGGCTGTGTGCTGTCAACTGGGAGACAGGCTTGTAGGGTATACCCTTTGGTTGGTTGATGATGCATGGAGGGGACTGTAATCATGGCAATGAAATGATATACGATAGGATGAATGTAAAACTGATATTCTTCCATGTAAACTATCGCATAATTCACAATAAAACATTTTTAAAAAACCTCAGGTCTCCTGACATCCATTGATACATTATCAAAAATTGTCCAGCTCATCATTCTAATCCTGATTGGGTGCACGGAGTCCCAGCACCCTGTCTTTGTCCCTATGTTTGTCAGAATAGAACTGTGCTCCACAGGGTTTTCAAAAGACTGACTTTCTCAGAAGTGGACTGCCAGGCTTTTCTTTCAAGAAAGAATGGTTTAAGCACCTGCTAACCAAAAGGTTGGAGACCACTTCTGACTTCACAAGAGGGAAAGAGAATCAAACTCAAAATTAGCCCAAGGCCAATTCCTATGAAGCAGAGGTCAGATATGCATCTACCCTACAACCTTCCTTACCTAATTCTGACACCAGCCATCCCTCCCACAGTGCTCTCTACTTCACATCTGGGTGTGATAATCCATTGCAGTGGCCACACAGAACTCGTAACAATACTCCTGATTGAGGGGTTTATTAGGAAAGTGACCAGGATACAATTCAGGATCAAAACCAACTCATGACACAGCAGTTCTCCAGTCAGGAATGGCTCTTGTCTG
>NW_006408525.1:23347985-23349085 GCF_000296735.1 Chrysochloris asiatica
GAGGCTTTCTACTCCCGTAAAGATTTACACCCTCGGAAACCCTATACAGGGTCGCTATGGGTCGGAACCGACTCGATGGCACATAACAACAACAACAACCAAAAGGTTGGAGACCACTTCTGACTTCACAAGGGGGAAAGAGAATCAAACTCAAAATTAGCCCAAGGCCAATTCCTATGAAGCAGAGGTCAGATATGCATCTACCCTACAACCTTCCTTACCTTATTCTGACACCAGCCATCCCTCCCACAGTGCTCTCTACTTCACATCTGGGTGTGATACTCCATTGCAGTGGCCACACAGAACTCATAACAATACTCATGATTGAGGGGTTTATTAGGAAAGTGACCAGGATACAATTCAGGATCAAAACCAACTCAGGACACAGCAGTTCTCCAGTCAGGAATGGCTCTTGTCTGTCATATTGCAGGCACACTTCACACTTGTCTTCAGCCTCTCAGCCATGTGGCCCTGTGGCTTCTGCCCTGCTCCCTCAAGTGTTACAAAGCTCTTTTAGCCAGTCTGTGAATGCCCAAAAGGCACATTCTTCAAACCAGTCTCCTGCCTGTTGACATTCAGCTTTGTTGACATTCAGCTTTACTCAGTCCCTAGGTCTAGAACCTGAACCTGCTGTCTCTCCATGCCACTTCCTCTGCCATCACCTCTGCCACTGTTTCTCATGCTTCACTTATCCTTCCTACTTGATGGTCCTGAGATCTTTTGTCTCTGCTTCTGAGATGGCTCCTTTTAAACTTAGCTAGAGGGCACAATTCACCAATCCCAGCCTTAGAGTCCTGTATACCTTATTTGCGTGGTCCCACCCAATCACTTGGTGTGAGCTAAGAATACTTGGATGGAAAAGCCATATCAAATATGTTCAAAGCACCACAGTTGGCTAGCACATTAACCATTGTACCATCAATGACTCCAAGGAAAGACATAAAAAAAAGTTTTGAATAACTGAATGAATGAATAAACAAACAAAGGAACTGAAAAGCTGGAATGGAAAAGAGAAGACAATGGAAAGGGTCACAAAGGAGGGATACTGTATCTATAAGATGATTTATATGTGATATTAATTATGCTATTTAATAATTTCC
>NW_006408525.1:23349421-23353193 GCF_000296735.1 Chrysochloris asiatica
AGTTGTTTCCGACCCATAGCAAACTTGTATAGGGTTTCCAATGAGCCAGCTGGTGAGCTTGAACCACCAACCTTGCAGTTCAAATGACTTTGCAGTCTGACGCATTGGCCCACAGCGCCACACCAGGACTTCAGGACTCCTTAAGACTTGC
Source organism: Chrysochloris asiatica (assembly GCF_000296735.1). Lineage (NCBI taxonomy): Eukaryota > Metazoa > Chordata > Mammalia > Afrosoricida > Chrysochloridae > Chrysochloris > Chrysochloris asiatica. The sequence continues at coordinate 23,349,573 of NW_006408525.1, forward strand.
CTTCTATATCTGAGAGGGAGTACAAACTCAAATGTTCTGGGCTTGTCAGTGAAGTGTCTAGTATGGGGATTGTGGTATATACACTGGTCTTAAGCCACTATTTAGTTCCAGACATTTATGAATGAGCTTCCAAATTTTCAAGGAACACTGGAAATCTGGATTTTTATGTGACATATCTTGATGTTTAGATGCTGACATCTAAATCGTGGACAAGTCTAAAAAAGCATTATATAGGTCAAAGAAAACATGCATGTGGGGCATTTATAATAGTAAGCGATCTCCCCAGAGAAAAACTGTGTGTGACTTGTTCTACTCTGGAACTAGAAAAAAGGATGGTAGTAAGGGTTAAATCCAATGCCTGCACCTGCAAAAACCTTGCCCTTTATAGTTGGGCAGTGTTTAATGTTGTGCAGAGTGCAGTACAATGGTGTTATTCTCTTTATTGGGATCTTTCTGGGCCTGGGTTTGTAGTGTTGGGCCACAGTTTGTCCTGTGATTAGTCTATTTTACATTATCTTGCAAGGATCGTGGTCTAGGTGGGAGGGGTAGGCTTATAAAGAGCCAATACTACAGCGGCTGGGGAGGGACCTCATTACCATCAAGAAGAATCTGGAGTGAAGTATGTCAGTTGAACCCAGGGTACCTGCACTGAGAACCTCCGAGATCCAGGACAGACAGTGGGAGATGACACAAAGTGGCACAAGCAATATCGTGCCAGATGGTGGTAACCAGGAGACCAGTGCAAGCAGAAACTTGCTGGTGGAGTGGAGTGCTTCTGGGCACTTGATGATGAAGCTGTATCACTTACCTGAGCAGACATTAGGTCTGAGTGGGGTCCAGTGGGCAGAGGCTTGGCTGAGAAGCATGGTTTGAATCTCCTCCTGGCCTGGCCAATAAAGAGCTGAAAGCTGTCTTGGTTGGAAACCATCTTGATTAAAGAACTATATCCTGAGTTGCTGTCATAATTGAAGAACTGTATTCTAAGCTTTAGCCTTTTGCCTCTAAATTGGTCCTGATCCTAAATTATAACCTGTTAATTCCCTAATTAATCCCATAACCATGAGTATGGCCAGTGAGTACTGAGTGGTCATTGTAAGAATTATCAAACCCAGCAAAGAAATAGAGTATGTGTGGGGAACATGGCTGATGTCAGAATTGGTTAAAAAAAAGGTGGGGGGTGGCAGAATGTCTGACTCCATCTCATTGGAATCAGCTTTGGGCTGATCATGCTGCTGCTGGTCTTAACTCTCACTCTCTGCTCCTCCTTAATGTTGATAAGGTCTGGTGCTACTAGATCTCACGGTCAGAAGAGCTATGGTCTAACAAAGGTCTTTGTGGTAGCACGTCAGTGCTAGTCAGATTGGACAGGAAGTAGTATTGGAGTCTGGATTCTTGGTGAATTTTGCTGAATCTGTGCACACTTTTGGGTAAACCCTGGGTTTCTCATCTATTTTATGAGATTTGACTACTGGTTTATACCTACTTTTCAGAGCCATTGTAAGAATAAAACATCACCAATTTGCAAAGGTGTTGAATTTTTCATAAAATGTAATGCAGATAGTAAATTAGGTAATTATTTTACTATGAACAACGCAGAAGAGTGTGACTTTGTTTTAGAGGGGAGGGGAATTGAGGGAAATGTCTACAAAAGCTAAGCTAGGTGACACTGGCCCTAAGCTACAGCTGGAAGAAATCAAGAGAGCAGACTGTTTTGGTGATTCTCCTCTAGTGGGATTGAGGAGGCAATAGAATCCTGATCTTTCCTGTAGAGAGTCAGTGTGGAGTTGAGAAAGAACTGCACATTGCCATAAATGGTGAGATCTTGCTCCACAAAGCGGAGCTCTTCCCTGGACTTCATGAACCTCACGCTGAAAGTTTCAACTGAAATGAACTTCTGATCATTCCACCAATTCCTTGGAGTAGGCAAGGGTTTTATAGAATAGTTTATATCCTATATGAGGATATAGAGTTCTGGTGTGGTGCTGTAGGATAAGTACTGGACCACAAAGTGGTCATTCTTACAGTTGGTGGTTCATACTCACTCACCAGCTGCTCCTTGGAGACCTTATACAGAATCGCTATGGGTCAGAACTGATTCCATGGCACTTAACAACATAGGATGATATGAAATATCTTTAGGAGGAGATTCAAACTCTTGGGTTTACAATTTTAAATGGCAACACAACTTATTATTATTAATGTCGTTGTTGTTAGGTGCGATCAAGTCGGTACCAACTCATAGCGCCCTAATGCACAGCAGAACAAAACACTGCCCAGTCCTGCGTCAACCTCACAATCATTGCTATATTTGAGCCCATTACTGTTCATTGTGCCAATCCATCTTGTTGGGGGTCTTCCTCTTTTTTACTAACCCTCCACTTTACCAAACATGGTATCCTTCTCCAGGGACTGGTCCCTCCTGGTAATACAAGAGATAAAGTCTAGCCATCTTGGCTTTTAAGGAGCATTCTTGCTGTATTTCTTCCAACACAGATTTGTTTGTTCTTTTGGTGGTCCATGGCACTTATAATATTCTCCTCCAACACCATAGCTCAAATGTGTCAATTCTTCTACAGTCTTTATTTATGATCCAACTTACACATGCACATGAGGTTATTGAAAATACCATGGCTTGGGTCAGGTGCACCTTAGACCTCAAACTGACATCTTTGCTCTTCAACACTTTAAAGAAGTCTTGTGCAACAGATTTGCCTAATGCAATAAGTCATTTGATTTCTTGACTGCTTCTTTCAGGAATGTTGATGGTCGATCCAAGCAAATCAAAGTCTTTGACAACTTCATTCTTTTCTCCATTTATTGTGATGTTTTTAATTAGTCCAGGAGTGACATTTTTTGCTTTTTTTATATTGAGGTGTAACCCATACCGAAGGCTGTGGTCTTTGATATTCATCAGTAAGTATTTTAAGCTCTCTTCACTTGCAGCAAGCAAGGTTGTATAATCTGCATATCGCAGGTTGTTAATGAGTCTTCCTCCAATTCTGATACCACTTTTTCTTCATAGAACCCAGCTTCTCGGATTATTTGCTCAGCATACAGATTGAATAGGTATGGTGAAAGAATACAACGCTGGTGCACACCTTTCATAATTTAAAACCATTCCATGCTCCCTTTTTCTTTTCGAACAGCCACCTCTTGGTCTATGTACAGGTTCCTCATGAGCACAATTAAGTGTTCATGAATACTCATTCTCCACAATGTTGTCTATATCTTGTCATAATCCACATAATTGAAAGTCTTTTCATAGTCAATAAAACACAGGTAAATATCTTTCCGATATTCTTTGCTTTTAGCCAAGATTCATCTGACATCAGCAATGATATCCCTCCTTCCACATCTTTGTCAGAATCCAGCTTGAACCTTTGGCAGTTCTCTGTCAATATACTTTTGTAGCCTTTTAAAAATTATCTTTAGTAAAATTTTACTTGAATGTGATATTAATGATATTGCCTGATGGTTTTCGCATTCTGTTGGTTCACATCTCTTTGGAATGGGCACAAATATGGACCTCTTTCAGTCAGTTGGCCAGGTAGGTATCTTCCAAATTTCTTGGCATATATGAGTGAGTTTCTCGAGTTCTGCATCAGTTTATTGAAAGATTTC
>NW_006408525.1:23353918-23355778 GCF_000296735.1 Chrysochloris asiatica
TGAGAAATGTTGAGTGTGTTCTTCCTTTTGTTTTCTAACTCTAGACCTTTGCATGTTTCATTATAATATTTGCCCTTATCTTCTCGAACTGCCTGTTGAAATTTCTATTCAGCTCTTTTAACTCCTCATTTCTCCCATTTGCTTTAGCATTTCTATGCTGGAGAGCAAGTTTCAGTGTTTTCTGACATCCATTTTTGTTTTTTCCTTCTTTCTTGTCTTCTAAATGACCTTTTGCTTTCTTCCTGTATGATGTTCTTTTGTGTGTGTGTGTGTATTATCCTGATAGGCCATTGGTTTCCACCAAGATATTTATTTGTTAAAATTTACTTTTTTTTTGTATGATGTTCTTGATGTCATCCCACAACTTTTCTGGTCTTTGGTCTTCTGTGTCTAAGGCATCAAATCTGTTCTTGAGATGGTTTATAAATTCAAGTAGGATATGTTCAAGATCATATTTTGGCTCTCCTGGACTTGTTTTCATTTTTTTTCAGCTTCAGCCTGAATTTGCATAAAAGCAATTGATGGTCTGTTCCACAGTCTTCCTGGGCCTTGTTTTGGCTAATGATATGGAGCTTTCCCACCATCTGTTTCCACAGATGTAGTCAATTTGATTTCTGTGTATTCCATCTGGTGAGGTCCATGTGTATAGCCATCTCTTTTGTTGTTTAAAAAAGGTATTTGCAATGAAGAAGTCATTATTCTTCCAAAATTTTATCATGCGATCTCCAGCATAATTTCTATCACCAAGGTCATGTTTTCCAAAAACTGATCCTTCCTCTTTGTTTCCCAAGTTTGCATTCTAATTACCGGTAATTATCAATGTGTCTTGATTGCATGTTTGATCAATACCAGACAGAAGTTGGTAGAATTCTTCAATTTCATCATCACTGGCTTAAGTGATTAGTGCATAAATCTGAATAATAGTTGCATTAACTGGTCTTCCTCATATGCCTTTTGGATATTATCCTATCACAGATAGCATTGTACTTCAAGATGTTCTTTTTGTACTTGAAATGTTCTTTTTGATGATGAATGCGACGCGATTCCTCTTCAATTCCCAGCATAGTAAACAATGTGACTGTCAGATTCAAAATGGCCAATACCAGTCCATTTCAATTCACTAATTCCTAGGATATCATGTTTATGTGTTCCATTTAATTTTTGACAACTTCCAATTTTCCTAGATTCATACTTTGTACATTCCATGTTGATTATTAACGGATATTTACTGCTGTTTCTCCTCATCTTGAGTTGTGCCCTATTAGCAAATGAAGGTCCCAAAAGCTTTTACTCCATTCATGTCATCACAGTCAACTCTACTTTGAGGAGACAGCTCTTCCCCAGTCATATTTTGAGTGACTTTCAACCTGAGGGGCTCTTCTTCCAGTGCTATAGCCCACCTATCGGCACTTAACAACAAAAACAAGGAGCTCTGGTAGCATAGTGGTTACGAATCGGACTGCAAACCGCAAGGTCAGCAGTTGGAAACTACTAGATGTTCCAAGGGAGAAAAATGAGGCTTTCTGCTCCCATAAAGATTTACAGCCTTGGAAACCCTGTACTGGATTGCTACGAGTCAGCACCAACTCCATGGCACATAACAACCATGTCTGATAATATTCTGATGCTCTCCATCATGTTTCAAATTCAATAACCAGGTGCTATCTGACAGTATTTCACTGATATTCCTAAGGCTTTTAGTAACTAAATATTTGGAAATAGTCTGTTTCTCTTTTTCCTAGTCTGTCTTAGTCTGGAAACTCAGCTGAAACCTGTCCATCATGGACCCTTGTTGTTTTTGTTAAGTGCCGTTGAGTTGGTTTCGACCCATATCGACCCTGTATAGGGTTTCCCAGGAGC
>NW_006408525.1:23356124-23377146 GCF_000296735.1 Chrysochloris asiatica
AGAACTTTCACTTGTATCCTTCTCATTTTGCTCCCTGGTAAATCTTATGAAATGACTATTATTATTCTTACTTTACAAACGAGGAAACTGATGGTTTCCCATATCCTTTAGTTAAAGTTCTGAAACCTTAAAAAACCTTGTTGTTGTCCAATCGTTCCAACTCAATTTCATGTGTGTCAGAGTAGAATTGTACTCCATAGGGTTTAAAACAGCTGCTTTTTTTGAGACGTAGATTGCCAGAACTTTCTACTGAGATACCTCATATGGACTCAAACTTCAAACCTTTTGTTTAGCAGTCCAAATGTGCTAACAATTGTTAACATGGACTAAGTCCCTCTCTAGTCTAGTGCCTGCCTACCTTTCCATACTCATCTTACATACACCGCTTTCCCAAGGTTTTCTGTTGTAGCTCTCCTGGATTTCTTTGGTTCCTTAAATAGGTCCAGTTCTTTTTATCTAAAGGCTCATCAGCGTGCTGTTTCCTCTGCCTAGAAAACGTCCCTCTCCTCTTCAGTTCAACATCAAGGAAGACTTTTCTGAGACATTCATGCCAGAATGGACTCCCTGGTAACACTCTCTTATAGCATTTCTCATTCCAAAGACTGGACAACTTAAAATGACTCTTTTGCTATCTCTTTTTCCTGCTAGATTGTAGCTCCATAAGGGAAGAGACCAAGTCTGTCTTATTTGATACTGCAGCTTCAGTGCCTATTACAATGTTCTGTCCCAAGAGCTTTTATAACCACTGTAGTCTGGATTCCAGAGCTAGGAGACTAATATATCCAAATCTTGCCTCTAATACTGCTCTCAAGTCCTAAGCTGTGGAGTCTTCTGACAAGGTTCTTCTGATATTTCTATAACCAATACTCTTTCATAGGTACCCAACATGCACACTGACTATGCCATATAACACGTTGTAAGGTTAGAGAACATGGCTATTGGATTATTTGATAACATCTGGTAGCATAGTAGTTACGAGTTGGGCTGCTAACCTCAAGGTCAGCAGTTCAAAACTACCCGTCATTCCATGGGAGAAAGATGAAGTTTTCTGTTCCAGTAAAGATTTACAGTCTCAGAAACCCTATGCAAAGTCGCTATGAATTGCAACTGACTCCAAGGCACGCAACCACCACCACCACCAGAGAAGATTTGGGTGCTATTTTCACATCTTCTGTTGTTTCTGTGATAATCAATTTGCCCAGCATCCTATTTGGGCTGGGTAAAGGAGGATCACAGGTGACAGGGTACTTGAACCTACCCAGACGATCCTATTACAGGTCCTTCCTGGGTTTGGTGCACATTTGAATCATTTGTAGATCTATAGCACATTTGTTTCATTTGTTGGAAGCAGCGAGGTATAGTTTCCAAATTAACGGAGCAAGCATAGGAGTGGAAGTAACACAGTTGCTCAGGCTGGCGTGGCAGGCATTCAGCAGGTAGGTGGGGCCCAATGGGAGAAACACAGGCCTCATTTCAAAAATTACAGCAAGTTGAAGTCCCTGCAGGTTAGGATTTTATGAGACGGGCCCTTTTTGTTTTTGTTTTCCAAGTCAGCTACATCTATCCTCATAAAGTCTTTGTGAAACCCATCACCACATAACTTCCTAAATCTAGCTAATGATGATATTCACCAAAATGTGTACCTAAACACCCAGGCAGCAGTGTATAGGATCGCAGATGTTCATTCCAAATGCAGTTCAGTTCGCATATCCAGTGAGGAAAGAACACTGAGTGAATTTATTACGTGAGCCACTTTAACTGAGCCAGGAGCTTAACGCCACATTCCCAAATGTGTTCAAGCCACAAAACTGGCATTTAACATCGGAAGCCAGGCTGGAAAACATTCATGAGCCACGGAATCTAACAAGGAAAACATATGTTTCATGGACTGCACTTGTCAACTTTGACTTTAGTCACAAGTAATCTTTGGCAATTAGCTCCATGACATCGGGGTCACGGGTCTGAGCCTGGTTCTTAGCTTAGTAAAAGCAAAGGCTGAAGCCGTGTGTGACACCGGTACAATGTGTCCTGGTGGCACTCTAGCACTGGACTGCTCACTTCAAGGTTAGTGGTTCAACTCTAGCAGCCATACTGCAGGAGAAAGATAAGGCTTTCTACTCCCATAAAGACTGTCTCCAAAACCCTGTACACAGTCCCAGTGAGTCAGAACCGACTTGATGGCAGAGGCTTTTTTTTTTTTGGTCACACAGGAGAACAAATCAAGGGAGCACAAATGATCCCCAATACTAAAAACACATCGTCTAGAGTTTAAAAAAAAAAAAAAAAAAACCTAACTAGAAGAATATATCCCAAACTTGTTGGTTAATCATGATTGTTTGAGAGAGAGGTTTATAAAAAAGGATGCTTTGTTTTTTCCTTCAAAATTTGGGAAATTAATATGTATTAAATTTGTGTACTGAGAGAAAAGTTTAAATGAATAGGGGTTAGTGGTATGTTTTCAGGTCAATTAATAAATTATTATAGATAGGTTGGTAAAGAAAAAAAACATGAGGAAGATTAAAAATATGTGGGAAAAAGTAACTAAAATGGAATTTTCCCATGAACTTTTGGAACGATCTCATATGCAACTATTTTTTACCTTACTCACAGAAAAATACACTTGCACGTACTAAGTGTAGAATTGGATGGTCCAACAGAACTTTCTTCAGTTAAGGATGTGATCTGTATCCATGCTGTCCCATATAGTGTTATGTCATAGAATCGATTCCTCACAGTGGCCCTGTATAGTGTTTCTGAGGAGCAGCTGGTGGGTTTGAACCACTGACCTTGCAGCTAGCAGTCCAGTACCTATCCTATAGCACCACACCGGAACTCCATCCCAATCACTACGTATCTATTGAAGATTTGAAATGTGGTGTATGCAACTTAGCGGTCAAACTTTAGTAAGCCCACAAGGCTAGTGCTAATCATATTCGACACATGGTTCTGGAGCTTTCCATCAGCTGGGAATAAGGACAGTAGCCGCGAGACGTTATGTAAGTCACTGTGCAGGGAAACCTGCGAGAGCTAGAACTTCACGGGACTGCCTTGTTTTTCCAGGTGGTTTTAAGTGTTCTGCCCCTTTGACAGGGTGCAGTCTGACCATCTTTCTATCATTCAGATTAGTGGGAAAGATTTCAACTTTCCTTCTTGGATAGGTTTTCACGTCACACAGGTAGTTCCTGATTTACAACAGGGTTGTGACATACAATGGGGTTCTACTCCAATGTTGTCAAAACTTTTAAGTTTTCATGATTGCATTTTATCATGATTATTTTTATAAATCTTTGTTGTTGGGGTTTAAAAACATTACATAGAAACTTACAATTTCAATAGCAGTACTTTCTGTTGTTAAGTGCTGTGGAGTCGGCACTTGTAGTGATCCTACATAGGGTTTCTGAGGAACAGCTGGTGACCTTGAACCAACCTTGTAGTCCAGGGCATTAAGCCACACCACCACTTCAGGACTCCATTAATAGGCACATTTTGTAAGCAAAAAAAACCCAAAAAAAAAAACCCAAAAGCAATTCATCCTAACTAGAATACTCATAAATGGTATTAAGTTGGGACAATTTCCACCAAGTTTTGCTATATGGGGATACCACACAGTCAGAATGAAATGAGGAATACTTTATTTACACTTGGGAGTCCACAGGATTACCTCCGTCCCCCACCCCACCCCCACCCCCAGCCCTTTCCAGTCTCCTGACTCCCAAGTGCTTCACTGACTGGAGAGAGCTGACCTGTTAGTGAAGCATTTCATCTATTCCATTAATCTCAAATATTTTAAGTGTTTTCCACTATATTTTGTTGTGGAGACTTCTTCCATTTATTTATTGTTGTTGTTAAGTGCTGTCGAGTCCGTTCAGATCCACAGCGACCCTGTATTGGGTTTCCAAGTGGCTGGTGGCTTTGAACTGTGACCTTGTGGCTCAAACTGACGTTGTGGTCCCAGTGCATTATCCTGCAGCACCCATATAGTGATTTTAGTATCTTCTTCCCTTTAACTTCTTGAGTAGAAGCACAAACTAATCACCAGTAAGAAGCATATTCTGAAGAATTAGTAAATGTAAGGCAAGGTAGGTAATCAGTCCTCTAAGAAAGTGAACTCATCCCTGATGTGGTGCTATAGGGTTAAGCATTGAACTGCTAGTTGGCAATTCAAACTCACCAGCAGTTCTTGGAGTGTGTTGGAACTGACTTGATGGCACACAATAATAAAGTGGTCAAGGCTCTCAATACACCAGGCACAAGTTGTCAAACTGACAAAGGTTGGTTGCGGAGAGGTCTGAGAGAACCTTACTGATAAGGTCAGCCAAACCATGGCAATCAATCTCATAAAACAAAATGTGTATGAACTGTTGAATGGAAAACCAATTTTCTGTGTAAACTTTTGCCCAAATCACAACAAAAAGTTTAAAGTTATAGGAACAATCTTAACAGTTACAGCCAATCCGACTCTCCATTTCTCACTGCCATCTAATTTACTGGTGGAACCCATTCTCTGATGTGGTTTCCAGGGAAAGCAGTTGTTTGGCTTCCTATCTCTAACTCTTGCATTTGAAATCAAATCAGGTTGGTTTGAAACCAAACACCCTGACCACTTTTGCTTTTTTGGGTGAATATTTTGCATTATCACAAAACATGAAATGGTCTTCTAACTAAATCAATTCTAAGACCCTAAGAGTAATACCTGGAAGAGGAGACATGATTCTCATCAGGCAATTTATTTTTAGCAAATAATCATGTTGCAAGTAGATTACCAAAAACTATGCTTCTGACTTACTGAAAAATAAAATAACGGTACAAGTGTGGCCCCATGATCTTTCTGGTAACATTGGGATTATTTAAGAATTTATTTAAAGCTACAGAGCTTCTCCCCCTAAAATTGCACACTAGAAAATCTTTTAAAAAATAATTTCAAGTGGTTCCTTGCTCTCTGAAACCCATATTTAGAAACTGCAAGTTAAGAATTCACCCACCACTACAAAAGGTTTTACTGTTCCCCACTAATCAAAAGATATCAACTCTGTTGGAAGCATTAATACACATTTATTTTTCTTCTCAATCTTCAGATTTCCACAAAAAAATTTAATTAGAAAAAAAAGAAAATCATTAAGTATCTTTAACTTCCCTAATTTGTCTGATTCTTTCTGTAAAACTAGGTCTGAGGCAGTAGGAACAGGAGTGACTGAGGGGACTGCAATCACTGAGAAGGCATGAAATGTGAGACTTGATGAATGTAAAACTCATCTTCTCTGTAAGCCTTCACTCAATTCACAATATTGTTAATGACAACAGGGAGATATTTGGAAGAGAATAATTTCTTACAGCATTTGGCACACACAAACAATCTGGATTAAGACTTTGAGAGACCCAAAGTATCAGAATTATGGTACCCAAGACAGCAAGTTATCAGTACAAAACAGATAACACACTCAAACTGGATAATTTGAAGAAAGTTTAATAAAGGAACAGTCCCAGAGGTGTACACAGGGTCCAGAGAAATCAACAAGGACTAAGATGTAATACAGAGCCAGTAAGAGCAATTCTTATCACCCCTGGATTTAAAAGGATAAAGAGAAGGAACTAGAAGCTAAGAGAGCTGCCTGCTGGAAGCCAGGGAATAAAATTCCTGACAACCCTTTCTCATGCCTTCTGATCTTCTGTGAGTGCTACTAATTGGATAAACACAACCTAAAGTCAGAGGGCAAGGGTGCTGGTTAATGCAGTCCATGTGGGCGCACACTTCCTGGGGCCCAGTGCAGAATGGACACTCACTGGTTCTGAAGGGAAATGAAAGATATCCTGCACAGCTCTCTTCCTATACAACTGAACAAAACTTAAATCTGCTGAAATTAAAATGACTTTCCCTAAATTCTGATTGCAAGGTTGTATGAGTTCTTCAATGAAAGGTGAAATTTTCTCATTCTTGTTGGATGTCCCTGCTTTGCTGATGCACATGTTTAGACAGCCTACTGGGCAGAGAAGTTGGCACATGAGCTCCTCAAGAGAGGTCTCAACGGAACTCTTAATGCTGACCTAAGGCTGTCAGTATTTTGAGAATCCAGAATGAATTGAGATGTAATCTTAGGATTTTCCTGTGTAGGTTCTCTTCATTAAGAATTCAGGAGCTAGGTTTTCCTAAACTCGAGAGCTCTTATGGTAGTAGAGATGGAACCCTACAGAAACATAGGCAAGTTGTAGTTTCTTAGCAAAGAGAATAAAAATATCAGGACTTCAATTTCACATTGACATTTTTATTAACGCCAACTGCTTTTTAATTATTATTTTTTTTAAAACAATAGCACAAAAATGTCTCAAGGAAGCAATCTCACAATCTGATGACCTTCTGAAATACAGTTAAGCCACACCAAATACAAATTCCTGTTAATAACACACACAAAAAAATAAAATTGAAAAAAAAAAAAAGGAAAATAAAAGTAAAAAGAGAGGTAAGGAGAGAGGAAGGGAAGATTGACAGTGAAAACTCACTGGATTGGACAGGTGGGTCTTGTTAGTAAGATACACTGTTGAAGCAAGGAATGGCACACACAGGCTTGATTGCCTTTGTTTTCTTATCCAGTTACACACTAATGTGTAGACCCTACAGTAGTTCTCACTGACTTCTCACAGACTGAATGTGCGCCAAGAGAAGCCAGTGCTGATACTGTTGTGAAGATGTCCAATAGTTGGCTGCCAGACAACTAAGTCCATTTCCAATAGAGGAACTCCTTCAGAAAGGCCTCTCTGAAAATCTTTTTTTCTATTGTCTCATCTGCATGCATTTCAGGGTTCTTAAAAGTCATCTTTAGAAAGCAAGAAAAAAAATGTCAATCAGGTGCTCCTATTTAATGTGGCTATGGAGGATGTTTCCGCATTATTTCTAAGAAGGACAACAAGGGATGGGGGTGGAGGAAAGGCTGGGGTGGAAATAAGGGGAGGAAAAACCCCAGACAGGATAAGCTTTTTTTTTTCTTTTTCTTTTTTTTCCGGGGTGGGGTGGGGGGGGCCACACAGAAGGGAAGGCAAGGAGGAAAACTACAATCCTTGATTCAGATTGAGTTGTACAGGAAAATGTATCTTCCTGATCTGTCCCCATGCCAAGAAACCGAAACAAAAAAACCAACAGAACAAAATACCACTTGGAATTATGCACAGACTCCAGCTGTCAGCCTTTCATATTGAGTCACCCCAGTAATGGGGACCACTCTGCCACAAGGCTGCTTGCAGAACCATCTCACAAAAATCCTCTTGACCCAGAAGCCTCTCTTCTTTTGGGAGGTTATAAAAACAAAACATCTGTCATTTACAGGAGAGTGTTAAATACTTTGAACCACTGACAAGGCTTCAGGAAGTTTCACAGTTTTGTTATGCTCTATTTTATTACTATCATATTTACATTTTTATTTTACTTTTTTGCTGAATTGCTGATTTTCCTTTTTTTTTCAATAGAATTTAATTCTGGAGTGTGAGCAGGAACCAGTTAACTACATTCATTGTCCAACCCCCACTGGTTTTGAAAGAAGACTCCAAATTCTTGGCATATGAATCAGCTGTTCGGTAGCTCCACCTTCTCCCTGCAGCGAAGCAGCAGAAGCGCAGTGGCTGCAAGCGCAGGGTTCACACCGTGGGTGGTGACGCCTTTCGCTGAAGGAGGTACTGGTGGATGCTCTCAGCATCTCGTTTTAGCCACGCAGCATTCAGCAGGATATTTTCACAACACTGCTGGATGGTACGCTCGGCTGAAGGAGCTGGATGACTCTCGAAGAAAGCCTGGTAGAAAACAACCCAGAATGTAGTTCTATTTAATGATCATCCCCAGCAACAGTTAAGATGTTCTTATCACAGGTTATGAAGAGAATATCCAGCGGTCTGCAGAGAGCTCATGAGTCTCACGCATCAGAATTTACCACTGTCACCCTTTGTTAATCACTTTTACCCTTTCTGTCTTTCCACATCCCCAGGCTGAAAGAAAACAACCAACATCTTGGCCTTGTACCCGGGGATACACCTAAAATAAACACTGCATGTTTAAAACCTAATAAAAAATTAATAGTAAAGAAGTAGAACTGACAGCTTTCTTTTCTTTTTAAGGCTCATTACTTCAGTGGTTAACTTAGGGTTACAATCGAGATCTGGGACTTAAAGCTTTGTCACATACTAAGCCTGCGACTTTGAGCACTTTACCTGCTCTAAATCTGTTTTATCACTTATGGGAAAATATTTATTTCCCAAGAATAAAGAGACAACCTATATAAACATCTAGCATAGTAGCTGTTATTAAGTGCCATCAAGTCGGTTCTGACTCACAGTGACTCTGTGTAGGGTTTCCAAGGGGTGTCTGGTGGGTTTGAACCGCCAACCCTGTGATTAGCAATTGAGTGCTTATTCCACAGAGCTACACAAGGACTGACACAAAGCTTAAATTGCTACTATAGTCTAATAATTTAATATTTCATATTATCACTTTTTCATACAAAAAACTATTTAAAACTTAGTCATTATTAGCCTCACCTTGGCCTTTCTTGGCAGTATTAAAAGTATTCTCCTTCACAGTACTGACTACCTGAACGATAAAATATCCTTTACATAATACAATGTAAACCAAATGAACGGAGAGACAAAGTTTATCACATAATACAATGTAAACCAAATGAACGGAGAGACAAAGTTTATCACTGTTTTCTCAAGAATAGCTGAAATAAGAAAATCTTATTTCTAATGACTCATCTAGAAAACCTAACTATCTGACAGCTCTCAGAACGTTCAAAGTCACACCTAATATTAGTCTTTGCCTTCAGAAAGATGAAAGGGAAAGTGACACTTTACAAATACTTAGTAATTTGAAAGCAAGTGCATGATTTGTGAAACTGATGATCTGCTCTATAAACCTTCACTCAATTCACAATAGCTAAGTTAAGAAACAACAAACCTTAGCAATCAAATGCACTAAGCTTAAAAGATTTTCCTAGGTAATGCAGATTTGTTCCCCAGATACTGAATTTTACAAGATCCATGTCCATACTAAACTGATCATCAACCTTTATGAGGATTTGTTATTATTGTTAACTGCTGTCCGGTTGGTTCCAACTCACAGCAACCCTGTATAGGTTTCTAAGGTGCGGCTGGTAGGTTTGAACCACTAACCTTGTAGTTCAAACTGACCTTGAGATCCAGTGCTTATCCTACAGTGCCACACCAGGACTCCTTATGAGGACTGGTGGTGGTAGTGGTGATGTGCCATGGAGTCGGTTCCGACTCATAGCGACCCTGTACTAAGAGCTCCTATATAACCATTTAGCCTCACTACAAATAGCTAACCTATGAAGGTCAGTGAAAACAAAGAACTACTATCAAGGACCTCGGCTCTAGACCCATTATGTTGCTGTTGTTAGGTTCCATCAAGTTGACCTCTATGAACAACAAAACAAAACACTGCTCGGTCCTACGCTATCGCCACAATTGTTATTACACTTGAGCCCTTTGCTACTGCCACTATGCCAATCTTTCTCTTTTTCACTGACCGTCCGCTTAACCAATCAGGACATCCTTCTCCAGGGACTAGTTCTTTCTGATAACATGACTGAATTATGACAGACTAAGGCTACTATCCTGACTTCTAAGGAACATCTGGCTGTACCTCTTCTAACATAGATTTGTTTTTCTGGCAGTCCATGGTACTTTTAATATTCTTCTCCAACCCCAAAACTCAAATGCATCAATTCTTCTAAGGTCTTCCTAGTAATTGTCCAATTTTCACATGCTTATGAGATTATTGAAAATACCATGACTTGGGTGGGTCAGGTGCAACTGAATCCTCAAACTGATATTCTTGAGCAATTTAAAGGGTTTGTGCAGCAGATCTGCCTAATGCAATTATGTTGATTTCTTGGCTACTGTTTCCATGAATGTTGATAAACAGATCCAAGCAAAATGAAGTTTTGACAACTTCAATCTTTCTTATTTATGGGTCCAGTGGTGAGGATTTAAAGTGCAGCCCATACTGAAGGCTATAGTCTTTGATCTATATCAGTATGTACTTTAAGTCCTCTTCACTTTAAGCAAGCAAGATTGTTTATCATCTGCATATCACAGGTTGTTAATAAGTCTTCCCCTAATCCTTGATGCCATGTTCTTCTTCATATAATCCAACTTCTCATATACTTGCTCCACATACAGACTGAATAAAAATGGTGAAAGAATACGACCCTGGCACACACCTTTCCTGATTTTAAACCATTCTGTGTCCTCCTGCTCTGTATGACTTAACCTACATATAGGTTCTTCATGAGCACAATTAAGTGTTTTGAAATAGTCATTCTCTCCACAATGTTGTCCACAGCTTGTCATGATCCATATAGTCAAAAACCTTTGCACAGGTAAATAAAGCACAGGTAAACATCTTTCTGGCATTCTCTCCAGGTGTTTGCACATTTCATTATAATGCCTGACTTTCTCTTCCTGAGCTGCCCTTTGGAATTTTCTTTTATCTCATTTCTTCCATGTACTTTAAAATTTCTATGCTCAGAAGCAAGTTTCAGAATCTCTTCTGAATCATTTTGGTCTGTTCTTCTTCTCTTGTTTTTTTAAAATGACCTTTTGCTTTCTTCCTTTAAGATGTTCTTGAAGTCATCCCACAAGTGTTCTGGTCTTCAGCCATTAGTATCTAATGCATCAATTCTTTTATCATCACCATCCCTTCTTATGGATGAACAAACAGGCTCAAAGGGTTTAAAAATCTTGTTCCAAGTCATACAGCTAACAAGGGATTGTGTAGAACACCTAAGTTGACTGATCGATTCTAAGGTCAGTTTTAAACCATATATACTTTTGAAAACCACATTACAATGCTCCCAAAGATGATCTCAATCCTAAATTCTTCAGACTTTAAAGATATCTTCTACGCTGTCTTTATCCAAGTAAGTTCAAGGAGATACTAAAGTGAAACATTATCTCAACACCTTATGATTACAACTTGATTAGTTACTACTTTTGCTCACTAAATTGAAAAGTGTAAACCAAATAGTACTCCCTTCAGGCCTGGAACTGAACTCACCTCCATGATTCAATTTTCAGTCAAATAATAGAGAGGTCTATTTAGGTGAACATTAATACTATACAGTTCTTAGAATAATCAACCATTTGAGATCAAAAGAGAAGCATTTACCCAAGGACAGAGTTCAGAAGACAGGAAGCATTAGGAAAGAAGGAGGAATGGAAATGAGAAACACAGGGAGGAAGTGGAGTAAATAATGTTACATTGTGGGGAATGCAATCAATGACATGAAACAAATGTGTATGAATTGTTCAATGGGAAACGGATTTGCTCAGTGAACCTTTACCTAATCCACAAAAAAATTTAAAAAAATAAAAAGTAAATAGTACTTTCTTTACCTTAACCTCTCCGGCCATTTTGTCAACTGCAAACCCCTCAACTGACAGCTGAAAAACAACAGTTGATAATGGTAAATGCAAGTAAAAGAGGCTGGGAACAGACTTCCACTCACCCACCAACAAATCATTTTGTTCTCTCCCAATGTCAGCTTTTTATAGAGGATGCAGATGCAGGATGAAGAAGCCTTTTAACAAAGCCAGTAACTATCCAGAAAAACTCTTAGAGGGCAAAGATTGCCATCTAGGGGTTTAGTGAATCATGGATGTCACACAACAACGAGGGAGCTACTGAACATAAACATTTTCACATACCTTTATTAGTCTAGATATTAAGAATCCTCCCTGGTATCGATTATAAAGCTCTTCCCAGTTGTCCTTTATAAATTTCCAAGCAGCTTTTCTACCATGCCTGCTGCCTCCAGCCACTCCACCAATTACAGATACAGTGTCCTGTGGGCGTACCTCTTCCTGAAAACAGAAAGAGAACTAAATAAAGGTCTAGTGTCTCCCTAAACATCTTCTGATGCCAGAATGGATCGCATGCTGTTAGGGTATCCAAGTAATCAAAGCTTCATTGAATACAATCACTGTTTTAGGAATAACTAGCACTAGAAGTTATCAGGAAAGAGAAGAATGTTTAATCTAAAGATTAGCTAAATTGAGCATGGGGTATTGGGACAGATATAAATAAACAGGCCGATCAATAAACACTTGCTGCGGACCTTAAGGGCAAATAAAAGCACAGGGATCAATCAGGATCCCAGTTCACAAAGGTGTCCTCAACAGGAGAAAAATGTTTCCTCTTCCAGTTATTCTGATTCTCGCCACTAGAGGGAGATAATAACCCTAAAGAAAAGCTTAAGCCAAACCTTACGGCAGGGGTGGGGAACCTTTTTCTACAAAGATTTATAACACCATTTGTGGGCCATACTAAATTATCAACTTAAAAATTAGCTTGCTATATTTGGTCAAATATTTAATTAACTCACTCTGGTAGCATAGTGGTTACAAATCAGGCTGCTAACCTCAGGGTCAGCAGTTTGAAACTAACAGCTGTTCCGCAGGACAAAGATGAGGCTTTCTGATCCCATAAAGATTTACAGCCTCGGAAACCCTGTACAGGGTCGCTATGAGTCAGAAACGACTCCACAGCACATTAACAACAACAACGTGATAACATCGGTTTGAACCACAAGGTTGGCGGTTCAAACTTCTGCTCCTTGGAAACCCCATACAGGGTCACTATGAGAACTGACTCAATAGCACTAAACAACAACAATGTGATGGCTAGAACTGTGGTTGTGTTGGTAAGGCCAGACCAAATGATTTTGTCTTGGGATGGATGTGCTCCATCCCTGCCGGAGGGTTAAGACAGATAAAAAGGATACAGGATCCAAGATACATACACACAGGAGGTTGTACGCTACCAGAGCTCCTTAAATACACACAGGTAATCCTCTCTAAATTCTTCCTGGTCAACTATCAACACTCACGGAAGCAGCAGTCAAGAAATCAAATGATGTATTGCATTAGGCAAATCTGTTGCACAAGACCTTTTTAAAGGGTTCAAGAGCAAAGATGTCAGCTTGAGGACTAAGGTGCACTTGACCCAAGCCATGGTATTTTCAATAACCACATATGCATGCAAAAGCTAGACAGTGAATACGGAAGACCGTAGAAGAATTGATGCTTTTGAGTTATGGTATTGGAGGAGAATATTGAAAGTGCCATGGGCTGTCAAAAGAACCAATAGATCTGTGTTGGAAGAAGTGCAGCCAGAGTGCTCCTTGGAGGCTAAGATAGCCAAACTTCATCTCTCATACTTCGGACATATTGTCAGGAGGGACCAGTCGCTGAAGAAGGATATCATGTTTGGTACGGTGGAGGGTCAGAGATAAAGAGGAAGACCCCCACTGGCAAAGTGGCAGCATTAATGGGCTCAAGCGTGGGCAACTATTTTGAGGTTGGCCCAGGACCAGGCAGTGTTTTCATCTGTTGTGCATAGGGTCGCTATGAGTTGGTACCGACTCGATGGCACCTAACAACAACAAAGTATTTTTAATATAACTTACTGAAAGTGCAAAAGTGAGGACTTTTTGAATCAGCTCAGGTGAAAGAGTAGCCCCAAGGACCCTTTCAATTCGGTTTTTCTCTTCCTGCATATCTGCTTGTTTGTGAAGCTGAAAGAAAAAAAGAGAGATGGTTAGTCCTCTTGGAAGCTCTGCATATGCTGACCTGAGCTTCTCTCTCCATAAAAGTTTTGCTCTACATTCTTCCCATGTAAAACTGGCAGGGCATGAAATTAACAAAGGAACACCTTTCAAGATGCCTGGGTCTTCTTAAGTCATTGCCATTACAGTAATATAAGTAGTTACTCAATGTAAGTACTCACTAGGGTGAAAAGTGCTGAGCAGTTTAACATCAAGAGTAAGTCTGTCATGGCCAAATTATTTACATGGCTGCCTAATGTTCTATATTAGATGACCAAATTCATCACACTAATCTTATACCATTAGAAGATTAGCATGAAGTGGAAAAGAAATTCTGAAAACATACAAAATATTAACATGAATGAAGCCTCCAGATTAGCAGGAATGCACTTTTTCAAGCATTTACTTTTTTCCTAATCACAAGAGAAATACATGCTTAGTGCAGACCATTAAAAAGACAGAGATTAAATAAAACCCATAATTTTACTATATGTACATTTCTAAACCAGGAATGAGATCATATTAAACATGCTAATTTTCTGACTTACTTGTTTTATTACATGTAACTTTTATTTTTTTTATACTTTTGAGTCTCGAAATCTTTCACAGTGAATATACAAAAATGTTTTCATAATCAGAGACAAAATTTAAATCAGAACTACAAATGTATAAGAGATACCTCTCAAGACAATTTAGAGACTCTCTTTAATTTTTTCCCTTTAAGATTGAACATTGACCAGTGTCTGGAGACGCCATCACAGTTCACAGTTTCCTCTTCCTTTACTCTGGACTCTTTTGTGCAGCAGGGTGGTAAAATAGGTAAGAAGTCAGGAGACCTTGGTTCTAGTCCTAGTCTTGCCTCTAACTAGCTGTGTGATTTTTACTAAGTCCTTAATCTCTCCAGGTCTCAGTTTCCCCATCTGTAAAATGAGGGGAGTGGACAGATGACTTCTAAGGTCCCTTTTAGCTCCAATATTCAATCCTGGCTGACAGGAATAAATTTTCCAAGGAAAATCTGTTTTGTCCACTAGATGGCATGATAATACCACATTGCAAATACACTTTTGAGTTAAAAGTTAATCATTTTTTATCCTGCCTCATTATTCTCAAATCAATAGAAAACAACCCTGCTCTCTTACTAGTTTTTTGAAGAACCCTGATCCTGCCCTCATTAGAACTCTTTCCACTGTTGTTGTTAAGTGCTATTGAGTCAATTCCGACTCCTAGCGGCCCTGTATAGGATTACCGAGCCTGTTCAACATTGTCTCATCTTTCTCCTGCCTGTAGTGGCTGCTGGGCTCAAACAGCCAATGTGTGGTTCACTGCACAGTGCTTATCAAACAGAGCCACTGTGATCCCCAACTAGTTTCTTGAAAAACCCTGATCCTTCCCTCATTACAGCTCTTTCTACAGTACAGGTGAATTGTCTTATATTAAATGTAAACTCTTATTAAATATCCTGTTGTGTAAATTCTTAAGTGGGCCATGATATGAAAATGTCAAGGTATGTGTCATAAACTGCCAGAACCTCTATTTTCTTCCAAATTTCTATGAAATTGATAAAAAAATTAAAATACCCCATTTCACATATAGGCATATATAGTTTCACAGACATTAAAAATGAGAAGGAACCTTAATGTCATGTAATTGAAAAGTATACTCAAAGTACAATTTTTACATCATTTGAGAGGAAGTATTAACTCCAATATGGATAGTTAAAACAGCACAGGATAGAGTCTATATTTTTCTAAACACTCTAGTCATTTTTAACAGGACTTGTTTAAAATTAAAATATTAGAAATACAGTTTGCAGTAGTAACTACTGCTCTGCATAGAATCAATGTTAATGGCACTAAAAGTGGAAGTAGTAAACACATTCCATTCCTGTCTTGTCCAGCCCTCAAAGTATAGATATTTTAATTAATGGGTTTTATAGGTCTGATGGGCTATAGTTTAGGTATTTAGGCATATTTTGCCCTTTTTTTTGTGTGCAAAAAAAGCTCCCTCTCCTCTAATACAATGAGTACAATCAAATTATTTCATTATAGACTGATAAATAATGGATTAGGGACTGGAGAAAGCATTTGTTTTACAGTATAACTACATATATGTAAGTACATAGAAGAGTTTTATCTATATTTTATCTAAGTCAGAATTTAATTATATGCCAATTACCCTGGGAAAACTACAGAGACTGTGCAGGCAGATGAATTAATTTCCTGTTCATTCATAAGGGGTGCTGGCATAGTCCAGACCATGAGACACTTGGCTGGTCTTAGTAATTTCCTAGGCACAGAAACAAACCTGTCATTTAGACATTAACGTGGGTAGTTATCAAACGTGTTTACACTGACGGTGATATTGTTAAGAACTTGACTTTTTAGCAAAAATGAATGTTTTAGAGTTAAGATTTAAGAAGCATAAACTCAGGAGTGAAAAAAGACATCTGGCATAGTAGTGAACATGAACACACAGACATTATATAATTTTTCTCACAGTTTCTTCATATTTGCATATGTGTGCACTACATTCCTTATGCCACATGTTTTCAAAAGCTCATTCTCTATGTGTCAATCCAAGTTCAACAGCAGGAAATGGTAACCCTTTCCAAATATGCTCACCTTTAGCATAATGTCTAAGGTAGTGCTATCACCATGCTTCAAAACAGTCAGATAGACCTACAAGAGAAGACAGGAAAACAAAAGAAGGCATTTGATGAAATGTACCTTGCTTCAAATACTCTAATGTTTCAGACAACATAGTCAAAAATTATAAATAGCTGGGTGTGAATGGTACATACAAATTGTGGTAAGGAGCTAACAGCCTACCCATATGTTGACGACATGTAACGACAGCAATGCACACCAGCTCTCTCAGGGGAATGTGCACTGATAGTCAACTTTTAGCACCGCAGTGCTGACTGAGAAACTTAAAGCAAGTGAGCTGCTGGCTACAAATCACCTACAAGGCATATATTAAATCGAGTCAGACACAGTTTGTGGGTTAGTACTTAGATGAGTGTTGGTTACTATTAAGAAGCTCTACCCTACACTGAACAGTCTAGATGCAGTCACCTAGAAATCAAGGTCATTCATTATAGAAACCTACAGGACTCCTCAGATCAGCAGAGAGAGTTTGCTTCCCTTCCACGTGGTCCTTAAACCGACGACGGGCTTCTTCTAACGTTGCCTTGTGGCCTGCTTTCCCAAGTTTGCCCAAAACCAAGCCCCTCAAGAGTGCATCTAGATGACCTGATTGGGAAGTAAAAAGAGACAAAGGATTACACTAAAAAAACAAAGAAAAAGTTTTAAAATCCTTTTTTTATTTTTAACAAACATGTAACCTAGATATCTTATTATTGTTTCATGTATATACTCTTGAATAACAGTCAACTGCTGTAATACTTGAGAACATTTGATTCAGATTTTTCCTTTCATAAGAGTGAAATAAAGATTAAGTAAACAAACCTATTTGCTAAATCTGTGTCACAAATACCAACCATCTGAATTTTGTAAGTGTTCACTCAGTCTAGTTAATTACATGGCTAAGGATGGCATGTGTTAGAGCAGGCTTAGATCATGCATTTTTTACCCAATGTTTGGAAAAAGACCACATCCAGAATTAGCGTGTGGCTGTGGGTTAATGCGCCAGAATGCAAAGCCATTAGAACTGCAAGGTCGGCGGTTCAAGCTCACCAGTCGCTCCTAGGAAACCTTATACAGGGTCGCTATGAGTTGGAACTGACTCGACAGCACTTAACAACAACAACAATCATGTCTGCTGTTCTGTGGGAGAAAGATGAGGCTTTCTGCTCCCGTAAAGATTTACAGCTTCAGAAACCCTGTGAAGGGCCGCTGTGAGTTGGAACCAACTCCACAGCACATAACCACCACCACCACTACCAATCATGTTTGGTAAGGTGGAGGGTCAGAAAAAAAGAAGACGACCCCCAGCGAGATGGATTGGCAAAGTGGCAGCATCAATGGGCTCAAGAGTGGCAACAATTGTGAGGTTGGCTCAGGACCGGGCAGTGTTTCATTCTGTTGTGCACAGGGTCTCTCTGAGTCGGTGCTGATTCAATGGCACCTAATAACAAGCACAATTCAAATCTTAGATTTAAAAAATAAAAGCATTATAGACTCATTTCTTCAAAGAAGAATGCAAATGCCCAATAAGCACATAAAAAGATGCTTAACATCATTAGTCAATACAGACATTGAAATAAAAACCACAATACCACTTCACTCCCACTAGGGCAGCTATTATAAGAAAAACGGAAAATATCAAGTGTTGGTGAGGATGTGGAGACACTGGAAGCCTCACCTATTGCTGCTGGGATTGTAAAATCATGTGGTTGCTGTGGAAAAGAGAATGGTAGTCTTCAAAAAGTTAACCATGGAACTACCTTATGACCAAGCAATTCTACTCCTAGATATGCAACTCCAAGAACTGAAGGCAGACACTTCAACAGATACTTGTACACTAATGTTCACTGCAATATTACTCACAATACACAAAAAGTAGAAACAACCCAAGTCTACATTAACAGGTGAGTCGACAAATATAAACAAAATGTGATGTACATAAATAGAATGATTACAGCTATAAAAAGAAACAATGCTCTGATCCATACTACAGCATAGATGAACCTTGAAACCATTATGCTGAGAGAACTAAGCCAGACACCAAAGGGCAAATATTGTAAGATTCCATTTACAGGCAATACCAACAGGTAAATTTATAGAGCTAGAAAGTAGGTCAGTGGTAGTCAGTGGCTGGGGCTGGGAGTGTGGTGGGGAGTTGTAGAGGGGATGGGGAATTATTGCTTATGTGGAACTGACCTTCTGCTTGATGAGATGAAAAACTTTTGGAAATAGTAGTGAAGGTTACACAATATGGTGAATGTAATTAATGTCATTGAAGTGTATATTAAAAAACAAAAATTAAAATGTCAAGTTTCTTATTCTATGTATTTATGACAATTAAAAAAAATCCCTCCCCTGATCCACATCTCTCACAAGCCCATCCCCTCTCTCAGCTCCTCCTTGTAGCAAAACTCCTTTAACAAATTAACTGTGCTATTTGTACTTCCTCTCTTCTGATTCTGGAGAACCGATTCCAAACATAATTGCATTCCCCACCACTCAAAAAAAACTGCTCAAGGTTAACATTTCTCCTTCCTCATTTTGCTTGACTTGGAGCAGCATTTGACACAGCTGGTCAGTCTACCTCTGCCTTAATATACTACTTCTTTAAGGCTAATGGGATACTCCTCTCCCCCATGGCTCCTCTCTCCTTACACCTTACTGGCTAGTCGTCTTCATTCTTCTTTGCCCAGTTACTCCTCATTTGCTCCATCTCTAAATCCTAGACTGCCTTCAAAGACCTCTGTTCTCTACCCATACTGTCTTTAGGTGATTTCATATATAGTCTCTTGGCTACAAACACCATCTCTACACAGCAGCTCTGAAATGTATCACTCAGTCTGGACTGCTGTATGACCTCAAATTCTGTATGTTCAAAATGGAGCTCCTGATTCCTCCCTCACTGCCTCAAGGGCAGTCTGTATACATGGCAACTTCAGTCTTCCAGTTCTTTAGGTTGAAATTTGATGACTCTCCTCTTTCTTTCCACTCCATAGTTAATCCACCAGCAAAATGATTTTTAGTTCTACCTTGAAATTATACACAGAACCTACTAGCCACAAGTGCTAGTTCCTTGGCAACTAGCACCTCACTTAGATAAGCGGTCTTCTTGCTTCCTTTCAATCTGTTCTTCATACAATCACAGAGATTATGTTCCTCTGCTCAAAATCTTCAAATTAATTTCTCTTATCATTAAGTATTAAAGTTAAAATTTTCTTACTACAACTCACTCTGCCCTGGCCCTACTGGCCTCCTTGATTCCTTGAACATTGTTGAGCTAATTTCCCTCTAGATATCTTCACAGCTCTCTTCTTCAGATCTTTCCTTAAGCTCATTTGTTGTCTCATTAGTGATGGGTTCTCTCACCACTCTACATAAAGCAGTGACCCACCCACTCCTACTCCTTACCCTACTTTATTTGTGTACTTATTTTTTATTTACTTTATCTATCTTACCCTACCCTACTTTATTATTCTTCTAGGACACTTACTGTTCCCTGGTATATTATGTATTTAATTGACTATGTGTCTCCCACTAGAATACAAGGGCAAAGTTTTGTATCACCAGCAACTAGAATATTACCTGGCATTTGTTAGATGCCTAAGTATTTTTTGAGTAAACTAAGAAAGGAAATAGAGCTATAGGTATTATTTCTAATGCTCTGATTTGCAAAAGATTCAAAGATCAAGACTTACCAGAAAGAAATACCACCTTCATTTATTAGCAGATAGGAAAGATAATTAGGTTTAAACCTTTAAAGTCCTCAGACTTAAATAACAGCAAAAGGGAAGAGAAAACACCAGATACAAAGTTCCCTTCTCTTCGCCCACTTACAGCAGGAAGCAACTCCAGAAGAAATGACCTCTGCCCCTGTACCCATAACAACAAAAGGCTGGAATGATAGAATCCCTCATCCACATGCATAATAAAATGGCTGCTTGCCGGGCTTTCGCTCTCCCTACTGGAACATCTTCTCTCCCTACCAGCACGTCATCCCTAGTCAACCTATCACCTACCTCCACCAATCTCAACCCCTCCCTCCTCTTGGACCAGTATAAAAATCCTTCCCCCAGCAATACCTCTCTTGTTTTCCTTCCGAACTCCAATAAAGCCTTACACATAGGTGTTTGTGTTCTGGCTCATTCCATCTCACAATTATAATCCTGTTTATTATATTCGGGTAACTTTTGTTTAATTAATTTCCTGAAGTAAAGACTTCATGATTGCTCTCTTTTTCTTTTAACTACTTCCTGGAGTAAAGAATTTATGATCGCTCTCTTTTTCTTTTTCTAAAGTAGGAATGCACCCCTTAAAAATTTGAACTAGTCAACCAGGTAAGGGAAAAGATTGTGCTGTCAAAACCCTAGCCAATGGAGTGAGACATAGCCTTGAGACTCACGTCAGGGATTAAAAACCTGAGTGGATTGCCCACTTGGTGTGCTCGCTGGCCTGTTCCTGTATGTACAGCTATGTGCACGGTACCTCTTGCAGGAGTAAATTTTGATTTACCAAGGTAAACAAAAAAAAAAAAAAAGGGAGGAGAAAACACATAGACAACAAAGAGCTTCCTTAGTTCAGAAAGCTGGACCTTCATGCCTCTTAGCACCTTTACAAGTTGTACTTGCAGTAATTTGTTGTTGTTGTTAGGTGCCATCAAGTCGGTACCGACCCATAGCGACCTTATACACAGCAGAACGAAACACTGCCCGATCCTGGGCCAACCTCACTATTGTTGCCATGCTTGAGTCCATCGATGCTGCCACTTGGCCA
>NW_006408525.1:23379320-23405524 GCF_000296735.1 Chrysochloris asiatica
GTTGTCAGATTCAAAATGGCCAATACCAGTCCATTTCAGCTCACTAATGCCTAAGATATTGATGTTTATGCGTTCCATTTAATTTTTGACAACTGCCAATTTCCCCAGATTCATACTTCGTACATTCCATGTTCCGATTTTCAATGGATGTTTACAGCTGTTTCTCTTCGTTCTGAGCTGTGCCCCATCAGCAAATGAAGGTCCTGTGGGCTTTTCTCCCATGGGCTTTACTCCATTCTCATTATCATGGTCAACTCTACTTTAAGGAGGCAGCTCTTCTTCAGTCGTATTTTGAGTGCCTTCCAACCTGAGGGACTCATTTTTATTTCTGACAGTGTTTCTCTGCTATTCATAAGGTTTTCAGTGACTAAAGATTCGGAAGTAGTTCGTCACTCCTTCTTCCTAGTCTGTCTTTGTCTGGAAGCTCATCTGAAACCTGTCCACCATGGGTGACCCTGCTGGTATTTAAAATACCGGTGGCATAGCTTTCAGAATCATAGCAACTCACAAGCCACCACAGTACGACAAACTGACAGACGAGTGGTGGTTGTAGTAATTATATGGTGACAATATATTAATTCCTTTTTAGCTGTCCAAAATTCCCTTCAGCTGTTCTTATCACTGGACCTTTTGAACTCTGTAAAAGACTTACATCTACCATTTGCTTTGTGCACAAATCCTACGTAGCAAGAAATACACATAACAATCACTATTTATTCCAATGTTGGTGATCCATGTAACTTCACAAGTAGGCTTAATTATGTCTTAATGGGAATTTCTGGCTAGTATTCAACAGTAACTGCCAACAGATTCAATCAAAGACGATGCTATTGTTAACCATCGCTGAGTTAAATCAAAAGCCAATTTCTGATCAATTCTTTAACCTTCCAGTTCATCCGTTACCTTCTCCAGGTTTGGGGTCCCAGCCCAGTCTCTCCCCTATAGGTGAAAAGACATCTTTCACAAACTCCTGGATTTCCTCATAGAAGTCTGTGTGGGACAAGAGAGTTGAGAGAATCCCCAGGTTACAGCTCAGGTCGCTCCATACAGTATAATTGGGCTCATTCACAAAAGCCTCCATGACTTTTAGAACCTCTACAGTGCTAATGATTCCAGCTCGAGCCTGGGATAGGAAAAAACACAAATTAATCTAGTCTTCAAACAAAAGCAAAATAGAAACACACAAGCATGTATTTTTTGGTATTATTTACCGCTAAGCAGTCATCTCTGGTTTAGAGGAAATGAGACTATCTAAGTACAAACTAGTATGCTGTCAAAATAAAAAGCCTACTGTGACAAGAGTTCTCATGTACGTTCTTGCTATTGATTAAAGAGTCACTTTAAAGAAATTACACAAAAATTGCACCAATTTGGGAGGCATTTAAGAAAAATGAGAATTAAGTTCCTATTTCTATTGGGTTTCTGAGGTCTTGGTTTTGTTTGAAATTTTATTACTTTCAGAAAAGTTGCAGAAATAGTTGGGGGCCAACTTGGAACTGGACCTATGAACTATGCCAGTTTAACCTGTCCTTTACTCTTTCCTAAAAGAATATAAACTGGCAGGCACAATTTCAGTCCTTTCAGAACTAACAGAAAAAAGAACTTCTGTTAGAGCAGTCAACCACACAAGAGTCCATTCTTATGGGACAGGTCTCCTTCAGCAGATGGGAGACTTTGTGCATCACGGCTAATCGGTGCTTATATAAAGGAGGACTCCAAGACCGATTACTACAGAAGAGAGGGGAAACTTGAAGTCTAATTTAAAGGAAAACTAGCAGGAATCTTATAATTTTAAGTCAAAGGCACCTAGAAACTACCTAAGCCATGCTGGGTACATATAGATAATAATACTAATTGCTGCTTTAAATCCTTTTTGAAACACAGCTAAATATAAACATAATTCTAAAGCTAATGGGCTTTAATAATTTGAGAAGTAATGGAATTTGGGAAATTCTAGAGTTTCCCAAAAAAGCACAATTCCTATTTTAGAAAAGCACAAATCACTCTGAATTTGTTATTTTAAAACAAAAACAAACAAAATCTATCAGTATAGAGAAAGTTCTTTTAGGCTCATACTATTTCTGTTCAAAAGAAATTTTGCCTTACAAAGGATAGTTTAACTAAGACTTACAAAAAATTACTTAGAAATGGTGAAATGAGGTTTGCTTCAGGTAAATTATATAGGTTCCATCTTGTCATGGCAATTAATAATTAGTTGTTTGCTCTACTCCCAAAGGCTAACCTCCAGGAAGAGCTATATTCCTCTAATTAAGCTTTAGTCAGGAAACTCCAGAAAAAAACAAAATCCTTTAGCCAAAACAATCCATCATACAATCTGAATGAGAGGGGCTCACCAAGGAGAAGAGGTCATTCTGTAGTCCAAGTCGATCCACTGGGGGCAGAGAAAGGTCACGAATGCCTGGCAGTAAACTTTCCAGCATGGCCGAGCTGTACTGGGTCCGATAAAACCCAACTGTTCCTAGGTTTAACTGAAAAGATACACAATAGGTACTATTGAACAGTTCCATTTGTTTTTAGACATTAACTATTTGTAGGTGTGAAAGGAGTTCTGATTTTAGACACATCTAGATGAAAATCTACAAAGATGACATCCATAACCTGACAGGAATTAAAACAAAAACAACACATGAAGATAAAAATGGGTTGCCAAAGACAAATACAGAGGCAAAAGAAATCAGAGACTTGAAGTGTTGTCGTCGTTAAGTGCTGTCAAGTTGGTTCTGACTCATAGTGACCCTGTATAGGCTTTCCAAGGAGCGACTGGTGAGCTTGAACCGCTGACCCTGTGATTCAAACCGACCTTGCAGTTCAGCACATTAAGCCACAGTGCCACACCAGGCCTCCAAACTTGAAATAGTGGGGGCCAAAGTGAGGGACAGTAAGAACATGGCAGTGACTAAATTTTGATTTCTAATCCTAGAGGTTATGTTTTAGAGAAAATGTGTACTAGATATAAAATAAGGAGCCCTGCTGATGCAGTACAGATCTTGACTGCCAACCACAAAGGTCAGTGGTTGAATCTACCAATGACTTCATGGGAGAAAGATAGGGCAGTTGGTTTCCATAAAGAACACAGCCTTGGAAACCCTATCGGGCAGGTCTATGCCATAGAGTTGCTATGAGTTGGACCTGACTTCATGGCAATGAGCTTAAACTTTTTTTTTTTTTTCCCCCCAAATGTATATAGAGAAACACCTGGATAGTGGGATCTGCAAAAACAAAGCCTTCACAAATGTTGATCTGTTGAGTCCAAGACTTCAGCAGAATGACAGACAGGTCCTAAATTTTAAGGATTCTTGGTGTGGTGCTGTAGGATAAGCACTGGCTGCTAATTGCTGCTAATAGCTAATAGCAAGATCGGTAGTACAAACCCACCAGTAGCTCCTCAGTAACCCTATACAGGGTCACTATGAGTTCATCCCAACTTGAGGGCACTTAACAAAAACAAATTTTAAAGAATTACAAGGACATAAGGCGATTTTATAAGATTTTTAGATTCACTGAACGTTATTCTCTATAAGTTATTTACTAAGAGTTAAAAAATTTTTTTTTAAGTATTATATGAAAAATATTCTAATAGTAAAATGATAGCATACAATATAAATATTTTACTATTTTTATGCGTTGCTGCTGTTGAGTCGTTTTAGACTCATAGCGACCTTGTATGGGGTTTCCAAGGAGCAAATGGTGGGTTTGAACAGCAAACCTTGTGGTTAGTAGCCCAGTGCCACAATTCCCCGATTATCAATTCTCAATTCAAATGGCAGTAAAATATCCCATTGGGCATATTTAAAAAATATATCTTAAAAATTAAAGCACAAAACTCTGAGACAATGTAATTTCTATTCAGAATCTATAAAAAAGGTTTAGAGTAGATACTTTTTTAAAGACACTTATCAATTAAATGAATTTTGCATTCAAACTGATTATTAGATGTCTGATTTCATGTGATTATAGTTATACAAACAGAACACCACATCACTAAAATTATAGTGTCATTATAATGTCAGGGAAGTTTGGACTTGCAAGGTGATAATTGTTTTGATTAATGAGATTTTCAATACAGACTACTACTTTAAAACTTTTTTTACCAACCCTACCCATCTTAATGTTTACCTACCACCCCTTTACACAACATATAAATTCTATTTAGAAATTGACACAAAGTAAAGCTTAGAAAAAATTTTAAACGAATCTAACCGAAGCAGCAGAATTGAGAGGCAGTTATTTTAAGATGCCTAAAGGAAGTAAGAAAAAAATAAATCAATTTAGATAAGACAAAAAGGATTGTTAATTCTGGGACTCACCTTCACCCACTGGTCTGGTTTGACGTTTTTCAAAACTACATTCAATTCTGGTTTGTCCATTAGTATATTCAGTTTGGCATGGCTGGGATCCTCACTAGTAGAGACTGTGATAGGAACCATCCACTGGGGACAGTCTTCTCCTTAAGCAAGAACAAACAGAAAACTTGAAAAAGAATTTCACATGGGAAGAAATGAAAGGCAAGGTGGAGAGAGGGTACCGGTTGTCCTAACCATGGGCTTGGGTTTAACTGCTTGGGTCAATGGCTCATTTTAAGTGATATATACTCTCTCCCAGGCAACCAGATTAATATTAGTGCAAAGAAGAGAATTAATGACAAAATCACAATAATCATAAAAAAGAACACTCATTTATAGACTCACAAATGTAATGATTTTAATGTAATCATTCTTTTCCTTTGATAGAGAAACAGAAATGGCAATGATTTTACTGCTAAAATAATTTTTGAATAAATGCACGTAAATACTCATGTAGTATTTAAAAACAAAAAATTCCAATATGTTACTGCTGTGAGTTACTTGTCAAGTAGAGTCTGACTCATGGTGACCACATTTGTACATATCCTACTGACACACTGGATACATCCAGAGAGCTTTTGGATTCCAATACTAAGGAGTCATCTAAAAACCAAAGCTGATATAAGGCATATACACTGTCTATGATGCCAGACAGCAATAGATTTTACATTAAGATGTCAAACAAAAGAGAGTCATTGTTTAGTACATTAATGGAGCTATCTTACAAGTCAGACAGCTTAATGCTATCAGGCTAAACCAGAATTCAAAGCTCCTCTTGATACTTGGACATTTTAGGTTTCAAAGTTACTTATGTTGGTCTCAGAGCATTAGTAAAACCTGTAAAACCCGTCAGTCCCACAGGGCAGATTATAGGTATGAGGTAGAAACAACAATTGTAACTCTTGGGATGTATCTGAATAATAAGTCTGTCATTTGTTTGTCACACGTATTCATTACAAAATTAATCTAAAGGCTAAGGGAGGTTAAGGGTGGAAGGCTAATTCCTCCTAACTTCAATAAAGTACATTAGATTTTGGTGGGTGGAACATGAAAAGGCATAAAGTAACTCTGACACATACTTTCCTGGATGAGAACTACTGTTTTAAAGGAAGTGAGAAAGGTACAGAAAAACACTTCTTGATTTTTCTTTTTAATTAATTTCCTGGGTTAAGAGTCTAATGACTTTTTAATGAACTTCCTAGGTAAAAGTCTAATTCAGTACAGCTGAGTAGAGTGATAGGCAAGCGCCCAAACTCTTGAAGTGAGAACACTTTTTGTGAAACTTTCATACTTTAGTTACATTAGATGGGCAATCTCAGACAACTGAACTAACTTAGCTGTGTTTCAGCTCCGTCATGTGTAAAATGGAAATACCACCACCTACCTTATATGGTTGGTGAGACTATAAATTAAGGGCCAGTTATAGATGCTTAACACAATGACTGGTACATAATAAATCTAAATAATCACTGGGATGAATTTATTTATTTACTACATCTAAGAATTAAGAACAAAGATTGGCCACCAACACTAACATATCAAGTCTTCTCTTTGAGATTAAGGCTGGAGACATCAATTCTTGGGTGTTCGTATCTTTCTTCGATCCTACAGCCTCTAATCACACACAGAGACCAGGAATCTCAAAAGTCCAAGAATATAACAAAACACTACAAAAAGCTCACGAATCATCTCTTTTGATTTCATAGACTGTACTCTTAATTTACTGCCATTGCCTTGTGTTTATTTAATTCTATTAAAAGTACGAAAAAGGGAAAGAAATGAATTAGACTAGGCAAACGTGAGAGTTTTGTTGGGGAAAATATGTTCATTCCTAAAGTCATTGGGTGCATAGTATATCACTTGGGGTTTTTATGAAAAATGGAAGTTTTCTTGGCTTCACATTAGGAGGTTCTGTGTCAGGAGATGTGATGTGTGGGCTCAACAACAGGCACCTTGGGAATTACTGCTCTAAGTAAGAAGCAATAAAATGTTAGACTCCCTAAAAAAAAAAAAAAAAAAGTACAGAAAAATTGGATAATTATTTCCTATTATTGCTATAGAATGCTAATCATTGATCAGCTCTCAAGTATAGTCATTGGCTTACCAACATATGGGCCACTAGCACAGAACTTCCTTTGGGACAACCTCAGTACTCTGTCATCTTCTACCTAAAAAAACAAAATAAAGGCTATATTAGCAGTAACACTTTTTTTTGTGGGGGTGGGGGGTGGGGGGGTGGGGGAAGGAGTGTACCATTTCTGTGACAAAGAAGACTTTCATTAAATATTTTAGTCAAATGGCAATGGTGGTGAAGATAAACTACAGAAGGAGAAAGAAGTCACTACTTCTAAGGTGTTAAAAGTTTTCAAAGGGATACTGAATAATAAATAATAAATCAAATTTTATTTTAATCTTTATAAATATCATGCAGTCTTTTCCACTTTCAAGAAATGGAAATACGAGATTAGTATGTGGATTCAGTATTTCAGAATTCAGTTTCAGAAGGATTGATAAACATGAAAGAAAGCACAGACCTGTCACAGGATGACCTTTGCAGTGAAATACACATAATAACAAGGAAAAGATAAAAAACTACAAATGACTAAAAAGCTACAAGCAACTAATAATACACATGGCACGTTTTTAAAAAACCATTTCAATACTATCTAGTTTTTTGTTTCATTTGTCATTTGTTGTTATACCCTAGAAAGTTTAAAATAACAAAAGATATAACAGGTTTCTGATCACCTAAATCAATTGTAAAATTGGGCCCATCACTTTCATAGTTATAAACTATAAGAAACAAAATTGAAATGTTAAGAAAAATCTAAGTGAAGGAGGCCACAATGGCTTGAAGTGACCACTTCGGAACTTATACACAGTGTGCATAATCACATAGATTTCCTGTAAAAAGTTTAAAGCAACATTTTTATTGTAATGAAAAATGAAGGATGAGGTGGCTGTGCTTGCAAACATAGAAAACAAAACCTTGAAGTAGTTGGATAGAAAAGTTAATGATTCCTAATGTTGGGAGGAAGCGAGGTATTAATGTTCTCTGTTCTAACTGATAAACTATTATGCTCTTAAATGTGCTCTGTTTGAAGAAAAAAATTACTGGCCTAACAGTTAGTCTGCTTCACATGCAATAGTTAGAAAGTTTAATGGTTTTGAGGTGTTGAAAACTTTTGAGGGAATAACACCCCCAGAAGTGAAAGGAATCATCATCAATTATCTTTGTATGCTACTCAACCAACATTAAAACACAACTTCAGAAAACTACGTTATAAATGATACTGAATTTAACGAAACGCCTTCACTGCATCTACTGATGCAATCGTGAGTTTTTCTATTTTATTCTGCTAATGGAGTGGTTATAAGTCAATAAACCAAAAACCAGACCAGCTGACATTAAGTTAATTCTGATACACTGAATCATTTTTGAACGTCAAATCAACTTTGCATTCCCAAAATAAAGTCTACTTGTTGACATCAGAATTATTAGGGGGCTTTAAAAAGTTCATGGAAGAGCAGAATCAAAAGATAATGGAATTTGCCCATGAACTTTTTGAAGTTCCTCTTGGGTAGATAATATTTTTTCCTGGTGTTGCACTGCAGGATAGTGTGTTGGACCATAAGATCAGTTTAACTACAAGGTCAGTGGTTCAAACCCACCAGTTGCTTTTTGGAAACCCTATATAGGGTCACTATGAGTCAGAATGGATTCAGTGGCAGTGGGTTTATTTTAGGGGGTTATAGTGTTATTGTTGTTAAGTGTCATCAAGTTGGTTCTGACTCATAGAGACCCTATAGGACAGTGCAGAACTACTCCTTCAGGTTTCCAAGACTAAAAATGTTTATAGGAGCATATAGGCTCATCTTTCTCCCACAGAGTGGCTGGTGGGTTTGAACTGATGGGTTTGAAAGGCCAGTCTTCTAGTTAGTGGCCCAATGCTTAAAGTGAGGTACCACCAGGACATCTTTTTCAACTATAGCATGTATAATTTTAATGTTGTAGGGATCAACTAATTTACTGCAGAGACAGTAAGTCACTGTGAAAAGAGTAAAAGGGGTGGCTTAAATGTCACCAAGAATATGCAAAGTACAGATAAGAAAATTTAATAAAACTATATTTAATTTCATTCAATACAATATCAAAACACAAAAAGATGTAAAAATAAGTCTACCTGTTCTGATTCCACATAAATGAGGGGGAATCCCATTTGTTTGGTCCAGGTATTCATCACAGCAGCTATGGGTTTACCACTAGCACTTTCTAAACTTTCCCAGAGATCCTCTAGAAGACAAGCAGACGAAAATCTAAAATGTTGACTCTGATTTTCCTACATGAATGAAAAAGTGTATTTAACTTTTCACACTGAAGCATCACCATTGCTAAGCAGTCCTTTGGTTCCTTCAAGTTTCGGAAGCAACATTAGGCAGAATTGTCTGTACTGCCCCATTAAGTAATGCTATTATAAAAGCTGGTCTTTTAGGTTAAGATGTTATTAACTGTGCTAATTTATAAGAAAAATTATAAAATACAAAAGACAAATAGACTTCCAACAAGAAGAAATACAAATAGAAACACAGTCAACATCACTAATGAATCTTTCACAAACTATAAGATGATCATACTAACTCAATGAACAGAAGTTAAAAATTCTCAGTGAGGCAGTAGTGAAATTCACATCATCAAACATCATTGGTGGTAGGAAAGCAAAACAGCAATATCACACAACACAATAAATACAATAAATGTCAAAATAAATGTATATAATACATGTGGAAAATGGCGGTATATATAAAAGAAAGGCAGCTAAAGAGCATTTCAAAGAAACTAAAGTGTCACAAGAGGCAACTTTTGACCTACGTTTTAAAGATGAGTTATTTATCAGATAGAAAAGGGGACAGGGGCATTCCAGTAAACAAAACAAATGGTCTATATACAAACAGCAAAAGTATAGAAAGGACAAAGTATCAAAAACAGCAATAAGGCTGAAGAATAGAGGGTGCCTGTGGAGGGTGTAGTAAGAGAGGAGGCTCCGAAAGTGAGCAGGGGCCGAATTGTTCAACACTTGCATACAGAGTCTTATAAAGAAGCACAGACTCAATCTTGAAAGGAATGTGGATCTCACCTTTCAATCAAAAGGTGATAGATACAATTAGATATTCATTTTTAGAAAGATAACTCTAACCTTAGCATGAGAGAGAAAATTCCAAGGGGACACTGAAATTGCTGGAAGAACATGAAGACCATGATGGTAATTAAAACTTATATGAATAAATTGCAGTTGTATTCACAAAAAAACCAAAGATGTTAAATGGTTAAGCCTCGCTATTGCAAATGCAGCTCAGGAACAAACAGTACTGGCTTCACCTAGTAGCCTGTTAGAAATGCAGACTCTCAGGCACCACCCCAGACCTATGGAATGACAAGCATTTTAAGACACTCCAGATGACTATATAAATATACAATTTAAGAAGCATAAGCTTCTCCACATACACAGGAAAACAAACCCACTGCCTTCCCATTGATTTTGACTCATAGTGATCCTCTGGACAGAGGAAAATCACCTCAGGGGGTTTCCAAGGCCATAAACTTTATGGAAGCAGACTGCCACATTTTCTCCTTTGGAGCTGCTGGTGGTTTCAAACCACCGGTTAACAAACGGTTGAGCACTTTAACAACTGTACCACCAGGGCTTCATATACATACAGAGTTTGAGAATTTGCAAAAGTACATTTTCTCTAGATCTGCTTCAAGAACAGAATAGATTGCCCTTTTATAAACTAAACAGGAAATTCTTTTTGGGAGGGGAGATGGGTAGTAGTCAAGATTATATACTGGCCCAAAGAGAGAGGCAATGCTGTATTTTTAATTCAAAGGCCACTAACCTCAGGAACAGCTCATGTTCAGGCCTCTTTGAACCTCTGTCCTTCTTTTAGACATGAATTACCACAAACCTCGTCTTCTGAAATATTTTTTGTTCACTGGAGAACTCGAAATTCCAAGTCAGGTTTTTTTCCATAATCAAGTAACTCTTAACACATTTATTTTTCCTTTTGGCATTGATATCCAATAAATTATTGACTACCATGTGTTAAAATGTTAATATATTACTAGTACACTGAAACTGTAGTTCCATGAGTTCATTCCTGAAAAGGATTCATTTAGAGTTATTTTGGAGTCCTGGTATAGCAGTGTGGGCTAATGAGTCAGACTGCAAAGTCGTTTGAATTGCAAGGTTGGTGGTTCAAGCTCACCAGGTGCTCCTTGGAAACCCTATACAGTGTTGCTATTGATTGGAATTGACTCGATGGCACTTCACAACAACAACCTAGCTATTTTAGATGGTCCGTGTAGGGCAATAAAACCAGCCAATTGTCAAAAATGTGATGGCAGTAGGTAGTCACCAAAAAAAGAACACACTCTAGTAGACTGAAGTTTCTAATACTCTTTAAGTAGCAAACTATGGAAAGTAGAATGCTGGAGAATGACCAAAAGTATCGTGGCTTCTGACTTATGTTGATCCAATGATTTACTATATGGTTTCAAATAAGTCAACTTTATTTCCTATTCATCGCATGGAAAGTTAAGCATTTGGGATAAACAGAAAATGCCTCATTCTAGATTAAGTGCCAAAACCTTCTTCATCTCACTCCCATGTTAAACTATGAAAGATTACCTGTGGCAGCATTCTTCTGTTGGAACTTTGTTAAGTACATGTTCATTCCTTTCTTAAAGTCCTGAGAAAACACAATTTTTAAAATTCAGGAGAGTCACATCTCAGAATTTACAGTACACTGGCTTATTAGTACTCAAAAGTAAATTTCTTAAACATGTCAGATGCACTTAAAATTTCCATCTAATGCCTACTGCCTTTTAAGAACGCATCTTTGCCTCATGCCCTTGCTTTTAAGTTTTGGTTAAGTCTCCCATCCTCCACCCTCAAATATATTTGCACATCATTCATCTAAGAAACCATTACAGTCAATATAAAAAGAAAGGAAGACAAGCCAGAGCATGGTACTGCGCTCTTAGATTCCAGTAAAATTATCTTATTCCAAATAGAATCAAATAGTATGCAAAATTCTACAACTTTCACCAAAAAAGAACAGGAGATATAAAAAATGGCTTTCTTACCTTATCCCCAATGTAATCATGCAGCATTCGGATGACAGATGCACCTTTGCTATATGATATTGCATCAAATATCTCATCAACCTCAGAAGGATGGCCCACACTGACCTGGCAGACAGTGTGATTCAGGGTTATGACACGAAGCAGACAGCCTGCAACACTGAATTACATGAAAAGCTTTCTAGGAAAACCCTTCTAACTCACAAGATACTTTTCTGCCTTTAGCTCACTCAGAATGCTTCAGTACTAACTATTTTGCATAGTTACTACATTTTAAAAAGTGCAGTAACTAATACTAGTAAAGTGGAGTACATAATATGAGCCTGTCATCTCCTAAGGCCTAAGTTCCAGTCCTGTCTCACCTCGGCTAGGAGAAAAGTCACTATGATTTCTTGCACTAGTTACACTGGCTTATAATCATATAAGACGTTGGTTAAATATGCCAAATAGGATTATGAAACTAGCACTTGAGAGGCAAAATTTATACATATAAGCTAACTGAAGTAAAGGTAAACGAAGTCAAGATAATTAAAACTTACACATAAACAATGACAACAATAAAAGGGTATGTTCAGAACTTTCTTGAGACAAACGACGGAATCACAAGTATGATTCTCCACTTGTACCACTCAACAAAAAAGCACCTAATGAATGAATGCTTATAGGTACATAGCAACAGCCTCTACAAAGACCAAATTTTTATGTCTGTCCTAAAAAGAGGCGTTCTGGTGTGGTGCTGTACGATAAGCACTGGATTGATAGCCACAAGGTTGGCAGTTCAAAGACACCAGGTGCTCCTCAGATACCCTATACTGGGTTCTCTATGAGCTGAAACCGACATGACGGTACTAACAACATCAACACCTTAAAAAGAAACATTAATTAGAACTTACTACTGTTATATTTTCAAGACTGAAAGTACAAAATATAAAAACAAGTAAAGTGAAATCACCCAGGCAATCTTCCCTTTTTTTCGAGTCTTAAGTAACTCTCTAATAAATGATTTATTTCATTGACAATGAGGGCAATGAACTGTGGTTGGAAAGTATGGCTGCTCACTTCAATAGGATGGCTGTTATCTAAGGCATCAAGCTCCTGGGCACGGGTGTAATCAGCAGAAACAAACTGAGTCCAAATATCATACTCTGGAAAGCAGTGGTCTACACACAGATACTCAATCCAGGAAGCAAAGCCTTCATTTAACCAAAGATGAGTCCACCATTCCTTAAAAAAGAAAAAGAAAAAATATATATCTAAATGCTTGTCGTTCTATTAGTTTGAAAAACACACGGCTTTTACTATATTCAAACCTAACTATTAGTGAGCTAAAATCCAATTGAAAGCATTTAGTCAGTAACTCAAATCTCTGAAGACAGAGAAGCCTAAAAGATGCCAAGACAGGACCACTAATAGTATGAGCCTTAAATCTGAGGGACAGTAACAGAACACTGCTAAGTGTAATTTTTATTTCAAAAACACAACACTGCTAAGTGTAATTTTTTATTTCAAAAACAAACCTGTATGTGGAAGAGGGGAAATGAGGAATAAAAGTAGATCAGAGCTGAAATAACAAATACCATCATACAAAATTTAGTTTAGTTAAGAATTTCCCTTTAAGAAAACGTTGGAGACTTAGGGAAAAGTGGACACTATTTCCATAATGACTGGGAAAAGCCAGAGTTGATTGACAGATCCAAGTTTTAAGATAAATAAAAAGGTTGCAGTGCTGACATTAAGGATCATGTGAAATTAATAGAAAAGTTCTGGAAATAAGTAGTTTAGGAGTAAATGGTGCTTATACATTTATGGAATACTAAAATTCTCACTTATTAATAAGAATTTAGAGTAGAGGGGATTGGGTAAAGAATACACTGGGTCACAGATAAAAGCAACTTAAAAAAAGAGAGATCTTAATCTAATTTTCACTAAAGTTAATTAAATCTCTTATGAAAAGAAAGCAATACATAAATGCAAAGCAGATGCCAAAGGACTAATGTAATGGTAAAAACAAAAGGGCTTTTGGAAATTCTGCAAAGATCAATTAAGTGACATGTGACCATCAGTCTAAATGCTTTATGCAATATATTTAACTAGTAGCATCCAGAAAGATAAGCCGGTACAAAACTAATAAACACCCTATAAAAGTCCTCAGTACTTCAGTTTGTTAACACAATTGGCCACTAGTAGCTAGAATGTCATTGCTGTTGGGTGCCATCGAGTCCATTTTTTACTCAGAGTGATCCCATGAACAGCACAGGTGGTCCCACAGGATTTTCAAGGCTGTTATCTTTCCACGTCTTTCTCCTGGGGAGCTACTGGGTGGGCTAGCAGCCAGCCGCTTAAATGCTGCACCACCAGCACTCCTTAGTAATTATTATAGTTACCCAAATCCAGTAGAAAGTTGTTTTAAAGCAATATGACGATACACATTTCCCCTACTAAAACGTGTTGCTTGTGGTTTCAAATAATATCATAAAAATCAAGTTTTGCTCTGCTGAACAAAAATACTGTGTTTGACAGGAAGCAGCAAACTTGATATGTTAGTTGAAAGGCACCACTTTCGCAGTCCTAAACACCCAAAGCAAAAGGAAAAGGTTTCATTTCAAGGGTTGAATTTAGAAATTCTCTCAGACACTGTTAAAAGTCTTACTTTATTGTTTATTTCCGGGATGCGTCGATTTAACCAATATCCAAGTTGGGCTCTGTTCTGTGGCAACCTAAAATGCTGCCTGACATCAGTCTAAGTGCTTTATGCAATATATTTAACTAGTAGCATTTGGCTCCAAAATCTCCAATTCTTTTAGTTTATTAAGTCCTGTGTTCTCAAGTTCTAGCCCTGTAGGCTTCCACAGATATTATATGTTTAGAATTAAGAGTGAAAGATCAAGAGTAAAGGGGCAGAGATCGTTCACTGCAAACATTTTAATAAATACAGGTTGCAGTGGTATAGCTGGAATGCACACCTGCAGTTTCTTGTTGTTGTTAAGTGCCCTCGGGTTGGTTCTGACTCGTAATGACCCAGTCTAGGGTTTCCAAGGAGCAGCTAGTGGGTTTGAAGCACCACCCTTTCAGTTCAAACTGACCTTCTGGTCCAGTGCATTATCCTGGAGAGCCTCCTGGACTCCTCTTTGCTTTCATGTCTATCTAATTTCAGTATGGAGTCCTGGTGTGGCACTGTGGGTTAATGTGCTGGATTGCAAGGTCTGTTTGAGCTGCAAGGTCGGCTGTTCAAGCTCACAAACTGCTCCTCAGAAATACTAAACAGCGTTGCTATGAGTTGGAACTGACTCGATGGCAGTTAACAACAACAACAACAACACATTTCAATATGGAGTCTTGGTCTGGCATTGAAGGATAATGCACTAGACTGCAGGTCAGTTCAAACTCACCAGCCGCTCCTTGGAAACTCTACACAGGGTTGCTATGAATTGGAACTGATTCGATGGCACTTAACAATTTCAATATAATATTTAGGCAATGAAAAACTAACCCCTAAGAACATTCTGACCTAATCAAAGATCAGTTTATTATTTAGTAGGTTACTTTTCAGCTAGTGAATTACATAGTACATTAGAATTGAGAAACTACATACAGCCTGTACTCTGACTTTTCCTCATGGGAAGGCAAATTCTAGAATTCTGTTTAAGAAGTGTTTTCTGTGGAATGAAGATTGTCTACATGCTCTGGATCAACAGAGAAATTCTGATAAACACTTTTCAAAGTGGACATTTAAAAATAATCTTTTCTTATTACCCAAATATTTTTTTGGCACAACGTTCCAGCCAAACCTGTAATATTATGTAGCCAAAATAATGTGCTGCAGGATGTAGATAAATATATTTGAGCACTTAAAAATATTAAATACCATAGTAACAAGATTTCCAAACCATTGATGGGCGAGTTCATGTCCCACAACCAGAGCAACCCACTGGCGTGATGAAGAACAGGAGTTTTTTGGATCAATAAGCAATGCAGTCTCCCTGTGTTTAATAAAAAAACAACAAAAAAGTAATAAAAGTACTGTAGTGAAAAACTGGCATGTACAAT
Source organism: Chrysochloris asiatica (assembly GCF_000296735.1). Classification (NCBI taxonomy): domain Eukaryota; kingdom Metazoa; phylum Chordata; class Mammalia; order Afrosoricida; family Chrysochloridae; genus Chrysochloris; species Chrysochloris asiatica. The sequence continues at coordinate 23,394,873 of NW_006408525.1, forward strand.
GGGAGAGACTCAAAACATGATAGTGTTTTATGAGATAGTGACATTAGGCTTTAGAGACGTCAAGAAAGTGCTTCCTCAGAGTATATCCAGGATAGAAAAAGTTCCAGAAGATTAAAGAATACCCTAACAATATTCATACAACAAAAGTTCAAAGATGTGACGCAATAATAATGATCAGTTTATTGATAGGATAGCTGCCTGAATTTTTAGAAAAATGGTGTCACAGGGATTAGAATTTATTGTGCTAGAGAGAGAAGATAGTCCTTTCACCAACAAAGGCGAGTGGGGAAGTGGAAATGGGGAGAGATGCATTCCATAGTTCCAAAAAGGACACCGAGCAGGCTGTACAAAACATAGCTCATCTAAGAAGGTAATTGAAAGTAGACTGCAAAAACTTGCTTAGACCCGGCTTTAAAAATTATACAACCCACATGTTTATACTGTGGTGATGGACATGTAAAAACTTGGCTAGAGTATATGAAATTAGGGAGGGTTTTTCAAGCTGGATAAATAGCTATGAAACTACTGGAAGGAAGGGAAGGCACCGAAATGAGATACTCAGCCAAGAATATATCTAAAAATGTTACTGAAGCCAGATGCTCATTTTAAAATCTTACACCCTCAGAGGGGGGTCCATCTGCATTCCTGAAATGTGCACAGAAAGGAAAATTTACAACAGATATAAAGCAGAAGCTACTCGGCTGAGTCAGGAGTGAAGCCCTTATGAAATTAGTGAATGAAAAGAAAAGACAGGGTAAAGCATCATGAACATACCTGTAAGTAACAAGGCCCCAGTTCTCCATGGCACCTTCATAAAATAAATACAAATATTTGATGATAAATACATATATATATATACACACATATTTCTCAAAATCACAAAATTTAAGAAAAGCCATTACAATTCAGCAATAAAATGAAATTTACTTTACCAGCTGCAAAGTCTGCAATAGCAATGAGATCAATTTTAGGTAGAGGATAAGGAACATTGAAGTAGTCCTTATAAAAAGGCAGGGTTTTAGCAGCGACCTATAAAAGTATAAACAAAAGTACCATCTAATAAGTATTTTATTGTAATCCATACAGAAATCCACAAAGGAATCCTGTTGCAGGCCAAAGAATCTCAAATTACTAGAACCAATCCTCAGGAGTCTATCTCCAAAGACTGCCTTAGCCCCAGGCTTTGTATATATTGGCCCAACTTTCCTCCATTTCTAACTTGGTATGAAGAATATAATTACATCTTTGCCCACCCTCTGCCTGGATGAATAAACTCTACTCATATTCTTTTAATCATTATCTTATAAAATGTTACTGCAATGCCAAGGTTTGTATTCCCAGAATTCAACTAAAAATAAAACCTAAGAAACACAACACATTTTAGATTAAATTGTAAATAACTGTACTAATAATTGATCAGAAATGTAAATTCCCCAACCTGGAGTTATGGACTGTTGGAACAATCCTCTTCAAGTACATTTACCTCTAACGCAAATTTTCCTTGCTCTGCTTTGCCAACAGGGGTGTAAACACGGACACAGACACCATCTTTTGACCTTGTTTCTACAAAGTCATATTCACCCACAACAAATGCCACCAGATATGTAGACATGACAGGTGTTCGGGCAAACTTCACTTCCACTAAATTTTCATCATCAGGATATGGTTTCCGGTCAATTACATTCTTAAAAGGAAAAAGGGGGGATAAAAATTAAACAGATTTACCTTAAAGTAAAAAACACTAAACACTGCAGGCTTTGTTGCTTCTCCTTCGCTTCCTTCTCTACCCAATTCATCTAATGCTTTTATGCTGTACACATCTTTTTAGAAGGAAAGTGATCTGATAAAGTACTCACATTATAAAGAGTTGTTGGCTAAAGTGTTAAATTTACCAGGAACTTAAAAGGAATCAACTTTTCTTTAATGCAAATGACATGCCAGGTATTAGGTTGCCTTGTGTAAGACCTCAATACTTTTCAAGTGAAAAAAAATAGGAGACAATTATTCATCAAAATAAAACATAACTGTGGAAGCTGCCATTTCAAATCTTCAAGTTCATGCTGACTCATGTAAACCCCATGTGTGTCAGCGCAGAACTGTCCTTCATAGGGTTTTCAGTGACTGATTTTTTAGAAGTAGATTGCCAGGCCTTTTTCCCAAGGCACTTCTGAGTAGACTCCAACCCCTAACCTTTCAGTAAACAGTGGAGCACATGAACCATTTGCACCACCCAAGACTACAATTTACCTTCAGAATTCCTAATTTCCCTTTGATGTTCTCCTTCTGTCCCCCACTCAGCTTCTTAGTTTCCTCAAGTTCTAGTCTATCTTCCAAGGAAGACTTGTTCAAGAACAGACTTGATAAAGTCATTCATTCTGAAGTATAAATTAATATTCCAGTTTAATACATTGGACTCCTCCCAAGAATATTTGAGACAAGAACGGCATTTTATCCACAGAACACTCTCTACTCATAAAGGAAGGCAAACATCAGTTATTTTGGGGTATAGAAGACTTTTCCAAGTTTTCTTGAATCATGTTACTATAGGCTACTGACTATTCTATCTCTTAAACAAGGTTGTCATTATTGTTGTTAAGTGTCATCGAGTTGGTTCTGACTCATAGCAACCCTGTTTTGGGTTTCCAAGGAGTAGCTAGTGGGTTTGAACTGCTGACTTTGTGGTTAGCAGTCCAGTGCTAATCCTACAGAATCACACCAGGAAATCCTAGACATTTCTAGTAATGAATGCTTACTCTATTTACATATGAGATCAATAACATGGGTAGAAAGATCACATTCTAAGAACACAACTAATCAACAACTTAAATACACTTCATTTTCTTTGGGCATTTAGTAAAAAAATTAAAGACTTTTTTCTTTCAGGTGATATTTTATTAAACTCATCACTTAGATTTGCAAATTAAAAGAAGCAAATAATACTATCAAATAAGGCAATTAAGAAAAAAGTAAAACAGGGCTTATTGGATAGAAATAAAGTAACATTTATGTTCTCATTATGTACCAAACACTGTTCTAGGTGGTTTAATGTTATTCCATTTAGTGAGTAAATAAAAAAATGCTAAAAGCTTATTAAAATTTTAAATATACTTACAAACATATACATACCATGTTTGATAAAGCTACTCTGTCTTTAGGAACAACCAGTGAAATATCAAAAGTTGCTTTGATGGCAGGTTCATCCCAGCAAGGGAAAGCCCTCCGGGCATCAGTAGCCTTAAGAAAAGAATGTGAAATAAGAATATCACTGAATTAACCTAACCAGTTACTTCATGAAGTAACAGCCATTTCTCTCTTTCTACCATCTGTCACTCACTTACTCTTTCACTCATTTAAACACAGGTCCCTCCCACTTTCCAAAAGTAGGGTGCTCCTATGAAATCTTTTGTTAACAGCATGAAATGAAGAATCAATTAACATTTTTCTTGGGAAATTTTTTTGAGTGCTCCCAGGCCCCAAAACATCACTTACCAAATCATACCACACATACCACACAACACATAAACCCTAAAATAACACTACCATATAGTGGGACTTGATGCTGAGTGCAGTTCCTGGTAAAGCCGCTTGGCTACACCACTCTCACTAGCTTGGAATAGCCACGTCTAGAGAAGGGCTGAGCGCTATGCTTGCTTTACACCCTTTTACTTTTGTAAAAGTAAAAATCCTCTTTGGATTTCTTTCAGTTAGCAAAAACAGTTACTAATAAACATCTTTCATAAAAGCAAACCAGCATAAAGTGAACTTTTGAGAAGCGGGGGATATCCGCATATACTGTCTACTGAGTGCCAGGCAACAAGCTGGATAGTGACACAGTGCTTGCTATCTATCGCCACCACCCCAGCACTGACCAAGGAAACAGGTCAGTTAAAGATCTTCATTTACAGTGCTATACACATCTACAATTATATCTTTGTTTTTCTTAAACATTCCAACATTTCAATGTAATAAAAATGGCTTTATAACGAATGTTCACACACTACAATGCACAAGAGTACCAACAGCAACCCTGCAGGAGCTCAGAGCTGGGAAAATAAGAAAGGTCGCCTCACTGACTTTTATTTAAAAATGGGGGGGGGGGGTTTCAGTCCTTATTGTGCTTTGCTCTTTATCTGGAATGGCAAACATAAACGCTCTATGAATTCAAACAGGTCATTCATTAAATGGTATTTTTGTATACAATAAGTAAACCTTTCACTACTTGATCTACCTAAAAGGACCTTTTTCTGTAAAAATGAAAAAAAGAGCAAATATTTGTGAAGGCAAAATAAAAAGCAAGCTTCATGGAGCAGAATACTCCCAGCTATAAAAGAAACTTCAGTAAACAGAACAAAGACATAAAAAGAAAGGAACCACTGATAGTTTGTCGCCCTGAAAGGAGGCAACAAAATATGCAGCAGCGGAAGAAGCAAACTTCTGAAAACGGTTTTCTCTAAGAAAGAATTTTGGACGGCTATTTGCACAAAATAAATTAAATCATAAAAATTCTATCAATGAACAAACGTAAGGGGGCTTCAAAAAGTTCGTGGAAATTTTTCATTATCTTTTTTTTTTTTTTAAGGTTTTTATTGTGGATTGAGTGAAAGTTTTCAGGGTTTCACATTCAAACATCATCGGTTTCACATTCAAACATTCATATACCTTGTTTCATTACATTGATTATAATCCCCTCCACATACCAACAGTTAACAGTTTCTCTCTATCCTCTTTAGCTTTTTTTTTTTTTTTGGGAAAAACTTTGCCTTTTTGGAATTTACAGTCTCGGCTTTTAGGGAAGGTTTTTACATTTGTCTGTGGGTATCCAGGGCTCATGTATGGAATTACTAACCAGCATAACTGAATAATCAGATAAGGGACATTTTGCTATGTCTGCTAGGTGGCTAAAGTCTGATTCTCAGAGCCTATGTTTTGGACGGTCAGCAACGCTTGGGCCCACAGGGACTTGAACTCCTGACCAGGTCTGCACAGTCTGCATCAGATTCCCCCTTATCTATTATTTGTTTAAGGGACGCTGCCTGTCTTAGGCGGTCAGTGTGAATTCCTCAGTCTTAACCCGTCATCAAAACTCATTGCAGCATGGCAATGGCTCTGTCTTAGGTTGCCGAGGTTCCACGTGATCCTTGCCCGTCTCTGGCCACACGTCCAGCATAAACAGCCGCCATCCGAAGAAGGCAGGGAGAAAGGAGACCAGCTGGGGACCCCACACGCAAGATGTTGCCAGACCACCACCTGCTCTAAGACGACCAATCAGGATCACTATGCTGAGGTTCAACCAAGTTCACAGGGAAACTTAATCTCTGGCCGAGGTAGCAAATTAGTAGCCACTCAGTTCTCAACTTGAGAATTACTTATATCAGAAATTTGAGCATGTAGCTGATGAATATCCACAGACAAGTGTACATTGTTCCATCATTATCTTTTAACTTCATTTCCTCACAAACTTCTTGAAGAACCCTCATGAGACATCAAAAATAAGTATAAAATAAGGAAAGAAAAATAGCACAGAAAACTTTAAATTAGAAGAGGCAGCAGGAGATAAATGAGTTTACACTACAGAAATTAACGACTTTGAAAATAAGACTGAAAACTTTCTAAATAAACAAAAGACAAAGTGATGAGAACAATGAAAGATACATGTGAGGCACAGGCACCAGAGCTACACCTATTATTAAATTGATGTCCTTAGAAAAGAGAGAACAGAAACCACACCAAAGATGTTATAGAAAAAACTTTGGTATATTAAAGAAATACCTCAATTTGAAAATGAATAGGGGTCACCAAGAACCGTACAAAAATTAATAAAAGGAAACATCTGGTAAACATTTTTTTAACTTTCAAGATCAAATAAATACTTTTAAAAGCAATCAGGAAGAAAACAAATATACCATACAAAGGAAGAAAAAAACCTTCTAGCCATCAACTACCCTCTTAACAAAATGAGATGTCAATTTTGTTCCAACGAAATCTATACAAAGGGAAAAAAAGGTTTAAGTAAACTGCACTACCCTTCAACTACAGTTGAACCAAGCTGGGTTTATTACTCATTATAGCAGGGAGATAATACATGCTAGGGAACCAAGGAATGTCTCCCATGTACAAGTTAAGAGTGTCAACTGATAATTCATTTGGGTTTGTTTGGGTGATTTGAGAGGAGGACTAAGGAAGCAGGGAATTACTACAGAGGGTACTCTCAGAAAGCAGAGATAATTCTACAAGTGGATATTCTCAATAAATCATAGATAGTGAGAGCTTGTGCAAGACTGCTAAAACTGTAATTGATAAAGCAGCAACTCAACTGAATTGAGAGAGAGTGGCACAGTGAACTTGCTTTTGTCTATGCTAAGGTGAAATTATGAGGAGGTTTTGTTTTGTCTTTATCATGGTCTCAGAGAAACCTTGTCTGAGGTTGGTATTTTGTGAGACTGCTTATGTTCAATAAGAAAATAACATGGACTGGTTACAAGTGCCAGGACACCTCTGTTTCTTGTTTTCATCAACAGATCTACATACCACGTAAAATTTACCATGACAAAAGACAAATAAAAGATTTTCATATATATGACGATTCAGGAAATAAAGTATTCATGTAGAGTGTCTCTCTAGCCAACCACCAATAAAATGAAAATTGATTTGGTTGGAAATACATTCCAGACAATCATTCCAGAATGAAACAGTGTTCCAAAGGACTAGAAATGAGCACTGAAATCATTTAAACACAGAAAAGGAAGACAACTTGAAGAACTTAACTGAAGAAGATGAAAGACTACAACCTTCAGTATAGATTACACTTCTAAATAAAACAAAAATCCTTACAAGTAGGCCACTATACAACATCATAGTAAATGGAGGAAAGATCAAAGTTGTCTAGGACTTAATTATACTTGGAACCACAATCAATGCCCATAGAAGCAGCAGTCAAGAAATTCAACAATGTACTGCATTGGGCAAATCTGCTGCAAAAGATCTCTTTAAAGTATTAAAGGATAAAAATGTCACTTTGAGGATTAAGGTACACCTAACCAAAGCCATGGTATTTCCAATTACTTCATATGCATGTGAAAGCTGGACAAAGAATGGAGAAGAAATGATGTCTTTAAATTATGGTGTTGGCAAAAAATACTGAATATACAGAAGAATGAACAAAAATGTCCTGGAACCCTATAGGACAGAAGGGAATTTTTCCATATTGTTTCAGAGGCTGCCTCATCTTTCTCCATAGAGTGGCTAGTGGGTTCGAACCTCTAACCTTTCAGTTAGCAACCCAATGCTTAACCCACTGTACCACCAGTCCTCCAAATAATAGACAAACCCTCATAAAATAAACAAGAACACCCAAGAGGAACATGTTCTTAGAAACCATCAATTATGTAAGATAAAAGGACAACATTTACCCAAAAGCAAAATGAGAAGCAGGAAGGGGTAGAAAAACTGAAAAAAATAAAAAGGAAATGGGGAACCCAGGGTAGAAGTGGGGAGAATGCTGACAATTTGTGGGAATGCAACCAATGCCACTGAACACTTCATGTAAAAACTACTGAATGGGAAACTAATTTGCTGTGTAAACTTTCACCTAAGACACAAGAAAAATTAAAAATAAAGTAAAACAAAACAGAAGGCAAACAAAATAAAATCCTGGAAAGATATACCAGTAAACACTAAACTTTCAGGCCATACAAAACAAACAACATAGGGATATGGTTTGACATATAAGCACGGAAGCCATCAGTTATTTACATATTGAATTGTTATCCATGTTGTAAAATTGCAGAAATAAATCTAATTTGATTTAACATTTAAAAGCACCACTATTCTAGAATGTAAAACTAGTGTTCTCCCCTGTAAACTATCACATAATTCACAATAAAACATTTAAGGAAAAAAAAAAAAAAAAAGCACCACTATTCTATGTGAAATATATTTGATAACTTGCAAATCCTTGAAAAAAAAATCAAAGCAAACATAGGTAATATGATAAGATAAAGGAAATATAAAAGCAAAGGAATGCTATCTACATACCAGCATTATTATTAACTTAGTAGGAAAAGTCACATGTGCCAAATACTAAGAGGATGATTCTAATGAAGAATAATTATATTCTTGCACAGTACACAGCATAAAAATAATTCAGATAATTAAAACCTTTCCAAATACCTATATATAACGATTCCCCTGTACTCTTCATTCTATCTTTCCTACTACTGTTGTTGTTAGGGACTGTCAAGTAGGTTTCGACTCATAGCGACCCTATGCACAACAGAACAAAACAAATCCTCACACTGTTCTTACATTTGAGCCCATTGCTGCTGCCACTATGTTAATCCATCTCACTGGGGACCTTTTCCTTTTATGCTTACCATACACTTTGCCAAACATGATGTCCTTTTCTCTAGGGATTGGTCCTTCCTGATAATGTGTCTGAAGTATGATAGATGAAGTATTACTACACTGGCTTCTAAGGAACATTCTGACTGCACTTCTTCTAACACAGATTTGTTCTTTTTTTTTGGAAGTCCCTGGTACTATTAATATTCTTCTCCAACACCATAACTTAAATACATCAATTCTTCTACAGTGTTCCTTACTCACTGTTCAACTTTCACATACATATGAGACTAGTGAAAATCATGGCTTAGGGCAGGGACACCTTAGTTCTCAAACTGACATCTTTGCTCTTCAACACTTTAAAGACATTTGTGCACCAGATTTGCCTAATGCAATATGTCCTTTGATTTCTTGACTGCTGCTTCCATGAGTGTTGACTGTGGATACAAGCAAAATGAAGTCTTTGACAACTTCAATCTTTTCTCCATTTATCATGATGTTATTTATTGGCCCAGTGGTAAGGATTTGCTTTATTTACATTGAGAAGCAATCCATATTGAAGACTATAGTCTTTGATCTTTTTCACTAAGTATTTTAAATCTCTGCTTTCAGCAGCAAGGTTGCATCATTTGCATATTGTAAGGTGTTAATGATTGTTGCTTCAATTCTGATGCCATATTCTTTTTCCATGTAACCCAGCTTCTTGGATTATTTGCTCAACATATAGATTGAATAACTATGGTAAAAGGACACAACCCTGGCACATGCCTTTCCTGATTTTAAACCATTCATTATCTCCTTATTATGTTCTAACAAATGCTTCGTGGTCTGTGTACTGGTTTCTCGTGAGCACAATTAAGTGTTCTGGAATACCCATTCTTCTCAGTGTTAAGCTTGTCGTGATACACACAGTGAAAACCCTTCATACAATCAATAAAGCACAAGTCTAACATCTTTCTGGTATTCTCTGCTTTTAGTCAAGATCCATCTGACATCAGCAGTTGCATCCCTAGCTACATGCCCTCCTTTGAATCTGGCTTGCATTTCTGGCAGTTCTCTGTTGACATACTGTTGCAACCGTTTTATAATTATCTTCACTAAAATTTTACTTGTATGTGATAATGATATTGTTTGATAATTTCCACATTCTTTTCTTTTGGGTAACCTTTCTTTGGAAAAGGCAAAAATATGGTGTGGCACTTTAGGATAAGCACTGAACTGTTATCCAAAAGGTTGGTGGTTCAAATCTACTAGCGGCTCCTTAGAAACCCTATACAGGGTCGCTATGAGCCAGAACCGACTCAACAGCACTTAACAATAACATGGATCTCTTCCAATCAGTAGGCTGGTGGGCCAGGTAGCTGTCTTTCAAATTTGGTGGCACAGATGAGTGAGCACCTTCAGTGCTGCGTCATTTTGTTTAAAGATTCCATTTGTATTCCACCAGTTCAATATAGCTTGAACTTCTTCCTTTTGTGCCATTGTTTCCTGGATCATGTGCTACCTCTTGAAATGGTTGAACATTGACCGTTTCTTTTTGGTACAGTTGACTTTGTGCATCTCTCCCATCTTCTTTTGATGCCTTCTGCATCATTCAATATTTTGACCATAGAATCCTTCAATATTTGACGTCAAGGCCTGAATTTTTCCTTCTTGAGAAATGCTGAGTGTGTTCTTCCCTTTTGGTTTTCTACATTTCTTTATAATAATTTACTTTTCTTCTCTACCTGCCTTTTGAAATTTTATTTTTAGCCCTTTTATGTCCACATTTCTTCCATTTGCTTAAGCTTCCCCTATGCTGGAGAGCAAGTTGCAGAGTCTCTTCTGACATTCACTTTGGCCTTTCCTTTCTTTCCTGTCTTTTTAATGTCCTTCTGCTTTTTTCCTGTATAATGTTCTTGATGTCATTCCATAACTCTTCTGGTCTTTGGTTATTAGTGTCTTAACACATCAAATCTGCTTTTGAGATGTTATCTAAATTCAGGTGGGATATATTCAAGATCATATTTTGGCTCTCAGGAACTTGTTATAATTTTCTTCAACTTCACTCTGAACTTGCATATGAGCAACTGATGGTCACAGATTGGGCTTGTTTTGACTGATGCTATTGAGCTTTTCCAACATCTTTTCCCACAGATGTAGTTAATAGGATTCCTGTGTATTCTATCTGGTGAGGTCCATAATCGCCTTTTATGTTGTTTAAGAAAGGTATTTGCAATAAATAAGTTGTTGGTCTTACAAAATTCTATTTTGCAATCTCTAGTATCATTTTTAAGGAGCTCTGGTAGCGTAGTGGTTACGAATCGGGCTGC